>NC_064654.1:635000-1270000 GCF_001723175.1 Penicillium oxalicum | reverse complement strand
AATGCTTCCCCCCTTTCTCTATTACCGGCGAGACAAAATGTTGAGATCCCGATGAGTCGAAAATGATAGGCCCTTACAGTTGGCAGGACCATATCTCGAGAAATCAATTCATGGCTGTTTAGAAATCACATCGTCCACCCTGGCTTTCTTCAACCGGTCAACCAGTCAGCTTCCTCCGATCTGACCTGTTCGTCCGTCCCTGGTCTTTTTTTTTTTTTAAAAAAAACCCCCATGAATTATTCTATTTTGGTTTTTCCATCTAGGGCAATCCACATGAAGGATCGATCTATGATTATTATTCCTGTCTTTTTTATTTTAGCCTGCTTTTTTTTTTCCTTTTTCTTTTTTTCTTTTGCATCTCTTTCCGCGGCTATCTGGCCGCTATTGGCACCAATTCTTTTTCAGTCCGATGTTGTCTGTCAAGGAGTAGAATTGATGCAGCATGTCAGGACCGGACCGGACAAAGTACTCACCTGATCAGCACTTGTGGGTGCCCCGTGGTCTCCTCTCTCATCGCCTTAGACATTGTGGATTTGCATTCGCATTATTGACTTTTTTCCTTTTTTTGATTTTTAATGGGCCTCTTTCACTCACTCTCTCTCGTTCTCTCTTCGCTCTTGAGATTCTTCCATTGATCCAGACTTCCGCCACCCGTCGAGCCCGAATCGAACAGGGCTGCGCCCGCTCGAGCCATGCAGGACGCCCTCCCAGTCCCCAGGCCACCGGTTCCCTTTCTCTTCTGACGAGAGTGGATGCACCTGGATTTGGCATTGGTCTCCCCCTGGTCTGCCCCATGATGGCACACCCAACAGTACAAAACGTCTCTGCTCTCCGCTCCTCACCGGCCGTGGTTCTTTAAGGTTGTTTCGAGATCTAGACCGTCTCCCCATCTCTCCACCTCTCCACCACCTTCACCTTCCACGATACATACCCACTCTTCTCCCCCTCCAGGCCTACTTCATTCTCGCCTTCTCTTCCTACATTCCCTACCCGCAGTCCTCTGGCAAGCCTTTAATTTCCCCGAAATTCCCTGCCGGTCTCTGCAGATTGTCTGGACTCTTTCGCTGCCGCTCGAATCCTGGGCCAGAAAGTTTAATCTCTTTTTATACTTCTTCTCTCTCCACCCCCGCGTCCTTCCGTCGCTGATCATTCGATTGCTATCCGTTGATCGACGCTCTCCTCGAGCCTTTTGATCCATCTTCATCTTCCATTGTCAGAGGCATCGACAGATCTTACATCGCACCTCTGTGCTCGCCTGGCACCATTGACACCGTCGGCTTCAAAAACGCCCGCGGGTCACCCATTTCATCAAATCAATCATTGACCAAGAGGGAGAGGGTCTAGTGCCATTGCCTCGATTCCTCCCACCCCCGACAAATCATCAATGTACGAACAGGGCAGGACAAGATCTCCAAGCCACCTTTCCTCCCCGACCTGTTTCCCTCGTGAAAGACAGCTAATGCCTGGGAACTTCTTTTTTTTAGTTAGTGTTTGTGTCTGTATCCTTCAAACCCGCCTTATGACGGTCACAAGCTTGGTGATGCAAAACCGTAGGGGCCATGCCTCCGCCAAAGGCACCCTTCGTCTTCCCATGATAGCCCCCAAAGAGGAAACTCTGGAGGGCAAATCAGACAAAAACACAAGCACAACGCCGCGCATTCGGCTACCGCCGCGATCTCGGACCGGCTGCTGGTACGTTGGACTCCTTGCCTCCTCTGCAGCACGACTCGTCCCGCCGAGCCTGACGCTAACGAATCCTTCCTACTGTCAAATAGGACATGTCGGGTAAGTTCTTCCGCGTGTAGACCGTTCCAGGCATCCAATTTCGGTTCAATTGACTCATTGTGTTTGTCCGTTCCATGCAGAGTCGAAAAGGTGAGTGTTTCAAAAGAAAAAATCCCTTGTATCGTGCATGGACGCCCTTGACTGATTTGACATTCCTGCAGTGAAATGCGATGAGGGCCACCCGCAGTGTAATGTAGGGCACATTCCTCCACCGCGGCACGGCTCCGCAGCCTCTCCGTCGCCGATGGGAACATCCTCCAGCTGACCTTGGTCATTCACCCTAGCAATGTACACGACTGGGTCACCTCTGTGACTATCGACCCCGTCTCGCCTTTCGCGATGACACCCCGCGAATTATGGGCCGCATGGCCGGCGTGAAAACCGAGGGAAACGCGGTCTGGGATCGTAAGCATTCCTGCTATCGGAAGTTTGGGATTTACCTGGCGGACACGGTGATCGTGAGATGCTAACTGCGGTGAACAGTCTCATCTCCCGGCTCGACTGACAGTCGATCCGGCGGCGACTATTTCTCCCTGGGAGAGGCCCTGCCGGCTTTCGCTTCCTTGACCTCCGATGAGGAGCGTGAGAAAAAAGCAGAGAGTTCGATACCGGGCACTTACCATGTGGTCATGGTCCCGGAGAGCTTCAGCTCGTTGCCTGAATATGCAGAAGAGATTGAGGATTCGAAATCGGCCGGAGAACCTTCGTACTCGGCGGCGACCAGCCCCATCAGGACGACGAGGAGCGAGAGTGACCTGACTGAAGATCCGAATGTGGTCATTCTGAGAACTTTTGAAGATGCGGCAAGACGAGCCATGCCGGCTGGCCGATCTTCTCGGGTCTCGCCTACGTCCGAGATATCGGATCCCTTCTGTTCCCTCTCGCTTTCCCCTACGATGGACGCGTTTCCGTCCCCCTCACTGGGTCAGGAACAAGGATCGTCTTCCTTCCGCCTCGAGCCACAAATGAACCACCAGACCCTGCAAAAACAGCAAGAGTCGACATTGTTTGCTCATTTCCGACACGTCGTCTGGAAGCAGTTGTTCCCCCATGATCGCGACTTGGATGACACGTATGGGTTTGACCGCAATGGCATGACCTTGAGTGTCGACTTTCTCGAAAGAGAGGCGGCGCGATTCCCTCCGGTATGTGACTTTCCCTCTGCTCGAAAGATAGGGGTTTTCTTTGTGTGTCCTGCGTTCCGAGGGGCTAACAGGAAAACCACAGCTCTCCCATGCAATCATGACGGTATCGGCTCTCAGCCTTTCCCACAGCGGCACCGGTCAAAAGGTCGATGCCCTGCAATACTACCAGCAGGCGTTTCCATCTCTGCAGATCAGTCTGCGCAACAACGACGATCTGGTATCTGATGGACTATTTCTCACCCACTTCCTTTTGCTGATCTATGAGGTAGGCAATACTATCACCCATCCCAAACACCGCATTGGAAGTCCGTAATATGCTGACCATTGCTCCCTTGCTTCTTACCCTTCTAGGTCGCTGCCGCCGAACCCCATGGATCGAATCTCTGGTCTCATCACATCTCACGCCTCCTTCACATCGCCCTTTTGCGGCGCTCCAAGTTTGGCCGCGAGCCTCACCCTTTCATCATTTGGTGGATCTGTCACATCGACCTCTACGCTTTGCTGAGCGGTGCTGGGCAAGGAGACTTTGTGCGCACCCTCATGGACCATCAGATGCTTCCGGAATGGGACAGTTTGCTGTATCCGTCCGCGGCCGAGGGATACAGCGTGATCTACTCCGATGAACATGACAGCCTGCCCACTCTCATGCGTCTCTACGCCGATAGCTTCTCCGTGGCGGCGCAGATTGGCTTTCTGGGTGCAAGGTTGCGGCGAGAAAAGCACACTGTTCCAGGCTCCGAGTTTCATCCTCAAACGCAAGAGATGGCTGAACTTCGTCGCGCGTTGAGCCGTCTATGGGAGGCTTCTGATGTGGCTTATTGGTCTCAACATCGGGACAGTCTTCCTCGACGGTCGCGGGAGATTCTGCAACAGGTGAGCCCCCCCCCCTTCGCCCTACCTTTCCTCTCCCTTTCTCTTGTCCTTTGCTCCATTCTCCGCCCTCCTACCCATCTTGGTTGCAAGCGCCAATGTTGACATGATGAATTTTCCATAGTCGGCGACTTTGTACCACGTCAGTCACTTGTTCTCGTACAGCAGCATGTACCCCCACCAGCGCCTCGAGGCCGAATTCCAGTCGACACGTGAAATCGACCACCACGCCAGTGAAATTCTTCGCATCGTGGAACAGACAACGCACACGCGTCGGGCCGACCGACACTTTTTGGTGTTTCCACTCTTCCTTGCCGGTGCCACGGCCTCGGCCAGCGGCCTGAAGATGATGGCCATGGAACTTATGACCAGCATGGAAGATGAGGAAGATGGGCTGGGACGCAACACTGCCACCACTCGAGCCATCCTCCAGACTGTCTACGAACGGCAAATGGATTGTCTGATGCGGACGGGCCATACCCTCGAGGTGGACTGGTCGGAGTTGATGGCGCAGGAGGGTCTCCAAATGGTCAACTTTGGGTTCTAGCATGAACTTGAGGGACCTCTGAGGCGAGGAGGAGTCTTTGATTGGAACGCGCAGAGTTGATGCATCGCGAAGCAATCATCCGGACTGTCGGGCGCGAGAGTCCTTTTCTCGGTCATTGGTTCTCACCTCGGTTTTTTTTTTGTTTGGTACTATGCCTTTCGTCTTTTCTTCTCTACTTGTTGCTAAGCATCCTGTTGTTGGTTTTTTGGGGGGGGGAGGGGGGGGGGGTTCGGGAGCCATGTTGAGCGTTGCTGCGTTTGTTTGCCTGGGCCTTGGGTTCTACATCATATCTTGTGTGGGTGGGTTTCTTTGTGTTTTTGTCTCCTTGTGGCTTGATTTTCCTTCTTGAGCTGGCTCTTCACCTTTTTCTCTTTCTTTCATTTTCTTGTCATTTTCGGGGGTCCAGAGGGAGAAGGGCGTTGTACAATGCGCATGAATGACGACGGATCTTATCCATGTATGTATAGACACGAACACGACTGTTGATAGTGGGCAATGCCTGATTGGCATCCAACGCCATCTTTTAACACCACTCATTTTGCATTCCATTACCTCAGGCTATTAGACTTGTGTGTAGGAGAAGGATGGTGGCCATGTCATGGAGACCCGTTTGCCCAGGTCCGTGGGTGTCTATTTCGACGCAACCGCATCTGCTCTTGTGGGGGAAATTTCGGACTTGGCGTGGATGTAGATCCGCTCCGTGTTGTACTTATCTGATCGGGTCTGTTCAGGTACGCTGTCGATCGCCGAGTGGTCTCCCGAGGAAATGCTCCGAGGCCATCCACGGTACGCATCTCGATTGTCGGTACCTACGAAGGTATACAGTATACAGGGTGCCGGTTACTGCAGGCCGTCGGGACATACTATTAATGTGCTGACTCTGCTGAGTTGATTACCGAAGAGTCTATGTATTTACTGTTACAGTTCAAATCAGCTGTGGCACGTGTCTTTCGATTGTACCAACGTCCCCAGTCGTTCCACAGCCTACTCATCACAATCCTCTAGATATGGATGATCCAGGTGAGGATTCCCCCAGCCTTGCTTTTCGCCACAGCATGGACGAGACCGGAACTGGACTGGACTGGACTGGACAGTTGCACTGGTCACCGTGTTCATGTTCAATGCCGATTCGACTCCAGTCAGTGGCTGACCAGTGGGCTGAGTAGACGCCGAGACTGGTGGCTCCTTTCGTCTCATCACCTGCGGGGCTCGTGATTCCTTCCCAGGCGCTTATTGCCAGCGCGAGACTGGAACCCCCATCTCAGGTTGCCAGAACATCGTCTCTTGGAACTCTTCTTGACTAGTTCTTGCGCAGCGTCCTATTCCTTGCGCCAGGCATCTTGATTTCTTCCGTCGCTCCCGAAGATATTCTTGGAAAAAGAAGCGACATTATAATCGACTAGCTCGGCAGCCCCCTCCATCAGGTATTCGCCTTTCAGCTCGTTTCTCGTCCTTTTGCAAACTCGCTCTTCCTCCTTTCTACTTTCCTTCCTTGGTTGGTGATTTGTTTCATCCGTCTTCGTGACCATCTCCGTGGTCTGTGCCACCGATCAGAGATCTGTCCCCTTTTAGTTCTCTCACGGACGTCCTCCACTCCCTCGACAACCATCCCCGCCACAGGGCTTACTAGTGCCCGCTTTGCCCCTCACTGACCAAAAGTCCCCCAACTTGTCATCACACCGATCAGCCACCCAAGCTCGATGGTTGGTGCCTGATGTATCCGTCGTGAACCTGAAGTGGCTGTGTCCATGTAGTCCATTCTTCCGCAACATCTCACTTTTGCCTGTTGATCTGCACCTACTTCCCTTCTCACCTCCAGCCCGGATTTAGTGCTTACAACATGAATCCAGGCGAGAGCCGTGCTATTCACCCGGAGGGCGAGCTCTTTCTCGGGAACCCCTCTCACCATCAGAACAGCAGCTTTCAACCAGAGACCTCCACCGGCCGGCCGGTAGGATCAAACCACATGGTTGAACCGTTGCGCATCAACAAACGGGATTCGGCCAGTCCGCATTCCGCCACAAGTCCACCCAACATCCCATTGCCATATCCCGACGATCGTGCGCGGCCCGGACAGCTGCGCTCGTCAAGCTCACACGAGATTCATCCGGCGGATGCTTTGCGATACAACTCGCCGCCTCCCGCCAGCACGGGATCCGCCTCGGGGTCAGGAAGCCCCGCAGATTACCCATCCGCACTGCGTCCCCGAGATGGTCGCGAGCCGCGGGTCGCAACGCTGGCAGAGCGTCGCGGTGCTGCACCCAAACCGCTCCCTGAATCTCCAGGACCTGATGCGCCCGATGCGGCGGCCCTGGCAGCGCGGACCTATCCTCGTCCGCCCACAAACCCGGCCCTCGGTGACACGAGCGAGTCGCAGTATGATCATCGTCAGCAGTACTTTCCACCGCCGGTGAGCAGTGCGTCCCGGCCAGCTCGGTCTGGGTCAAGTCTTGCGGCACCGTCCTCATCCGGGATCAATCGTATCAGCTCCACGGCCTCGACCTCGACGACCCGTGCGCAGCGTGGATCGCCTCCGCCGCCGGAAACACCCGTCGTGGGTCCGGGCCAACAGCCAGGCTCCGATATCGAGGCTCGCTATGCGGCTGCCGGGATTGCAGGCACAGGTACCCTTGCGGGAATGCAGTCACAAAGCTCGGCAGCGCAAAGGCGAGCGGAACAGTATTGGGGGCAGCAGCCAACGTTTGGTCAACAGGAGTCACAGAGGCCGTGGACACCGACGGAGCTGCCGGGCACTCAGCCTCATGGTCCTCCAACGGTGTATCAAGGTGCAGAGGTGGTGACTGGAGTGCAATCGCAACATCCGGCACAATACGCCAGTCCGGGGGGCCAGCAGCATCCTGGTCAATATGGCAGCCCGCCGCCGCAGCATCCTGCTCAGTATGCTAGTCCTGCTGCGCAACAACATCCCGGCCAGTACGGGAGCCCCCCGCCGCAGCATCCAACCCAATCTGGGACTCCTCAGCCGCAGCATCCTAGCCAGTACGGGAGCCCTCAACCCCAGCATGCTGCTCAATATGGTATCCCTGCATCTCAATCGCAGCAGGCTCAATCTGTATCGTCAGGGCAGTCTGGGAGAATTCCTTCTAATGCCCTGGAAAGTGACATGGATCGAATGAGAATCAGTGACGAGCCTCCCCCCGCCTATTCTAGTGTATCGGGACCAAATGGCGTCAATGGGTATCGGAATGACAAACCAGGATCCGCCGCGGCCGCTGCTGCTGCTGCTGCTGCTGCTGCGACTTCCATGGCTGGACATCCTGCTATGGCGTCCGCTCCATCTCCTGCGCCGACGGCTTCGACGGAAGGGCATCCAGCTTTTGCGAACGACCCTCGACAACAGTCGAATGCCGGACAATCACCTCACAGCGCAGGCGCAAATGGCTATCCCCAGTTTCCTCAGCAGCAGCAGATGCAAAACCACCCTCAGCAACTCCAACACCAACAACAACAACAACAGCAGCAGCAGCAGCAGCAGCCACAACAGCAACAGCAACAACAACAGCAACAACAGCAGCAACAGCAACAACAACACCACTACCCGGCTCAAGTTACCTCGCCAGGGCCATCAGGGCCGCCTCCTGCATCACCACCTCCCCTGCCAGAAGGATGGATCGCGCATTTGGACCCAAACTCCGGGCAATACTACTATATTCACCTGCCGACTCAGTCCACGCAGTGGGAGTTCCCCAAGGGTCCAACGCCGCTGAATTTGAATGAGACACCTCTTTCTCCAGTCGGGAGTGTGTATAGTAGCCACCCGTTGGCATCTCCAGGCCTGTCGGCCTTTGGAAAACCACTAGCTTCCCCCGGTGTTCCTCTGACGCCTGGCTTTGAAAGTCTCCAATCTCCCTTGGCAGGCTTCTCAGGTCCCCCACCCAGCAGTGGTATGGATCTGTACAAGACTGCTCCAACGAATGGCGTGTACTTTGGTCCTTACCTGAGATACACTAACATGGATCTTGAGCGTGGTCTTTGGCTTGGATCCATTCTCCTCGTGACGGATGCTGCTCAGCCGCCAACCATTCATCTCCATCAGAGTGTGGATCTCTCGCCCAACCCGCGTCAACTCAAGCCTATCAATATCGCTGCGCATCAACGGTGGACCTTCTACAAGTATGAGATTGATCTGCAGATGGACGATGCTGGCCCTGCAAAGTGGACCTACGCTATCACCTCCCACCTTGGCTGCACGCGATATGAATTCTTAGTCGCCGGTCGCCACGAGACCAATTGGCGGTTCATTGCCACATCGGGTAACGACTTCTCGCTGAATGTCAACGCAAATGAGCGTGCTCGCCTTGGCGGTGTAAGCTTTATGTGGAAGGACATTATGCAAAAGCATAACGAGATTGGCGGCTTCCACACACAGCTTTGTCTCGGGGGCCAGATCTATGCAGATCGCATGTGGAAAGAGATTCCCTGTCTCAAGCAATGGCTTGCCATTAGTGGGAAAGAGGCGAGAAAGAATGCTCCATGGACAGCGGCTAATCAGCAGGATGTCTCGCACGCATACTTTCATTATTACACCAGTCATTTCGATCAGCCGCATTTGCGGGAGAGCTTCGCCCAAATTCCGTATATTTGTCAGATTGACGATCATGATATGTGAGTACCTCAGATGAGCCATCAAACAGCTTACTACACCCCCCCCCCCTTTTCAATAATGAACGGAGCTGACACTGGCCCTTCCTTTCCCTTATTTCAGCTTTGATGGCTTCGGCTCGTATCCTGAGCATATGCAATTCTCAAATATGTTCAAAAATATTGGCCGGATCGGCATCGAAATGTATCTGCTTTTCCAGCATCACACGACACTCGACATATTGCGCAATGTCAACAACGACACCGATCTCTTCACTATCACGGGCACCGGCTGGCACTTTGTGAAATACCTCGGACCGGGGGTCGTCGTCGTCGGACCCGACTGTCGTTCTGAGCGCAATCCCCACCAAGTCATGGCCGGACCGACGTATCAGGGTCTGTTCCCGAAAGTGGCGATGCTACCCCCAAGTGTGCAACACTGTCTGTGGATGATATCCATGCCTCTGGTTTATCCACGCTTGGAGACGGCAGAGCACATTGCGCAGACTGTTGCGACTGGCAAGCGGGCCGTGACTGGCGCGTACAACGTATTGGGTAAAGTGACCAGCTCCGTGGCTGGAGTGGTCGGGGCCAAGGAGTTTGTTGGATCCGGATTCGACTCTGTGAAGCGTGCTGTCGGTAAATCTGGGTTGATGGGAGGTATATTGAGTCCGTTTGGCGAGTTCGACCTTATGGATGAGCTGCGCGACCAGTGGACTCATGAGTCTAAGGTCAGTACACTGATGCGAGATTCGCTCTCTTGGCCTTCTTTTTGTTTCCCCCTTCCTTTTCTCTTGTCTTCGTTTTGTTTGGCAAATTTTCCTCTTTCTAATATTTTTGACCCAGGATCTGGAACGAACATATCTCATCCGCACACTCCAAGGCATTGCCCATCAAAAATCCATACGCATGACCTTCCTCTCCGGTGCCGTCAACGTCTGTGGTGCAGGCCTCGTCCACGATCCATCACATCCATCCGATCACAAGACCATGTATCAGCTCATCGCCTCACCTGTAGTCAACACCCCTCCCCCATCATACATTGTCAAGCTTCTCCACGGCAGCTCCAAGCCTCTCTACATACCTGCCAACGGTCATCGCTCCTCAAATCAGCCTACCGACACTAAGGAGGATATGATGGAGATTTTCCAAACCGACGTCAGCGGACAGCCGCGCGAACACAAGAAGTTGATGGCTCGTCGAAACTACGTTGCCATCGTGGCGTACGATCCGGATGTGGTGTCTACTCCCGCCTTTGGAATGCAGCACCAAGCGTTCAGTGCGCAAAAGGCCAAATTGAGCTTGGCGGCAGATTTCATGGTCCAGGGTGATGGGGCGTATGCCAGCGTCGTCAAGTTCGGACCCGTGGTCGTACCGTGTCTGGAAGAGGGGAAATAGATGTAGATCATGGAGGATGATGAGCGGCGGGCGGTTGCAGTTGCGGTTACGGTTCTGGCTAGATGTTTGACTCTTGCCAAATAGGCTTTTTGTCTTGGACTTTTCTTCTGTTTGGTTTTAATTTTATTGTTCTTGTTCCTATGTATTCTTCCGAGTTCAGAGTACATCAGGTTGTATGAGGACTGGTTTGCCTTTTCTCTCTCTCTCTCTCTCTCTCTCTCTTGACCCCCAGATAGAGGTATCTTGTTTTCCCGATTAGTTTTGGCGCATGATTATAATTGTCTGTATTAGCTTCTCCCTCTTCTTCTCGTTCTTGAAATATTGTTCAGAGTGAATTGATTGGTAACCGTTGGGTTCTTCAATATGTTTGTTCGTGCATTCGTCAGAGAAGGCTCAATACAAAGTGATGCAGAAGCCAGCCTTGTGGTTCTCTTCCTTGGCAAAAAAAAACGAAAATTATATACATGAATAAACGTCAAAGTGCTCACAATGCAAAAGGCGGGTCCAACGCACCCGAGTCAACACCGCCGCCAAACGCCAAATTGAAAAGGAAAAAACTAATACAATATACGGTAGTAGCAAGAATGTGATTATTCAAAGAGATTCCCGCTCGGCATGCACAGCCCAATGCGCCAGAAATAGTCTCGATGAGCGAAAAAGAGCTCCCAGAGTCTATACCGCGCCGGAATCACGTCCCAATTCCAAGATCGCGGATACAGCGGCGCGGTCTTTTCTTGGACGAGGGTCTCGCATTGACCTTTTCGACGTCGTTGGTGTTTGCTCAATATGACCTGCTGAGCATCACTCGCTCCTCGAAGCTTGCTATCTGCGTCTTCCACATCAGACAAACAAGTGTTGTCCATGGCGGCATTCTCCGACTCGGCAGAAATCACCACGTCTAAAAGACCATCCTGCAATGAATTCGCAGACATCCCCGCCCCGGCAATACACCTCGTGTCCTCGTCGCCTTCGCAGATCCGCACATCCTCCGGACCGGGAGGAAGCGCAGCCTTGGCGATGAAAATCTCCGCAGCATGCGGCGCATACCCCCACTCTCGCAACGGCAGGAGAGGAACGGGATCCTCTATGTGGGTGACGCGACGAATCCGCTGGTCCTCGACATTCTGTCCGGCACGAGTATAGTTGCCAATGTGGAATGTCTTGTCGAGAAACGTTGCGAATGCGGCGTTTCCGACCATTGGTGCGCCGAAGGTAGTGATGAGCGGGTTCCAGCCTTTCAGGCGCATTTCAAGACCGGCGAGAGTGGCGACGGCCCCGCCGAGGGAGTGGCCTACAAGAGTGATTTCATAGTCGGGGTATTGCTGGATGGCGTGGAAGACCGTGGGTAGAATTGCGGATCGGGTATGGAGCCACGATTTCATGAATCCGGCGTGCACGGTGCAGTTGTTGCAGCGGATAGTCTGGGTTTCTGGATTTGATTGTTTTTGGATCTGGGAGGTATCGTAGTTGGTTTGAGAGTGGTTGTCAAGCTTGTCTTGGTTGTTATCTTTGTTGCTGTGCTTTTTGTTCTCATCTTCGTCCTCGTGACCATTATAAGGAATGTACGATTGCGGGTATGCGGAAAGATCAATGATGGTATTTGTGATCGAATAAGTTCCCCGGAAAGCGACGACGATGCGCTTGGGACCGGGTGGATGCGATAAAGCGATATAGCCGCAAGAGTCGGAGAGCAGAATGCCAGTATTCCACGTCTGGCATTTTGAAGAGATTAGTGAGTGTAGGGTGCTTGAGAGAATCCTGGCTGCATGCGCAATGTTACATGGGGTTGCGCAGTCGCCCCGTTACACGAACCTCGATGAGTTCCAGGTTTGGAAATTCGGCGCAGTGACTCAGACACTGGAATGGCTTCTTCACACCCGTCGTGCCTACGCAGTAGGATATGTCGACTAGTCGGGACAACTCCTCGAGGGAGTTGAAGAGTTTATTGGAGACAGGGCTGGTCTCTCTTGTCACCGCGGCGCCGGCTTCGGCGCCTGAAGATCCGAGAAGCCATGCTATCACGCAACTGAGAGAAAGACTCTTCAGATGAAGCATGGTGATCGTACGACTGAACCAGATGTAGGTTCTGACGAGGTCACTATTGGAATGGTCGGGTTTTTCCAACGTGGAGTTCAAGTTCATGTATAATAAATCGGTAAATCTGGAGAACGATGGGGGCGCCAAGGACGATAATCCAATTACATAATGCGTCATGTGGGGAGATCTCAGCGTGACGTCCAGCGATCAGATGACATCATTTGGGCCTGAGGCTGCTCGTCTCGGTGCCTATCATTCGAGGATTAATATCTGAATAGAGAGGGAAGTTTTTAGCTTGAGTGCTGCTTTATAGTAGTAAACACGATTCTATCTAGCAACCACCTAGAGGCTAACCTTGGGTTGTTCTACTGAAAGGTGGATACGTAAGCTAGAGGGTAGATGAAAACTTAAGTGCAATACGTACGTATCAATTCGGATGTATATTCCTGCAACATCAGGCCCATCTCGTTACCCAGCAGCACTTAATAGGTTGAGTTCTCCGACCACTGCCCGTATGAACGGGGTTTGGGTTTTGGCTGTCGAGTCCAGTGGAGGAAAGTGTAAGCCAGCAATATGTCTTCGTGTTAACACAACAAGTTTGATGGATTTGCTGTCTGGACGGGGCATGGCCTGGGTCATCTGCGTGAATCGATCATTTGTAACTGTAGGAATTCGCCTTGACCAACAACATCAGCCTCGGTAGTCTCGATGGAACATCGCCCCCGACGCAACACAGGCAAGTGAGCCTTTGGATCACGTGCCAGGGGCATGAACAGCATTACTTGCACAGGTCTGCGGAGCTTTTTTATGCTTACAATCCTACAGTGCTGAGTGCATAATGTCTTATTATGTCCTCTGTAATGCACTACGTACTGTGATCGTGTCATCTGTCTATTGTAAGATTGCAATTGGATCTCTGAATGATGCTAGCACGCTAGCTAGGTAGCTTGACTTGTGCTGCTTACTTGCTGAGATGAAAATTGATTTCACAGTCCAATTCCACGTAGTTTTCAATCATCGCCCTAGACAAGAACTGTCTGTCACTCATGAAGGGAAGCCGAGAAGGAATCTTGCGTTGCTATAAACGAATCGTCCGCTCTGGAGGTTCGATGCCTGGGGACCGGACGCTAGCGGAGCGACCTGAGGCACCGAGTGTCGCGGAATGTCGCACTCCTAGAGCCTTAATTTACTTTGACAAAAGCTTACTTGCAGTTGGTCGACAACATTCTTCAGAGTGATATGATGTGTTCTGACTCAGAATCAACAAGCAGACGAGGATGATATCCTTCAGTAATATTCCCTGGCTGAGTATGGAGTCGAGAGTCGCGACTTCAAAGTTCCAAGCCGAGACATGATCGGCCTCAGGTATGCATCGGGCGCCATGGAATATACCGTGGCAAAAGTACACCGCGGTGTACAAGATCAATGAGCAGGATGATTCGCAACATCATCATCCTTCGGTTTTCACAAAACTCTTCCCTCGCAAGACTGGACACGCTGGGTTGCCACCAAATCTCAACACGGAGAACTCCGCCAGGGACCGCCGGGAGAATCCAGTCCTGCAGGGTCTCTCGATTTAGCCTTTCCTCGGCATTTTAGGCTCAACGGGCCGGGATGTGGAGAAGTTGGCGTGGACAGAATGGTCCAAGTCGCTCGTCGTGAAACACCGTGGCAGCGGGGGCGTTGGCAGTTGCAAAAACACGGGGATTGGGGACAAGGTCTGGTGAATAACTCTGTCTGCGCAAGCGGTCACACACGTTGCTGCAGACCGCACTCGCCTTGACCCAAAAGATCAAGGAACGGCGTGTCTCCCAATCGCTTTTCATCGTGATCAATCGCCACTCCTCCTCAGATGAACAATTCATCTAAAGTCCGGTCCCGAATCGGGTAAATTTCCGACGCAATGTTACGTTACACTTTTCTTCACCCAGGACGCTAGGGATTCAGCGAACAGTGACAGGAGCGTCTTCCCTGCGCCTCTTTCCAAAGAAGCTCCCTCCACCGGAGCGATGTTTCAGAGTCGATCAGACACTGCAGGCCTCACGGGGTTGCTGGGCACCCTATTTACTCTGCAGAAGACCCGTGAAATTTGAAAGACCTCGTCCAGGATACTTTTGCCATTTCTTCAAGCCTTGAACAAACCACCAGAAAATGGCGGTCTTTTCGAAAGTCCTCGGGGGTATTGTCTCTCTCGCATATGTCGTTTCAGCACTGAACAATGGGCTTGCTGTGACTCCTCAAATGGGATGGGGTAAGTTGCCTTCAAGCATCGAGGGATCGATCTATCGAGTCCTCGGATTTCTTTTCGCCGGACGCCTTTCCCACATGGCAATACCCAGTCCTGACATGATGATACATAGATGACTGGAATGCATTTGGATGCAACCTGGACCAGCAATTGATCCTCTCTACCGCCGATGTGATCAAGAACACTGGTCTGAGAGACCTGGGTTACTACTACATCATTCTGGATGATTGCTGGTCCTCTGGCCGTACCTCAAGTGGACAGCTCATTGCCGATGCGAAAAAATTCCCCAACGGTATGAAGTACCTGGGTGACCAGCTCCACGCCGAGGGCTTTGGCTTCGGAATGTATTCAAGCGCTGGCACCAAGACCGTAAGGACCCCTTTCTCAAAACTCCGTGTCATCGCTGGGGGCATTGGACTGTGTGCTCTCGCTCTCTATCATGATGTTCATGTCTCACCCATGCCTTGCTACAGTGTGCTGGATACCCCGCAAGTCTGGGCATGGAGACGACCGACGCAAACACGTTCGCCAGCTGGGGAGTTGATTATCTGAAATACGACAATTGCAACAACCAAGGAAAGTCAGGAAGCCAAGCGGTCAGCTCTGCTCGGTAAGCCATTGATCCGAGACATGCGGTCAATTCGTTGGGCCAAAAAGACTCCATGCTGACGGGCTTGAATCCACTGCTCAGGTACAATGCGATGGAAAAGGCACTCGCGGCAACCGGGCGCAAGATCCTCTATTCTCTTTGCAACTGGGGTGAAGATTCACCCTGGGTTTGGGGTCCCTCGGTTGGCAACTCCTGGAGAATTACTGGTGATATCACAGACAAATACAACTCCGCGTCGTCCACTTGCCCCATGTGAGTATCTCTCTGCGGGGGATGTCCCTGTCTCAGCCGGGGCATCACCGTCAAATTGCGCGGGGCTAACCACGGGTTGACAGTCCTCGTTCTGGTGGCTATGGTTGCTCTGTCACCCAGATCATGTCCAAGCAGGCCGAGATTGCATCTTTCTCGGGTCCAGGCGGCTGGAACGACTTGGACATGCTTGAGGTCGGCAATGGTGGCATGACCGACGCCGAATATGTGGCGCATTTCAGCATGTGTATGTGTGATACGTGCAACCCTCTGCTCCGAATCGCCTGACTGACCCTACTTTCTTTTCCTTTTCTGCAGGGTCTGCTGCCAAGAGTCCACTCATCATGGGCAACGATATGCGAAAACTCAAGGCCAGTGACTGGTCCATCCTGGCCAACCCGGCCGTCATCGCCGTCAACCAGGATCCTCTCGGAGTCGCTGCCTCCTACCGATGGACACGCAACAACGTGCAGCTGTGGAGTGGCCCGCTGGTCTCGACCACAGGCAGTTCGACCAACGACATGGTCGTCGTCCTCTTCAACAACGGCGGGTCCAGCACAACCGCCTCTGCGACTCTCACCGACATATTCGGCTCTTCCAACGTGCCCAACACCAAGTTTGAGATCCGCGATCTCTGGGGATCTCGACTCAGCGACAGCCAAGCCCAGGCCGTTCTCAACGATGGTGCTGCCGCTCACTCATCGTTGCTATACAACGCCAATGCGCAAAGCTACAAGACAGGTCTCGCCAAGGCTGATCCTAAACTCCTGGGTACAGTGGTGGGTTCTGTTTCCGGTGCCAGCGGCTCCATCTCTCAGTCCGTTCCCGCCCTGGGCTGTCGGATCTTCCGACTTCGTGCCGTCGGAGACTCCTCCCCTGGTCAGGGTTCCCCGTCCACTACCACCACCACCGCTGCCCCAGCCGGTCCTACGACAACTTCAGGGAGCCAGGGCTCTCAACAGACCAAGTATGGTCAATGTGGTGGCCAGGGCTGGACTGGACCCACGTCATGTGTTCCCCCGTCCACCTGCACCGCTCAGAACCGTAAGTGTTTCTCCTTCACGTGATATTCACGCCTTGAGTTCAAGCTGACCGTGATACCTTCTTCGCATCGTACAGAGTGGTACTCCCAGTGCCTTTGATCAAGCCCTCAGCTAGTTCGGGCTCGGTTCTGAACGAGAGGGTGGACTGAACTTGCATCGACATGGAATCTTTTGGGTTGGGGGGTGAACTTCTGGAACCTTGGCGAGAAACCGTTTGTGTTTCCCGGCGAGGTTCATCTTAGTCTGAAAGCTTGCCTACACCAGACCGGCAAACTATATTTGCGCTCTTCCAACGTTGCTTGTATGACACAATTGAATAGGAATTGTCGATGCATCTCCAGGCTAAAGTAACGTGTACCATCCCCGTGAAGCCCGGAAAGTCGGGGTTGAAGACTTTCACTGTTATACCGCCAAGTAAATTCTCGAGTTGTTTTTCTTTTGGTAGTTTTTCCAGGATGAGATTCCCGGGTACTCGAGGAAGTAAAGTTCCCACTGTCAAAAGAATCATCGACCAGCAAAGAATTCACCTTTTCAGGGCTGAGGGACGCAACTGGTGCATGGACGCAGCCGCACGTGATGATCACAAGATTGACCCGAATCGACTCGACGTCAACCGACCCACGCCCGTCGCACGGGCACGTGCATCCAAATCAGGAAGGTCCTCTGACCACTGGCCGTCTTCGAGTCACTGATTCGCCAAATGTAGTGTACAAGTGGAGACGTTCCTGCCCAGATTGTTCGGTTACGCCGAAGCTTGTCGCCAGAAAAGCAAAGCTTATCTTTCAGAAATGCAATCGACAGGCAAGCGATCCCACGTGCCATTTGAACAGAGGATTTTATTTCAAGATCCGACCGTCCATGAGCTTCTTGGCGGCTACAAGTTCACTCGGACTATGCATTGCTTGATTTACAGAGTTTAGAGAGTGACGATCGTTCGGTCTTGTTTCTCGAACTTTCTCTGGTGGGTGCCCGTTGCCTTGCCCCGGCGTCCCTCGAAGGTATGTACATGCATTACTCGAGCACTGGCACTGCTCGAAATCTCACCTTGCGCGGAACCATTCCCTTGCAGGGTATTCTTTCAGGTTGAACCATACGGAAGGGAGATTTTTCCACCGAGCTTTCAGTTGGATTCTTCTCGGCACCCATAAAGTTCCCACGCCGAGAGGACGCATAGTGCAGAGCCTTGACAGGCGTGGGTCGATATGGCTGATCGGGAAATGGAAACCCCTGGCGATTTTTCATTTCACCACTAAATGGTCCCCCCTTGGCCTATACGGCGGTTGGCCTGAACATGCGCCATTGATCCACCACGTGCCCGAGTCATTTGGGCGCCTGTAAAAGAATACTTAAATACTGGACAACTATTCGGTATCCGTGCCGTTACAATAAGATTCATCTTGTGGAGTGAACTACCTGGGAACCATTCTCGGCCTGAGTCGGGCCAGCCGAAGCCTCCCAGTCATTCAGTTTTTCACCGACGCCAGTACCTTGAATCCCAGAATCCACGTGCAGGAAATCGTCGATGGCAAAGCCCAGGGCTTGTTTCCGGAGGATATTACGAGTTTTGAAATCTGAACAGAACTTAAGACAGAGCTAGTCGTCCAGAACTGGGGACTCCTATTGCCCACCCGCGAATTACCTGCACAGCACACATAAATGCTTCGTGTAAGCAAAGTGAGTCAAATGGAAGAATTTTAGGTCTCTGTGATCCGGTGCAAGTCAACAAGCAGACGAATTACTGTGGGAAAGCTTTCGTTTCTACCAGAGACAGACCTCAAGAAAACCCAGCATTTTCCCCATCCGTTTCTCTGCAGGCACGCTAACCAAATCCAAAAGAGTTTGTGGTGGAGAGAACCGTCGGATCCAGCACCTGTTAGATCCAACGCGCGATCAGACTCTGTGGCGTTGTGAGGTCGCTATCCGAGTGGAGCACTTCAGATTGTGAGTTGAGACATACTTAAATGCGGCCGGCAACCGTCGTGGACTGGGTTGTGGATTTCTCCTCGACTCCGCAAGGCTCTCTCTCTCTCTGCGCTCGAGGGGAATATCTGCGCCATGGACGCTCTACAGACTGAAAAGACAGATAAGGTCACCTCCGGCGTTGAGGAGGAACTGCAGGTCGTTCAAAAGAGCCGCTGGGAGCGCAGCTGGCCTGTCATTGCTTGCGGTGCCGGACTTTTCTCTGATGGATATCTTAATGGTGTACGTTGGCTGATCTCTGTGTGATTAACGAATGGGAAACCACAGTGTACAGAGAATGCTAACCAAAGCAGGTCATCGGCTCTGTCGACACGATGCTATCCCGAATCTATCCGACTAGTTATAAAAACTCCCCCGCGCTGCGCAATGTATCCTCTCTCGTCTTTGTCGGCGAGGTCGTTGGCATGTTGATCTTCGGTGTCACGAGCGACTACTTCTCGCGAAAATGGTCTCTCATGGCGTCAACAATCATTCTGATCGTGTTTGCTGCCCTCAGTGCTGGTTCGTACGGCGCTCATGGAAGTCCGAATGGTCTTTTCGCCGCGCTCACGGCCTATCGTTTCCTCATGGGTATTGGCATTGGTGGTGAATATCCCGCTGGTTCGGTCGCCGCGGCTGAAAGTACCAACGAGCTCAAGGAGGGCCATCGAAACCGTTGGTTCATCTTCTTCACCGACTTCATCATCGATTTTGGTTTCGTCGTGGCTGCGTTTGTACCGATGGTTCTCGTGTTGATCTTTGGGGAAGACCGTCTCGAGGCTCCTTGGCGTATTGCTCTTGGATTGGGCGTCTTGCCTCCATTGAGCTTGGTGTACCTCCGTCTGAAGCTGAAGGAGCCTGAGGAATTCAACAAGGAGCGTATGCATCGCTTCCCATACGGTCTGATTATCAAGTAAGTCGTTGGTTTAATTTACCATGCCTGGGTTGCAAGGCGAGAATGACCCGCTGACATGCATACTTGCGCCAGGTACCACTGGAAGAACCTGGTATGCAAAATCGCCTTTCAATTTCTGCAAAATGCACTGCAAAAAAAAGGTGTGATAGATGCTAAACAATTCATAGCTCATTGTCTCCCTCGTCTGGTTCATCTACGATTTTTCTGTCTTTGCCTTTGGAACCTACTCCTCCGTCTGGCTGGAGACTATTCTCGGCAAATCAGCTCCTCTCTGGCACACCTTTGGGTGGAACGTGGTTGTCAATCTCTTCTACCTACCCGGTTCTTTCGCGGGAGCTTTTGTGAGTGATTGGATCGGTCCTCGCAAGTGCTTGGTTCTAGGCATGACCGCTCAAGCCGTGGTGGGATTCATCATGTCCGGCTGCTACGCATACCTGCGTCTACCCCAGAACGTTGCCGCCTTCGTCGTTGTCTACGGGTAAGTCCGGAATTTGAAAATAATATAAAAGAAAAGAAAAAATCTCCGAAGCCGACTCTCGCAAAGACTGACCTTGTCCAGTATCTTCTTGTCTCTGGGGGAACTCGGCCCCGGCGACAACATCGGCCTTTTGGCGTCCAAGACTAGCGCCACTGCCGTTCGAGGCCAGTATTACGCCATCGCAGCAGCCATTGGGAAGATTGGTGCTTTTGTGGGCACCTATGTCTTTCCCATTCTGCAGAGTAATCCAGATCCCATCGCTGCTGGTCAGAATCCGTTCTTTGTCGCCAGTTCGTTGTGCATTTTCGCTTCCGCAATTGTCTGGTTTGGCCTGCCTCACATCGGACAGGTGAGTTGGGGTGTTATCCTTTTACGGCTGTAGTCCCGGAGAACTGGGGGCGAGTCGAGTCGACTGATTCTTGCGACGTATTGCTGACATTTTCTTTTCCAAGGACACAATCAGCAAGCATGATCGTGAGTTCCGTGAGTATTTGGAGGCTCATGGGTACGACGTTTCTACCCTCGGAAGTGCGCGTTCTTGATGAACAGGCGTCCGAAAGTCTATTATAACGCGAGCGATGATTATTCAAGTAATGCCGAATTAAGCCCGGTTAGGCGAAGCTACTTAGAATTTTAGCAATACATAATACTACGATGTGAGAATTCAAAAGGAAAAGGTTTCAGTCTTATTAATATTAGCAACGCCCCTGGTAATTTGTATCCATTTAAGGAAGAGATGGATTGAGCTTCTTACTGCCTATAAAGGGGCTTGAGCAATTTCGATGGATCATAGATGCACGTGCTTGTGTATATTTGCGGAGGATGTAGGTGATGGAGCGATGGCAATTGTAAGTGATGGCCTTAAACAGATGTCATTTATTAGAGCGAGTCATTCTAATCGACTTGATCGTAGTGTACAAGTCTTTGGTCCTCGAATGTTTCCAAACTGACTTCGTGTGCGAGTTTTGTGGGTGACCTTGGACTCAAAGAGCATTTTTTACAGCTACAATTTGATTACAAAGGGTTGTTACAGGCAGTTGATGATGCACAGCCGCTAGCACAAGGACACACAATCTTCCTTGTGCCTTTAAAAGATGAGATTTTTCCACCAGAAAACGCCACCCATGAATCGCAAACTACTCCTGTAAATCACACATACTCCTCGCTCCTCTTGGAAAAGCACTCTCATGGTATCCAATCAGTCAACTCGAACTCGTCAATTTGAAAATCGAATTTGTCTAAATCACCAATAGAGCCTGAACTCTGTTGATTTGCGTAGAGAGAATCCTCTGGTTTATCCATTCGCGGGGGGACATTGTCCGTGTTATATCCCATCTGCTCGCACAGCTTTCGGTAGAAAGCATCACATGACCGCCATGCTCTTTCCGCGCCTGGACTGCTAGTGGACATTGCATGGAGCCATTGAAGAGCTTTCTCGGAGAGCCAAAGGAGATGGGACGTGCTTTCTTGAACGTGCACACACCCGATCGACAGCTCGAAAAGGATTATTTTGGCAGCCTGGGAGATATAGTGGAGTATGCTCCACCAAGGGAACATCTTGTAGAGCTGCATCGTATCCGGTTGATCCGGGATCAAATCGAGAATCTGCTTGGCGGCATCCAGATTCATCGAAGCCATAGAATTGTTCAGAGGCTGGGAGTCATCCGGGCCAAGCTCATTCTTCCGGCAGAACCAGAGACGTCCTAAGACGATTCGTGCACTCTGGTAGTGTAGTGCAAGTGCGAGTTTGTATCGTACTTGCTCCACGCTGCTCTGCGTATCGATTGATACAAAATCCAAAGATGATGGGAGGCTATTCTTCCAGTACTCCAATCGACATTGAAGATCGTCAAGACGTTTCTCCTTATCAATCCAGATGTTGGATATGTGGAGCTGGTTGACGATCTCTTCTATGATAACCGCCAAGTCGCAGTAGAACAGATAGAAAAGACCAGAATTCGGTTCAAGCCTTTTCAGCCACGCTTCGTCTCTGGGCCTTGATTCTTGTTGAGACGGTTGTCCATCGGCGTCATTTTGCCAGCTTTGGGAACTTGGCATTATGGTTTGAAGCCACTGTATTCGGACGCTCGGGTGCTGGAGGAGTGCCGAGGCCGACGAGTTGGTTTCAAACTCCTCCTCTTCAAATGGAATCGGTAGAGGTGGTGCGTGTCGATCTTTCGGAATCGAAGTAATATAACCGGAGATGAGACTCAATGTTTGCTCAAGGGTATGCAGACACCACCAGAGGCGGAATCGGGCCTCTCTCAATTTCGCGGGCAATTTTCTGGATTGGTTGCGATTGACACTGAGAGTAATGGCAGAACGAGCTGCTAAAGCAGATACTCTCCAAGCTCTGGTGCGAGAAAACCATGTCAGTGCCATGCCAGTGCGTGCCTCGTACCTGCGTGTTCTTCTGAGGACTTGGTTTTTCTGGTGACCTACCTGCCGATCTGATCAGTGGCCAATAAATAAAATGCGATCAAGCCTTCGAGCTGCACTTGTTGAAGATTTGGCGGGCTGAACAGCTCTTCTCCGCTCAGACTCAGCAGTCGAGCTCGAGTGAAGAAGACAAAGTGATCAGTATCTTCACCCCGCCACGGTGCCTGGATCATGTATGCGTGCTTGGCTGCAATGGCGAAGATAACATTGAGGATAGCTAGCCATTTATCCCCTGGTTGCTGACCTTGATCCCAGAAGTTCTGGTACTGGCAACGGAATAGCGGTCGATTGATCATGGGGAAAAATGGGTGCACATTACTCCAGTACTCATCGAAGAGGAGATCCGCCATCTGGCGTGGGGGTAACCCGTATTTATCAACCGGCTGAGGAGCGATGTATGGGAAAACACCGATGAGCTGCTCGAACGCCTCCTTCTTCACGCCCTCTGCGTTCAAGGGTGGCTCGACTTGTTCTCCGGGGTCTGAAACGTCGAAATTGAAGTTAGTGAGCTGGTACAAAGCTTCAGCTGGCACGTACGACTGACTGGGTTGGTCCATCGCTGGGGCTAGGGGTCTAGACTCAACCCTTTCATGCGAAGCATGTGACTGTCGTTGAGTTGATTCCGGCAAGTCGTCCTTCAACAACGGGTACTTTTATCTTGGTTAGAGCGAAAGCCATGGTTATCGGGACAACTCGATTCTGTCAGCTGCGACTCTCGGTACTCACCTTTTCGATCAAAGCTTGAGCCCACTGCCCACAGGATCCACTATCGCTTTCGAGGAGGTCTTGGACCAAACTCCGGTAGTTTTGTAGCAACGCTGTGAGATCATGCGTTTCCCTGGATACCGTGTTAGGCAACATAGCCTCAGTAGCACTCAAGGAGTCAGTCGAAGGGACTCACTTTTTCATTCGTTCATTCCACCCCAGAGGATAGTAACAGTCCAGGTGCAAGTCACGACATTGTCGGCACACAGGCTGCTCACCACTACACTTGACTTTACGCGATCGGCATATACCACAGGCACGGGACACACGTCCCGTTGGTAACAGGCCAACGTTGCTCACATCACGAGGAATAGCAATCTTGGCATTCAGTGCTCCTGCATGATGGACCGAGGCTCTGCGACCTCCTGCCGAGACCGACTCTCCAGAGGGTGACTCGTCCGAACGAGGGGTGGGCAAGCTGTTCTCGACGTTGGGGTAAGGGCTCGATGAGGAACTTGCCGCATCCGGGTGTCGGGGCCAAGTCGATTTTGATGGCTTGTCCCCAGACGCGTCTTTCGTATTCAACCGGTCGGTACGTTTGAATGAATTTCTCCTGGCCATGTGTGTCTGCTTTCTGGACGAAAGTGACGAAGCCTTAGAGGGCACGGGGAAGGCTCACATGCCCGTCAAATCTCACTCCACGTGGCTCAGAATAGTCACAGAAGATATAGTACGCACGAGGGCGATGGCAGAAGGTTTAGTTGAGTCCTGTCGCACCATTCACCACGTAGAACAGGGACTTAACTCCTAGCGAGGGTTCAATATTACGAATATTTTCGCCGCGGGGGGGGGGGGGGGAGGGGGAGTTGAAGAATTTTAGCAGCTTCAATGCATGGAATGTGAATGGTGCAGAGGTGTCGTGTTGTGGGTTGAGGGGAGGTGTTGTCCGGGTGAGGTGACGTTTATAATCCCGCTGTCGTCGTCCCGGCGGCGGGGGAACCAGTCTTGTCGGGCTGTCAAATTTAGGCTTTACCCATTTCCTGAGCATTCTCCATTATTCTGGAAAATCTTAATTCATGGCAACATGGGCGCCACATGTCTGTGCAACGGTCCAGCGGATCGGGACGATGTTGAAGAGAAATGTTGTGTCGGGACCGATTTGGAGTCGATTATTGGCCTGTTCCCGATCTCGATGAAAATCGGCGATGGAGTCAAGCTACAAGGCTGAGCTAAGTGCAGTCGGGGGCTCCACCTGCTTATCTGTCATTTAAGCGACAGACGCGCCGCGTTGTTTAGTTCCTGGCGAAGTTTTTTGATATTTCAATGCTTCTCATCTTCCCGCGACGTTGTCGATGCTTGGGACCGGCAAGCCGTGGTCGAAGCAGTATACGATAGTGGCCACCCGATCGAGAATGGCGCCTTGTGATGACGGACCCACGCCACGCTCTCCGCTCCGCGGGCGCTGCTCAGCCTCCATGCCAGTGCACACAGACAGATGCAGGAGGTCGGACCAGAGCCTACTCGCGTTGCGACCGGCGACTGCTTACCGGATATTCACGCACTGTGAATGATGGATGATGGATGATGGGCATGGATTGATTTGGCCAGCTATTGTCCGATCGTGGCCGCAGCTTCAATCAGGATGGTCGATGGGGGAATGAGCCATGACGGGGGGCGCGGCCCCTAGTGTGCGCCCAACGAATATGTCGTTTGATCTGTGTTTCTCACAGTCCCACCAAGTTCTTTGGTGCCAAGTGCTCTTGGAATGGAACGGGGCTCTGCAAGGACATGCTCTGCCAGGACACCCCCTCGGATCAGCGTCTCTGTGACTGGTCGATGTGGCCTCACAGGACAGACGGACACGGTGCACCTCGCAAGTTGACAAGTCTAGCGTCCCCCAAAATCCGTCCGAGTTTCCAAAGACGCGGTTCCGGTTGAAATCGATGACGTCAGCGGAGCGTCCTGCTCCCGCGGCACGGGATTTGCTGCTGATTTCGGTGGACCAAACTGGGCCCCGCCGAAACACCGAGGATACCATCGGCCATTTTTCAACCGGCAACTGTGAAGGATTCTCAAAATTGCGGGCCGTCTGGAACAAACCGGGCAGAGGCAGAGGGGAGGGCAGAAGAATGGAGTGGAGGCCATGCTGATCTTCAGCGAGGCAGCGTGTGGACAGGACAAATTCACTGTATGTGACCTGGATGGGTGAGGCGGCCGGAGCTGCACAGCCGGGGAGCACAATTGGCCACCATGCTGAAGCATCCACGGAAACCTGTTTTTAGCAGTGGTCCTCAAAGGGTTCGATCTCTCGTCCACCGATTGCCGCCAGTTTGGGTGGGGTAGTTGTCCCCCTCCCCTGATATCAAGCTTGTGTTGGATCAGATCTCGTCAATACGGCAATGCCAGCGCTTATACACACTACACACAACGCGCCAGCCGCAGAGAGGACCGAAAAATCCTCCCTGGACAGTCCATGCTTTCGACACCGTCCAGCCTGCATCAACCTCCCCAGATGTCCTCGTGGTCATGGACACATTTGAAATTAGGACACATCATGTCGGAGGATGTACTTTTGATCTAACCGGAAGGTATGTGGCTGGCCGCGCCCATCAATCAAGGCCTGGGAATACACGGGCGCTGCGCGTGCACACGATGGGGCAAACTGACCAGGCGCTCCCAGATACTCGGATCCGCGAATCCTGGGAATTGGAACGCACGGCATTGTTTGGTAATTATCCTATCCCCAGTACAGAGAATTGTAAGAAGGATGCGATGGAGAAGTGGACCAACTCTGACGCGGGCGCATAATATCAGTGCCTGCAGCGATCTCCTGGCCAAAGAAGGAGTCGCCGTCAAGAAAATCCCCCGACCGTTCCAATCCACAATCGAAGCGAAGAGGACTATCCGAGAGGTGAAGCTTTTGCGGAGTCTTTCACATGATAATGTATGTTGTGATCACCGCGGCGGGTCGAGCTGCTCCGCGGAGAAGTGTTTGCGCCTCCTGCAGATGAGGCTAATCGAGGTTGCGCCATTAGATCATCTCCCTGCGAGACATTTTCGTCTCGCCGCTGGACGACATGTACGTGGACCGCCGGCGATGACCGATGCCTAGTGACGACAATGGCTGATGGACCCGAGGGACAGATATCTGGTCACGGAGCTTCTCGCAACGGATCTTGCCCATATCATCCGGGCGAAACCGATGGAAAACCAATTCGTCCAGTACTTTTTTTATCAAATCATGGTCCGTCCCATCCTGTCTGATTGGAAGCGATGGGTTCCCTCAGAGTTCCCCACTCCGCGAAGGTACTACCGAGTGAACGGTAACTGATGGATCCTCGGTCTAGCGTGCTCTGAAGTACATTCATTCCGCAGGCGTGGTGCACCGGGATCTCAAGCCCAGTAATATTTTGATTGATAATAATTGTGATCTCAAAATCTGCGACTTCGGTCTCGCCCGGACGGTGGACCGCAAAATGACTGGTTATGTCACGACGAGATTCTACCGCGCCCCGGAGACTATGCTCACATGGCAAAAGTACAACGTTGAGATCGACATGTGGAGTGCTGGGTGCATTTTGGCCGAGATGATTGAAGGATCCCCTCTCTTCCCCGGCCGTAATCACACGGATCAATTTCTAATCATCGCGGACCTTCTGGGCTCAATCCCGTCGGAGGTGATCAAGACCATCTGTTCCAAGAGCGTGAGTTTGACCAAAATCGAAACATTCTAATTGCTCCAAGGCTGACGCGGTACTCAAGACGTCCGATTTTGTTACTGGACTGCCCGAGCGCGCCAAAGTTCCCTTGCAAAAGAAAATCAAGCAAGCTTTTCCTGATGGTATGTCGCAGTCTTTCTCCGGAAGCAGGGCTAAGCATTAATCGCCTGAGACACAGCCCTAGACATGCTGGACAAGCTGCTGGTCTGGGATCCAGAGAGACGAATCAAAGCCGATGCAGCTTTGTCACATCCGTACCTCAGTTCCTACCACGATCCAGCAGATGAGCCTGTGGCCGATGTCC
Source organism: Penicillium oxalicum (assembly GCF_001723175.1). NCBI lineage: Eukaryota > Fungi > Ascomycota > Eurotiomycetes > Eurotiales > Aspergillaceae > Penicillium > Penicillium oxalicum. The sequence goes on along the minus strand of NC_064654.1, from coordinate 1,242,946 downwards.
CGTTTGATTGGGCGAGCTTGGATGTGGACCACTCACTCGAAACTTGGAAGACCTTGGTGTACGATTCATCCCCTCCCAAACTCGACGAGGGCAGATTCTGATGGACATCTTAGATACTACGAAATCTTGGACCATTTCGGCGGTGCCAGTGCGACTTGAATGATCTCGAAATTACCCCCGCGAGTGATGACATGCCAATCCGTAAACGATAGTTGGCATCCCCCTTTCTTTTTGGTTTCTTTTTGGCTCCGAATCGAGGACCGAGAAAACACACGCTTCTCCTGGCCGCTCGTCGGTGCCCTTTGCATATATCCGCTTGATGCAACCAAGTCTTATGATTGTTGACGTGCCACCTCTATTGATGCCAGCAAACAACCGCCCCACTCACTTTCCATCCTCGTCTCGCTGTGGGACCCTGGAGGAGGACGATATGCAATCTACACATCCGAGCTTCACATTCACGACGCGAGCTATTACCCTCTCTGAAAGAGAGAGAGAGAAAGGAAATATCGTCCAGGAAAGATCTTGGAAGACGGAAAGATCGTCGGACAAATAGCTAAGGTTTGAAACGAGAGTTTTTGCCGCACCCCCATGGGGCACGTTTACGGAAGTGGGCACAGCCACGGCACACTGATGTGTCTTCCATCCCGTATACACGTGGGATCAGGATCCCTCTTTTACGCCATTGCGGTCGACTGCGCATGCGCACCGGCCTCGGCGTGAGATCTTGCTTCCTTTTTTTATAATCTATGAATGGTCCCTTCCTTCCCCCTTTCAGTCTTGTTGTTTGTGGTATACTATTTTATGATAGCGCAAGGCCGATTGCAAATGAGGCCGAATAATCAATCGCCGTTTCTCTTTGTGGGCCGGACCTTTTTCAAGATAATGTCACACGCGAGCAGATTAGGTATTGAACAATGAACATGTTTTATTCGGAACGATCACAGACTATGGAATTCCGGTCCGAGGTTTTCGGTTCTATGGTATTGGAAGATGCTTCGTTGAAGCTTTTTCCATTCTCAAGAAAAGGCGATTTCCTTCTCGATCAGTTCTGGTAGTTCGGGTGTTTGTGGTCTTGTCAGGAGCTGCTCGTTGTCGGCATGTATGTGGGGTATCCTGAGTTTTAGGGACATGATCCGCGAGTTTACGTAGCCTAATCCCTCCGGTCATTCACCCCAGGAATTCGCGCCGCGGAACCAAGACTACGGCTGTACGGAAATTTTGGGTGGCTGTGTAGATTGATTGGTTCGCATTCACCTCCTCTATTTCGAGAAGGAATGAAAAGGCTGCATGTATCAGTGCTATAATACCTAAGTAGACCAGATGACAACGCGTCCATCAACACCGCTGGCTATAGTTCCAAGGGTTAGCCCCACCTGTTCAAACCCATGATAGCTTCAGGAAACACTAAGAGAAAAAACTTACTGCTGAAAGAGCTGACTTGTCCGTTGGATTCTTCAAAGACACGAATAGTGTTCACAGTGTTCTGGTGAGTGGACTTGAGCTTGGTGTCTACGGAGCTTTGACCCTTGAGATCCATTTGACGGAACATGTTCAAGGCAGACTCCTCGCGGGCACCGGTGGCTCCGGTACCACCCTGCTTCTCCAAGGAGCCAGTCAGCTGCCAGCCATTCTCGTCACCTTGGAAGCGGAAGGGCTCGCAGTCCTAAATTTCAGAAGGTGTTAGAGACTCCATATTCGTGGGTAGGACAGGGAATAAGCTAATGATAATAGTCACATACGTGTCCAGCAGCAATGATTTCATTTTCGCCGTTCCAGATCAGGCTGTTGAGTGGCAGCAGACGGGTAGAGATGTTGAGCATCGCGCGGGAGGCTGCTCCGGAGCGCTCGGGTAGACAACAGTGACACTGCTATCGTGTCCGGTGAAAGCAAGGGCGTTACCGCTGGGGGAGAAAGAGACACCGTGGATCCAGCCAGCGGTATCGTTGAGGAATTCTCCACAAATGGTATTGAACGGGAGACGCTCACCCCAGGCGCTGGGCTCCGGGCGCTGATCGATACCCTTGATGAAGCTGGAGAAAACACGAGCGTGAGAGTCGGTGGATCCGGCAGCCAGAAGAACCGAGTTCGGGTGCCAGGCAAGAGTGGTGATGGTACTGCGGATCGGCTTCTTCAGATGCTTCGAGATCCACCAGTCGTTTTCCTCTTCGAAGTAGCAGACCGCGATCACGCGGGCTCCGGAGCCGACGGCGAATTTCTGCTCCGAGGGCGACCAACGCACAAAGGTTGCGGCACGGTTGATTCGGAGAAGAACGAGCGTGGGCTTCCAGCCAGAAGCGGTCTTTTCCCAGACGTAGGCGTTACGGTCTGAAGGGTAAACACGCATGAGTTATCCAAAGCACGCGACTGCTTCTTAATTTTGATATCTCGTACCTTGCGAGCAAGTGACGATATGACCGCTGTTGGGCGCAATGTCGACACTAGTGACAGTCTTGTCGTGGCCCTTCAACTCGTCGCTCAAGGTGAACTTGCTGCCTGACGATTGGTACAGCTCCACATTGTTGTCGCGGGCGACGGCGAGGGTCTGGCGGTCCGATGAGAAGGAGTGGTCGGCAATTGGGGCGTGGAACAGGTGGTGCACTTGAGGAGTAGCCATTGTGGTGGTTAGTGACAGGAGGAGCTCTCTACTGTCGAGGTTGTAGGTGGGGGTAAAAAGGGGTTGAGTGAGGAGGATGAGGGGAACACACGAGCCAGAGAGGGACAGCTACTTTCCAGTCGGGCATCTTGGCGATGACGCTGCCCGAGTGCTTAGGTAAACTAGAAGCCTCCGATGAGTCCGGCCGTGGTCACTCGGAGTGGGTCGCTCGGCTGAGGAGCGCAAGGCGTCGCATCTGGAAAGCGAGGACGCCTGAGGCAGTTGGAGTCCTCGTGAGCATGAAAGCATTGGCGATGGGAGTGATCATTGTACATATGGTAGCTTCTAGAGTGTAGAACTAGTACCTTTCGTTCCATCAACATCCTGCTCTGCAATCTGTAAACGAAGAAGCCTTCTTTCCAGTATCACCGATCCGACAGAGGTATATCGAGATCGCACCATATGGATCTTGCATTAAACTAGTTGAATGGATAAGAGATATGATATGGGATATCGCCTACTCATTTCCACTCAAAATATTGGTCAACGAGTTGAAAAAGATGTTCCTCAGTTAGACTTAGGTGACGAGTTCTGGTTTGACTCAGTACAAAGTTGAACCTAAACGCTTTGGTAGGGCTCCATTGCTCAGTTAGAACCGAGGCAAGAAATGCCAGATTTCTGGAGCATGATTCCTCTTGAACAGACCACAAACCTAGCATTCTTCTTCTTCAGTACGAGCTTAAAGAATTCGGTTGTGAGGGACTTTGACCAGGTATGAAACGCATTTGTTAGGCAGCTAGGCAGACTCACGATGCCGGCCACTGGTCTTCTAGGTATAGCTCAAGGGTTTATGAATGTATTCTCGTTTCATCATGACATCATCTCATGTGAGCAGATGAGGGATGGGTAGGGCAGTGCCTGAGCAAAATTAGTGTAGAGGTCAGTCCTTCCAAGATCAGGAAGATGTCTATCATTCGGGAGTTGTAGGGTAAGATAAGAGTCATTGATTGGAGGTTGTCGTATATACCGTCACTGTCCTGCTGGAGGTCCATGTTTTACACATTGATGGGAGCTACGAGCGTTGGCAAATGAGGCTGCTTCACCAGCTTCGTAATTGACGACGCCGTTCAATCACGTGTGACGTAAAATGGGAAAGGCTTGAGATTGCTCAGGATCCATGGTGGATGTAGAAGATCATCACGACTGAATGAATGCACTCAATCAAATATGGATAGGGCGTTGGTTGCTGCTGGGGCTCGTAATTCGACCACTTACATATCGTCCACACTCGTCCTGGAGCTTCCATGGTGCGAAGATAGGGAAGTGCCTTTTTGGACAGTCATAATTTGCATCTTGTAGGAGACTCAACCCAGTATCATGGACCTGCTATTCCCCCCTGAATATTGTCAAACATACTTGGCTACCACAATCTGTTTATAATACCTGTTGGATCCGCACTGATAGAGCAACAACATAATCAACAAGCCTTCAGCCTGTCGCCCTTCATAGCTGACCGCTTTCCAGAGTCAAAGCTCCCGTCTCATACGGACGGAATTCTGCCCGACTATTTCCACATCCCACACACAGACCGCCGCAGCCAAGCCGGGGCAATTAGTCACGTGATTATGTGCTTTTCTCGCGAACTGGACATGTCCCTCGAATCAACGTGAAATGCAATAAGCTACCAGAGTTCGCTGGTGACCCTACATTGCTCTACCAACTTCACAGAGACGCAGACATAATAAAACTCTTCTCTCATATCTCATCTGATGGCTTCCAAGACCGCCGCTTCCCGGCCTGACCTCAAGGCTACAGGTCATCCCAATCAAACGTGAGTTTGACTGTCCTGGAGCTGCGATTGATTTCCGTGTCGGACACTAACAGCTCTTTAGGCTGTACTGCACCAACCTTCCTGACAAGATCAATAAGCATGACCTTCGCACCTCGCTTTATTCCCTGTTCGCCACATATGGGACGGTCCTCGACGTCGTGGCCATGAAGACGAACAAGATGCGTGGTCAGGCTCATATTGTCTTCAAGGATATTCAAGCCAGCACACAAGCAATGCGTGCTCTACAAGGTTTCAATTTCTTTGGAAAGGAAATGGTAAGTTTGACGAACAACTGCGAAATCTGGGCTTCGCATATCACTTCCCCTCAGTCCCCCCGCCGAGCCGCGACTAATTACTGTTGTCGCATCTATAGAAAATCGTCTATGCCAAGGGCTCCTCCGACATTCTGGCCAAGCTACGGGGCACATACAACCCCCCGGCTCTCGGGGCTGCACCCACCGGCGCCTCGACTGATCTCCAAAAGTCAATCTTCAATGGCCCTCCGGGTGCGATTCCCTCTCGACCTGCAGCGGAGACGAACGGAGAGGCTCACGGCACCAAGCGGCCTCGCGAGGATGAGAGCGATGAAGGGGAGGCGCCCATGGAAGAGGACAGTGACGTGTCTATGGACGCATCTTCCGACGAAGATTAAGTATGTGCAACAGGCGGCTGAGAGAGCAAAGCCCAAAAAAGGAGGGAGGGTGGCATGGGTTTCCCACTACTCGACATCGTCGCGCGGTGTCCCCTAATGACCGGATAGAAGCCCACCCTCCTCATGTTTTTCTTTTCTTTGCTTTTTTTTTCATTGCCTTGGGCTGGTTTCAATCCCAAGGGCGATCTCGCGGGGAACGTGCAGGTTCACGGATTGACCTACGAGGCCGAGCCAGACGAGAAGATAAGTTTCGCCCGTGATGCCTCGTTCATGTGCGACATGTGTCATGGCATCCGCAGTGTTGCACGGGTGGACAAAAAAGGCCGGGGTACCAGACTCCGGATGATACTACGAAATCATAATGAGCTCTCTGGGGAAGGAATGAGAAGAAGAGGACAAACACGAAAAGAAAGTAATGATAGGGAGGGTCTTGGTTCTTCCCTCCGTCTTGAACCACGACATGAGAGAAGAACGCGGGACTTGGGTGTGCACCTACGCCAAAACTGATCCCTCCCATGACACCCACACTCTGCAACTGTTGCCTGTACTGCTCCGGAACCACGTACTGGTAGACGGCGTTGAGGCCTACAGGGCCCGGGTAATTGTGCCACCGAAGCGTGAAATACAAGACGGGGACTCGGTACGTCGGGGACAGCACGATATCATAATCCAGTTGCAGAATCGGTTGGACATTGATGCGAATCAGCGCTTCCTGTGATATTTGATTCAATGCATTAGACCGCTTCACTTTTCTGTTCCCTCTTCACTCGGCAAATGATACCCGATTGTTGATTTTTTCTCGCTACGTTGGGCTACAGACCGAATCTTCCTGCTCTTCTTCTTCTCCTTCATCATTCTGTGCTTGTGCTTGAGCCTGTAGGGAAGCAGGTGTAAATGTAGCCGGAGCTAGACGCTTCGATGGTTCGTGTAGATCTGCATCCTCCGATGCAGGAGCTTGGACCTCGACATATTTACTAATTTTGAGGCTGAGAGGGTTGCTCTAAGACACACGCAGACGGGGGTGGGTGCCACCATGGCCAGCCACCCCGCAAGTTAAGGATTAGTGCCACCATTGCTGAGAATACTCGGTCGAAAGTAAACAGAGAACCGAGAACCAAACAGTCAATCACTCAAGTCGCAGGGGGGGGGGGGGAGAATAATCGCAGGGATCTACCTGTGTGATCAGTCGCACCGAGGACCATTTTCCCTCAGCTTGGGCGACCGTGCAGCTCCGCGCGCGTTCGGCAAATTTCTGACAGGCGCAATTGAATTCTTCGGGCGTGAGAAATGGAAAAGCGGACAGCATGGCGGTGGTGCAAGGTCTTCCTGCATTGCCGTCGACCGTGATGCTTGTGTCTTCATCCATGAATCCCTATGAGAGGTGGCTCTGTCACTGACGGGACTGACTGGCACTGGAGATTCGTCCCCGTCTGGTAGCAACGGAATTGTTCGGTGAGGAGAATCCAGCCACTGTCGGGAGAGTAAAACGATGGAGTTGGTCCTCGAGCACAGGAGAGCTAGACCAATGTCAACTGTGGTCCAACTGGGCCGAGGTCTCAAAGTTTGAAAGAAAAAAGTTGATATGCACGGTTCCGAAGGTGCGTTTCCAGAACTACCGTATCTGTGCCGCAGCAGCACTCTCCCTGTGTTCTGGTTGACCGCCCACCGCCCAAAATTTAAACTCTTGCGAGATCAACAAGGATGGTGGCGCAAGACCTTGCTGCCAACTGGGAGGTCAGTGACCTCGCGCTGTCACCGTCACTGCTTTGGGTAATTTGACAGTTCAAAAGGATCGGACGATGCGTCAATGTCGATCCGATCGATAATAGGCAATAGACGCGGTGGGAGAGATGCAGGGATCCAATAAGGAAGGGTTGATCGTCTACGAGGGGTGGAGGAAGAAGGTCTGAGTAGCCGAAGACGGCGGAGAGCAAAGTAACCGAAATGATGATTGAGATGGATTGAGGTGAACCAGAGTTGCCCAGACGGGAGGAGAACAATGCCGTTGTGTTGAATCCGGCGGAAGTGGATCGACCACGTCACATCAGATTCATGGCCAGGCGGATCCGTAGGAGGGACTTCCTACCTGAGCGGAACCCAGACTGTACTCATTGCCTCCGATGTAGCAATCTGTCTGTCGAGGGCAACAGCAACGGGGCTGGGAAGGACGTAAGTGCCGAAAGGCACAGCAATTACTCAGGAGCTTGCACTCGTTCGCGCCACTCATGTACATTGCACATTACTAGTATAGTCCGATGATAATCTGGGGTAGCAGTACTACTGTACCCCAGAGATACATACAAAGCAACTACGGACTCGGCTGACAGATCGGATCTGGGTGTCATTTACTCAACTGGATCGGTTTATGATGTCTAGGATTACGCGTCGGGAAATTTGTCCCTTTGTGAGCCCAAGAATCAAGCGAAAGAGAGAGGGTGCCCTCTTGTTGTCTCATCCTAAGGTTTGTGTCTTCCTGGACCTGACCTGGGCAGGCTCCATGTAAGCAACATCGGTTGGTACCGTTGGAACATGATTCAAGCCTTGGAAACACTCCGGGCGGGTCCCAGCGCTGCCGCAAGCGGGCGAAAGCGCTCATGAGAAGTCGTAAGGTGGGGGAGTACCTTTCCAGGACGAGAATGCCAGCAGGTCCAACCACGGTTGGCAGAAGTACCCTCAAAGTACCCTTGGTCCGCACCGCTACGATCCTTGGGTTTGGCCCCTTGGATCTCGGCGTGGCCCTGTTCCTGTCCAGAGTTCAGACGGTCTTCGAGCCGCTCTGGACTGTCTAACTTGGTCGCTCAATAGATCGGAACGAGGACTACAAAGTCGTCACTCATGAACGCTCAATAGTGAACATGCACGGTCCTTTATTTCTTGTTTTGCAAATAATTGGGAGTCCTGAATACGAGTAGTTAGTCGTAGTGGTCATACTCCGAGTACTCCTGCACTTGCTGGCCAGTTGACTGAACTGCATCACGACTGTGATGCAGTCTGACTATTGAGTTTACTGTTGATCCACACCTGCTTTCCCTTTCTCTTTCTTTCCTTCATCTCCCCACTATGATTCCCACTCTTTCCACGGGATCGGAGCTCAACCCTGCCCTGTTCCGCTTGCAGCTCCCGGCCACTGCTGCGTCGCTCACTGCCTATCAGTGCTCGTCAATCTGCCACTCGCCAAGCCACCTCTATCGTCGTCTCCGAGTGCTCTGACTGCGTTCTCCCCGAAAGCGTCCTCCATCGTGGGTTCGCATGGTCGCCGAGGCCTCGAGCCGCCACGATGCGAGCCACCTCGATCGGGAAGCTTGGAACCACCCAAAAAGAAAAAAAAAGAAAAGGAGAAATAAAGAAATTTACGACCATCCAATGTAGGAGCTTCGGTGGGTGGCGTCCATCATGCTTTCGTCAGTCCTTTTGCACCAGTATCAACTAATGAACGCCATGACCTGATGCAATCATCCTCATCCCAAGGTCCTTTTGTTTCCCCCTGCCCCTCTGATCTCGCTGCTGGATTTTAATGTCCGTCGTGGATCCGCCCACCCCCTCCCAATCCTTGGACTTTGACCTTGTCACGAGTAGTGTCCATTGTCCAATGTTTCCAGTGTCCACTCCCTGGGAACCAAAATTAGTGCGCATCCGACACATTGTCCTCTGCTCAATTTCCAGTCTTCCACCTCGCAGCCCACTCCCGGTGGTGGTCAGTGAATAGGGTTGTGATTCACTGCGGCGAGTCTCTCGGTCAATTTCTCCGATTCTCTCGCTTTGGACGCTGCTCAGCTCGCAGCTGGTCCTGATCATTGCACACAGGTGTCATCTCGCCCTCTTGTCCACCTCGGCGGCTGATGCTTGTCGGGGTTCGAAGATCGTCGACACCAAACTAGTCGATCGCGAAAGAGTCTTATCGCCGGGGAGCTGGAACCCTATTTGCGTAACTCTGGGGAAGCCGCTTGTCCATTGAACAACGACAGCCAAAAGAAATTATCTGCCCCAAATCTTCTCAATTCCTGCTTCTCGTGTGATACTGCAAATACCCTCATCCTCTTCCTCCTATTTGCTTTGACGGTGCCGGTCATCCTTCCCCGCTCTCTTACCACACTCTCACACGTTGTCTGCTCTGTCCAACCGTCACCAACGCTCTCGTCCAATCTGAAACACTCGTCGACTCCAGTACCTCCGCACGGGCAACTTTCAACCGCCAATCGCGCGTCCAATTGAAAAATCGCCTGGTGTACAGGTTCTGGAGCGTCCGGATTGACCGCTCAGCCATCCCAGCGTGGTTTGACGTCAACTGTCCCTGCTCTGCTCTTCATTGGATCTCAAACCTTTCTCTTCGGCGAGTGGTGACAAGTAGACACAACTCCCATTCGTGTTTCGGAGAGCGTTGTGAGTTGTGCCCAAGAAGATACTCTCTCACACAGGTCGAGTATATCATTCCTTCGACAGGCCATCTTCTTTCCTTTTTGAACTCGCTCGCTCGCGCTCGACACATGCTGTGACCATCTTTCTCGGGACGATTTAGCTTTAACCGGAAAGCCACAATGCCGCCTTGGCGCTGGCCCGCACTGTGTGAGGCTATGGGTAATCTGCAGTCCAGTCCAAGCAAAGATGAACCACAGCGCGCCAATCGATTATCCAAGCCGTTTTCCAAGCCACTATCGAGGAAATCCACCGTCTCAACGAGTTCATCCAAGTCGTCTTACCACGAATCAGATGGTCCCGAGCTCAATTCAGCATTCATCGGATGGCAGAACCCTTGGGTTGGATCGGGCCTTTCTTCAGATGCCCGGAGCGTCCGCTCAAAGGCAAGGGAGATTCCTCCAACATTGTTTGAGACTGAAGTACGGCCACCACCTGGGAACCGCGATGTGAATCATGGCGTTGCATCCCCGGCGGTGGAGCAACACCTGGAGCCGCATACGCCAGTTGTCAGTCCAGTGCCAACTATTCACTCGGTTCGCCGGGCCTCTTACCAGCCGGGCACATATGGATCCTCACCACAGCGAGTGATGACGACGGAGCCACCGAGAAGGGCCAATTCTATGCAGACCAGCCTGACGAGGCAGAACAGCGTGATCTACGAGGATGGCTATGAAGGCGCCGCAGCCTCCAATACCTATTTCATGGTCGACAATCAGCGGTTCTCATTGACCCGACGACGCTCTCTGCTGACTCGACCCGGTATCGCTACTCGGCGGTCGACCAGATCCGGACGGCGCGCGCCGTCGCCCATAGGTGAACCTCCCACGTCGATCAACGAGTCACTCAACGATCCGGTGGACGATCTCGTCGATTTCGGAACTCTGCAATGGCCACTCGCCTCCCGCCCAGGATCTGCTCACGGGGAGTCACTCTTGACGCGGCCTACGAGTCCTCCAGATAGCCGCTATACGCAGCTGGGGGCCTTGAAGCTCGGATCTCTACGAGTCGTCAACGGCTCCGCGTCGCCGTGTCCGAGTGATCGAACTCCCTTGGAATCCCCGGGTCTAGGCCTAAGCCACATCGACACATCGACCAGTCGACTCAAATCAACTTTGGAGATCACTGCGGTCCCCAACCTCAAGAAATCGGATGATCTACCGGACAGCCCATTCTCCTTTGAAAAGTCCCCAACAATCCCCTTCCCCGTGGCCTCGCGGTCTCTCTTTCCCAGCGAAGTCGAGGACGAAGGCATTGCGCTCTACGACGACACTACCAGTCAGTCGGACAAGAAGACGGTCGACTCCGGCATTGATCGAAGCACCTCTCGCTCCCTCAACAAGTCTGACAGTGGCTATAGCTCTGCAGCATCTGTGGGCTCCCACCACCACAGTCGTACGCGCGCCTCCTTCGACTCCCAGGCTTCGGGTTCTTTCTCCACCGCGGATAACCACGTTAGAGCCCTTCGGGGCGCGAACGAGGGGATCCAGCAGCGCCTTGTCAGCCAGCATGATGCAACTCCCGGCATGAGTAACTTTTCGCAGCTGCACCCCAAAGTTGACCGCTGGTACGATTCGATAGGTCCAGCCGCCCAACTGTCCCTTGCCGCCCCGCGCTCCCGCCGGTCAACGCTCTGTGCCCCTCGATACACCGAGTACCAGACACAGAAGATTGAGCACCCATCGGCAGGGACCCCTGTAGTACCAGGGGCTATTGCACCCCTGGAGCAGCTGAGCTTGTCGCCCCGGGGCTCCCTCCATACGGACTGTCGTTCGCCCGATGGGATCGACGTCCCCACCGTCACCAACTCGGCAATTGCGCTCGGGATAGACTTACCACTCGGCGTGCTGCCGCTTGGCGGTGATGGGGAGGGTCAGACCCCTGTGCATCGATCAGCTTCCGAGCGGTGTCTCGAGATCAGAGCAAAGCACGAGACGATGGCGCACCGTTCACGGTCCCGCAGTGGGCAGGGTCATCGGAATTGGAGCCAAACACCCGGTATCGAGGCCCCGCCCCTGCCCACAGCCAAGTCTTGGGATTTCCTCAAGGATGAAAGCGAGCGAGCTCGTGATCATTCCATCGACGAGGCTGCACGTGGTCGCCCCCGAAGTCGCAGTCAGGACCTGCGCCGTCGCAAACTCACCAAGCCCCCGCGTCACGAGCTTCACCCCTGATGTCCCTTGAACTCGTCAAGGGTCACGGCAGCTTCTCATCCTTTGGCTGGACTTTTCTCTATGATTTTCCTTTTTTCCCCTCCTTTTTTTTGCCCTTTTTCTACTCGCAGTGACTTCCCGTATACTTTGTCTGCCCTTATGCTTTGCGGTCTGGCTTTGCGGCATGTTAGGAGGATTTTAATGTCTACACCCCCCTCGCCCTGGCGAAAAAAAAGTCTGTTTATCGGCATTGGTTGAATCAGGATTGTGACGGGATGTTTTGATGATCTTTGCGACTGACGATCTGTCTTGATCGGACTGGATCTGAGTTTTTTTTCCTTTCATTTTTGTCCTTTCTTTTCCTTCGGAATTCTGGTTGCTGGAGCTGGACCTAGGACTGGGGTCGGAAAATATTTTGTGTTTTTTGTTTTCCATCGAGATATACCCTCATTTCAACGAGTCTGCTGGGCGTTGTACACGGGCGTTTTTCACTTTCTTTTCCACTCTCTTGCTCTCTCTCTCTCTCTCTCTCTCTCTCTCTGTTGTTTATCTGCTATTAACAACGGACGATCTGTCCTGGAAGCGACGTTAGCCTATCTACTGCTCCCCATGTCATTTTCCAATTGATTCGAAACTAATTGAATTCACCTGCCTTTTCAACCTTTCCCAACTTGCCTTTTTTTTGTTTCGTTTTTCTATCTCCTTCCCTGCGAACCCTGATTCTGACGTGTGATCATCATGAACCTCCCAGGGGCCTCGAATACCAAAGGAATATTCACCCGTCCCAGACCGCTGTTAGGAACAAGTAACAGTATATCCCGAGATCACGGATCCATTCTCCGGTAGAAATCAAATAAAACAGAAAGGGGCCAGAGTCTATCGCGCAGGTCAATACTGCAGTAACCAGCCTCGAACCTTCAAGCTACATAAAAAGGCACGGCCATGTGGGCAATTTCACTACGCCAAACCCTAAAAATTTTCCCTGGCCATAGGGCGCGATTTCCCATTTCAAACATTCCCCCTTTGCATCTTCACCGCATGATTCATCGAAGCCGAGGTATCCAAATGCGTGATCTCCAATTGATGTGATTCTAGACCCCCCCCCTCCCCCTGTTCGCCCTCAACTAGCTGACATTTCTAGACCTCGCTTATGTACAGACAGGCACTGTCGCTTGATGACCAACCTCGTGCATCTCCTCGATACTTGATTACCTTGTTACATACCTAATCTTCGCTAAGGAAAAGGATAGTCATACCGCATTCAAGTACATACTAGACCACATATCTAAATCATCGATGCTTCCGTCACCGTTTGCATGTTCCAATGTCCCACCTCCATGCAGTGTAGGGGAGGGGGGGGGCTGGGGATCCAGACGCAAGGGAGGGAGGGAAGCAGAACATGAAGGGATCAGGACAGCCTCGTTCAGTCCAGCGCAGCTCAGCCGAATTGATATATTACTTCTCCATTTGGGAGGGACTGGTTTCAAAAATTTAATGATATTGAGGTAAATGCGACTATGCAGAGTATTATTCTTACCGTGAGATCTCTCGATAGGCTTGAGTTGTGCTATGGTGCTTCAATTTTTCTAGGGGTGCAGCGCGGTAAAAAAAAGCGGCTGGCCTGGGGAAATAGGGATGCAGACAGGATGCAACAGAGGCTTCCTAGTACTGTACCTGTATATGGTATATGGGTGGAACTTGATTTAAATAGGTACAGTAGACAAGCAGGTAGAGAAGACTGAGTAAGTGGTGATGGGGAGACGGGCGGAATAGGTAGGTTTTGTAGATGACTGGGGGTCTGTACCGTGCATAGAGCACTTTCAAATGGATGTTCGTGGAGTAGGCGATCTATCAATCTTCAGGCTAGGGCCGAAGACGCCAGATAAAATACATATAGAGTGTCCACGGCTGAGAAATTCATTGATATTGTACATAGATATTCAACCAGGCGCTTGACTGTTTCAAATGGAAATTATTCACAGAATTAAGTTAAAAGATGGGTGTTTGTGGACGGATGGTGTAAGTGCAAGGACTTGTATACTTTTGATTGTGATTTTTCTAGGTTCTTTCTTCTTGTAAAGATGAAACAGACAGGAGACAGACGGCAGGTGATCTAGATGAGAGATCGAGCTGTGTGTTAATGTATAGTGGTTAGGGATGGGAGCCTGCAAGCTCTTGGATAGATAGCCTCGATTTCGACTCGACTAGACTCGTAGCACGGGCCGGGGTGTCAGATGCTGCGACAGTAAATGATGCTTGGGCCAATGTTTTCAATATGTACTACTAGAGAGCGGTCATGTTCCAGGGTATTTTTGTGGTTAAGATGAAAAGGAATTGAGAATGAATCAATAGTGAATTGTATTAAAAGAGGCCCCAGATCCCAAATTTCAAAGAGACATATGAAGAGCCCAAGAATCCCAGACCAATATCGTTATAATCATATCATGCCCAGTAATTTGCGCCAATGAAGCCCGTACTTGGCGATGCGAATGTCAGAAAGGGGTGAAATCATAGAGTCATCCCGGTGAAGATAAAAGAGAGAAACGAAAAAAGGGGAAAAGAATAAAAAAAATGGTGACGTTCCACACTCGTGAGAAAATCAATCGAGGAGCAAGAGCAAGAGCAAGAGAAAAAATCCATGAGTGATTTTCCCTAATAAATGCGAATCTTCTTCATCTTGGGTGCCGCTTCCTTTGGCACAATGATGGACAAGATACCATTCTTCAAGGAAGCGCGCACGGCATCCTGGTCCACGCGGACAGGGAAGGTAAAGGTGCGTTGGAATTCACCAATTGATCGCTCTGCGGCCCAGTAGTGGTACTTGACCTGGGACGAGGAAGATGAGTCCTTGTTGTGGGTGGCCTTGACCACCGCACGGGAAGGCTCATTCGTCTTCTTCTGCACCGTCGCCGCGGGAGTCATGGTGGTAGAGTGGTGGCTCGTGGTGGATCGAGCGTCGGAGTGGTTCCCGTCCATGTCCTCGTCGTCATCTTCAACGGTGGGTTGATGCCAGCGGTGAGGAGAAGAAGCTCGGCTGGAGCTGGGAGTGTCGTGCTTGTCGCTCTCGTTGACTTCAGCCTCGGTCGAGGCAGGAGCAGTGGAAGAGTAGTTGCGCTCGACGTGACCCTTCACCACCAGGGTTTGGGGCTCTGTGAATTCAATCTCGACATTGCTCTGGTCCACTCCAGGCAACTCGCCATCCAGGTAGTAGGCATCATTCAGCTCACGCACATCAAAGGCAGGCGTGAAGAAGAAGCGACGAGCGGGAGATGAGCGTGTGGAATCGGAGGTGGACTGAAGTGTAGATCCGGTGGATTTACTCTTGGAAGAAGCGGGTGTGACTGGTGCAGCTTGGGACCGGTGGGTCTCGTAGTCGTCCAGCAGCCGGAAAAGTGGAGTGAAGTCGGAGCCGCAGGAGAAGAAGGCCATAGTGATTGATGTCTCGTCACGCGCTGGAAAGTTGAAGAGATGGATTTTGGATGTGGAAGACTTTGTGATTGAAGGCGATCGTTCTTTCTTGTTGCTGATCTAGTGAAGTATTTGATTTGAAGATGATGGGTTAATTTGGCTTGATGGTGAGGCTTGTTATATACTTGGTAGACGAGAGCTGACTGATGGGGCGGCATGTTCCCGAAACGGCAAGGTGGTTCTGGTAGCTTCTCCATCCATCCAGCATCTTCGCGCAGAGGCACATCAACACCAGATGGGTCAACCTGAGAGGGCAATATTGATTTGTCAAATAATGTCACAATCACGGGCAAGATGGCATCTGATGAGTCTTTTTTTTTGGCTTGGTAATGCTTGTCAGCTTCGGGATGAAGTAATCCGGCTTACTTCCAGTCTCTCCCTGTCCGTTCTGGAGGTGGCTTACAAAGATTCACTACCGAATCCAGTAGGTAGGTAGGTACTACAGTAAACCCATCTACTTCGGACTGCTAATTTGTTTCATACTCGGCACCTTAGCACTCATAGAAGATATACACATTCTTTTCAGGCGCCTCATAAGGCCGTGCTACCAGTCAATTACGAAGCAGTATGCCGGTATTCTAGGGTGACTTCTGTCTTTTGTTAAACTTCGCAACAAATTTAGATTATCTCAGAAGCTCCACGGGTATACCCTGGACACGACTCGCTTCTTCTGAAGAAATTGCTCGATCAGGAGTATCGACATTCGAGATGATTCTTGTTCCCGAATCATCAAACAAACAATTCTGGCTAGTAATACAAAGGGGTCAAAAAAAAAAGCAGTCAGGCCTCGCGCAGCTAGTGAACTGTCCATTCCCTACCCGTCACCCAAAAAGGTCAACCTGGGCAGGCGGAGGGAGATGGACGAGATGCTACTGTCAACAGCTCTATCTCTTAGCTTGCCGAATCACATTAGCCACCCACAAGGATCGTAAAACTCTCCAAGTTGAAGGATCGGTTGAGAAACCTACAGAGTGGTGATTTATTTTTCTTTTTCTTCTTTTTGTTCTTTCCAAGAGGAACAAATCTTGAAAATGCAGGGGAATTATGCTCTCGCTTGCAAAAGGATGAGTGACTGCCATCGAAAGACCGGATCTCCCAGAATGGGCTTGGTCTCATCGAATGTTGCGGATCCCCGGTGAAGCATACATCTCGAGCTGGCGATTTCCCTTTCGCAAAAGATACTCTATCGCACTGAAATCCTTCTTGTTCACCGATATGTGCTTTTGAAATTCCGCACTTCGCCGCGCAATGCCGCTAGTTAGTCGGAGCCTCCCGAGGGGGTAAGACACAGGGCAGGAATGAAGAGTGCCGAGTAGAGAACATACCGGGCATAATTTCGGAAGTTAGGTTGAGATTCCTATCATGAAACAATGACCCATAAGACTGATGTTCGCCAAGAGATATAGAACCATAATTGTTCCCAATGCGGCATCCATATGGTAAGGTTCAAATTGCTCTTCTATCCGGGGCGGTTGGGGGACGCATCCTGAGGAACCACAGGAATGATCAGGGTCTGTCGCAACTCACTGTGGGTTTCTTTCGAACCTCACGCAAACACTGCCTGTACAAAGACAGCACATCCCGTTGTAGACCCGAGAGCCGCGCCATGGGGTTTAAGGGGAATAGGTGGTTGAAGCTTGAGCTCGGTATCAAACAAAAAAGAAAAAGAAAATGGTGGACAGGCGCCCGTATCACTTCGGACAAGATAGCCCAAGCGTAATTCCGGAGCTACGAAAGTCTGATCTCCCAGAAGCTGGTCTGAAAAATGTGACGGGAGGTGTGCTATACTCGGTGCTTGGTGGTAGTCTTCAGCATTCGACGAGTGTTGAATCGGCAGAAGCTCCGTTTTCCGCCGGAGCGGGTGTGTCGTCATTTTCCCGGCCGAGTGGACATCCGATCGAATGGACCGAGACTCGGTACCGTGACTTACACCACTCTTGCATTCTCACCCTATGCACAGGTACAGATACTTATTGGATGGAGCAGCTTAAACAGTACATCTCACAAAGGAAACCGTGGAATCGAGGTTTGAAGCGTATATCATGGTCTGGGAGAATAAAACCACTCTGCAGCGGGAGAATTTACCCCAGGTCCTGCTTCCATGATTGCACTTGGCCTCTCGTAGACATCCAGTCGATTTCATAATGACCAAGCTCTCTCATTTCTCCGGCATGTCTGAAGTCATTCACGTCTTTCCCGTTCGCAGCTCCGTCCCGACACAGGGACATTTGGTACCTTTGGATCTGAGCACTCTCGGCAGTATGCCGGGTTGTACGTGAGTAGGTAGCAGCCCGTCTCCTAAAATATATATCAACCCCAGCAATGGAGCTACTCCAATTTATTGCAATGACAACCCCACACCAGTTCACATTCTAGGAGGTTGAACTCCGCTTTCACTTCTTACCTCCTCCAACCCCGGATAATTTAAAATCTTTTGCTGTAAATCCCCAGCAAAAGTTGCCTGTACAGCTTTGCTCCCAAGAAGGAACCTAATTGAACGTCGACAATGGCTTCGTTTTCGGTGAGCCCCTCCCCTAGGTAGAACCACCTCCCCTATACTGGTCTATGGAAGAATGGAATAGGCACTTCACAAAAGGTCAAATCGATGGAAGAACCCGAGCAATGGCTAATTTCCATCCACCACCTCCCAACCAAAGCGCCTCATCCGCTTCCTCGCCAAGGATGGCCATGTCTACTATGGCGACGCCCTTCTACCCAGCGGCATCACCGACATCGGCAAAGCAGCTCAAGCCCGCGTCATCCACGGCGACATCTTCGGCCAGCACCGAGTGACCGACCAAGTTGCCGACGTGCGCATGCTCCTCTCGCCGCTCGCGCGCAAGGACATCGGCACCGTCCGCTGTCTCGGCCTCAATTACGAGCAGCATGCCAAGGAATCCAACCTCCCCATCCCCAAGTACCCCGTGCTCTTCTACAAGCCCGTCACGGCCATCGCGGGACCCCTGGACGACATCCCCGTTGCACCGATCGCCCAGGAAGGCGAAGGGCTGGACTACGAGTGCGAGTTGGTCATCGTGATCGGCAAAGAGGCGCGCAATGTCGCTGAGAGTTCCGCGTTGGACTACGTGCTGGGCTATGCGGTAGGTAATGATGTTTCGCACCGGGATTGGCAGATCAAGCGCGGTGGAGGCCAATGGGGGTTGGGCAAGGGATTTGATGGCTGGGCACCGTTTGGGCCGGGAATCGTGTCGTCGAAGCTGATTCGCGATCCGAATGCGTTGCATATTGGGACCAAGTTGAATGGCAAGGTGGTGCAGTCGTCCTCGACGAAGGATATGATTTTCGACGTCGCCAAGACGATTGCCTTTTTGTCGCAGGGGACGACTTTGCTGCCGGGGGACCTGATCTTTACTGGAACGTGAGTTGCTATCTTTCCTGAACAAGGAGATGGAGGTCAAATTTGGAGGCGGGGCGCTAATCAATGTGGCTCGACAGTCCGGAAGGGGTGGGCATGGGTCGAAAGCCTGCGGTGTGGCTTAAGGATGGTGACCAAGTAGAAATCTCTTTGGAGGGCGTGGGGTCCATCAGTAACCGGGTAGTTTTTGACAAGTCTACGCCCAAGCTCTGAGGAAGATACCCTGGAGTCGGGACGACCATGTATGAGGTTCACTAGATACGGTTGAGGTCCTCAACACTAGACAACGGGACCCCGCGCTAGGTCGACCCTCTCATGATAATGGATTGTGCATATTATGTGGGAACAAAAGGTTTCATTGAGCGTCTCGAGCATGGATCATAGACAGATCTAACTAGAGTCCGAGGAGCAGGTCCATATGCCTTGCGCACCCTTCTAGACCGTCTGACGCCCGTAACCCTTGATTCTCTCGGCAAAGGCCCAGCTCTGACTCTCCAACTGTTCGTCCTCCTTCAAATCAATCTTGTCCTTCGTGATAACGGCTATCGAGTACTTGTCCGTACTCCGGGCATCCCGGTAGAAGAGGACCTTCATGCACTGCTTAAGTGCGTCCACCGCCTCTTCCTGGGTAATCTCCTCCACGGGCTTCTCCTCGGGGAACAGCCGACGGAGGATAGGAACCGCCAAATGAGCACCGAAACCGGTCGCCAGGTGAGGCGCAGAGAACGTGGTGCCGAGCAGGTCTGCAGAGCTGAGGAATGGCTTGCCCTCGCCGTCGAAGCCGGCAACCAGCACGTGGTTCCAGAGGGGGTTGAACTCCGATCGACGTTTGTAGAAAACCTTTGCGAGGTAGGTGTGCAGGTTTTTGGCGTTGAGCGTGTTGCCGTGAGAGGAGTAGTTCTCGCGAATGTCCATCGATTCAAGGAGACGATCAATGTATTGCATGTCGGACACGTCGCCGCCGAAGCCGACGACGGCCTGTTCGCCAAACACACGTAGCCGCTTTGTGTCCGTGAATCGGGCCAAAGAACCGTATGAAGCTATCAGGAGCAGACAGATTGGGTCAGAATCGCCATGCATTTTGTTCGGACTGGAACCGATGCTACATACCCAAGTTATCGGTGGCTATAGCGACACCTCCGTTGAACACCACACCCACCACTGATGTACCAGTCACGGCAGGGGAAGTGGTATGTGTCTTGGGCCCAGTAGTCTGGAGATATGATGGGTCGTAGGCTCCGTAGACATCGTTTCGGGGCTGCAGAAGTCATGTTAGCAAGGTGTATCGACGTGCTATCTCCGCACGTAGGAGGCAACTCACTCGGCCCCAGGTTCCTGGGAAGTGATCCATTGTAAAGTCAGTGTTGATGAAGGAATTGAAACCGGTCGACGATGAGAAATACGAAAGACGGTCAAAGAAGCGCAGCAGATGTTGAGGTTCAGCAATGACGATTCGCCGGGACCTGGATAGCTTAACAGGCAGGCGAGCTGACGCGGGAGCTCTCGCTGACTCAGCGTCTCCGATTTCCGACTGCCGTCGAGTCCCATCATTGCACTGATCCATCCATCAGTTTGAATTCGTCACAACAATGAAGCTTGGTTTGACCTAAGATAATAATAGAAAACCATAAAAGAAGAGCTTGTTGCCACGCTAGAAAAATGGATCGATTGACGTGCCAGGGTTCATATGTCATATTTCAACCATATATCATGCCTATGCACGGCTTTATGAGAGCTTCTATCCTCAAAATGGAGTTCTGCCTGGACGAGGTCCAGGTTACTTAACTTGAAGCAATTACCGGAAGGAGGGAGCAAGCTATGATAAGTGCGCGGCTGTCCAAAGTTTGCGATCATCTGTCGTTGATCAAAATCCGCGACGAAGAGAGTTGGGCTCACAATAGCGTGTGCCAATTTGTTACAGGTGATTCTGGCTGTTGATCTAGTGTCGATAGTTGCTCGATACAATGTCCCCCAGGATACAGGACGCTTGTTGCGGTAACGGGCGAGGAATACGCTCGCCGACCTTGACAGAGGTGACCGCATGCATATCAAGACCTTGGGAATGGTGGCTTCGCATGAAGCACTTGGAACGCATAGCAACCTTTCCCCAGTACTGCACTGAAATTGATGGCGTGTTGTGCGATTGCAGATTCATTTCCGAATGCTAATTTCCTTCTCAATATCGTGCATGGACAATTCGCGCACCGTGGTGCTGAATTTGAACGCAGTGCGCGAGTCCGACCTTTCCGATCGTAGACAAGACTGGATACTCGGGAGTCAAACTCGAAGCCATGCGTGAATTCTAGCAGATGAATCACCGTCTCATGAGTGACACCATTTGAGTTTGCCAGGGCGCTGTCAAAACTTTCGAACAAGCGGACCATGTGCAGGATTCATTTGATCGGCTGTGTATGGCAGTAATTTTTGGCGTGTAAGAACGGCTTCATTTCTTCGTGGCAGTCTCGGAAACAAAATCGATGGAGGTGCGTTGACCGGCAGCGCTCTTCGCTTCTTTGCTCTGTCGTATTCCCTGCTGCGTCCTGAGAAGCTCTTCCTTGAAAGCCCATTGGGGATAATTGGATACATCCCAAAGTTCGGATGGCAATGACGTGTTGTATTGCTCGTGTTCTTCAATTCCCGCATGTTCCATCATTTTTTTCAGCAAGCTAGGATTTCGTAGCGAAGAGGAAGAGGCAAGTTTCGCATTGAAGTGGACGCCCTGTTTCTTGAGAGAGAGGAAATGCTCGAATTTGCCGTTCAGCGCTGGATTAGGAGACCCCGGAGGAGATGGGGGGATATCCAGATTCGGAACTGGGGGAAGTGTAAGATCATGCACCAAAGCTCGTGTCGTTGAGAAAGGCGAGGAACGCCCGCTTGCTGAAGGGCCTCCCGGTGATTGCGTGTCGCTCATGGGCGCCGGGCCGGACGCAGGTCCAAGAACAGGGCCCTCCGGAGGCCCAGTGGTTGCTGGAGCATCCTGCGCTAATCTTGACTTGGTATCTGGGATGTTGCTCGTTATGCCTTCAGTCCGTCAGAATGAGGCAGTCCTCAGCAGCGTTTGGGGTAGTCGCAAAAGTGTCACTGACTTTGGGTTTGAGCTGGGGATCCCAGGATGGTTGGCTGTTGCTCAGTCTCCTGTATTTGGTGTTGGTAACGGTATTTTCTGGCAAGGTCTGTGACACATACTGCTTGTGAAGGTTGCGCTGAGGGCTTCACTACGTCCTCGTCATCGCTGCTGCTCTCGTATGCGGCAAGGCCAAGCATGTTGTCTTCGAACCAGAAGGGTCGACTTGATTGCCTTGAAAGAAAAGTTTCTCGCCTGGCAGATTTAGACAAGCTTTCGCAGCCACGCTCGTCCCATTGACTCGCAATATCTATACCCAATACTGCAGAGCTCGTTCACAACAAACTGGCGTTTAACCGGGATAGCTCCATACTAAGCTAGAGCGCAGTCTAGCGTCCGGAAGAGCTCCCGCCGCCGCCCCAGGCATTACATAAGCGAGGCAGCTACAGCATCGCGTCAGACACCGACAGCCGCCTATTGCTATCTACCTCTGTCCACTTGAAGTCTCCTCCAATTCATTCCACCGTCTCTGTCTGCCACTTTCCTCCGGAACGCCCGAAAACTTGCATCTCCAAACTCGGTCAGATTCAATCAAACATCAGCGGAATGACGTCTCTCGTGGATCACCCCGGTCGGGAGACTGTTGGATTCTCCTTCTCAGAGGCTACAGCTGCTGGTCCTAAGCAACATGGATTCTACCCGTATGAGCTTCACCAAACCCAGGTTTCAAGGGGTACAGCTAATCAAATCATCTGAAAATAGATACACAGACAATGGTGGTTCTACCCTTGGTATCACAGGTTCTGATTTCGCCATCTTGGCCGGCGATACTCGCTCTACCTCCGGCTACAACATCAACTCGCGCATGGTTCCCAAGGTCTTCAAGATCGGCGGAGACGAGGAAACGGGCGAGGGTGCTAAGATTATGCTTTCGGTGGTCGGATTTGCCGCCGATGGCACAGCCCTCAAGGAACGACTCGACGCCATGGTGAGGATGTACAAGTACAAGCACGGGAAACCGATGTCCGTTGCCGCCTGTGCCCAGCGACTGTCCACTATCCTATACGAAAAGCGATTCTTCCCATACTACGTACACGCCATCTTGGCCGGGTTGGACGAGGAGGGCAAGGGTGCACTGTACAGCTACGACCCCGTTGGCTCATACGAGCGAGAGCAATGCCGTGCTGCTGGTGCCGCTTCCAGCTTGATCATGCCCTTCCTGGACAATCAGGTCAATTTCAAGAATCAATACATCCCCGGAAGTGGAGAGGGTCATGCTCTTGTGGCTAGAAAGCCCGAGCCGCTTCCATTAGAGACCGTCAAGGGTCTTGTACGGGACGCTTTCACAAGTGCGGTGGAGCGACACATCGAGGTTGGTGACAATTTGCAAATGCTTATTATCACAAAGGATGGAATTCAGGAGACTTTCCACCCTCTGAAGAAGGACTAGGTGATGCATCAATGCTCTGTCTACGATAGTTTCTAATGTGATAAACTTCAACGTTCAAAAATGGCTGCGCAACCATCATTGGAAACTTTGCTCGGACGAATTTTCAAGACAAGATTGAAATCTTGATGTCATCACGCATATCAAATTATCATGAAAGAATAGACTCAGGTGTTGAGTGCTCCAAAACGCCAATACCATGCCGGGAATCGAGAAAGAAGGAAGTAGAAATCAGAATCGCTCCTTCATTCGAGAGGCGACTGTTCGAAGGTTGCCGTAAACCTTGCCCTGTGCGTAGTCAGTAAAGGTGTGCTGGAACAGGCCAAATATCGTTGGAGAGGCACCACTTACGGGAGGGCTACCAAGGATAAGGCTGACAATAGCCTCTCGTGCGATGTGAATGTTCTTGAAACCGCCCAGAATATGAATCTTCTGGTCGGCCAGCACAACACGAGTCCGACTGGCGTTCTCAATAGCGAACTTGGTCTTTCCGTCCTTGCCAGCAATACGGCCAATAGCACGACCAAGATGCTCCCCATTGAGCGTCTTCACATCCTTGATCTCGAAAGTTTCGATATATAGGTCATCCAATCGGAGAAGGGCGATAGCATCGTCAATGTCAAAGCCAAGCGTGAAAGCTTTGACAAAATCAGCGCCCTTCTGCAGGGCACCAGTGTCGGTGGTGAACTTTGATGTCCGCAACTCGACTGCGCGACTCTTGATGTTCATGCGCACCTGCAGTTTGAGGTGCTCAACGATAGGAGGGCAGATTTTGGCCCAGTTGGCCTTGAGAGGTGTCATGCGGTGGGGAGGAACAGGCACCTTGCGGCTCTCGATGCGCAAAGCATTGCTTGTCACCTTTGCGGGTGTAAAGACCGGGCGGCCTTCCTCGTCCACGCGCATCTCGGCGTCGTCCGTGGCTTCTGTGACAGGATTGGCAATATCTGGCTGGACAGACCCTTGAGCATCAATCAAAACCTCATCATCCTGGTCTGAAGAACACGTTAGCGCCTCCACGTCTTTGATCCATATTCACTTGAATGTTGCACAAACCCATAGATGTATCGAGCTGCTGAGGAACAGCATCCTCCACTGGTTGACGTAGAGCAGTTGGGGCGGGCATTATGGTGGCTTTTTTTCGGATTTTTGGAGAGCGTCAGACGGGAAGGAAAAATGATCGGCTTGGAATGGTGGTGGTCAATAATTATCTGTTATCGCAGAAATTATCAGTGGCGGACCCCTCGCCGAAAAAAGAAAGTGTGGGTGGATGGATTTTTCGATGCAAACACGCCAAACACCCGATGATTTCATGCTTCTCCGTTCCTAAGCTTTGGCCGCCCGAGCCTCGACCTCTCGTCCTCACTTTAGATTCTCCTTCTTATTTTCTCCACCAGTTCACAGGATGTGAAGGATCGAAATGTCCGCAAACCTCGGACGTCGGCTGTACGCCGAGATACTGGAATCGGCGCATCCGTTTTTCGGTCGCCTACGATCAAATCGCATAGCCCGCCCTCATCTTTCTTCCAGAACGGCCTCGGATTCGACTCTATCCAGCCCGAGAAGCTTGCCATCAGGGGCAGTGAGGCCCAATCAACTAACACGACGATTTGCTTCTGGTGGTCTTCTTGTATTCGCTTCTCCAGGCTCGACAGCAGCAGAGAACGGTGCTGCCTGCATAATCCAGACCAAAAAACTTACAGCTCAACACATTTGGAAACGAGCCATACACCCTTCGGTTAACCGTCCACGCGATAGCGCACCCTCAGATCGCCCCGAATCATCAAGAGATGACGGAAAAGAATTTTCTGCCGCAAAACCTAATGACGCAACTTCTCAGGTCTCGAGTTCGAGCAATTCGGAAGCTTCGCAACAATCACCAGCTTCGTCCACCCCTCCACATCGCCACCACTTGATGGACCGTTTACCTCATATGCCACATCTGCATCGACCAACAAAGGAAGAACTTCTTTCTGCGGCTACAGGTTTTTGGTCGCGCCTGAAGGTCCGGTTCAAATGGTTCTCGATTCGAAGCGTACGCCCGTTCAACTTGGACGAGATTGCTGCACTGTTCTCGTGGGTCTTTTTGGGCCATGTGGTATGGGTCGTTGTGGGAACAACAACCTTCTTCTCCCTTTTGATCCTTGCTATCAATACCGTTTTTGCTCAAGGTATGTTCATCTGGACTAGTCTTGTGTTTTGCATTTGAGACCACTGGCTTACCACGGACCACAGAAACACTGGCTGGGTGGGTCGGCAACTACCTGACCAAATCCTCCGGAGTCAAAGTAGTCTTTGAATCGGCCATTGTACCCAGATGGAGAGGAGGCGTAATTACATTCAAGAATGTGTTTGTCTCCCGGCGGCCTGGTCAAGGAACGGGCTATGTTAGCAAAGGTTCTCCCACGACTGCGGCGGCCGCCGCGGCTGCGGCAGCTCGAGGAGAGAAAGCACCCGAGTCTTCCGCGATCGAAGAAGAAGATACTAATTACACCCAATTCGACCTCTCGATTGAAACAGTCAACGTGACTCTGTCTTTTACAAAATGGCTTAATGGCAAGGGTCCGTTGAGAGACGTTGAAGTGAAAGGGATTCGAGGCGTCGTTGACCGGCGTCACGTTCATTGGCCAGCTGAAGATCTTGATCCAAAATCATACCGCCATGAGCATCACCCTGGCGATTTCGAGATCGATTCGTTTAAAATGCATGATGTTTTAGTCTCGATCTACCAGCCGGATAATTTCCGACCCTTCTCGGTCAGCAT
The DNA here is from genome assembly GCF_001723175.1 of Penicillium oxalicum. Lineage (NCBI taxonomy): Eukaryota > Fungi > Ascomycota > Eurotiomycetes > Eurotiales > Aspergillaceae > Penicillium > Penicillium oxalicum. The sequence goes on along the minus strand of NC_064654.1, from coordinate 1,217,185 downwards.
TTTCTCATGTGATCTTCCTCAACTGCGGAAACAGTGGCTATTTTACGATTTTCTCTCGGCGAACATGATGTCGGGCTCCTTTGACAACTCGCTGTTCACGATTCATCCGCGCCAAAGCCATGGCTTCGTTGGTGCCCGATTGGAAGATGGGGGAGAGGAAGATGGCAAGCCCAGTCCATGGAAAAAACACAACCGTATTCGGGTAGATGGTCTCAACATTGACCACCTCAATCGTGGCGTCCAGGGCCCTTTCTCGTGGATCCACGAAGGAACCGTGGATATTGTTGCGGATATCATGCTCCCTGCTGAAAACGACGAGAGTATTGCGAAAGTCATGGCAGATTTCTATGACCGTTTGGAGGCTACGGTCACGTCCAACAAGTATTCCGAGTCATTGCCTGTTGACTCCAGTGAGGACCCTAATTTTCTCAGCGAGGCCGACAAGCGCTTCATTGCCATGGATTTGCGCGTTCACCTCAACAATGTTCGGGCGGCGGTTCCAATCTTCACCCGCGACCTTTCTTACATCAACAACGCTCTCATTCGACCCATCGTGGCATACATCAATTCAAAGCGCACTTTTATACCCATCAACTGCCGCCTCGTGAAGAGAGCAAGTGACTTTGATGGGAGCTGGACCATCTTCGACAGTGGTTTGATGGACGATTTGTCTGCTGCGGTAAGGAACTGTTCTTTCTCGTGACTATGCTCTGGATTCCTGTACTGACGCATACCATAGACCTATGACGCATTTTCGCGGGATATCGTTGATGACGAAGCGCGCAAGCGGCGCTTCAAGAAAGTAGGCTTCTGGTCCCTCCAATTGGCCGCCCAGGCTATTTTCATGGGTATGGCCGGTAATATCGCATGATCTTGTATATTCTCTCCATTTTCTCCGATCACTCACGACTTCTTTTCCGCATTGGTGCAAAAACATGCAGTCATCAGGGCGTTGGCGGACTCTGTATCATGACACGTCACTGCATTTCATGGAGTCTGGCGCAGCAAACCATAGATTTCTACTCTCATGCATTCTCATCTCTAATTTGTTTCCTTGTTGTCGTGACTGGTGGATGTGATCCTCTCTGCATGGGCAGATACCCGCTCCTCTCTTCATATTCACGCCTCACGAAATGGGCGCTGCATTAAAACTCTAGCAGCCATGCAATACAACTTTTCTTCAAAGGGGTCATCTCTCCCCCCCCCCACTGATCTCTTATCGGGTTACCTCCCATGAAGTAGGCACGAGGCGTATTGAATCCACCCAGTAGGAGGACCGATTAAGTAGAAGCCGAGGTCTTCCACTAGTGCTTCTGTAGTTGGTATCTTAGCTCATCTTGCCAGATTCTTTAACTCCGTGTCCGGGTCTTCAAGTCTCCCCCTAGTCAAGATCTCTTTAGCCCAAGCAGGTTTAAGGCATCGGCAAGGATCATTCGTCTTCGTAGCATCGATTCCTATTCGCTAGATTTCGCTGGATTGCTCTACTGCCTGTGCTTGGGCTGTCATTTCTTCATCACGGTCGTCAGTGGTGGCTCCGGTCTCCACAAGGGAACGTGCTTCTGTCAAGTTTCATCACTCAAGGCTCAGTCTCACGATGGTCATCAGTAATCTTTCCAATTGAGATGAAAGTGCAATCTCCATTATTTTGCAGTAATTAGTCTCCCCCCCTTTTTTTTCTCTCCCCTACCGTCTGTCTTTTCAATTTTTGAGTTGTTCAGACTGCTCCACAAAAGTTCGCTCCAATGTTTGGCTAATTTTGTGGCTCTTTTGGCCGAGACATACCCCTTTCTTTTCTCTTTTTTTCATCCGAGTTTAATTTAATTGATTTTTTTTTGCCATCCCAGCCCAAAGCTTCAGCTCCTTGGAAGGACCCGCCATCCCGCCGCTCACGGCTCACGGGTCACGCTTCAGGTCACGCCTCCCCCTCTTGGGCCTCTACTCGACCGAGATTCTCTCCCCTCTGAGAGCCCTCTGATGTTGATCTCTAAATCATGTCGCATCAGCGAGGCAGTGAAGAGGATTCATCCGGTTTCTCCAAAAGCCAGAATCAGCCCTCTACATCCTCTCCCCTCAATACTGGTCTCATTCCTCGAGATTACCTAGGCGCGCGAACAGACATCATGACTGCGCGCCCGGGGCCTCCTGGAAGCCACCGTCTTCCGCCGTCACCTCTTCTCACCAAAGCACCTACACAGTACCCTCGGTCTGAAGGCTCGCCAGTCTCACAAAGCCCGCTTTCTCCCAAATCGAGCTCGAGACAGTCCCCCGTCGACAATCGCTCGCCTGGATCCCGTCTAGCCAATGCGACATTTCCGGTGCCTCCCTCGAACGCTGCCCATTCCATGTCCCAGTCCTCTTCCGACACGACGAGCGCAGATGAAGCGGAGATGCTTTCCAGACGCGACGAAGGCAACGTTGTCAAACCAACCGGGGGATTCGAGCCCGATCGGCCTGCGTCATCCCCTGCCAATTCCGATCTGTCGGCATCCGGAGACCGTCCAACACCTCGCGCAATGCCTCGTACATCATCTATAGACTCTGCGATCTCATCCCTCTCCTCCGTGTCGCAGAAATCCAACTTTGATGCCAAGTCTATAAGTCAGGCCGATATTAACAATCTGGTCAGCGCGGCCGGCTCTGCGGAGGCGGTCATTGTGCACTTGTTGAAGGAGAAGCACCATGCAGCATCTCAAAATTCCCAGCTTTGGAAACTGGTCGACAAACAGCGGACCCTTATACTGGGTTTGAACAAGGATTTAGATCGTGCATTCAAAGAGAAGGAGAAATACAAGAAAAAGCTCAAAGATTTACAAGACGTGACTCCTCCTGTACCCCCTGTTGATCCCTCGGTGTCGCAGACATTCTTGGACGATGCGGAACCCGTCACAAGCGAGCCTGCTTCAGTCCCTAGTCGCGAGTCTGAAAAACAAGGAGCACCGCAGCCTGCATCGCTTCCTCCAATTGCGACCTCGGGCCTGCCTCGTGGTATGGGATCCAATCCTGGTTCCGCAGGCAGCTTCTCCTCTCCCACCAATTCAGACCAGCGCAAGCTTCCTCATCCGGTTCGCAAGCCCCCGCCGGCCCCCTTGAACTTACAACAGTTTGATCATGTCAGCGAGGACATTGTGGACGCGGATTCCGACTCCGACTACGGTGATGATGGTGATGCAGATGAAGAATCAAGCCTGAGTCGTGGAAGGAGGAAAACACGCGAAGAGGATGATCGTGATCGCGAGACCGCGCTGCATCAAGAAACCGGGGCGCCTGGATCTCACAATGTACCCAGATTTGACCCGTTGGACGGAGTGGCGAATGCAAGTGCATCCTACGGTGGTGGCTCATCCGAGTTGCCTCGTGAGCTTGTGACACGATCGCCACCAAATGTTGGCGCTACTGGCTCTCTAGGCTCAATGCTCAATTCGCGGTCCAATCTTCCCGGGTCAAATAACCGGTCAATTGCGTCGATGCCCAAGAGCCCCGGACTACCGATGAGCCCGAGACCGGAGGATCGGCCTCTCGGATCACCTCTTCCACGAATGCCTCGTGATCTTGCGACCCAGGCAGCCTTCGGTGGTAGTGGTCTTCCCACTTCCCCGAGAGCCGGAAACAATCCAGGCGGCTTCTCAAACGCCTATGGCCAATCTACAAGCGGAAGAAAAAGTGATCAGGTCCCCTCAATTGATCCCACTGTTAAGATAGACAGCCCAAGATCACCGCAATTCCCCGAAACGACTATCTATCAAGGTCTAGTATCGGAGGAGTATCCCGGTCTCCTTCTATCACCGAACGCTCTGCCTCTTGTACAAGTGCGGGTGTCTTCCTCCCGATTGCGCCCCTCGAGACACAGCTACATGGCCCTGAAGCCTCTGGATGAAGAACCTGTCTTCACTTTGAGTGTGATCTCGCGCTCCCAAATGGCGGAGCTTTGGCGTGTCGAGAAGGTTATTGGGTCATTGCCCAGTTTGGACCAGCAAATTCGGCAATCAGCCACTCTCTCCGGTAGATTGCCGGATCGCAGCATTTTCAGTGGTCACTCCCCAGCCAAGGTTGACGCGCGCCGCGCGGCGCTCAATATGTACTTTGATAGCCTCCTTGACACCCCGTTGGACGAAAGAGCGGCACTAGTGCTTTGTCAATTCCTCACAAACGATGCTATCGAGCCTCGGGACGACGAGACTAGTCTTTTGAAGGGCCCGGGTCATGCAGCCCACGAAATGCCGCGGGGTCCTGACGGCAAACCTCGAAAAAGAAGGCTACCTCACCAAGCGCGGGAAGAATTTCGGTGGCTGGAAAGCCCGCTATTTTGTGCTTCATGGGCCTGAGTTGAAGTACTTTGAGTCTCCTGGTGGGGCCCATATGGGGAACATCAAGCTTCTCCATGCGCAAATCGGCAAGCAGTCTCAGAACGCGAATTCGCCGCCAGCCTCCGAAGAAGATTACGACAACCAATATCGGCACGCATTCCTGATCTTGGAGCCGAAGAAGAAGGACTCGTCGGCACATGTTCGCCATGTGCTGTGTGCAGAGAGCGACGAGGAGCGCGATCAATGGGTCGATGCACTAATGGAATATGTGGAGCCATCTTCTTCAGATGCCGAGAGCCGCGGCACATCATCCAGGACACAGCAGTCAGTCCAATCCAGGTCGTCTGCGGCTGCTGCAAAGACGAAACGGTCCGACAGCGGAAGCAAACACACCGCTCGCGGCGTCGACAGTCCCGACCATGATGGTAGAAGTTCCGTGACGGGCATACGCTTTGATGATACGGTCGCTGAAGAGCCTCCCATTATTGGATCCTCTCTGGAGTTTGCATCCCGGTCCCCGCGTATTCCTCAAGCTTTGGCGAACGAAATACGTGAGTATCACCAGCACTCCATTGACGCGGCCTCACAATCCCCCAAGATCATCTCCGCGCCCACCAACGGAGCGGTCATCCAAGACGCAGGGGCATGGGGCAACAAACCAACAACATCCACTACCTCCGTCAAGGAAAAGAAGCGCAGTATCTGGGGGTTCCGCACCCGTTCCTCGTTTGACCTAGCTGGGCACACCAACGATTCCTCTTCAACGCTAGTCGAAAGAAGGGAGAACGTGAAACCTGTCTTTGGCATTCCCCTGGCGGAAGCCGTTCAAGACTGTGGCCCACACGGGGTGGAGGCGGATCTTCCTGCTGTTGTCTACCGGTGCATCGAATATCTGCACGCCAAGGATGCGGCCTTGGAAGAAGGAATTTTCCGGTTGAGCGGCTCGAATGTGGTTATCAAAGCATTAAAGGAGCGTTTCAACAATGAAGGAGACGTTGACTTCTTGACTGGAGATCAATATTACGACGTTCACGCTGTCGCCTCTCTTTTCAAACAATACCTGCGTGAACTTCCAACAACCGTGCTTACTCGGGAACTTCACCTGGATTTCCTTCGAGTTCTAGGTATGGTTCTGTTCCTTTTTCTGGTACTTTCTGCCCGTTTCGCCTATCTTGATACTGATTGGTCTCTCTTTATTAGAACTTGACGACAAGCAGAAGAAATTGGCGGCTTTCAACTCCTTAGTGCATCAACTGCCCAAGCCAAATCTTTCTCTATTGCGGGCACTTTCGCTGTTTTTGATTGAAATCGTCAACAACTCGGATGTCAATAAGATGACGGTTCGAAATGTTGGCATTGTCTTCGCGCCAACTTTGAACATTCCTGCGCCCGTCTTCTCAACGTTCTTGACCGACTTTGACAGCATCTTCGGTGATGCTGGGGTCACATCATCGGCCGTGGAGCTGAAAGTGGAAAACAGTCTATCACCAGATGATATCCGCTCACCCCGTCATCAAATGTTTTCCGATATACCTACCCCGTCGTACAACAAGACTGCTTTCCATGGAATAGACAGTGGCTCCGGCCCTGCGGTCAACATTCGTAATTACGACACCGGTTTCATTCCAATGCAGCCTTCCTATGAACAACCACCGCACAAGAGCGAAACATACAGCACCATTCCCGGCGGCTCGAGTCAATATCAACCGATGAATGACATGTTGAATCCGACTTCGAACGATTCCCGTTCCGCCAAAGCAAAGCGGCGAGAGAGCTCTATGCTTTTCATGGAAAGCAGTACGTGATTACAATTCAAAGAGGAAATATTGAATACCAGTTGACCCTTGGACCATCTAGCCCCTGATGACTTCTCCTCTCCCCCCGGTCAGATTTAAGCGACGCTACCCCTTCCGCGCCGCTTATTTACTTGCCATCATATTTGACTTTCGACATCTTCTATACGTCTCTTTCACCGATTATGATTTGCACGCAGAATGACGACTTTGACCACCCACTTACCACCAGTGAAGTTCCCGCGGAGATGGTCTTTAATGATAATGGTAATCAGGACAGGGACACTCCCTTTTCTATTGGCCCAGCGCAACTTTGTTCATGAAATGTCTACTTTTCTTCTTTCTGGTTTTTTTTTCTCTTCTTTTTTTTCCATTTGTCAGGATCGACCCTGGTCTTGACCTGCCATTATACCCCCTTCTCTTCTTTTTTTTCCTTTTCTCTTAAACTCTTTTCCTTCCTCCACATGGCCATTGCTGGTTTCGTCACTTTTTTCTCCCTTTGCACTTTTCTTCCGATTCTCTTTTTCCGACTTTGTTCTATGAGTTTCTGGTATTCCAACTGAGTTTGTCTTTATGGTTTCCACGCCTGACTTCCTTCGAGAAAGAATCAAATTGGACGTGATTTTCGCTGCGGAATGTAATCGCGCCAGGCCCCCGTATCGCTGTAGAGATTTCAACGTAGTTTTTGATGTAAAGATTCGACGCTGCGAGCATTAAAATGCACCTTCAATCAAAACACAAACGTGATTTCGAATCGATTCATTATATATCGTTAAAGAGACACACAGCTACGCCTGGATTTTCTTTCCCGATACCAATGCGCCTCAGAACCGCCTGGTGCGGTCACCTTTCCAGAGCCCCATCAGCTCGCCAGTCTCTCCAGCCCATTCTCGTACACCATCCACCAAAGCCTTTGCCATTCCCTTGTTCTTCGCTTTGCTTTCAGATGAGCTTCGGACGTGACTGGCGTGCGCACTGCTCGCGTATTCGGTGCCCATGGTCGGAAGGACATTGTCGCCCGCGCTCAGACTGACAAACAAAGCAAAGGGCACCAACCAGACACACAGGCCAAAGTAGGACGCCACTTCCGAGAACGAGGGCATGTCACTATAATCCACCTGGTAGGGCTGGCGCCAGTTACCCTCATTGCGTCTTGTCGCAGGGATTGGCGTTGAGAAGTGGCGGAACCATAGCCAGTGATTGATGACGACCAGCACGCAGGATAGAATGAACAGTGGGTCAGTCAATTTGACCAGGGGGAAGCGACGCAGGTTGCTGGCGTAGACCAGGTGGGAGAAGATGCTGAGGAGGGAAAGCGAGATGGGGAATCGATCGAACAGGACGAGGAGGACTTGAATGCCGATGATGGAGTATATGAGACGACTGAGCAGTTTTCGAGCAAAGACAGTATGTTCCTCGACCAGTTCAGAGAGGTAATACAAGCCGGATGCTGAAGCGGTGTTAGCTGTGTCTCGGGGCTGACCTGACGTAGTCTGGCATCTCGACCACTATGAAGTTTTTGGAGACCACTGACCAATTGCAAGTGTCAGGAAGCAAAATCCGACAATCACCCCGAGGTAGCCTACAAGAGGTAAAATCCACATGTTGGCTGGAGAAACAGAATAAACTGTTGTAAGGAAAATAGGAAACGGAGAGTGGCGGAGAGTTGGCTGCGGATAACATTCACATAAGGCTCAGGTGATACCAAAATTAGACTCCACCGACCCAAATGACGCTCCCGGCGACTTGAGTGCCTAGCTATTCAGGTGTCCACCCCGCTCTCCAAAAAATTGAACGATCTTCCGCTTCCGCAATTTATTTTCTGATCGACAAATTTGAGAAATCGGTTGAACATTCTCCCAAACCGCCCATCATGTCGCGTCCTGAGGATATTCTGTATGTTGGAGTTATACTGGATGCTCTGGGTGATGGATGAACATTAGCTAACTTGACATATAAAGCCCGCCCGATCTCTTCTATAACGACAATGAATCCCGCAAATACACAACATCCTCTCGTATTCGGAACATCCAGGCCGAAATGACCCAGCGTGCCCTCGAACTGCTCGATTTAAAATCTCCATCTCTCATTCTGGACCTCGGCTGCGGTTCGGGCTTATCGGGTGAGATGCTGTCTGAAGTTTCTCCCGAAGATGGTGGCCCACACACATGGGTGGGCATGGACATTGCCCCTAGCATGTTGGATGTTGCCCTTCAGCGCGAGGTGGAGGGTGATCTGTTCCTTGCAGACATTGGGCAGGGTGTTCCTTTTCGCCCGGGTACTTTTGATGCCGCCATCAGTATCAGTGCTATTCAGTGGCTGTGCAATGCTGAGACAAGCGACGTCAGCCCCGAAGGACGTCTGAAGCGATTTTTCGAGGGCCTCTATGCCAGTCTGCGTCGTGGCGGGCGTGCTGTGTGTCAATTTTATCCCAAGAACGATATCCAGCGAAGCATGATCAGCGGTGCAGCTATCAAGGCTGGATTCGGCGCCGGTATGCTGGAGGATGACCCCGGCACCAAGAACAGCAAGCTCTACCTGGTCTTGACCGTGGGCGGTGGTGGTCTCTCGGGTGACATCACTGGTGTTGTCAACGGCATGGACGACGTGAACGTTCTGGACGCGCGGAGGAAGGCGATGGAAGTGAAGAAGGCGCGTGGTCCGCCCAGGAAGGGCGATAAGGAGTGGATTATGAGGAAGAAGGAGCAGATGCAGAAGAAGGGCAAGGTCGTCAAGGCAAACTCCAAGTACACGGGCCGCAAGCGACGCATTGCGTTCTGATCTACATTGCTCTACGCCTTTGGCCTTCTTCTTCTCTTTATCTCTTTCAACGATCGTCTCGGTCATGTCATTCCACCTCTTTCTGTCGTGCCCATGCTCTACGTCTGGCCATCCCAAAATTTCAATGATACCCCATCTCTCCATCTAATGATGAGACGCTCGCATTTCCTGGCCATGTGGGCGAGAGTCTGACAGCCACGCCTCCAGACTACCTCATCCCACTCCCCCTCCTCCATCGGAGGATCCCATTCACGCTTGAGACTCTTTTCTATGGCTTGATTCGAGCATCTCTTATGACCAACAGACCACTGCCAAATTGGCTATCCTGATCCAGGCATACGATGTGACGCATTTTGTCTGCGACGCTCTGCACTCGTGTCACACAATTACCTGGTCAATTTGGTTGTCACGACTATCCAATATACAATGGCTCGAGCCTTTCAAACAGCGGATTCCGGGCTATTCTAGGGCTTTCGGTTCGATGGCGAACTTGTCGATACACGTTTAGCTATAAGTAGCCCTGTTGGGCCAGGAGATACTGCTGTAAATGCGCCATTCCCTCCCGGTCCTATCCTTATCTATGCACTCCCATCTTTGACAATTTGATTATACGTAAACAATATTCCTTTCGATCTATTCGCCAAATACCTGCGTGTCGATAGTTCGGACAGACCCTTGTGCTTGGTGCGGGATGAGATGGTAATGAAACTGTCTAAAGTACAACACCGAAAGGGCCACCATCAAAAAAACCTTCGGCAGCGACTGGGGCATGTGCTCACTAACATCAAGTTCAAACCCCCGTCGCGACATGATGCTGAGCAACGAGGGGTTTTTGAGTGTCCGCCTGAAGCACCAAGCGACGGCAGTCTGTTGATTGCCCACACCTGGTATCTGTGGTTGGTTGAGTGCTCCATCAAGCATGCAGTGTGTTTTGTTTATTTAACACTTTTAACTACCTCTTTCCATATCAATCCCATATGGTCCAGCGGTCAGGATCACCCGCTTTCACCGGGTAGGCCCGAGTTCGACTCTCGGTATGGGAGGTATCCTTTTTTGATTTTTTCCTGTTGACACAGGCCATGCCCTTTATCACCCGAATCCATACTGACGTTTCAGCCACATAGCTTTTGTTTCTCATCCTCTCCTTTGAAAGGTTCACAAGAATTCCACAAAGTGAGCTACCCTGCGCTCGACTCGTAGTCAAAATTGCGCGCACTAGTAGGAAAAAAGCATGCCGATAGGTGCGAAAGAGCTTGATTCATATAAGCTCCAGGTTCGAGTCAAGGTCTAGCTCTTTTCGTCAGCCAATAAGATTGATGGATTCTGAGGATATTTGTACAAGGACCTTGATCAGGGACAGTAGACGCCCGGGGGGGGGGGGGGGGGGGGGGGGGGGATACATTTTTAATAGGTTTTTGACAGATTTATTTACCATCAGGGTTGAACCAGCCCTGTCTCGCCAAGGGGTCCTGAGTATCTGTGAGAATGACTGCATGGAAGTCTGATGCTATGAGTATACCGAGCAGCACCCGACCATGTTGAAAATTGGACATCATTATTCGTAGGTAGGTTGTAGCTAACTAAGATGGTACCCCATGTAACTCCGGGTAAGTTCCTCCACTGAGTGCACTTTGACCATACATGGTTCTTTTACGCGTCAAATTAAACACGCATGTCTCTGCCTGGCAATATCTGGTTACTATCTACCCAAGAAGCGCTGAGCGGTCCTCTGAGATCGCGGTGGTAAGAACTTGAGAGAACTTGAGATCGTCCCGTAGATGATCGAAATGACAAGTATACAGCAAGATCCTTGATTGTACAACACTGAATGTTTGTCTGACACCCAAGTATTAGGCCGTTGAGCTTCTGATAGCACCTATTCGATTGAACTATGCGTGGTTGCCAAGGTTGGTGATACCTCGGTGTGATAATAGATTCCGAGTGTACAGATCATATTGTACCATCTGTCAAGGCCGTGGGACATAAAATATCATTTTGCAGGACCTGGGCCGACTATCGCGGCAGCAGATATGGAATCAATGGCAGGCGATAACCCAGTGAATGTACATAGGTATGGCAGAGAAATCAACCTCCCTCTTCGGTACAACAGCAACTCGATGGGCCGTGTGTTGTTGATAGCATGGTCGTACCTTTAAGTGAAGCCCGCGTGTGCTGCCATACTGGTGGCTTTTCGGCATCTAAGAAAGTGACAAAACTCTGGGTCAAGAAGAGATCTTTGAGAAATTATCAAGGAGCAGACAGTCAGTAGACATTCTTCAGCCTTGAAGTGTCAGGTATTACCTACAATGGGTGAGGTGGTAGCAAATGATTCATTACCTCGAAGGCCGGAGACTCCGACCCTGGCCTGACAGGTAGAAATCTCGTCATTGGAGGGAACGGATATTCCTGCGCACATACATCATTAAAAAGAAATTCCATCGAGAACCGGGGCCAAAAAACTCAAGATAGAAAAAGAAAGCTCCCATACCGAGAGTCGAACTCGGGCCTACCCGGTGAAAGCGGGTGATCCTGACCGCTGGACCATATGGGAAGATGTCGATAAAAAGATGGATGAAAACTGCATTATATCATCATTTGTCTTGGTGTTTATCCCGACACAACCCAGCCAGAATACCTCCACTTGCAATCCCTGCCGTTCAGAACAGGACTGGCCGTGAAGACAAACGTAATTGAAAATTAAAAGTTCGTTCAAGAACCAAGTGTGTCTTTCGGTATCAATGTAAGTGGAATTCACAAGACATGGAAAATAACCGCTGCTTAAGTTGACAGAAATCCTTGGTCGATGTTTTGACTCCAAAGTGAATGCAATACAATCGTGGTGGAGGCTTGCTTCAAAACTACCAAATCCTGCAATCGACTGGAGCGTCTCAAAGAAAAAGTGAAACCGAGATCTGTAGCAAACGATGCTAAGTTGTACCTATCTAAGTATAAAGACTGCCCAGCCCCCAGTTTTGGATTGGTGGTGTCCACAGATTTTCTTTGGGGAAGAAGAAAATAGGAAAAACAAAATCAAGCGCGAGCATAACGGTTTATATGGCCAGGATGATGAGAAGAAAAAGAGTGTACGCCATAGAAAAAGCTAAGCAAATCAATCCTCACCCAGCGTCAAGCTGGTGGTACTTGGCAAGGGATGTTTCAATGGTGTCAAAACATCAATGGAGGTTGCTGTACGACAAGACCAGAGAGCATCGGAAGAGGTTGGAGACACTATGGACGACAGCATTAGCGTTCTTTCAAATATCTACTTCAACAGTGGCGTGGCGACTCACCTCTACTCCTCATCCTCCATGGAGGCGATGGCCTCGGCGAGAGCCGCAGCAGAGCGCTTGACCTCCTCAACAGCGTCAGCGGTGCGCTTGACCTTGGCACAGCCCTGGCCAGGGTGGGCGCACCACTTCTGAAGGGCAGCGGGCTGGGCCTCAGCCATAGCCTCAGCGAGAGCATCGGCGGAGCGCTTGACCTCGAAGGTCACATCGGCGGTGCGCTTCATCATGTAGCACCCCTGACCAGGGTGACCGCACCACTTCTGCATGGTACGACCAGGGGCGGGGACGGGCTCAGGCTCGGCAACAGCAACAGGAGCAGGCTCAGCGGAGCGCTTGGCACAGCCCTGGCCAGGGTGACCACACCATTTCTGCATGGTACGGCCAGGAGCAGCAACGGGCTCAGGCTCGGCGATGGCAACGGGAGCAGGCTCAGCGGAGCGCTTGGCACAACCCTGACCGGGATGACCGCACCACTTCTGCATGGTACGACCAGGAGCGGCCGAGACAGCAGTGGCTGCCATGAGGGCAAGGGCGATGTTGACGAACTTCATGTTGAGAAGTGGTAGAAGAGAAAGGTTTGAAATGAAGATTGAATAAAGTGAATGAAGGGATTTGGATTGGCTGGAGACTGGAACTGGCAATTGAAGACGAGGACCGACGGTTGATGATCGTGATGAAGAATTGACAGGGCGAAGGAGATGGAGGTCTTTATAGCCATCTTGGGTTGAAGTCAGGACGATGTGTTTCCTCGATGATCTGAGGTTGCTCTAGGTTGCGCTAGGTTGCTGTCTGTATCCAGAACCACCGACGGCCGTGCTATTCAAACCCTCATTGGGTAATTTCTTCCACCTGCCGAGGGCTCATCTCAAGCAGAACTTGATGCCGTCTCCACAAGGGATGTTCTTTGTTCTCGAGTCAAGCCAGGTGAGAGGTAAGAGCATGTTCGATGGAATTGCTTTATGGGATACCCTATGTATGCGCTTCACGTGGGCAATCGGACATGGCTCGATGGCGAGATCATCCAGAGTCGGTCTATAGTTCTCCAATGAGCCAATCAGCCGGATGACGTTGTAGATCCTCGAATGAGAATCTCCTTTGTTTGCAAGTGTTTCCACATGGCTGAGGCTGCTGCTTATACCCAAAACGTAGGTCAATAAGGAACGCCACAAAGCTAATCGTGGGGGATGTGCAGAGAAGTATTTCCGAAAAGAGTGTTGAATAGGAGTGCCGGGGGGCTTGATGGAGCCTGAGCGTGACTTGACTCGTGACTTGGGCTTCCCTCATGTACGGTGGGTTCCTAAGTGACTGTGGCAGCTCTGCCAGTTACCAGTGCGACCGCCGATATGAGATGCCATGGCCACGGTCAGACTAGGCTCCTTTAGGCCAGTTCGGCTCCAGTGCGCCCGGCGGACTTTGCATAGTCGGCCCGCAGGCGGGCAGAACTGGGAGAACTGTCAACTGTCGACCGGCTGGCGAGGGTACTTTGGGGTAGTATGGAATGTGCTAAGTCAAATCAAGTACATGCTCCGGCCAGGTCTCCAGGATTGTAGGAGATGACACGAGTCGGACGTCCTGTACGGTCAAACTTCCATACATGTGAGTAAAAAATATACTACAAGCAAAAAATAAATAGTTGAGAAGGTACAACTAGTCAGTTGTATCGTGGACCAAGTACCTACTGCATGTCTAGGTAGTGATCGAGGAATACATTGTATTCAAATTCGTAGTCACTTTGCTGCTGTAGAGCTCCAGCATACTCGAGTACACGGAAAAGAGCGCTTGAGAACTTGCGAATCCTCAACTGGCGACAGAACGACGTCGACCGGTGCCAAGGTGGTACCGTACCGTACCCATACCGCGGATGCCGAGCCCATCCGCCAGCATGTCCTTCTCCGTTTGTAGTTTTTTCTCCCGTTTTTTCCAGCCGTTACCCATTTCGTCGCTCTCTGCCTCGCGTTCCTTTCCACCGCCAAAAACCTCCACCCCTCTCCCTCTTCTTCCCCGAATTTTTCGATCTCCAGCCTCTTGTCTTTCCCCGATCCCCGACTCCTCCTTTCCTCACCACCCTTCCCACCCGTGTCAAAGAAACTGTCAAGATGCTTGCTCGCACGGCCCAGCCTGCCCGGGTATGCAATTCCCCTCCAGCTGCATCTCTCCGTGCCTCGTGGCGTGTGTTCCTTGGCTAACCGAACTCAGACTCTGCTTCGCAGCGCCTCCGTGGCTCCCTCCTTCGCTCGCTCCATCCCCGCGAGAAGTACGTCTCAATTGACCCTGTCGATCAAGGCGACTACGTAGTTCGCTTGGAAAAGGAAAGCAGTCGGTATGCGGTCGGTCACTGACTCGAAATTTCCTTGGCGCATTTAGCTTTCGCGACCGTTCAGTCGGACATCTTCAAGCCCACCAAGTATGGCGGCAAGTACACGGTCACTCTGATTCCCGGTATGCGCTCGCCGCCAATCTTCCCACAATCGCTCGTCATTCGCCGTCTCCCGTTGCCGACGAATCCCAACCAATTGAGTTGAACTAACCCCTGCCTTTTAGGTGATGGTATCGGTGCTGAGGTCGCCGAGTCGGTCAAGACCATTTTCAAGGCCGATAACGTTCCCATTGAGTGGGAGCAGGTTGATGTGAGCGGTGTTGACACTGGCAACAAGCACTCCGAGGAGCTCTTCCGCGAGTCGCTCGCTTCCCTCAAGCGCAACAAGCTCGGTCTGAAGGGTATCCTCCACACCCCCATTGAGCGCTCCGGCCACCAGTCCTTCAACGTCGCTCTCCGCCAGGAGCTGGACATCTACGCCTCCATTTCCTTGATCAAGAACATCCCCGGCTACGAGACCCGCCACAAGAATGTCGACCTGTGCATCATCCGTGAGAACACCGAGGGTGAGTACTCTGGTCTCGAGCACCAGTCCGTCCAGGGTGTCGTCGAGTCCCTCAAGATCATCACCCGTGCCAAGTCCGAGCGCATCGCCAAGTTCGCCTTCAGCTTCGCTCTCGCCAACAACCGCAAGAAGATCACCTGTATCCACAAGGCCAACATCATGAAGCTCGCCGACGGTCTCTTCCGCAGCACCTTCCACAAGGTTGCCGAGGACTACCCTACTCTTGAGGTCAACGACATGATTGTCGACAACGCCTCCATGCAGGCTGTCTCCCGTCCCCAGCAGTTCGACGTCATGGTCATGCCCAACCTGTACGGTGGTATCCTGTCCAACATCGCCGCCGCTCTCGTCGGTGGCCCCGGTGTCGTTCCCGGCTGCAACATGGGCCGCGATGTTGCCGTCTTCGAGCCCGGCTGCCGTCACGTCGGTCTCGACATCAAGGGCAAGGACCAGGCCAACCCCAGTGCTCTGATCCTCTCTGGCTCCATGCTCCTCCGCCACCTCGGTCTCGATGACCACGCCAACCGCATCTCCAAGGCTGTCTACGACGTTATTGGCGAGGGGTAAGTCGGACCTATTTGCTTCAAGTCCTGTGGCGCCTTTTGGCGCTTTGGTGTGTGCGTGTAACTGACCCTTGACTACAGCAAGACTCGCACTCGCGACATGGGTGGTCAGGCTACCACCCACGAGTTCACTCGTGCCGTTCTGGACAAGATGGAGTCTTCTCTGTAAATCTGAACCTCTTCATTTACTCTATACCTGACCGCTACGACTGGGAGATCTTTTCATTCGCCCACCTGCGGTAGATCCTGCAGCATCTGGGATGAAATGAAATGATTCCCAATTATGTATTATCTTTCTCTTTTTCTATTTAGCTCGCGATGTTCCCCCTACCCCTTGGCAAGTTATATCAATAGACATTTGTTGAATTCTTGGACCTGACCTTTCTTTTTCTTATTCTTTTTGTTTGGTTCTTATTCTCCTATGTGTGGAATGATACTCATGGGGCAAGAAGCATCTACGATGCCCTCCTCCGTCCGAGGCCACTGAACCGAGACCGTGGACGGCAATCCATGCTCGCTACTGTGATTGCTGACGTCGAGACTCTACTGACAAACACAGAATTCCTCCGCCTAGGTGAGAAATGAACCTTGAGAAGCAAACACAGACCTGATTCAGATTGACGCCCTGGAAATGCAGACTGTATATTGTTTCGGCCAGACGTGGGCGGAAACAATTCCGCAAGAAAACGACCGATTGCTCCAGACAATTTGGCTCGAGAAGTCCACCCACAACTCCCCTTCCAGCATCAAGTAACACAAACGAAGAATTTCACGCAACTTGTCTAGTTCGGACACAGCCACTGGGGTGTGTGCACTCCTGCGCAGTTGGGCATCATTGTGTGTCGATTCCTTTCCTCGAACAAGCCATACTGCGAATCTATCGATGCCGGGGCGACTTCCCACCACTGGCGGCTCTGGTTCTTGTACACCGGATCTGTCGATGTGGCATACGGCTCTCCTGTGGATGGCTCTGCTGGCAAAGATCCGACAGACTTGGATGATCCATATCCCATGACCATGTACGGCTCCGCCGAAGACGCTCTATCCTCGTCCATTGAATCATCCATCGCGGTATCCGGGGATTGGCATTCTGTCTGCCCGTGCGCGGCATAGACCTGCCAAGTCTGGATCAGTCGCTGTTGTTGCTCGGCGTCGGCATTTTGGATGAGGTCAACTTGAGCCGAGGAGAGGGTAGAGGGGTCGATCCCGTGTGCGAGCAGGAGGGAGTGGAGGTTTTGGGCCTGGACTTGCGCCGGGGTAGGAAGAGGTTGTGCGGGTGGAGCGACGTGAGCTGAATGGTTGTAATGCTGGGTGATACTGTAGGTGATGGGAGGACGGGACACCACTGGCTCTGGGGGGGT
Source organism: Penicillium oxalicum (assembly GCF_001723175.1). Taxonomy (NCBI): domain Eukaryota; kingdom Fungi; phylum Ascomycota; class Eurotiomycetes; order Eurotiales; family Aspergillaceae; genus Penicillium; species Penicillium oxalicum. The sequence continues at coordinate 1,200,214 of NC_064654.1, read as the reverse complement.
GACTTGAAGAGGTGGAGATTGGGAGGGTGCGAGGGCGTGATGTTGATCCATGGTCATTTGTCGATCGAAGAGAGCAGAGAGTTCATCTTGCATCTTTGTGTTGCTTTCTTGCACCGACAGACCGCACTAAAAATGCGCAGAAGGCAGAACAGGGTCAGAATACTTTTTTTTACAAAAAGACAAAGATAATCACACAAGAATCAACAATGGCAATGACTCGATGGCCAGGCCGGGTCGCAACATGGAGCAAATACCTGAGCACAGTGAGGATTCTCAATAAAGGCGGCCAAGGAGAGCGAGATATCGGAGACATGGCCGCAGAAAGGGCACTGATGCAGAATGGACGACGACATCTTGGGCTGGAGGCGTACGATATTCGTAAATGTTTCACTTTACAGTCCAACGACGAGCAGCAAAGTTGATAATCTCAAATGGCCCAATGCCACCAAAATAAAAAAAAGTCTTCTCTGTTAGAGACCAGGTCTCTTCCACGGTAATCAACACGATCAATCGTAGACCGTTCGAATGAACAAGGGGGTCCCAAGATGCGGGGAGAAGCGGGGATTAGTCGCGGATCTGGATTCTGGCAATCAGATCGGAAGCTGATCTGAGATGAAAGTTGTTTCTGTTGATCCAGAGACTCGACAGAAAGCGAAAAGCACAACTTTCAGAAAATACGTGAAGATGAATGTGTGTTCTTTTCTTTTTCCAAAAAAATCGAGAAAGAAAGAAAGAAAGGGAGAAAGAGTGAAAAGAGATTGAAGTAGCGTGTTTGATCTCCTCCTTCCTCACCAGTGACCAGACTGACTGACGACAACCACCTGACCCCGCGATGCCCAAGCGGGAAAATCAGGAGTTCAGTTGGGCCGCACCGCGTGTTTGGACTCATTTGTGATTTGGCCTACGGAGGGCGAAAAATTGAGGAATTTCGTTTATTGGAGCTTTAGGGAGCAAATGATACGAGAGCAAGTTTCTAGTTATATTCTGATGTGTTTGTTTTTTTGTCTTTCCCTCTAGTCGGGGGCATGAACGGTCTCTGCAAAATGGAGATCTTTTTGGTTTGGGGAGACGAGCGGATAGTATAGTGTGTTTACGGCCCAGTCGCGCTACGCAGTACGCACCATGCACCAGGGCCCTAAGGACCGCTGTAGTAACACCGCTCAAGTACCTACAGTAGCAGCTGTCGCCTGCCGTACTATGAGACTTAGAGATTAATTTCAATCTAACGGGATCTCCTTTGGCAAGGTTGAGACTTGTCCGTCAGATACGAAGAGGGCATACAACCGGTATGATTCGGACAGAGATTCACTCTTGGGGGTCGTGAGATTCCCCCTTCGAAGTGGCGACTTGACTTGTCCGGAGGATCTCTATGTCTGTTACTTCTGGCGGCTTTCGGGAAGACAAATATCGTCTTTGAGGCGTCGTGGGATATCAATCAACTAGGAGTGCTTGCTATATAGGTAGGTGTACGGTATTCTACTGCATGCTCGCTAAGATCTCACCGATCATATCGTATTAGGATAGAGATATCTTACCAGTCAACGAGAGTATGAGAAACTAGGGACCCAGAGAAAGAAAGCCGGAGGTATATCTAGGCTTGCTTCCAAACACGCTCATCGTGTCCCCGTCTGTCGACCTGTTGATAACATTCTCAAGTCCGCGCAAGATATATTGCTCCTGCAAACGTTCTTCTTGTCTCATTCAAAGGAGCAAAAGTCTTTCTGCCCAGGGTAAATCATTGAGACAAAACCTCCTACTTATTTTCAGACCCTATGACGGACTCGTTAGACGTACGCAGAACGTTGAGCCCTCCCCCGACTGTCGTCTCACATTTTGGACCTTGTCGTGACTGGATCCTCGGCCTTCTTCACGTTATCTAATTCGCCTCGTATCTCCGGGGCTTCCTGTTCTTGTGAGGTCTTCCGAGAACTAAAAGCTCCGTAGAACTTCAGGACGGTACTTATTATTCTCGATCGGACATCCTTTATTCCGCTGCAGGCTTTTCGCTACCTGTTTTAAAGACTAATAGTGATCAAGCTAACGACCAAAAACAAGGATATGAAATAGCTTAGGAGATGTTACACTACTAAGACTTTCTCCTGATATAGTTGTAACCCATAGAATATGTATTACTATTACCGAAGCGCAGAGCATGATTTTTGTGGCAGAGCACACGAGAGCGACCCCTACTATTCCAAAGGTTTTTGAATATTATACTTAAAGCCCTTTCAACAGAGATATCGATGACTACAGGAGCCCCTTTGGACACTTACATTCTTATGAGCCTTGTTAAGGGCCAAACTCTTAACCTAGCCTGGGACTCATACGATGAGCTGACAAAGACACATATTGCGAATGAGCTCAAGACATGAATACGAAGCTCGGATTGAGAGTTATATTTACAGTATACCATTTTCTGGATGGCAACAGCTCTATTTGGGTTGGAGGAAGTTTGTGAAGATTTCTCGCCAAACCTGTGTTACGATCTGCTTATTCCATCTACTTCTACACATGTACGTTCAGTCGTACATACTTCCAACATATTGCCCAGAACAATACTGTCACTCCGTTCCGCCCAGGCGTGGATCCGGATCATGTGACCCAGGCAACCCCCGTGACGCAGCTTCAGCCCCGATCAGGAAGCTCTCTCTCCATCGCGTCGACCAGTTACCCGCTTGGCCTCTCTCCCCTTATCTCAGCTTCTATTTGTTCAATCTGTCGACAGCTCGACCCGAAGAAGCTTGCAAACCGCATCACAATCACACATCATCATGGTACAATTTCCAAAAACACTGGCCCCATCTCCACCGACTACAGTAACAAGTGAGCTAATCTCATAAGCGGACAGACATCAATCGGTACGGGTTACGATCTTTCCAACTCGGTGTTTTCACCAGACGGCCGCAACTTTCAGGTATCAATTCCTTCGCTTTCGCTGTTGAAATGTTGCATCCCGCAACTACGGATCCATTCGCAAAGCTTCGATCCGTGAGCTGACCCTTGGTATCCTGTCATAGGTGGAATATGCTGTCAAGGCGGTCGAGAACGGCGGCACAGCTATCGGTATTCGATGCAAGGATGGTGTCGTGTTGGCTGTGGAGAAAATCATCACCAGTAAACTTCTGAAGCCTGGGGCGAATAAGAGAATCGCAACTGTCGATCGTCATGTTGGCATTGTAAGCGGTGTCCATCCTCTCATCCTCTACATTCCATGACTTCCAGGCGAAAGCTGGGGTCCGACGTGCCCCCATCCGGTGGAGCATATCCAGACAGAGAGGAAGTGTGTGTGATATCCAGGAAAAGAAACAGAGAGCTGACCGTCATGATTCACACGCTATTCCAGGTATCGGCCGGTTTGATTCCCGATGGTCGTCATTTCGTTTCCCGCGCCCGCGACGAAGCCTCCTCGTGGAGAAGTACATACAAGGGTCCTATCCCGACCTCGGCACTGGCGAACCGTCTCGGTGGCTACGTACAAGCATACACTCTGTACTCCAGTGTACGGCCATTTGGTGTGACCTCCATTGTCGCAGGATGGGACAGCGAGGCGGAGCTCGCCGTTGATGGTCAGGTGGGCTCCGGACCCAATTCGGGTGCCGGCGGTAAGGTCAAGGGTGCCAAGGCTGGCGGGCCGGGTCTATACATGGTTGAGCCGAGTGGGTTGTACTGGGTATGTTGCGATTTATTGATCGTTCTGCGTCGGATGCCATTCAAGTTTCCGATGGGATGCGAGGGCTAACGGGATGGTTTCATAGGGATACTACGGTGCTGCCACCGGAAAGGGACGGCAAGCGGCCAAGGCCGAGTTGGAAAAATTGGATCTCAGCTCGGGGAAGCTTTCGTTGATGGAGGGTGTCAAGGAGGCTGCTCGTATTATCTACGTTGCCCACGAAGACAGCAAGGACAAGGAGTTTGAATTGGAAATGTCCTGGATCAGCTCGCTGGACGGTCCCACCAAGGGTCGACACGAGGAAGTGCCCAAGGATGTCCTCGAGGAAGCCGAGAAGGCCGCTCGACGGGCTCTGGACGAGGATGTGGACGAGGAAGCAGATAAGCCTGCCGGTGAGCAGATGGAAGAGTAAACGATTGGAGCATGCCACTTTTTGCCCAAATTAGACACGAATCCACATCCAGCTTCAAATGACTCTTTCTCTTCCCCATCCCCCCCCAATTATTCTCCAGATTCCGAAGTGCATGATCTTATCCCACTTTGCAATTACTGTGCTAGTCTCTGAGCGTGAGAATGGACTATTTCTCTGTGGTTCCTTTCTTACAACTCCCACCGTCCGAGACTGGCTTGCATCTGAGCCCTTGCAAATCCCAATCATATTCACGCTATCACGGAGGCCTGTTTGCATTCCGCTCGCAATATCTTCCCATCTCCACGAGATCTTCTTCCTCTCACTATTTCCTTTTCTCTTTTTTTTTCTTGTTATGTTTTTTTTTTTTTTTTTTTAAAAAAAAAGAACAAGAATATCTAAAGAATCTTCCCCTCAGACCAATCCCGACGCTTCACACCCAACTCCACCGCCGCACTCCCCCAATCCTCACCATGATTGTGCATCCCCCCATTGCCCAACCCAGCTCTCTCCAACCCCTGCTCCTCCGTCAACACCGTCAACAGACCAAAGATCACGGGCACTCCAGAATCCAACTGCACCCGCATCAGGCCGTGGCTGACCGCATCGGCAATATATTCAAAGTGCATCGTGGCACCCTTGATCAACACGCCAATGGCGATGATGGCGTCGAATGCCTTCTTCTGGGGCGTGGATGGAGCGTTGGCCGATTTGCTCAGGTCAGAGGTAGATGCGGAGAGAAGGTCTGTGGCGCTAATACCTTCACCGGTCTGGCTGGCTTGGACTTGAGAGGCGGCGTAGAGACTGGATGTTTTCCCGATGTAAACTTTAGCAGATGGATTCCCTGGGTCCGTATGGAAAGAAGGGAAGAGAAGAGAAGAGAAGAGGGGAGGGGAGGGGTTCAATCTGGACGAAAAAGAAAAACCCTCCTAAACCCTCCTCCCTTCTCCCAAAAAAAAGGCAAAGACTCCAAACTCACCGCTGCACACCAATTGGCAACTCATAACTGCCCGGAACAGTCTGAATGGTAATGTTCTCCTCCTTGACACCAGCAGCGAACAAGCTCTTCTTGGCACCGGCGACCAAGCTGTCAATGATCTGGGTGTTCCAGCGAGCATGCACGATGGCAATGCGCAGATCAGAGCCTATGGCATAATTGAATGGTCTCAGTTATAGGCATTTTTTTTTCAAGGGAAAAGGAAAGAAAAGGGGGACATTGCTGGCCGAACTCAAGGCTCAAAGTGAAATGCGCTGTCGGGGAGAAGGGAGAGGGGTAATGTACCGTCGAAGGTCTCTGGTGCGCCGGGGCCCTTGATGCTGGTCATGGTGAGATCTGGAGATGAGCAAGAGAAGAGACCGCGTATACGGTATAGGGAATGTAGTATGAGAATGGAAGATGTGGATGATTGGTGCAAGATGGTAAAGGACGAACTCGAGACTCGGCGGAGAGAGCTTGAGAGGTGAGGTCCCGCATGTCGAGCCGAGGCGGGGGAGGGCGGAGTGTCGGTGCCGGAAACGGCGCCTACGCAGGTGGAAAGTGTCTAAGCTTCTCAGCAGTCTCCATTTGGCCTTTTGAAGTTTACGTGACTGGACTACACAGGATGCCATAGTGGAAGAGATTTCTGAGTTCAGAATTGAGGGAGCGTCTTCTACTGGTCATGTCACCACAGATGGTGCCAGTGGACAGTTTCCATCAGGTAGGAGATAAAAAAGATCTGTGATTGTGCACGTGCTGGCAGGTGGACTAAAACATGTAGAGTAATTCCAGTCATGGAAACAAGCTTAACGGAACAAGGAAAATGGGGGGAAGAGGGACATCGAAATGAAAACAAAAACAACAGCCAATAACACCGGGCGGCGAACAAATATGAGATCATTGCAGTCGTCTAAAGGAATATTTTCTCGGAATCACCGCTGTACCTTCACTTACTCGACCGTGACAGACTTGGCCAAGTTACGAGGGAAGTCGACATTCAGACCTTCACCCACAGCCAACCAGTAGGAGATCAGCTGCAGAGGGATGACGTTCAACAGACCCTGCAGACAGTCGACAGTCTTTGGTACAACAATCTTCTCGGTCTGGGCCGAGGAGAACTCGGGGTCATCCTCGTTGCAGATGACAATGGGGCGACCACCACGGGCAATGACTAGAAAGGAGAACCAAGGTCAGCTGCTGCACGGAACGGGGGGCCCAGAAAAAGAAAAAGGATAAAGGACAAAGGAGGGGGAAAACATAGCAAGGGGATCACAAGAAGCCACTTACCCTGCTGGTACGCATTCAGAGACTTGGTGAAGAGGTTGTCCCGAGTGAGGATCATGATGATGGGCACATTCTCGTCAACCAGGGCAAGAACACCATGCTTCAATTCACCGGACATGACAGCCTCGCAGTGGAGGTAGGAAATCTCCTTGATCTTGAGCGCACCTGGAAGAAAGCAAAATGGATTAGTGACAACATTCCCAAACAGAGAATGCCAAGTGTGGCGGGGGATCGACACGCACCTTCGAGCGCAGTGGGATACTGAGCGCCACGTCCCAGAAGGAGCAGACTCTTCTGATCCTTGAAGAACTTGGCGCACATCTCCTTGATAGGCTCATTCAGCTTCAGAATCTCGCGGAACTGGTCCGAGACCTTGCCGAGACCCTCAATGATCTCCTCGCGGCGCTTCTGCTTCGACGCACGGTCCTCGCTCAGGGACAAGGCGAACATGACCATGGCCACGAATTGAGAGGTGTATGCCTTGGTGGAGGCCACACCAATCTCGGGACCAGCGTTGATGTGCACACCGCAGTGGGTCAGGAGGGAGATGGAGGAGCCGACGACGTTGACGATACCGACGGTCAAGGCGCCACGCTCCAGACAGTAGCGCAGAGCCATGAGGGAATCGGCAGTCTCGCCGGACTGAGACACAAATACGCAAGTGTCATCACGGAAGACGGGAGCCTGACGATCCAAGAAGTCGGAGGCCAGCTCCACTGCAATGGGGATCTCCGTCAGCTCCTCAAACACACCACGCACCGCCATGCACGAGTGGTAGCTGGTACCGCAGGCGATGAAGATCAGACGACGACAGCGGCGAATGGTGGAGATGTATTGGCGAAGACCACCCAGAGTGACCATTTGGTTCGCAACGTCCAGACGACCACGCATGGTGTTGACCACGGACTCGGGCTGCTCGAAGATCTCCTTCTGCATGAAGTGGTCGAACTTGCCCTTCATGATCTCCTGGAGCTCCAGCTCGATGGTCTGAATGGCACGGACGTTGGAGGTGCCGTCGTCCTTGGTGAGTCGGTGGATGTTGAGCTGTCCATCGTGGATGTGAGCAATGTCATCGTCCTCGAGGTAGAGCACCTTCTTGGTGTGCTCGACGATGGCGGAGGGATCAGAGGACAGGAAGAACTCGGCGGGCTGGGGGATTCCGTCGTCGGACAGGAACGCGCGGGACTGAGAACGGTGCAGGAGGGACTTGTCGGGAGGAGCCAGCAGACTGGCGGCCGACTTCTTGAGAGCGACGTTCTGGGAGGCCTGCTCCGCGGGAAGAGGGCCATCTTCTGAGAATTCGACATCGACAAAGTCCACCTTCATCTTCTTGGTGGTGCGCACACCGACGACCAGGGCGAACCCTTGCGGGCCGCAATGACCTCATGGGGGTAGTGAACCGACTTGAGCAGCAGACCGAAAGCGCCTTCCAGCTCCTTGATCACCGCCTTGGCGAGGACGGTGAACTCAATGTCCGGGTGCTGGTCGTACAAGTACTTGGCCAGCTTGGCGATACACTCGGTGTCGGTCTCGGTCTCGAAGCGGAGGCCCTTGCTCTCCAGCAGGGCCTTCAGTTCCTTGTAGTTGGTGATGATACCATTGTGAACGACGGAGAACTCCCAGGTGGGGTCAGATCTGGAGCAGACACGCCGCGGCCATTGGTCAGTGATTCTGGTCTAATTGATGGGGAGCTTTGGTGAAATCCTCGAGGATCGCGATTCTGTCGAGGGAGGGTGCACTGAGTTCAAAGAATCGGGCAGTCAAACCACTTACCGGTGGGGGTGGCAGTTCTGGCGAGAAGGGGTGCCGTGGGTGGCCCAGCGGGTGTGAGAGATACCGGCATGGGACTCGAAGGTCTTGGCCATATTGGGCTTGGACTCGGCAATGAGCTCACGCAGCTTGGCGACCTTGCCGACTTCCTTGAAAGCCTGCACTTCATTCTTCTTGTCACCATCGACCGCCATACCGGCGGAGTCGTAACCACGGTACTCCAATCTTGACAGACCTAGGAGTCATCGTCTGGAAGTCAGCAACCGGTTCCCCACTCCAGGTACTCTCAATCAGAAGCCACATTGGTTGATTATTCGCACTCACCATTGAGAAGTGTGTCAATGATGAACTGGCGGTCACGCTCGACCAGGTAGTTGATGTAGCCGAAGATTCCACTAGCATTGACAATGAGCATAAACACCATGAAGCCCAGGTTGCTTCGAGCGATGCAAGTAGTATGAAGAAGCTGCCACGTACCACATGTTGACGGCAGAGGGTGAGGAGGAGGGGGGAGGGTTTCAGGCGAGAGCACACAAAGGCAAGGTGGAGAGGAGCAATTCAAACACTGAAAGACGAAAGAACGTTGGGACGCTGGTGATGGAGTTGGTGGGTTCGGCTACGAGGGAAAGCGAGGGAGGGAGTAGAAGGGGAGAAGAGAGGGGGAATCAAAGAGATGCAGGAAGCAGCGAGCGTCGCTGGAAATTGTATTTATAGAGGGGAGAGGCACAGCTGGGAAGGGAGGGGCGGCGGTGGATCAGCTGCGATCTCAAAATAAGAAAACCGAACCAAAATAAAAATAAATACGAAACACTCCACCGCAAAGTGCACTAGAGAGAACAAGTCCACACAGTACACAGTTTTACCCACATGCCTACGCAGTTGTACATCACTCATAACATACACGTCGTGCCACACTAGGGACCTCCAGAAGACTCGGTGCAGATGGCGGGGCTTCTGAGCTGCTGGACCTCGATCATCCATGGATGTTTTTGTGTTTTTGTGGTCGTTGATAGTCTTGCCACAGGGTTCATGGCAGACGGCAGACTATATTTTGGTCCCCTCGACTGGTCCTCGTCGTCTCTTCTTTGTTTGTTTGATTTTAGTTTTGGCAGTTCAATTTTTTGGAGTGTGTCTGTCCCACACTCCACCGCCTCTTTTTCCCTCGATGTTTTGATCTCTCTCTCTCTCTTCCTGTCCTGGTCTGCTCCCAAACTCCCGTCTCGATGGTCCATGCTCCAGTCTTGGCCGATGGTCCGACAGGTCATACTTGGCCAGTTGTGTATTGGAATGGTGGATCAATGCCCGGGTCTGTAGTGTATGAGATCTTCTGCGTTACGACCTCTTCCCCTGGTCGGATGTGGAACACAGCACCTCCACGCAGACTTACCTCCATGTAGTACCGGAGCAGTGCTGCACCCACCTGATCTCTCGACCCTTTTCCATCTACGCCAGGTGCATCTCATGGATAATTGGGTATTGTACCCTGTGTAGACTCAAGACTGCCTGGGGGACGCTTCAGAAATGGGTGTACTGGGTCCAACCACGATCGGTGCCATTTTTGTACCCATCGGCTCCATTATTGTTTTCCATTGCCATACTTCTTGGCCGTTCCATGGATCTCCCCTTTCATTGTTCACTGGCTTCCGCTGCCCTTTTTTTGTTCTTTCCTCGGTATGTGGCAATTTTGTGGAAGGATATTTTTTTTGCTCTCCTTTCTGGAGATTCCCTTTTCGTGAGACCCATGGAATTATTCCCGACACCGATCTTGTCTCAGCTCGGCCTGCACTTCCATGGCTGAGCTCGCTGGAGATTCAACGGAGAGGGGCTGTCTGCGCAGGGTCCGGGCCAATGGTGGATGACCAGCAGCCTGTCGCCCTCTCCACAGGGACCTTTCTTGGCCACGCGGAATTCAAAATTCACACTCTGTTGGACAGTTGCTGGACAGTTGGGTCCCCCCTGTCTGTTCTGGAGTCCCAGGGAGTCCGCAATCGTAAAGATTCACAACCGCACCACTCAGGCATTCAGATTCTATATTGCGCCGTGGCCTGTGTCATCTCCACTCCACATCCCGTCTCCAGACCAACCGCGTCAACAGTGTCGTCATCATCAGGTGGGAGAGACGAGAGACTGGAGTCTTTCGATCTCGTCACGGGCCAGAGCCACTTTGATGTGTATATCTTGTACCTGATCGGAGGTTCATAATTCCGAGCTGATGAGTAACTGTTGCCTGCAGGAATCCCTCAGAATTGCAGGTAAGATCCGGCTGGTGGCTGCTCCGACCTAGGTTGGTGGTATGTCTTAAAAGGTTGATGAAGATATTCCTGGATAATCCACCAGATCAGGCGAGCCTCCGAGTGACGCTCTGACGCGCATGGTTGGGTTGGAAACTATGCCGCCGTCCCCCTTATGAACCAACGGAGAAAGTCAATCATGATGATTTCCATTCACTGAATACAAAGACGAGACCTCCACCTTCACGCATACCCGTGGCATGCCCCTGCGGCGAACGGATGCACCACACGACCGACGGTCACCCTGTCAGTCTGTCCGACTGCCAATCTGGTGAGTGCCAGAGACCTGACCTATCGTCTTCCTGAGTTGTTTATCTTCAAGCATTGTACCTGTCCAGTGGCGCCCCTCGCCCAGGAAGCTGGTGGCGATGAACTTAAACAAGGTAGTGTCCCTCGGACCGGTCTTCCTGCAGGGAGGCTACGGGGGAGTCGAGAAGTGTCCTAGACTCCTGCACAAACTGTTAGTTTGGACATCTCTCCTCTACCCGTCAGAGAGTGACCGTCTCAACTAGGAACCATTGCACAACGGTTGTTACGGACATTGCTGAAACACAACGGTTCCTGCCGACATGCTGAGGATCCATGGTACAGTTCATGTGTGCGCGCGGGGGAGACTCCAGCAGTGGTGAGCAACTGGGTTGAGACAATGTTGATCTTTTGATGGGGGCAAGTGTTCAACCAGGTCGGACGATTCGACAGCCGGAGCTGGCGGCCGCTCGGGTGCTATTTTTGCACCGGAAACTGCGTATCATCGGGCCCGTCCATCCACTAGTGCAGTGTTCATGTCTCTTGGCCTAGTCGTCGGCTCAGCCACAGTTCTGACGGAGCCGTTGAGCCCCCGAACGAGACAAGCCATTGGCATGACAACCTCCCGGCTCATCTTGAATCAGCTTCGGGCCTCAGGTTGGATCACACCCAGTGACTGCCTCAGTACTCATACCGTCAAAGTTTTCAGAAATAGTATTACCGCCCGAGAAAGACCGAATGAGAGTTTTGGGGACTGTTGGCAAATGTCTAACTTGCTGGAGAGCAATTTTCCTGATCAGGTACCATGACCGCAGTTTGACCACCGGAAGAGTGTTGCTCGGCCTTCATCCTCGAGTTGATCTGGCGTAGTCGAAGTTTGCAATAAATGGATGGATCGGGTTACGCATGTCAACGTGATAACCTCCCCCACCTCCGTGCCAGGCGCACGGTTACTCCGAGAGAGGTACCCTGCTTGTCGCGCCGCCGCGGAGGCCCAGTGCCAAGTGTATGATTGGTATGTGCCCGGAATACTGTACATCACGTCATGCGCTCGATGCTTAATTTCTCGCACAAGATGACCCCTAAGAACTTCTGACTCGGACAGGCTACGAAATAAATCGGCGAGAAAAAGAAAAAAAACCAAGGAACAAAAGAGGAACGGGCACCAGCTACAGGGTTCGACGGTATTGAGGGGGTCATCGGCCTGGTTAGATCAAGAGGTGAAACTCTTCCGTGAGGCTCAGCATGCCTTTTTCGAGATAATCGAGTCCCCGAACCGAAATCAAAGGCTGAAAGAAACATGCATCCGTTGGGGCTTTTGGATGGGAACTGCTGTAGTCAATGAGAGTCCTGATCCTCCTGACGTGGACAAAGCATGAAGTATCACATGACATGATCCTGGAGAACCGGCAGGCATTCGTAGACTTTGTTGTGTTTGACAGGTTTGCGCTGCGACGGGAAAAAAGAGCAGCCGAGACTCCCCCACCCTCATCTCACCGCCCTCCGGGGATCGCTCCTACCGCCTGCCTGTTCCATGTGTTGGCTTCCTTGCAAAACTCGCTTTCGCGTTGAATTAATCGACCCTTCCACGGGTTGCTGGGCCAGGTCAATTTTGTCGTGCTGCTGCTGTCCCGTTTTCCAGACACATCCCCCTTTCCGCCCTTGTGGTCAAGCCTCGTCGCCTTTCCCGATCAACCTCCCCGGGACTCGGAGTCCCCAGTCTTTTGCGCTTGCAAAAAAGACCCGTGGTCAAGGATGCTGCCAAGTCGTCGCGAGGCCGTCCCGGGCGTGTAGCCATATCTCACAGCATGTCACGCGCCTCGGCCGGGTTTGCGGATTTTTTCCCCACCGCGCCATCAGTCCTTTCGCAGAAGCGTGGCAAGGTTAGAGATCGGCGAGGCAAGAGTGACGATGGCGAGTTCCAGCCGTTTGATTCCCCAACATCGACCGGGCCCGGAGCAGCCGCGACGGGCGGGGCGTCATTCAATGGCGCTGCGGCTGGGAAGACAGATATCGGCCAATGCTCATCGGCCACGCCGGCGGGGGAGTCGCTCAGTCATAAGGATCTCAATGGATCATGGCCGCCGGCCGTCGTCGACTCCCATGCCCCATCTCAAACCGACACGTTAACCCCCCTCACCAACACAGAATCGTCTTCACCACGGAAATCCACTGGCTCACCCAAAGCGATGGGCCAGGCCCTTGGCCTTCGGGTCAAAGCAGAACCAACCAAACCCTCAGTCACCCCCGTTCACACCCCGCCGACCCCTCAATCTCAAACGCGCCCGGAGACGGTGATCAAGGGGCGTAAAATCATATATGACCCGGACCTGGACAAGCGACCGTCCAAGGAGAAGCGTCGCAAGCCAGAGTATGCCGAGATTATCGCAGATGGTCAGAATGTGCCGCCGGATCCCCGTTTGGCAATTCCCAACTACACTCGTGGGTCAGGCTGCAAGCAAAAGACGAAATATCGACCGATGCCATACACATTAAAACCATGGCCATACGATCGGGCGACAAGCATTGGGCCAGGCCCTCCCTCGCAGGTCGTGGTGACGGGCTTTGATCCACTGACCCCCGTTGCCCCCATCAGCGCGCTCTTTTCGAGCTTTGGTGAGATCGCGGAAATCAACAATCGGACGGATCCCATAACTGGCCGATTTCTGGGGATTTGCTCAATCAGATACAAGGACAGTGTTTCCTTTCGTGGCACGGGACCCCTTTCAGCCCCCGCCGCGACGCGCCGCGCTTACATGGAATGCAAAAAGGAGCAGCGCATTGGGACCCGCCGAATTCGCGTTGACCTGGATCGAGATGGAATTGTGTCAGAGCGCATGGCTTCGCGAGCGATCGAGTCGCAACGCCTGGCCTCCAAGCCCGGACCCGCGGCCGTGGCCACCATCGAATCGAAACCGGCCGAAGTCCCTTCTAAGAAGAACGAACCTCCTCCCACTGCCCCCAAGGGTCCATCCGGTCGTTCTGCCATGCGTCCAGGAATGATCATCCCAGAGGGACCCCGCGCGGGCATTCGACCATCGGCCGTCCCATCCTTGGTCGAAGAAACTCCGATTCTCAGCCAAATAAAACGGGAACCCTACATTTTCATTGCTCACTGCTACGTTCCCGTTCTCAGCACCACCGTGCCCCATCTCAAGAAGCGACTGAAACTATTCGACTACAAATCCATCCGATGCGACAAGACAGGCTACTACGTTATATTTCATAATTCTCGCGCCGGCGAGCAGGAAACCGAAAGATGCTTCCGGCTGTGCCACATGCAACCCCTCTTCACCTACATCATGAACATGGAAAGTCAACCCTACGGCAACCCCAATTACGTGCGCAGTCCGAGCCCCGAACGACTACTCGCCGAACAAAGAGAGAAAGCGGCTCAGGAGCGAGCGAGGAGAGAGGCCGAGCTGGACATTGAGGAGGAGAAGAAACAGCGGGCCTTGGATCTGGATCCCTGTCGGGAGGTGTTGGCGGTGATAATCCGGGACTTGCGAGATAAGCTGCTCGAAGATGTCAAGTCCCGCATCGCTGCGCCAACCTTGTACGACTATCTCGATCCCAAGCGCCACGCAGCTCGGCGTGAACGACTCGGGATCGCTAGTCCCGAAGGTTCGAAGCGGCCAACTTTCCGAATCGGAGTCAGTAGTTCAGTGGGCACTCCCGATTCTCGATCCGAAGTCTCCAATCACCGCGAGGCTTCACGATCCTCCAACCTCAATGTGCTGGCTCTTCCGCGTATACGAAAAGCTCACGGCCTCGACCGTGCAGGGGCGGCCTTTGTGGATGAACGCCGTCGGCAGCCTCTCCGGCCCAGAGAGGTGCGCCCTCTCTACCATCGACTGCAAGAACTGCACGATGATGATGACTCCGATGAGGATCAGAGGACCCCCCTCACGCGATACACGGAAGATCGGAGTAGTCGGCCTCCCAGTCGTGCAACGTCTGTCTCATCTGCCTCGGAGCCAGATGAGGAGTACCCCTCTGATATCTTTGATGAAGGTACTGCGACCGCGGATGATGCCTTGCCTGAAGATGAAGTCCTTTCACCAGCCTCGCGGAAGAGGAAGCGCATACCAGGAGAGGATGATTCTCGAAAACGGCAACGACACGACGAAGAGCTCTTTAGCGTCGGTCCTTCAGAAGACACGCTTGAAGATGAACATCCAGAGACACCGGGGGCCGTTACCGAGGGTATCCTTGAGACGAAGCAAGAGGCAGTTGAGATTCAGGACGAGCTGTCAATTGCCGACAAGCTACTCGAGCCTCATCACTCCGAGCTCGCCAGCAGCAAGGCCATCCTGGACGATGACATTGCGGCTGACGAGCCCTGGGAGACAGAAGCTGAAGAGAAGCCCAAAGCTGAGATCGACTGGGGAGTGTCTCAGCACGAGCCGCGGGCTACCGTTGAGGACGATGAGAGTATCATTCTTGACTTGGATGGCTGGCAACAGCTGGTCAAGGATGATGAAGACCTTCAATTCCTCCGTGAAGTTCTGGTCGACCATTCTGCTTCCAACGTCGGTGATTTGAGCGCTTGGGCCTGGCGACAAAAGGAGATCAAGGCCGTCAACTCAACGGACCCCAAGGGCCCTACCCGTGACGTGATTGGCATCGCTGGCTACTACGTGCCCAATATCACTGGCGCGGCAAGAACGGAAGGTCGAAAGAGGATCATGGAGGCGGAGAAGTCCAAATATCTCCCCCATCGGATCAAAGTCCAAAAGGCCCCGAGGAGCGGGAGGCCTTGGCCAAAGCGGACCCGCAGGCTGCCGCTGCCGAGGCGGCCAGAGTTGCGGCCGCCAAGGTCATCTCCAAGTCTTCCTCGCGATCAAATCGTGTCAACAATCGGCGACTCATTGCCGACATCAATGCTCAGAAGCAAGCCTTGCCCACGTCGAGCGGTGAAGGAGACGTTCTGCGCTTCAACCAGCTCAAGAAGCGGAAGAAGCCCGTACGATTTGCGCGATCCGCCATTCACAATTGGGGACTATACGCCGAGGAGAATATCACTGCTAATGATATGATCATTGAGTACGTCGGTGAAAAGGTACGGCAGCAAGTGGCGGACATGCGCGAGCGCCGGTATCTCAAGAGCGGAATCGGAAGTAGTTACCTTTTCCGTATCGATGAGAATACGGTGATTGACGCCACGAAGCGCGGTGGTATTGCGCGATTCATCAACCACAGCTGCACGCCAAACTGTACGGCCAAGATCATCAAGGTCGACGGGAGTAAGCGCATCGTCATTTATGCGCTCCGGGACATTGAACGAGGTATGTGTTGTCGCGGGTTTAATCCGATCACGACCCGAGCAGTCTCCTTTCTTTTTGAAGAGGTGTCAAAAAAAAAAGAAAACATTGAAGCTAACGATGTCTCCGCTTCACAGACGAAGAACTTACCTATGATTACAAGTTTGAACGCGAATGGGATAGCGATGATCGCATTCCCTGTCTCTGTGGTTCCACGGGGTGCAAAGGTTTCCTCAACTGAGCCGTTACGTTACTCCCATCCTTTATCGGTCTCCCTTTATCAATTCCGACCGCTCGAATACCATTCTCTCTGCATGGCGGGCCTTACTTTTTTCTTTTTTTTTTCTTCCACTACCTTCCACATATACACCTCTGGGTTTTATTCTTGTTGCTCCACTGACACACAATCATCACCGGAACGGCGTTGGAAAGCTGCTTGGGCGTTTACTTTGAAGGATGGGAGCATTCATGGCCTGCATGGTTGGGATACCGTGGATTTAAGCACTACAGCCTTCATGTACAATATGCAAAAACAAAAAAATTTCCCTCAAGAATTTGCCTGCTTGCGAGGTCTGCCTCGTGATTTTTTCGAATGTTATCAGCCTAGTTGTAGTAGGTCCTCATTGTGAAACTGGGATATTGTCGTAGAGAACCTACCTATACCCCTGAGTGAGCTGATTGGTGTCTCGTCGTGCCGTACCTTGACATTGTTGTTGATATTCTCTATTACCAGCTAAACGGACCGTCTAGGGTATAAGCAACCATAAGTGGAGAAGAAATAGACCTTTATCATGGTATCACGCGCCTAGACTTTTTTAAAAGGAACCATCTTCGCCTATCGATATTAATATGGACTCTGGAAGTACTTCAACCGTGTATCCGTACGGGTAGGGTAGTACATTGTTGCAAATCCACACGTTACCCAGAACTTGATAAGAAGTTCATACTTTCCGCAGAGGTACCTACTACCTATCAATCTACCAATTTTTACGCAAGAAAGCAAAGCGGCTTCATGATTACCGATATCGCTCTACGACGATAGATCTTGAATTCCTATTAATTTCATGGTCCTTAAGAAATAGCTCACTTGGAACCATACTACCTGTATAACGTGTGAGAACGAAGAAGTCACCCCTCACTGATGAAATAGAGAAGTTGGACGGATTTGTACTGAGAAAAAAGGGGCACCGGGGTGGGTTACTTGGGGGATCATCATTGACGGTTTCTATTTCGAGGACTATAAAGTTTTCTGTTGTCGGTGTGTAGCTTATAGCCCGTTGACGAGATCTCTTCAGACGAGGAGACGTACGGATCAATGTGGATGGGGTATTTGATGTCTATTTAGGCGTATGAAATGTCTCTCTCTCTCTCTCTCTCTCTCTCTCTCTTTTACTTGATTTGCGCGTTGAGTAGCTTTTGAAAGGAATGGGAATGGGAGTGGGTGCTCCCCCCCGGCTCCCAGCCATTGAGTGAAATTGAAGAGTGGGTATTGATCTGGAAATATTGCAAAGAGAGCCGAAAGCCACAGATAGCTGAGGTGATGGCGGCCCTGACCTGTTCATCTTGGGTGGCCGTCGAGAGGATGAAGGGGAATAAAGGAGAGGGAAGTGGGTAATTTGAATTTGCGATACGGTGGGAAATTAAAAAGGTTGTCTCACACTGGAAGGTGGAAGAGAAGAGAAGAGAAGTCAGTGATTGTTGCCTGGAGACAGCGGATGAAATGGAAAGAGAATGAAAAGGGCAAAAAAAAAAATCAAGAAGAGGGGGAAAGACTTGAGAAAAAAGAGAGAGGAAAAAAAAAGAACACATACCCAAGTGACTCGGCAATAGGAAATTGGCAATTCCCTCCTTGATCACGTACTGATGTCCGCAATTCCCACACACCAATTTACCCTCCACGACTGACGTTTCTAGAAGAAGACGGTGGAGATCCTTGAGTGTCTGTTCGTCGTTCAATGCATCGCCCTCGGGTTTTGTTTCGGGGAGGGCAGGGAAGCCAAGCTATCAGAGGGAAGATGTCAGCATTCTTGTTTCTTACTTGGTTCTTTTTGTCTTTCTTTTGCCTTTCTGCCAGATTGCAAAACATCGATTTTATTTGCCATCAATGCGCAGTCCTAAGAAGTAAGTAAACAACCTACCTCTGTAGCTGTGATTCGTAGACTCTCCCAATCGATGCGGGGAAGAATATTCCGAATAAATTCCGGCTGAAGGTCCACTTCTAATTGCTCAAGTTCAGCGTCGTGAAAGTGAAGAGGAAAAGAGGCTGCTGAGGTCTTGCAGTCCTTGACGGAGCAGGTGACAAAGTTGGCGGTGATGACTTTCATGGTGGTGGTTGACGAAGATGGGGATGTTTGCAGAACAAGAGTGCAATTGATATTATAATATGCGTCACTTTTCGAATTGAAATAGATCAAAGTGATCAATGCGTATTCAAAAGTAGCTGGAGCTTGACTGCGCTTCAGCCTCGAGGTCGTTACGTCAAAAGTTTACAGACTTTGGAACTTCGATCTGAATGCCGAGATGGATGCGCTGCGAAAAAAAATCCCGCGGGAACCCCACGTCAGGTGATTTTGTTATCGATAAGATTCTTATCGTGAGAGTGGATCTGCCGGGATTAGCTATCATCCGCATTTGGAAGCAGAGGAGGATTAGTTCTTGTTTACGATTTGACCGGTTTCTTGGGAGGGGTTTTTGGACTAGGAAGTTTCCTGTGTCAATTAGTTTTCAGCATCTCCTTACCAATCCCTCTTTCATGCGGTAATACGGCCAGGCTAAACCCAGTCAATTTGTGGAGGCAAATTCAGCTGAAAGAACTATAGCGAGTCGATAAACGGAGTCTCGGTGGAGTCTTATTCAGTGGTTGAGTTCTGGCCATTACATGAATCATGCTATGTTTCCCTGGAAAAGAAGAGAAAGAGTTATCTGATGAGTAGTATACGGGACTCTTCAGAAAATAATTTGTCATATCATGCTGCAAAGATTCACCCAATAAAAGGAATCAACACTGGCGAGCGACAGGGTTCCAGAGTAAGGGAAAGACGAACCATGTGGATATTGGGGGTAAAAACAAAAGGAGAAGCCACGAATGACCCCCGAAGCCCTTTCTTTTTGAGAGATGCTATGCTATTTGATCAAAACCTCGAGCATGTCCAAGTCTGACACATCATATTCACTGAGGCACTGGTCGGGTTCAAGTCGGTCGCCATCAAAGACAAGATGCACAAGCTTGCCCTCGGATATGTTTTGTTTTTGCCGAAACGCAGCTACAATTTTGGACACTTTGGTCGAGGGTCTCGCCTTGATTTTGAAGTCGCTGAGGCCCGGACTCTTCAGCATGAGCTTCATGGGCGCATTGTCTGGATCATTCTGTGTGTCTGGCGGCACATCGCCAGCATCAGCATCGCTAGCGCCGCGTCCGCTGACATCTGGGGATGGACCCCGACGGTTCAACAGCGTTTGGTTCTGAGTGACTGCCTCCATATGAATCTGGAGTTCCGACGGTGGCTCCTCCTCATCGAATTCGTCATCAATACTTAGTAGAGACTTTTTGTCATTCTTGATGTTGAGGCTGCCACACGTCGTCACGTCAAACACTCTGCGACCCTGCCAAGTCAGGTAGATCGTGGATTTCTCTTGGTCAGTGAAGCCTTGGCGCTCGCACCATGCTAGACGGGCATCCCTGAGAGCTTGAGTAATCTTGCGCTGGACGATCAGTGGCTTGGTGTTGGGAATATTTGAGGTTATCAGAATATGCACTCTTATATCTTTGACGGCTGGCGGCGGAGTAGGAGTGGCTCGTGGTAATGGAGAGGTGTAGCCTGTCGTCGTGGTCGACTGAGCGGGTAAATTGAGCCTTCCATCATCCGTCCTCTCTTGTCTTGTCGTGCTCTGAGGAGCGCTCGTGTGCTCGATGTTCATGTCCTGGTGTGATAATGATTGATTCAGCGGCTCATCTGCAGGTTGTTTGCGGGGGGAATCGTCAATGTATATAGGGCGTGGAGGGCTCGTTGGCTGAGATATCCCATCACTGGTCTGAAAACTGTTGGCATCATGACGGCTCTTCCCCTCCTCCTCATCTTCATTATCATCAGGCTGCGATGAAGCAGTCCGTCCTCTGTCATCGTCCTCATGCGCGCTTTCCAACTCCCCGTCTCCCTCATCCTGCCCCGCAGACTTCTCATCCTCAGTTGGCGATATCACCTCATTCTCGTCCGACTTTCGCCGCCGCTTTGCTTCTCGACTCTGATCCAAAGGATCAGGTGATCTGCTTTGAGACGAAAGGGCTGCAAGTTTTTGTTTTCGACGGGCCTCGCGATTCGCCGCGACGATATCCGAAAATGTTTGCCCAGAGCGACGGTAGAATTCCGTACTTGAATCACCCGTTTTGGTAGCCCATTCTGGCTTCTGAAAGAATGACCGCATCGTAGTAGATATGAACAAATCGCACAATATGAATTGCTCTGTCCCCTCCTTTCTTCGCAGACTGTGTGCCAAGATACAATTTCCAGCGCAGCAAGCAGGAAAAAATCCCCTCCTCAAACCAAATCACCTGTCAGGATAATCGTGCAGCTCATCAGACGTAAATAATGCGCCTGTCAAAAAGAAAACCGACCGCCCGCCCCCGCGCGCGTCGTGATTCCATCGGGGGCTTCACCGCCTTTGGAATCTTATCTGCTTCACAGTTGAGCCCACACCCCGAACCTTTTCCCCGCCTCAGTGCTAGAAATCGCCAGGTATGTGTGCATCAATTGATTTAGACTTGATCTATCTTGGTGGAGGGATATATGGGGCTCATGCATCATAGAGCCATTACACAATATGGAAAACGGCGCTGCTTCAGAGGGCAAGGATCCCTCGGCCTTTCTGAGTGAAATCATCGGCGCACCGGTGATTGTCAAGCTCAACTCGGGTGTGGTATACAAGGGTATGGCTCTTCTGGTGATTGATTACAGGGTTACTCTTAAGCTAACAGGACTTCAGGTGAGCTTCAATCTGTGGATGGCTACATGAACATCGCCCTGGAGAAGACGGAGGAGTTTGTGAATGGGAAGCATCGTCGCAGCTACGGAGATGCCTTTGTGCGTGGTAATAATGGTATGTTGTACTACGAATCGGAAGTAGAGGGGGTCCCTTTGCTCTTTGCTACTTGCAAACATGGAAGATCTGACACTGAACTGCGTCATTTCTCCCCTAGTCCTCTACATCTCCGCCGCTTGAACTGCCCTCGGATCGAAAAAAAAAAAGAAATACCTACCCTTTGCACGGGATTTATGTGAATCAGCAGCACACCGAGTGATTTGGAATCACATAGCGCGTAAGAAGCAAAGGACGCCGTGGTGACTTTGAAAAGACCCTTTTTTTGGGTCCTCCGTGGATCAAGGGTGTCTCTCCGATGATGCTTGCCAAGTGCGGTGCTTGTCTTGGTGCACCAAATGTGTTCGTTGGGCTTGTTTGTTATGATTCAATGCTACTGAGCTACGATTTCAATCAATGATACCTCTTTCAAATGGCGTGGGTCAATTCCGGTCCGTGAGGCTCCTAGATCGAGAGGGCCAAGCCTTTGTCTTCAGCACTCTGAAACCATTCCAAGTCAATCGCACCCCTCAAAGGATCTTTATGATGGCGGGCAATGAAGATATCCTGTTGACAATAAAACCTCGAAAGGTACTTATCCATTTTTGGTTGGAAAGCAAGAGGCATTTCGTCTTGAGCGCGCAAGAGCTACATTATTGCCACTTGAAAGAAGGCCAACCATTCCATGCTTGGTCTTCCACCAAAACGTGATACTAACAAAATTCTGATCACCAACTTGAATAGCTACCTTCTATCCCTTATTGCTCCCAGAAACTCGCTAAATGAACAGGATCAAAGACATAAATCAAAAGGATTGTCAAGAGCAAGCTCTCTCGCTCTGCTCTAGCCTTGGTCACGATGGCCGCTTGAACGGATGAGCCTCGGTACTCCTGCAGAAAAAGAAAACGGACGAGTTCGATCCATCAGTCCACCACATTCGGCAGTGTCTCAATGCTCAGAGGGCAAAGAAGATGGACTTACAGAACATATTCATCCAAGCTGATATGATCAGGCTCAGAAAAGATCAAGTAAAAGTATTTCAGAGTCTCCGCAAGCCAGAAGCTCTCCATCTTGTTGCTCAGCTGAGGCAGAGGATTGCGAACGTCGTCAATGGCAGAGTGACCATATTTGGTACGGGTCACTTTGTCGATATTCTGAAACATGCGCCACGCCACATCTTGAAGGGTCTTGTCGCCAGTGATGCGGTACATGATGAAGATGGATTCGATGGCCTCGGGGCTGAAGGCAGAGTCAGTATGGAATGGATTCGACCACTCGTGCGAAAAAAATCGATTGGGGAACCGTGGGGATCACTCGTACCGAAGCTTGTATGCTGCGTCCGTGACGCCAACTACGCCGGGTGGAAGACCCTCACGCTCTACGACCTCTTGAGCCTGTTCAAGATGTTTGCGGGAATGAATGGGTTGACCTAGGACGTCCTCGTACCACTTGCCCTCGTCCCAGGGGCAATGTGCCATGTCCTTACATGGGCTGACCGCCATGATCTCAGGCATGATCCCCGTCGCCATAGACTCGTAGGCCCAGATACAGCCATCCGTGAGACCTCGGGCTATGGGCAGATCCTCGGTGCGATTGAAGACCTTGGAGGCCAGGCCGACCATTCCACCCAGGAAACACTTCAGATGCTCTTGGATGTACTCGACGTCATGGAGCTTTCCGCCCCGGAGCCCGAGCGCATTGGAGGTAAAAAGAACCTGCCTCTCCTCGTCCTTGGTCATCGCGCGGAAAAGAAGTTTCCCCGTGATCACTTCCATGGCCGCTTCGTACATCTCCCGGTACTCATCTCTCTGGGCGCCAAGCAAGATATGCTGTTTGGGCAAGTATTCGTATGTCGAGTCGGCGCAGCCGCCAAGTGAGAATTGAGACCAGTCAAACCTCAGATGCTTGGCGTCGACGAAGAGCGGCCAAAGTCCCGGGATGCGGGTTTTGGATTGGGCCCGTTCCAGCTCATTCGTGATTCGTTGGACGGCGTCGAAATACTTGGGGTTCCCCGTCAATTGTGATAGCCGGGTGAATTCCAGGGTCAAAGAACCAAATTCAGCCAAGACGGTTCGCTCTGCAGCTTCGATTTCTTTGCCTTGGGCAGATCTGGTGTATGTGAGTCCAAGTGTACATAGAACCGGGGTGCAGATGGCGGAGGGGTGGTTTTTTTTTTCTTTCCTTTTTTCGAAAACCCCTCCTGGCAGGGGAAGTGGAAGTATCAACGTACCTGGACCAATCCCACCGCATCTGAGGCATTCGATTCGGGGTGTCAAAGGCATTGTAGATCATTGCACCAAGTTCTTCAGCCTTTTGCAGAAGAATGGGATATTTCCCGTGGGTCAAGTCATGAGCAGCCAAAAAGCCCCCCATGTATCGAATCGTAATCTCAAAGACATTCACGTCTCCGCTGCCGGTGGTGGTGAAATCGATTTGGGTCAAGGCCTCCAGGGCCAGTTCGAGTTCATCATCCAGACCCAGGATGATCAGCGCATCTAAGGAGTCGACTAGCGTGGCACCCCATCCGCTGAACGTGTCCTGATACCCGCCCGTTTGGGGCGTGACCTCGTCTCGGAGCCAGGCGTGGTCTTTATATCCCGTCCAAGCATGCAGGAAGGCTTGCTTGACGGCCCTTTGCCTCTGGAGTCTGATCTTGCGCTCCGGCCTGGATTCTGGAGGGAAATCATACTGGATTTGGGGAATTGATGAGGCGGTGGATGAGGGTAGTGGTGGCAGAGAAATGTACGATGACACGGGGTGTTTCTCGACGGTGGTTGAGTTGAGATGGATGGAATGTTGAGAGTGTTGATCACTATGTAGGGGTGGTGGTCTTGGATGCCTGTGATGCCTGCTCCCCAGATGATGGAGTGGTAGCCAGATCAGGCAGATGTATGCGAAGAGGAGGAAGAGGATGGTTGTTGTCAGCGAGCGACTCTTGCGATGGGTGACCATCATGTGGGGATGTGGAGGTGCGGAGCGAGTGTGATGTCTTCAGCGTGGTTGGGAGTGTAATGGATGTTGATGAGAATGAGGAGATATAATCAGGCTGAGAGAGGATGATTCAATTGGTCCTTTGCAGAACGATCAAAAACAGAGCGAACGAGAAGTACCCAAGAAAAAGGGACTATGGCATTGGTTGATTGCAGAGATGATTTTGATTCAAAAAAGAGAATGTGAGCGAGCGACAGAAGGAGTCAAGGAGCAATCACCACTTTGAACAATGAGTGTGTTGACCTCGCATAGAAGGCATTGGAGAACGGAATGACCAGAGTCGTGAGAGGATGAGACAGGAGGTTCAAAGACAGAAAAGATGAGATCTCATCTGCACTCGAGCGAGACGATGACATCTCCACATAGTAGTACTAGCTAACTACTGAATGCCCACTGCCACTTTGGTCACCATGCGGGACTCACCATGTTCGAAGCCAGTCCGGTCAAATGCGAGCGGTGATTCATTCCCGAAATGGGAGATTTGTCCAGCGTCAAGGTTCAGGGTTCCGGTGATCTCCCAGACCCACCGAGCGCTGATAGATCCTCTCGACCCTTTGACACGCGTCCCTGGAGAACTGAGCGAGTGAGCGAGCACTGGCCATCATGATTGGCACCACGGGGTATGCAAAGGGGGTGGAAATGTGGCTCCATCAGCAGGAGGGTCATCCAGGTTTGACGCTCCTGTATCAATGCATATACAGCAGACGTTCACAATGTTTTCTGTCTCGATCCGAAATTGGTGATGGCACCGTGTTTCGACTCATGACAAAGGGTGGAGCAGTCATGATTATTCTTAGACGGGGAGCTCACCAGTGGCTTGATGGTGGCGAGTCTAGACAGTCGAGGAAGAGATGCGAATGTGAGAAACTCTCGTCCGGCCCAGGGTCTAGACCCTGAGGGGGAAAGCTCTCCGGATGGCATCTGCAGGGAAGACGGACAAAACAAGGGGAAAGATGGGAAACTGCAGGGACAGGAAGCTGTGGGGTACTCGGTACTTGCTCGAATGTGGAAGTTGTCGTATAAATCCATGTCTCTGCTACTTCTCATGCTGTCGTGTGTCTCACCAGGGCCTTGAGTGGAGCTACCGTGCCTTGGCCTTTTTGGGGGCTGTTGACCTGATGATGAGAAGACGTAAAATATTCCCAAAAAAGAAATGGAAAAAACGTTAATTGTTCCATGTAAATCATTTGTTTTCTGTGGCGGAGCGCCGCCCGGCGGGGCCGCTCCATCGTGTCGCGCGCTTCTTGCTTCTCAAACCGTGCCTTTCCCCACCCAGACTCTTCTACATCTTGGCCTGCTGGAACCTCATCCTGGAGGATGAACTCAGTTCTGCCAAAAAAAAAAAAATAAGTGGGATGAAAATAACAAAGAGCTAGCCAATAAAAGGAAATTTCAAATCCAGAAGAAAGTGCCACACCTAATGATAGGTAGAATTCTGGTTTCTATATCAGTTGCGCCAGCCATTGGTCATCACTTCGTTATATACAGGCATAGCCTCTATAGTACCACTCCACAGATAGATGTCATCCACCGCCCACCTATCTAGTCAAATAAAGGGCGCTCAACTAGCCATCAGGAAGCTCAAGAAGCTACCCGCCGCCAGTCCGGCAACAAGCATCATGCTCATAAAGCCTCCGGCGGCTTCTCGCTCATCGGCAGCCACCCACACACTGGCACCCATCATGCAACTCGACGCCAGATAGCCGTTGGTCACACCAAACAAGAGCTGCACCACCACAAGGTAGAAGAAGTCGCTTTTCACGGCGGCTCCACTGCCATTGACGTTGCAAAGCAGGTACAGAGGCACGAAGACGACCCGGGCGATCGTTAAGGTGAGAGCTACCTTGGGACGATGGGCGAGAGAAAGGCCTGGATAGGATACGAGCACTCGACCGGCGAGATCGCCGACATTCCAGAAGAGAAAGGCCAGGGGAATAAAAACGCTGGAGTCAAACATGCGAGACTGCCCTGGATCATTCACCGAGACGATTCTCGAAGTGTAGACCGGGAAGAACATCATGGTGACCATGAGGCATACAAACACAGCCACAGACAGGTACTTGAGTTTTTTGAAAAGGGCCCACAAGCCGACCGACCTGTCCTTGACATGGCCCACCAATGAGACACCCTCGTCGCTCTCCGTCTCAGCTTCTCTGGGACTCGAGCGAGTCCGAAGCAGGTATAGGAAAGCAATAAGGGTCAACACCGATACGCCTGTCGCGGTGAAGAAGTAAATAAAGGCCGATGTCGACGATGATCCCTGAACACGGTGTCCAGTCTGCTCGTCGTTCTCGGATCGGGGAACCGCCAGAACAGAGACAATCTGGGCAACACATGGGAGGACACCCGCAACACCTTGCCCACTCATGATGGCGGCGGTGTACTCTTCGCGACCATATCCTGCGACATATGCAAACACTCCATTCTGGTTCAAGCCAGCTGCGAAGCTCGCCCCAAACACCATCACCATCAAAAAACCAAAGTATGCCCGAGCTGGAATGTGCTTGAGGACCACCGTCGAGAATGCGAGAAGGGTGAAAACGGCGCAGTTCATCAGTAGTGAGATCGTGATCCGCGCCGGGTACGAAAGTCGCTTTTGCATTTTAGCAAAGGCCCAGACGGTGCCGAGATTGGTCAGAGTAGAAACTGTAAGAATAGAGGGCTGGTAGTGCGCTGCGATCCATTCATCGGACTGAAAGCGACCATGGAAGTAGGTCGCGGCGGCCAAAAACATGTTCCTTGTGATAGTTCGAAGGATCAGCTTGACCATTCTCACCCACCTCTCTTTGAAGGGAAATCTTGAAAATACTCACCATGCCCATAGCATCGAAATACCCAACAGAAAGAACACACCGTACTCTAATCGTGAAAAGCGTGCCCGCACGCGCTCATGATCAACTTCACTTTCTCCGCCGTCCACCTCTGCCGAGTCGTCCAGCGGCTCGTAGGACACATGGTCTGTAAACAGTCTGCGAACTCTGTCCATGATTACCGAGCAGCGCGCAACTATATCGTGATATAGACGAAATGTGAATGTTCGGACCACAGTGATTGTCTTCTAGAGCCGCAAGAACCAAGTTAGAGAACGTGCAAGATGGGGGGAAGCTTGTCGTGGAGACCGCGGGACGAAGCTCATCGGGCGGGTCCTCGTGACTGATGACTGCGGAGTCGGGAAGCAATAATTCTTTTTGATAATTTCCAGATTAAATTAATTCCCGAAAGGGTTTGCACTATGTAGAATTGTGTACATCCTTGACGCATTAATACATAATCAGAGTCGAGATCCGCGCTCCCATTGCACCGCTCGGCTGCCGCCCTCGACCGCCTGCCCGTTGATGTATTCTCCCTGCCCCTTTAGGTGTAGCGCCTGCGCCCTCGCGGGTGTAACCAGCCCTACTACAGCAAGACTTCGTTAATATGAACCTAGATGACTCTGAAACCTCGTGAGCCTGAACGCTCCTGGTTGCCCGAATTCACCTCCTATTGCTAATGAGACCTTCCCTCCTAATCAGGTACAGCAAGACGTTCAACCGAGTGTTTGTGACGTCATTCTGATCTGAGTACCTTCACCACTATTCACGTGACCATTTTATGCCGTATCTCCTACCCTGAACTACTAGACTTACCCTTTTAGGAGATTTCAAGATGACCAATCATCACGGGATTCAACATCTCAACTATGACCCCACTTCTCGCGAGATTCAAACCCGCGCCGGCCTAAACGATTTTTGTTTGTCTGACTTCCGTCCAGATTAACGAAGCTTTACTGCACCCTTAACACATCGTCATTCACTCTCCTTGTCCCATTCTATGTGGAACTGGAAGAGGTATAAAAGTGATCAGGATATTCCAATGACCCACGATATGTCCTTGATAAATCTTGGTGTCATGTCATTGCTCAGCTATTTTACAACCCTCTCCCTCCCCTTCTCCCCTTGTCTCCAGATAGCACAGAAGGTATCCCTCAAGAGCGTCTAGTTCAATCCAAAGACTATGAAAGTGCCATCATTCCGTCGAATTGTTCGGCCCCTTCAATGGGCTCTACCCACTTTAGGCGACTATCAGTATAGAGCTCTGCCTGGGGTCTGCATTGATTCAAAACGGAGTCATCAAATATTCCTGCCCTGACGACGGTGATTTCATCAGGGGTTCCATCTGACTTGATTTTGTGTCCATATAGCGGCGTGCCTTATAGGTTCAGTTAGAGACGGTATCCCTCTTTGTAGTCTTTTAATACATACCACAGCCAGAACAAAAGTAATTCCTGATATCATTCCCGCTGTCAGCTGTTTTAGGAACCTCTTTAGGATTCCCCAAGACCTCCAGTTCGGCGGTTTTGATGACGAGACTGTATGAATAGGGGGATCCGGTCAGTTTACGACAATCATGGCAGTGACACAGTCCCTCATGATGAGTTAGTAAAAGTAAAGCCTCTAATTATAGATCCTATCAGGTGCACTCACCGACATCAAGGGATTGCCATTGAATTTGATGCGAATCTGGCGGCAAAAACATGAACCGATCGCCATATTCTTATGATCTCGTGTTGTTTCTCACAGATCGTTGGAACATAGAAAACTCGGTAGGATCAAAGATTGTACAATTGTATTGTTAACATAGCTATCATATTACTCAGGCTGACAAATACACACTGACTGGAGGGGCCGCAACGCTCCAGTCATTCTTTAGACTATAGCCCCGAAAAATCCATTCCGAATACACCAATTCCGTTTAATGTTGCCGCTATACTACACTAAGTTAGCTCAGTTGAGCAGGATTGTGGCTTCTGAATGTTGCTCTCATACAGTGATAGAAATATTGTATATAACACGACATACGACTCAGCTGTACGCGTTTCGGGGCTTACCTAGTATACTATGATAGAAAGGCTATGCTGCTAGCGGTCAACCAGTGATCACGGACTTTCAGTAGTGCCACTGGACAATGTTTGGTAACAATAGTTTTGTATATACAAGTTCAATAACCTACGCGGAATTTAGATTAGGTAGAATATCACATAATATGGGTTGAAAGACTATCTTAATGTTGCCTGGATATGAAGGCAATAACGGCTCATATTGTACCTCTTCGAATAGGGCAGCTTCAAGCGGTATAATAGTTGCCCTGAAACTTCTTTATACAGGTCATTTCTGATTGCAAAATTCTGTTACAGAGAGTGATATCACAACGACAATAGGTCTATGTTGAGTTCAGAAAAGGCACAATGAAAAGGCCCTCCCTCTAAGACTAGATCTGAGGTGGCATGCTATGATCGTCTTGGTCCTTATACGGCCAATTCCGCCAACAAATTTCTTCTTGGCCCGCCTCTGCTTGCTTCACCATTTCTATTCGGAATTGGCGGTTACCCTCTATTGCCCTTTCAAAGTTCCCCGGCTCAGTCCCGCCTTCCGGGTCGATATCAAGATGGGCTCTAACTCGCGACAAGAGCTGTTCAGACTCGTTCCATTCCTGCGATTCCGCAAGAGCAGCCTCTCGCTCTTCTTTGCTGAACGCAACCGGACAAGATGCCGAGGTAATGTTGCTCCAAACAGATGGTGTCGTGATGCCGACTAGAGCAGCGCGGAGATTGATCACGTCCGCGTCCCAAGGATACCCAGTCTGGCGGAGGAGATACCGCTGCATTCCGAGATGAGGAGTCTTCAACACTTTCATGTGTTCCTCGTTGTGCACAGCTGTCGCCGCCATGTAGTAAAGATTGGCTTCTTTCAAGCGAAAGTAGATTTCACCTGTCTCTGTTCGTCGCGACTCATCTCATCGAAATCATCAGGAAGGGACGGAATCTCTAAGCTCTGAGGCTGAGAGGAATCGTGCTCACACAGTGCAGGATACCCTGCTTGCATGAAGCGTGGTAGAGTTGCCGCATCCTGCCAGTCAAGGATACTGATGATTTTGGATGATCCAGGAGCCAACACAATATTACTCAGACTCAGATCGGGGTGTCTTAGCGTTGGGAGCACAGTAAGAATCCGGTCGGATCAAATGAGGCGCCAACTGAAGAAACTGCGACAGGAGCGAGGTAGGCTCGGAGGGATGAATCTTGTAGTTGGTGAGTAGAAGGAATGTCTGCCGAGGCTGAGCTTTGGCATGACGCTGAATGATAGCCAGCTCTCGACGAGCTGCGGAGGTCACACAATCCAAAGTCGAAAGCCCTATGACGATAATCAGCCTATCTCTTTTCGTTTCTTTTACTCTCCAAATGACCTCATAAAATGAAAAGGAGAAGAGTGAAAAACCCACATGGTCCCCGGTCAATCTCTGTCTTGCTTCGTTCGCCATGCCAAAACTGTCGAGTGCAAACCGGGCCAATAACAAAATCCTCCATGACCGGTATTTGGGGTTTCCCTTCAAGATCTTTGCTTTAGTATAAGCTCCTAAAAGCAGGAAACTGAAAGTCAAAAATCTTCTTTCCATAGTAGCGATTTGGGTCATGATATCTTTCACCTCGTTAGTAGTGAGGGATAACCACCGCATAGAAAGACTCTCTACCCCTCCACCCGCTTCATCAGAATATATCCTGCCCCGACCGGATTATTCGACTACGTCGAGTAATCAAAAATCTTTGGCACTGGCAGTTTGAGAACATGACGTAAAAAGTCCATGGTGGCAACCTCGCTGGCGGTCGTGCAATGAGGAGGTCCGGCAATCGACGTGGGAATTCGCGAAAGTATTTCACGACCGTTCTTTGCGCGCAGGATAAAGACCTTGTTGAAACCTCCCTCTGCAAGCTTGGCAATGTCAGGATATTCATCTTGTTGCATTACTTCCCCGGCGACTCGCTGGAGTTCTGATGGTCGAAATTCGACGTATCGTTCCTTTAACCGGTCGACTTCGTTGAATCTGGCTAGCATTCAGCGACCGAGGCAAAACCCATGAAAGACGGGATCCGAATAACATACATCCATCGTCGTGATGTATCCCGGAAGAAACCTTCGTGGAGAGATTGGGGAATCGTAGATAGGCGACGATGGCACGATGAATTAGATATGACAGCATACGGGGAACAAAACAATGGCTTGCAATAACGGGGCAGGGATGGAATGTTTCTAGTAAAAGTGATTCTTTCCGGATATTTCACCATTGTTCAGAAACACCAAAGGAGGCACGTTATTGGACGCTGGAAGAAGTTGGCAGTGCTGGGCTCACCTGTCGATTGACAAGAAGGGGCAGCTACAGTTTCTGGGGGTAGCTGGAATGTGTGTACTGCAGAAGACCGTAGAGTTTGTGTCCTCTAGGCGATCAGGGGATGTTTAATTTCAAGTTCCGAGCGGCTGACCGGGCACCCGCAGCCTGCAGAAGATGTCACTCCATCAGTCGGAAATTTATGGGCGCAAGGTGCCCAGGATGTGAAGTGGAAGCGCGCCATTGGTAGAGATGCAACCGCTCGATTGCCTCGGCTTCCATTGTTCGACAGGGCTGCAGGAACTAGATTTGACGAGACAGTTGGGAACACAACCCGCTCAATTCCATTGCAGCCTTGATATTTGGATTGGGTACGTGGGATCGTACCGGGGCTGCAGTCACATTGCAAAGTAGGATGAAATATCATTCGCTATTTATACAGAGGTTCTATGCTCCGCTCGCATCTATCATCCAAAATTCCTAATAAAATATCAAAAGAAAAGTAAACGAACAGGTGGGGGCTCCAGAGGTGAGTTGTGTTGTAGGATATGGGAAATTGCAAGAGACCGACGCGGTCTCTGCGGAGGTGCGAAGTTCAGAAAGAATTGCAGATTGACCGGTGAGAGGGAAATCGTCTAATTTTTCCTCGGGGTCTTTGCCTCGTCCACATCTTCCTCCTCCGGCTCTGGCTCCTCGATTTCATTCTCGAGTTTGTAGAGCTCCTCGGGAGGGATCGTTCGCGGAGGAGGGACCTGGTCTCCGCCGCTCATTTGCCATTCCATCAGCTTGGTGAAAGCTCCATCAGGGCGAGAGCTCAGCTCCTCATAGGAGCCTTGCTCAGCGACTGTTCCATCTGGCGCAAGGACAATAATCGTGTCGGAGCGTTTGATGGTGGAAAGCCGGTGAGCAATGCTGATGGTGGTGTTGTTGCCGCGGAGGAGAGCAGCCAAGGCGCTGTTGACCAAAGTTTCAGATTCGGCGTCAAGGGCCGAGGTAGCTTCGTCCAGAATCAAGATATCTGGCTCCTTAATCAGAGCACGTGCGATGGCAATGCGCTGCTTCTGTCCACCGGATAACTGCGCGCCACGAGCTCCGACATGAGTGTCGAGACCATCAGGCTAGAGGGAGAGTCAGCTATGAATGAATGACCGATCAGGAGGCAAGGCAGACTCACGAAGTCGCTGATGAATTGGCAGTTGGCCTTGCGAGCCGCAGCCACAATCTCTGACCGGGTGGCGCGAGGGCGACCATAGGAAATGTTTTCAGCGATAGTTCCGGAGAAGAGGACTGGCTCTTGGGCGACCACACCGATCTTCCTTCGAAGTGATTTGGCGTTCATGTCCTTGATATCCTTGCCATTGATGAGAACGCGGCCGCTGTTGGGGCTGTAAAAGCGGAGCAAAATGGAGCCAATGGTTGATTTACCACCACCGGAAGGGCCCACGATCGCAACGTTGGTACCCTGGGGAATTTCAAAGTTCAGATCTTTGAAGATTGTGACGGCAGGTCGAGTCGAGGTCGAGTCGGATAGCTAAAGGAGACATTCTCAAACCGGATGGGTCCGCGGGCGGATTCAACCTTGACACCCTTGGTTGGATGAATTGTCGGTTGACGATCCTGCAGCTCGAACAATCGGCTCGCAGCACCCACACCCTTCATGAGTTCGGAATAAAAACTGGACAGACCAAACATACTGGAGCCCGCATAGGCAGTGTACATCAGGAAAGATGTCAACTCTCCAATGCTGATTGCTCCAGACTGAACCATACCACCGCCGAAGTAAAGCAAAGACAAAATGGTCAAGTTCCCCATCAACCCCGTCTAATTAATCCGTAAGCAAAAGTGCGGGATCCTTGTGGGAAGAAGACTCACCGAACTGAAGAATGTGGCGCTGATCAAGGATTCCTTTTTGCCCAGGTCGAAGATCTTTCGAACCTGGGTATTATAACGGTTGACCTCCAAAATTTCACCGGCAAACGATTGGCTTGTCTTCACATTGCCCAAGCGCTCTTCGGCAATCTTGGTCAACGTTCCCAGGTTCTTTTGGATCTTTCGGCTAAGATTTCGAATGGCTCGTCCGTAGAAGAGTGCAGCAAGACCAATGGGAGGCAGCAGAACAGCCAAGACACTGGAAAGCTTCAGACTCGTATATGCCATCAACGTAAATCCAGCGACACCGCTGACACCAGCTCGAAGACCATCGGATAAGTTTTGCGTGATGCTCTTGCCAACAATAATGGTATCTGAACTCAGTCGGGAGATCAGATCACCAACACGATTCGCATCGAAGAACTCTGCATCCTGGACAAACGTCTGGCGGAACAGCTTGGAGCGTAATCTTGCGACAATGCGCTCACCAACAATACGAAGGATGATGATTCGTCCATAATTGGCGGCGGCACCGAGAAGCAAGATTCCACCCAAAGCCGTGTAAAACGTGGGGATGCTCATGCCGAAAAGCTGACCACCACCTTCTGACTCACTCTTGGTGGCTCCATCAATGATTTTGCCAATCGAAAAGGGTATAGACATGGTGATAGACGAAGAGATCAACAGGAAGAAGAACGCAAATCCGAGAGCTTTTGCCTCAGGGCGCGCAATCTTGAGGAGCCGCCATATCTCGCTGAAGCCCGACTTCTTGCCTGATGCTCCGTCCTTGGTCAGCTTCGCTCGAAAATTGACCTGAGCCGCCTGAGCAGCTTTCTCTGACAGTTCGAACCCTTCATCTTGTGCAACCTCGGCTGTCTTTTCCGGAACAAAGGGAGTGTTGCTTTGGGCGGAATTTGAAGGCGATGAAGGCGGCACGCTCGGCTTAGCTTCAGAAAGATTCGAAGAGGTACTCAATGGCCGTAGAAGAGAGATAATGGGCGACCTTGTTGCGATGCGTTGCAAGCTGTGCTGGTGAACGGTGAGCGCCGAATCGGCTGGTCGAGTAACGCGACCGGTCCGTCCTCGAAATGTTTCCGATGCTGTCGAGTATAGTCGATCATTTGAGTTGAGAGTTTGGCCACGATGATAGGCGCAGCTTCGACCTGACAGAGGCAAGATGTCACGAAGAATGACGTTCTGCGCGCGCAGGACTGGCCGAGTGCTGACGCCGGTCGCCCACGCCGGCGGTCGCACGCCTCGCATCTCTAGGATCGAATTTGGCGGTGAATAATATAACGGGATTAGATGGATTATCGACACGAAATCAAAACAGCCATGATAGAATGCAAGGACGATCAGTGAGAGAGCATGATTCGCAGTTCTCAAATGAGCCTCCCCGAAGCATGTGGAGATGCGAGATGGTTGCGGGAACGCCCCAGCGTTGTCGGTCGGGCGTGGGCTGGCCGAGTTCCGATTCTGCACATGATCACCGCCTGTAGAGTCTATTCGAGAGCTTTCGATGAGCTTATTTACTTGTAGTCGTTCACTTGAACCCAGACTTCTTGTTTTCTCGCCTTGGTGAGGTTTAATCGATACTTCTGAAAGTTAGCAGACCTGAACACTGGTTGTGAACCTATCTACGAAAAGATTCAAATCACGTTCATCTGCTGCTTGAACAGTCTGCGCTGCCCCGCGTCTCTCAGCTCAACCCCGCCAAATTTATTTCATCCAAAGGTTGAAAGATGGTGCTCGATTACAGCAAGTGGGACGCACTGGAGCTTTCCGATGACTCGGATGTGGAAGTGCATCCCAACGTTGACAAGCGCTCGTTCATTCGAGCCAAGCAAGCTCAAATTCATCAACAGCGTGAACAACGTCGCCACGATATCAAGACATACAAATATGAGCGCATTATCAATGATGGCCTTCTCTCGCGCATCGACAAGCTTCTTGAAGCTCTGAAGCAACACGAGGACTCCTCAGCGCCTCCGGAACAGTTCATTTTCCAGACGATCATGGAGTTTGCCAGCAACCCAACCGACGACCAAGCTCCGCAACCCCCAGAGGGTGTCCACACCCATGAGAAGGAACAACCAAAGTATTCACAGATGATGAGCTCCCTGGTGGATCAGGTCAAGAAGGAATTTGGGGATGCGAAGCCAGAAAACATGTACAAGGCTTATATTGATGGCGTACAAGTACACAAGGACAAGGTGGAGGGCTTGCAGAAGGAACTTTCAACGAGATTGGCTCAGCTGGAAAAGGAAGAGGGCAGCAAAATCACTAGTGAAGGGCTGCATGATGGTTTCAACTCTTCACATGTTTCCAAGGCCGACACGAAGCCGAAGGCTGCTACGCCGGCAAAGAAAACGGATGTGGAGCTCTTGAACCCTGGCGCGGGAAGCTCCTCAGCCGCCGAAGCCGAAGACGACGACGATGATCCCGCAAACATTGAAATCAGCCCCTTGGCAAAACGCTTTGCTAAGCTGAGGCCAAACGATTATGCGGCTTATCAGAGATTCATTGCCGAACATCCTGAGATTGTTGCAGAGAAAGAGACCGATGGTCTACTAGTCGAGGCCTTCAACAGTCAGTTGAAGGGGGAGGAAGCCTATGCGCGCCAATGCGTCCACCAGGGGTTGCTTTTGCAATACTGCCGCTCCCTTGGCCCTGACGGTATCAAACTTTTCTTCACTCGGTATGTTCATCAATCGTCACGCCGCTATTGACAGGTCAACTAACAGTCCGTAGTATCACAACCAAGGACCACCGTGCGGGAACTCTTTTCACAAATGATGTCAACGACACCTATAACCGGATCAAGACTCGTGCGGCCGAACTGAACAAAGAAAGCTCCGCTTCAAATGACTCTGCTGGCGTCGAGCAGATCCAACTTCATGCGGTCGATCCGAACACCAAGATCACCATCAACATCCCCGCTGCTAACAGCGAGGACCCCACCGAGATCGAGGCTCGCAAGATCTTTGAATCTTTCTCCCCAGAGCTTCAAAAAGCATTGGCATCAGAATCTCTTGACGAGGTCAACAAAGTTCTTGGCAATATGTCAGTCGAGGAGGCGGAACAGGTCGTCGAACAGCTCGGCAACGGTGGCATGCTTAGCTTGGAGGAGGGAATCATTGATGGCACCACCGAAGAAGGCAAAAAGAAGCTTGCTGACATTGAGGCAGAGGCCAAGCAGGAAAGTCGTGAGTCTGGAGGTGATGTGACCGAATTGGATTAAGTCTTCTGCGCTGTCTCCATCCAATATGACACCATGCATAACGAGCAACGCTGGCATGTTCATGTCTGTGTTCTTTTTGTCAGACCACTTGTACTTATTCCTCAATGGGTGGCTCTCTACTCCTTCACGTATTCAATCGATGACTACTAATTCATACCCATGAAGGCTGGAAGACCTTGAATTAGAGGTGCCGTTTGTTTGAAGATAGTTAATTTACAAAGAACATTCCGGCCTGCTTCGCTGCATAAAATAAAGGAGAAAAAGATAATAAAGGGGTCGAATACAACATGCTTCCCCGCCCTAGTAGCAATGCCCCCCAATTGGTATGTTGCTGAGAATGAACCAGGAGGATGAGGCGCAATATCGTTAGAAAGCGAAGCAGACCTTCAATCAGGCCCGAGAGCTACCGCTGTGGGTTTCATTGGACCAACGCCGGTTGAGAAAATTTAGGTTTAGATGCCACTGGCCCCGGGGGCTTCCTGGTCTTTGCGCAGATCGACAAGCAGCTCACGGAAACGTTCCTTGCCTGAGCCACTTGCACCGCCAGCAGATCCCTTGCCAGAGACATCAACCAGCTTGGCGATACGCTCCCAGGAAGTGCCACCAGCAGAGGTGTCTTCGCGGCTGGCTAGGAATTCCTCAGCCTCGGCACGAGTTTGAGCCTTGAGCTTGTCCATCTTGTTGTTGTATGAAACGTAAAAGTCGTCGACGTCCTGCTGAGCTTTCTTCTCGGTGGCCTCCTTCTTCTCTTCAGAGATCTGAGCGCGGCGCGCGATTTCGGCATCTCGCTTCTCGCGCCATTGACTAGATTGAACGGGATGGTTAGCGCAAAGCTAGGAAGAGGAGGGGCAGTGCTTCCCCCGCCATGGAAGGGCCGAGAGACCGCGAGTCAGACACATCAGACATACCGAACAGGCTCAGGCTCATCCTCGGTCTCGATAGATCCGTAGCCGGTCGCGGGGAAGGGAGAACCAGAGCCAGTAATTGTGCCACCAGGGGCAACGCGCTATCCGAAGTTGGCGCAAATGTCAGCGTTGGTCACCATTGCTGATTTTCTGTGCAGCAGTCACATACCTCATTCTGTGTCTGGGTATCAACTGAAGGGAAAGCAGATTCGAATTGTCCAATCTCTTCCGCTGGTGTGCCGTCACCACCACCCAGAAGATCATCGTCACCCGCATTCGTGGTCGCAACATGGTCCTGAGGGGTCGCAAACTGATCCGCATCTTCGCCTAGAGCAGCGCGCTCCCGAGCCAGGAAGTCATCCTCAGTCGCACCGTTGCTCTCGATGACCTCTGTCTGGCCTATTCACATGTTGTTAGTCCTGGTATTGCCAAAGACGACGGTCACGGCCTGCATCAGCGGAGCGTACCCTCAGAGAAGTCCTCCAAGGAAGGAAAGCGATCAGCCATTGTGATTGTGTTTTGGAAGCGATGGTTTCGTTGAGAGGTTTCGGTTGACTCGTGGATTTCAAGAGGCGTCACAGGGGTAATCGTAATTGCGAGGGAAGCTCCGCGGTGTATCTGGTAGTTGCCAGTTGTTGCCGGCAAGCTGCCGTGACGTGGAGCCCGTTGCCCGACGGTCATTGGAAGGCGGTCACGAATAGCTTCGATGTTTGAAGAGCGGGTTGGAAGGCGGTCGGTCGATAGCTCTCGCTCTCGGCGGATGATCGTGAGACACACCTAACCCTGTGTATTTCTTTGAGATTGACAGCACAGCAACTGAGGCGAAGAAATCGAGATTTGTTGATTCCTCGTGAATAGCAAGAAGTCGAAATATACAAGATTCGAAGGCTGTTTACAGCTCTTGCTTCGATCACATCGTTGCGAGTCAAACGCGCCTCACCTGCTCGCGTAACATCCTCGTCCAAGTCGGCCTCTTAGTCGATTGCTCCGCTGCCTCACTCCGCTGCTTGTTTGCTATTCTCCACTTCGATCGTGTGATTTGCTCCTAGAGTTTGGTCCGTTTCACTCAGAAGTGAGGGTAAAGATTGGTTCAAAATGGCCTACACAGACGATGCCGTCAAAGCCAAGCTCTCAGCTCTCAATGAGTCCCAGGAAAGCATTGTGACTGTTGCGCAATGGGTGATGTTCCATAGGTAAGCTCCTGTAGAATCAATGGGTGCAAAACAAAATCACTGATCATATTGCCTCGCTTGGTTTGTAGACGACATGCGGAGAAGACGGCGCAAATCTGGCTCCAACGGATTCGCGATTCGGCGCCCCCCAAACGATTGAATCTTGTCTATCTGGCCAATGGTAAGCCGGGTGGTGCAACATAACATTTCTCACCAGTAACCCAGTACTGATCCTATTCAGAGGTTGCACAACAGTCGAAGGCTCGGGGAAAAGATGATTTCCTCATCGCGTTTTCGCCAGTCAGTACCCCATCGGGCAATTGGCCGTATCGAACTTTCGGAGTAGCGACTAACACCAGGTAGATTGTTGCAGAGGCCACTGCGGCAGCATACAAAGGTGCATCGAATGAAATTCAACAGAAGATTCGTCGTGTTGTCGAGGTTTGGCGGCAGCGCCATGTTTTCGAGGGCCCAATTCTGGATGCAGTGGAGGGGCGCATAAATGGTACGTTCTGGAATGATTGCGTCTTTATTCTTTCATGCACAGTATGCTTAACAATTATCGAACAGAGATCGACAAGAACCGCTCAACTACAATGAAGCAACCTCTGGGAGGCTCTTTCTTCAAGGATACCTCATCTGGATCTACCCCTTCTGAACTCCAGCCTCTCGTGCCCTTACAAGTCGCCTTGACAAAGGCGACCATGACTTCAAACAGCTCCGCCAAAACCGCCAACGTCGAGTATGACAAGTTGAAGGATCCCAATGCACCTCAGATCACCCCTCCAGTGCATGCTGCGCGCCTGGGGACTCTCTTGAAAGCGCTTGCGCATGCTGAAAACTCCGTGTCGGAGGTCATCAAATCGCGGCGCGCCCTGATCGAGGGTCTTGAGAAACTCCTTGAGAGCAATCGCTCTGAACTTCAAAAGGAAGAGTCTCTTGTCGCACAATTTGGCATTCGCAAGGCAGAGACTGATGCTCAGCGGCGTGAAGTCGAGGATGCGATCATGCGTGGTTACCAGGATGATCACTCAACGACCGGACAGGGGAATGGGGGCGAAGAGCCACCTCGTCCCGAGGTTGAAGCTTTGACTCCACCACCGGTTGAGGCGTTGACACCTGTTGGATCCCCCGCGCGCGAGCAGCCGCCGGTCAGCCATGGGCCCTTCACGGAGGAAGCTCCTATCAACATTGCGCAAGACCTCAGCCTGCGAACCACCGACCAGGATGATGGTGGGATGCCATTTGACCCTTCTAGTCTATCACCTGGTGGAGAAAATGACTTTGATTTTGGGGTGAATGGGATGAATGCCAAGCGCCGCAAGGTTGCGCATGATGAAGACTACGAGCCGTTCGCTGCAGAAAACCTGGAAGACGACATCAGCGCGATGATTGCCCGGGAAGCCAATCGTTGATATTACACCACCGACCTTGATCCTTCTTTGGCTTCTGTATGATGCAAGACCTCGAGCTGGTCTTCTGAAAGGAGCTCAGGGAACAGGGTGATTTTCTCGGCATAGGAGCCAGTTGTAGACTGAACCAGCTGAAGAGGCTGCCTGTGATATCAAACATCAATTTCCACTGCAATGTACAATCTGAGCAGCTTCAACCAGAAGCAAGTTCGGTACTATCAAATACGTGCTCGCGGGGAATGATTAGAGAAGGGGGGAGGGAGATCTCCCCGTCTTATAGGGCTATGGCCTGGGCTGAAATATTAAGTCTGTGATAGTTTTGAACGCTGTGAATGTTTATAAAAAAAGACGACATTATCGTAATATATCCGGGTCCATCCATCGACTTCGAGTCGAGCGTCTAGATGTTGGATGTCTCCTCATTCCGGTCCCTGCACCTCGAGCCAGCAGGACAGACCGGATGTTACTTGATGATTCTTCCTCGGGCTGCTGTGGCGGCGGTGGGGAGGAGCAGAAGAGCTTTGCTTTTTGGGTTTCACGACCAAAAGGATGATCAGGCCTATGACCACGAGCGCCAAAAGAAGCATGACTTTTCTCTTCGTCGTGCGGCGTTGGTAATTTGTCGCCTGGCGGTGGTAATTTTCAGCGCATTAGTACGTCTGGAAAGACAGAAGGGATTGTGTTGAGCGCTTGAATGTGACATACCACTTTCAGTTCCTTCTCGGCTGCCTTTACTTCCGTGTTCATGCGTTCGACATTATAATCGATACGATCAAGCATTGTGCCCTGGTCGATGATCATGGCTTGGAGTTCGCGGAAGATGTCCGAGAGCTCGATGATGCCTTTGGCAATGTCGTTGATCTCCCGTTCCCGCTGGGCAATGGCCGCATCGTTCTGGCCCGTCGCGCGTTGCTGGGTTTGCATCAGCATTGTTTGCGAGAAGGATTTGTCGACTTCGGATTCCATCAGGGACGGATCCGTGAATGGGTTCTGCGCGGGAGTTGGGGAGCGTTCAAAGGGCGTCGAGATGCCGTCCAGATCGCGGAGCTCTGTTATGGAGACACGATGATGTTAGCTTGAGTCGTTGCAGGGTGCGCGACGTCTTCGCCGCAAGATTTTTGTCAATCGCCTCCAATCATTCCTATGATCGGAGCAGAAGGACAGACAAAGAAGCAGCGGGACTGAGGATAAAAGCACTGACTTTTGAGATAAGTGCTCTGCTTCTTCCTAAAACGCGCACTCGCCTCCTGCACCCGCGACGCCAGAGAAATCTGGATATTCTTGGCCATCGTCTCCTCGCCGCTGGTGACTCCGCCCTGCTGCCTGGCCTCCCGCACCATGGCGTCAATGCGTTTAATGGCACTTTGACATTGATGAAAGCCGCGCGTGACGTCTTGCGTGAGCCGCTCGATGATCCCCTCGTTCTGCCGACGGAGCTCTTCATCGCCGAATCCCGGCAGGAGGTGTTTCTGGTGCAGCTTATCCAGCTCGGCGGACTTTTGCGCAATGTCCGCCAACAGTTCGGAGACTTCGTCCTGCACGTCCACCCAGCGGGGAGGAAGGAGGTCCATCTCAATCACCATGTCCCCATCCTCCTCGAAGCCACCCGTTTCGGAGATGAGGCGCCGGCTCTCCTCCGGCTGGGGGCCAGCATCGAAGCCATTTGCAGCACCGAAGCGCGACTTCTTCGTCGGATGGTGCGCAAAGGATTGCCGGTAGGAGATGTAGCTGGTAATTGACCAATTTTCGTCAGTAGCTATTCAATCATTGGTTGCTGTGGGACTTGGGTGAATCTTGAGGCTGACACTCAGGACCAGTGTGGGCGCAATCATGTAGCTGTCTGGGATGGGCAATCGTACAGGTTGGTGCGATCCCGCCACATTATGGGCGGGAAGCGTGTTCTGTTCGGCGCACTGGGTTATAGATTCGGGGACTGAGAGATGCACATTTATCATGTCCGTTCCAGTCGAGGTGATCGGCAGGGGGTCTGGAGTTTTTGACGGCGCTGATGTCAGAGTGTCTGTCTGCTCCCTTGAGGGTGTCGGAGGTGGTTGTCGGGTTGAATGATGCGGCCGATCGCAGCGGAATCGATTGGTCTTCCCCCACAGTCGCAAGGGGGGGAAAAGGTACCTCTGACCTCAGCGTTCGGGTCTCGTCTTTGGAAGGTACCCGCTTTTGTAACTGGGACGTGCTGATCGGATCCGACAATTCCAGGACTTTTTCCATGCGACCATTGTGTACGCTGTCGCACTTGCATTTGATGGAGACTGTAGAGCTCCATCAAATAAGAACTACTTCACGGGTCGGCCAAACTTGTCATCGAGGTCCTGCATGGCTGTTTTATTCTTTTCGCGGCGCGGTTTCCTATGTCGGCATAGAAATGTCCCTGCATGTATCACCTTTCACTGATTGCTTACCACCAGAGCTTATTAGACCAAGCACCTATGCGATCACAGTCAAGGACTAATAAAAGAGGACGGTGTTACTCAACCTTAGCTTATCCATCTTTGTAGGGCTTGCAGACTGTGTTCAAATTCTGTATTTGGTGGAAAGTATACTATCTTGGGCGAGAAAAACGTCGTCTTCATGTTTCTAACGAGTCCAAAACAGATAGGAATTATAGTTAACCATACAGATATAAGCTCAGGCGGTCTCCTACAATCTCCTTAACGGTCAGACGTGCGCAGACGGCCTTTGGAGATGAGCTTGGAAGGTCACCTGACGTGGCTGCCAAAGTCACTGGCCAGCCTCTCTGAGAGAGCCGCATTCCAGTCTCGGCAGGGTTCAATCACGGGCGGATTAGACGGCCGTGTGTAGATTTCCTGGTGGATAGAGCAGACTTGAAGACCTCATGATCTTGTTTGCGTCGAGATATGAAAATCATATACTTTGATTTCTCTACATTAAGCTCTGCTCACTATGTAGCTAGGCTGAAAGAAAAAACACAATGTATATCAATGACCTTGATTCATTTGAGTCTGCAACAAAAACCCGTATCTCGCTGTATGGTGTCTAATGCACATCAGTGAGTGGAAGGGATCGTAAGAGCCGCAAGCTACATAGTTTACTATTGATAGCAGTCTTACAACATTTCTTTTTAAGCCCAAAGAGATCACTTTTGAGAGATCGGATCGCAGATTATCTTTGAGCTAGGTGCATCTTCCCTCGAATCGAGAGATACTTGATGGAGTGAAGGGGACTGTCATTCTCCTAAACGAATGTTGTCACACCATCCCAGCGTCACTCTGGTAGCAGACATGGGTGATCGCGCGGTCCACTTGAGCTGTCCAGGTGTCCAATTGTCCAGTTGTCGGCCACAGCTCACCTCAGGCACCAACTCTACCCGCAAGGCACCCAAAGAAGCATCCATTGCCCCCATTCTCTTTTCTGACTTGACCGCCCACAACAGATGTGGTGTATGATTGGCTGACACCAACGCCCCTTGTGTAATCCTTCATCGAGTCAGTGGCGAGGCTGAGGGGGGGGGGGTGATGAGAAAAACTGTTGGTGTCGCAGCTGTCGCTTGGCGTTCTGTACAATGAGGCAATGGAACCTTCAGACCTCGTGTTCAGAATGTGTGCATATATGTACTTAGTTCCAGTAGGTACAGTAATATTGACCTTCCATACCACAGGGGACAATATACAGATATCTTTTCCCTGTCCCTCAATCCCGTGGCCAACTGGTTGCAGTCACTTTACCATCCAGCAGTTTGCAATTTGGCCGTGGAATCGTAATCGTACTCATGTATCCAAAAATAAAATAATAATAAAGAAAAAAGAAAGAAGCCCGAGCTGGACGCCCAGTCAGCCCCCCAGCGCAAGCTTCGTGTGGTGCATCCGTTCAGGCAATAAGGCCAAGAAAGCGTAAGGCTGGCCGTACATCGTTCCCCTTAACTTTGACTCCCCACCATCATCAGCCCCCCCCCCTCAATTTCATCTTCTCTTCCTGATCTCTCCCCGTACATCGCTGTCCACCGCATTCTTTCACCATGGTACGAGCACTTTCCCTGATCTCTCTCTTCACAGGTCCTCAACTGGACACCTCCCTCCATGAGACTCTGCCCTCGATCTCTTGGCCCCCGCTCCATAAAGCGGGGCAGCCACGTTGGTTGCCTAGTCATTTCGCAACTAACCATCGTGGTGATTTTTTTTCTGTCTAGGCCGATTCTTTGACCGAAGAGCAAGTTTCCGAGTACAAGGAGGCCTTCTCCTTGTTTGTGAGTGCCCCAAATGACGAGCATTGGGACTTCCCATGTGAAAGAGGAAATCCAACAACAAACATGGTAAACTAATGGGGCTGTTTTTTTCCCGCGTGTAGGACAAGGATGGCGATGGTGAGATTCTTCCTCTCTCCCCTCCCCCCACCGATTCTTTGTGCATGGTTGCAAGGAATCTTGACCGGAATGATGAATGCTCGGTGCTTCCCGTAGCACAGTGGTCGAATGGGTATAGCTGACTCGAGGGTTGCAATCAGGCCAAATCACCACCAAGGAGCTCGGTACTGTCATGCGCTCGCTTGGCCAGAACCCCTCCGAGTCTGAGCTGCAGGACATGATCAACGAGGTCGATGCCGACAACAACGGCACCATTGACTTCCCTGGTACGCTTTTCCCTAGTACCGTATCTTGCAACCCGGTGTCACCTTTTTTTTTGGGTGCCCTGAGCGCAGTGTAATTAATTGTGGCCCGCACCGACAGAGTTCCTCACGATGATGGCCCGCAAGA
This sequence comes from Penicillium oxalicum, assembly GCF_001723175.1. Classification (NCBI taxonomy): domain Eukaryota; kingdom Fungi; phylum Ascomycota; class Eurotiomycetes; order Eurotiales; family Aspergillaceae; genus Penicillium; species Penicillium oxalicum. The sequence goes on along the minus strand of NC_064654.1, from coordinate 1,155,775 downwards.
TGAAGGACACCGATTCCGAGGAGGAGATCCGTGAGGCCTTCAAGGTCTTTGACCGTGATAACAACGGCTTCATTTCCGCCGCTGAGCTGCGCCATGTGATGACCTCGATTGGCGAGAAGCTGACCGACGATGAGGTGGATGAGATGATCCGCGAGGCGGACCAGGACGGCGATGGCCGTATTGACTGTACGTTGCATATTCTCTCCACAATTCTGCCGCTTGAGCCGTTGCGATCTACCGTCGGTCCTGGTACTTTGCGTGGAACAGTATACTGATATGATTCCCTCGACTCCTTCCAGACAACGAGTTTGTCCAGCTCATGATGCAAAAATAAACGACCTTTTGATTTCGCCATGTTTGTTTTGAAATCTTAGTGAATTCACGATATTTTTGACACCACAAGGGAGGCCACCACTCTTCCTCTAAGCCGGGCTTTTTCTTTTCTCTTTTGTCCTCCCTACGGCCAGGATGAGATAGCCTCCCACCCAGGGATCTCAGATTTTGAGGGACAGAGCCACGATCTAGCGTGGTGGTTGATATGCACATATACAGGACACATAGCGGTACAGTTACCATTGAGCTCATACTTCTTCGATCTGCTCCTAGCAAATGCAATCGTGAAATCTTCCCATGTTATCCCGTAGTCTTTTGCTATAAAGTCCACCACCGCATCCATATTATACTGTCTTGACAAGTTACCCCCACCCATTGGACTCGAGTACTATCGATTGAACCTCAGCACTTCCATATACTGCCGGGCGACGTCCGTCCCGGCCGTTGGATTCACATCATCGTCAAACGACACACTTCCAAACCCTGTCAAATTCCCCACCTCCTCCATGGATCTCAAGAGATCACGCCCCTCCTTTCCACTCTTCACCTGGCCCAACGTCTCCTACTTGACTTCCTTCCCCAGACCAGGCACCAGAATCGCCTCCTTGGCTCCGGACACCCCCAGCCGCTCCCAAAACTCCCGGATCAAAGATGCCGTAGCCGCATACTCGGCATCCACATCCGCCTCCTCCATACCTGCAAACGAAAGATCTACCCCCGAGTCCACATCCTCGGACGGCCTGCCCGTCCCGGGTTTCTCCCCGCGAGACTGCATCGCAGCAAGCGAGTCCACCATCGACGGACCTCGCCACTCAATCTCAACAATGGTGCCTCGCGGACGAACAGCCGGAAAGGTCTGACGGACATCGCCTATCCGTACGCGAAAGTCCCCCACATCGTAGACTATCCCGTTCGGAACCCCGAGCGTCAACCGTGGCACCAGATCGGTTGACATGCATAGGTGAAATGTTGAAAGAGCGTCTTATACGCCGCGGGGGGTACAGTGGTCATCACCATTGCGGTCTCGGCGGTAGTGGCCGCAAGCTGTGATGGAGACGCCGCCGATCGCCCCGAGGCATCAGATGCGGATTCGGGGTGGGCGATGTCCCCGCGTGGCTGATGCGGAGACTGATGGGCGGTGAGAGAACTTCTCCGTCGGCTCGGACGTGTAGATGAAGCCATGGGTGGGATAGTGACTTAGTGAGAGAAGTTGGAGGTAGCGCGGCTTGGCGGGACGTTGACCCTGAGCGGTGGATTGGGGGAGCAAGCCAGGGGTATCGCGCATCAATTTATGTTCGAGGGCCCAGCGACCGATGGGGATGACATCTTCTTGGGAGAAGGTTGCTCGAAGACGCTCGCTTAGAGTGGCGAGCGTGGTTGAGCTCTGAGGGTTGGTAGGAATAAAGTAGACGCTTTTGAGGAGGAGGGAAAAAGGGAGGGTAAGTGTTAGCTTATCGAGAGGGAAGCTCTTTTTTGGGGGGGAAAATGGACGATACAAGTTGATATGGAGTGTCGTACCCTGTGAGTGGCATGATGATGAACCAGTTGAAGATTCGTTGTTGAGAATCTCTCCACACGATTCAATCGAATTCAACCGAGACGAGCGAGTTTGAAATGTGTTTCGTCAAAGTCAGGAAGGATGGCTATTCAAGCCCAGCGAAGCTACGTAGGTAGCAGAGCTCCGATGGATTGATCCTCAAGAGACACAAACTCTGCTCGCCAATCACTCAATTGCCCTTTAGTTGAATCCCCTGCCTTTCTATAAGAAGCTGCAGTGATCGAATAACAGACACACGCCCGGCTGCTTCTTCCTCTTCCTCTTTGGAATCACCACTTCGAGATATCTGTGCTTCAATTAGCGTCAAGTCTGAAATAACATTTGAAGAGCCATACTATGAGTTCACCAGATCAATCTCTCCCTCACAAACTCGTTAATATTCACCAAGTCAGATTTGCCGAACCCCCCCCCAAAAAAAGAGTGATCGTTTATATGTTGAAGTCATTCCAAGAGTGGACCCAACAGCTCTCCGTCAGCCAGCGGGTGGAGCGCCCGCGGACTCACGCGGAGTGCAAAAAAGCCAAACATTTTCCAATTCTCCCTGCTCGGGAGATGCTGGACGGGGCTTGGAAATCGAGGGTCAGTTAAAAGATTATATTTCCTAAGGTTTAATCCACAATTTGCATAATTCTGGACATGAAATACCGTGATAGGATAGAACCTGGATTCAATTACATGTCTCTCATCTACCCTGCAGCTCCACAGAAACCAACAGATACTCTGAATCTCCCCCCTCAGGCATCCCATATATCGCGATACCCTCCAGTCCACTGTTGATCTGATTAGATTTCGTCCTTGAAACCCGTATTTTGTTGCTGTTGGAATAGGTTATCGGAGCGTGAGCCCACCTTGCTATGATGAATGGCTCTCTATGGATAGGATGCAAACTCGGACAGGTTGCAGGTAATTGAAACGTCAGGATACACTTTTCGAACTGATATAGAAAGGAAGAGTATTTTCCACTCAACGGGTTTACCATGCAGGATGTGACATATAGTCTGGCCTTGCTGAGCCAGCATAATAACGAACATGCAAAATCAATCTACTAAACTGAAAAAGGGATGTATATCGGGGGAAAAAAAAGAGAGAAAAACAATGCCGGGAGACCACCAAACACCTGGGAATGCCGCTCAGATAAGAACAAAGGACTCCGTCCCAACCCCGGTCAAAATGCACTGCGAGCAGTCTCAAAAGAAATCCTCCTCTACTAACCATTTCGAGTCCATCGCGTAGGCCACCAAGTCTGCAGCACAACACATGTCGTCGTGTCCGTGTTTGAGGTCCAGCAGATCAAGAACACTTTCCAGCCTTTTTTCAAGAGTCTGTTTGAGTTTTAAGACTCGAGCATGCACGTCCTTCAAGTGAGATTCCTTGATAGAGACGCTCTTGGCCTCGGTCTTTTTCTTCACAGACTCTGCCTCCGTTGATCCGGAACTCGAAAGGCTCCGGTTCAGAGAACGAGGGGCCAGAGCTGTTCGCTGTTGTAAGGCGGGCACATGAGCCGATTCAGGCTGGCGATTCTTCAGGAGATTCTTGAGCAAGAAAACAAGCCAGACGAGATTTGTCCGTGGCACATACTCTGCCCAAATACCGGGCACGTCGGGGACTTTCTCTGTCGATAGCGGGGTACCAGTATACATGGTGTTGCGCATGTACCTATATGTATCTCTCAGGAGCACTTCATCCTCATCCTCGCCAACGGCGTCGAAAATTTGCCTTTTGTCCAAGTCAGACGAGGCGATCTCCACCATGCTTCCGACATTGTTGGCAGGATCTGAAATTTGCAGGTCAGCCCGGGAGAGTGAGTAGTCGATGATTGTTGTTTCCAAAGAGCTATAGCCGAAGCCACTGGCCGAGCGTTGCCGCACTACTTCAAGATCGGTGGGAGGATCCATACTGCCATCTGCTCGATTGGAACGAATGCACACGTTGCCCAGATGGAGATCGCGGTGCTAGTGACAAGTCAATACTCGACCGCCGTGGGCATCCACACCCTTTTCTCTCCGGCTTACCTCAAACATCGCATACTCCTCAGCACGCGCCAGTGCCATCGCCACTCCCCAGAAAATATCATAGATTTGGAAAATCGAACACCACGAAAACTTTTCAAGTTCGTGTCCTGCATCGTCCATCTCAATGATCGCCCACAGCTGCGTTTCAGGGAAGGCTCTCCTGTTCGAAGGATCGGGGTTCCAGCAGTCATTACTCGTCTCCTTGTAATGATCCCATGCGCGTTGAAATAAATCAGGAAAGCGACCCTGAACGACGTGAATTTCCCTAAATCGTGCAAATCCGGGGATCGGGTCCAGGTACTTTAACAACTTCACCTCGGACACGATCTCCTCAACAGACGTATATTTCTTTGAGCCCGGTCCTCGCGGTGCGCAGAGCGGAACGACCTTGAAAACGCCATCCCCATAGGCTCGAAGTCTCGCTAATTTTGACTTGGAAACGGGTGGACGAGAGTCTTGATCTCGCAGATGGAGCTTGTAGACCTCACCGTAGGAGCCCTCGGCAAGTTTGACCACATCGAACATTTTGGCCGAGCGCGACGCCCAGGAGCTGAAATTTTGGACACCTTGAGACGCAATCGGGGATAGAGCTTCCTTAAGAATGGGACGAACGTAAGCGTTGACTTTGGTATCGTGAACCAACCCGGATATCCTTCGGCCAGTCGTTGATGGCTTCTTCCTTCGCGGCGAGTTTGTGTGAGCAGCGGAACGGTCTCGCTGTTGCTGTTTCACCTCGTCGCTTTTAGTACTTGTCTCATGTTCCGAGACTCGAACTTCGACCATCACGTCGTAACCTTCCGGTCTTCGCTGCTGATCTGCGGATGGGAAGTCGCGGGTGGACTTGGACAGAACCGTTGATTTTTTGGACACGATATCCTCTTTATATTGTGTTGGAGAGGCTTCCGTCTTTCTCCGCGTAGGTTGCGTGGGGGTTTCCTTCTTGTCGGACTGGCGGACGTGCCGTTCTGGGGCTGGCTGTTCGTGGATTGTCACTTTGGCAAGCTTCGCCTGAAGAGTCTCGACCGACACCTCGGCGTCTCCAGAGCCCTCCCTACGGTCGATTTGACCATTATCTTCCAACACTGCCCTTGCTGCATTGGTTCGTCGCTTGCCGTATACTTTGCGATGTGCGACTGTTCTGGTAGAGGGCTTTCGAGCCTCCACGATTGTCGCGTGACCCAATGGGGGCGATGATGGCCTAGAGGACATGATCGACAACCCAGAGGAGATGATCATAGAGTGTGTAAGTCAAGATGCTTGGGCTCGGTTGGCTGGGAAGTCAAATGGCGAGGTTGGTATAGAGTCGTTCCAAAAAGAATCAAACCGTGAATACCCAGCGCTCTTGCCGTATTGACTTTTACCCGTAAATGGCCTAGCGCCCTGTTGCCTTGGTAGAGCTCTAGAATATATCACGTGACCAAACTTTGTTTCGATTGTACAACTGCCGGTGCGCTCAGCTGTGTGATCCAATCAGGTCTCTGACACGACGGCAAGAAAGTTTTGACATGTGAATAGTACGAGAGCAGTGCATGCCCAGTCAGCCTTTCTATTTAACATGAGAGGTCTCGCTGAGTCGATACTGTAGCAGGTACCTAATAGTAGACCAGTAGTACCCATACTCACTGTATAATGATCAATGATTTCCACGCGTGGGCAGTGAGGCGCTATACACTTCCCAGTTTCCACTACTGTATTCACATGCAGACAGATCTGGCCGCTCACGTGCTTTCCTTCCATCCAGACGCGTTCCGCTCTTGGAAAGCAGCCGACCCTTCAACGATGACGGGGATCTCGAGCTACGTAATCCGCTGCTCCGACGAGTGCCGTCCAACTTTGCGAATGACGAGCAGGTACCTGTTCCACACAAAACCGTCGCTATCGGCTTTCCAGCTTGAGCTGCGATCGGAAAGGGTCGCGTGTCAGACTCGGTCGCACGGCTCACGCGTTGAGTACCGAAATGTAGAGAGACTGCAGTCGTCTGTATGTACATCGCTGGTCCAATCATGAATGCCGAGTGCTCGGATGCCTACTCTCATCCGTGATGTCCAGAGCAGAACGAGTAGTGTGAAACCATCACCCTCCCTCGGCTTTCCTCCTGAGAGCGTCATCACCTGGAGCCCATCAGCGATGCAGCAAAGGATCGTCGCAAGACGTGCGTCGTACTGCATATAGTTTCGGTCGGGAGTGCATTTGCCTCCTCCAACACTCCACTATGCCACTATGGAGAACAACGCATCGTGGCACAGCCATAGAGAAAAACTTCTGGGGGCCCCGCGGCAAAGACACGATCTTCGGCTTGAAATGATTTTGCTCTCACTGGTGTCCGACTCTCCCGGGTGGGCCAGACCTCTACGCCCAGGGCTTTCCTACCCTCAAGTCTCAAGAAGGTGCTCGCCGTCCACGATAATCCCCGATCGGCACGGCTCTTGACCCTTCTTGACCCTTCTTGACCCGCTTTGAACCGCGTTGCACGAGCTTTTCGGGATCTTTTTGTTTCGAGCCTCGTTCAGGAGTTCCAATCGTCCTCGCAGGATCAGATATCATCGTGTCCCTGGCCCAGCACTTGAAGCGGACCCGTTCCAGACACTAGTGATGCTTCTGGGAATACATCGTAGGCACCCGAACCCCGTAGAGCGATCATGGAACAGCCCTGATCGATATCCCAGTGGACAAGACTTTCGGGGCTGATCGGAAAGTGTGGGCCGCTTGCTCAAAAGTTCGAGAGGAGTGACGTACTCTATGCTTACGTTCGGAGAGGATCCGGGCGCGGCCATCGTCCATGAAAATCGACAGAGACAATACTTACAGATGAGAGTCGGCGCTCGAATATTGGCGTGCAAATGAAAACTCCCATGAGAAAAAGACTGTGACAACCGTGGTGGCTCGAAGGGGATGAATCGTAGAGAGTTCAAGGTGGAATGACCGCGTGTGGTCGGGGCACGCGAGGGCCCTGTGACTGAGACTCTCTCCGTTTGGCTCAGCCTCGGGAGAGGGCGACCCTTTTTTTTTTTTCCTTTTTTCCTTCTTTCAGTTCCACAGCTGCCCTGATCCCCCGGCGGTTCACACTCACACTGCCCGGTCGCTTTCCCTCTGGCACTTTGCCTCCACACCCTCACTTCTCGCATCACTGTGCTTTACTCGCTTTACTCGGTGGTTGCCTCTCGACAAGCTCCATATCCTTCCTCTCGTCTCTCTACCGTGCCTCTCTCCCCGATCGGTCCGCTCTCTCAATGCGCGGGCATGGCGTTCAACTTCAACTGGTCGCCATTAATGGCGGACGCGGGCTTTTACACTCGCGCTCAGGATCTTCTCACAGCCGCTCTGAATAAGTCTCCCAAGCCGCCCATCATCGTCGATGACATTATCGTCACGGAACTCAACCTGGGCTCGATGCCTCCCGACCTGGAGATCTTGGAGATTGGAGACTTGGCCGAAGATCGCTTTCGTGGTATCTTCAAGATGTCTTACTCGGGCGACGCTTTCTTGACCCTCAAAACGCGTGTGCAAGCCAACCCGCTGAATACTTACCTCTTAACCCGACCGTCATTCGCATCTCCCAAACCTCTGGCAGCAGCGTACGTTTTCCCACCCGCCACAGACGATATCCAGCGCAGATCTGGTCGCCATGTTCGGACTCCTGACTGATGAACCCTTTTGACTCGTGCACAGAACTCCGCTCACGATTCCTCTCCAAATCACTCTGTCCGACTTCAAACTATCGGGATTCGTCATTTTGGTGTTTTCAAAGCAAAAAGGTATCACCGTCGTCTTCCGGAATGATCCACTGGAATCGCTCAAGGTCTCGTCCACCTTCGACTCCATTCCCTTCGTGCGCGACTTCCTCCAAAAGGAAATCGAAGCTCAACTCCGCATCTTGTTCATGGACGAGCTGCCCGCCATTATTCACCGGCTATCTCTCCGTCTATGGGTCCCGGAATACCGTACCGGAGAAGAGACCAACGCGGAGACTTCAAAACCGGATTCCGCCAGTGAAGGCCCCGGTCAGGACCCTCTGGCTAGCCCACCACAGGACCCCGTCGATGCCATGGGGCATGCGCTGAATGAATCCGAGATCGCATCCTTATCGCTGGATTCCGCGGTGGAGACTCATCACTTGTTTTCGCAAAAGAACCTCCTCCGTCTCGCGGCCCTGACCGATTCGCAGCGCACACTCTCCCTATTCACTCCCTCCATCCAGGAAGTCGTCTACCGTGCGTGGACAGCGCCGGTCGACTCCAGCGATGCCGCTGCTAGCATTGCGTCTCCCCGCAGCCCGACCCTCTCCCGTGTTCACTCGCAAATTGGCAGCATGGCGTCATCAGTCCACGAGACATCCAGTGTCATTTCTTCTCAGACTCGTCCCACCCTGTCGTCGACTCACTCATTCAACAGCTACGGGTTGAGTCTAGGAACTGGACGCCATTCGAAGGCTCATGCCAGGAAGCGGAAGAAGCGAGTGGTCGATTTGCGACGCCCCAAGACGACTGACGACGCCATGAGCGTGAGCGACGACGGTACCATGACCGAATCCACTGGCCCACCATCCATTTACTCCGCGCCCCTGCCAATGGTGAACGAACAGCCCGACGATCCTGTGACGCCCCCTCTGTCTCCCGAGACCGACTCTCACCTACCGATGATCCCGGAGCGATACCGATCAAGCATCTCCCGCCCGAGCCTGCGTCGCACTACCTTGACCGCGCAGAGCGAAGAACCTTCCTACTCCGTCGAGACTATTCGTCCGTCGAGAGCCAATGATGTGGAGGCTACCCCTCGTGGCACTACGACAACTGCTGTGCATTTCAACGAAAAGGCCGAGGCGGGGGCCTCATCGGCTGCAGCCCGGCCACCACTACCCTCTACCATGCTTCACTTGAGCCAGGACGAAAAGCCCACTGGTAGCTCTGTGGATCAACTCTTGGTCGAACGCCTCGCTGGCGAAATCGCCCGTCGTATGCGCGAAGAGAAGCTCATGACGGGCAATCCCTGCAGCAACTTTTGGGCTCGTTCCCAAGACGACTCTCCGCCTCCGGCGTATGGTCATTGATTTGTCGAGGGCAGTGGCCTCGCCGCTCCCTTTGATGGTCTATTCTTCTTTTTTCTCGAGCAAGCCTCGAGGATTTTAATGCCCGCTACGACTTGAACTTTTGTAATTTCGGCAGTATCGGCTGCCCCCCGCTGCTTCACTTTCTTTTTCTCTCGCGTTGTTTCAGCGGCATGTACCAAAAAGAATTGTATCAAAATGTTTTGGGGCCCTTTCGGATCTTCTTGGCGTTTTATGGGATCTCTTTTCCCTGTGTGTGTTTTTCATTGTCCTTTTTGCGTGCGTTTTTGCGGGATACCACCAGTGGATTTCGGATTAGTCGCTGGATTTGGGGCTGAAGCTTGGTCATACACGGACAGTGAATTTGGAAATGGAACAATTGGAATCTCCCTCTCCTTGATATTCTGGCTATCATTGCTTTAGATTGTAAGGACCTTTTTTTGTTTTGTTTTCGCTTCCGGTGTGAGATGAATCGGATGGGTTCACTACTTCTCCTTTTTTGGTGTGCAAAAAGCCGGTCCCGTGATCGAGCTGGCCGAGGTGCCGGTGGCTGTTGACGCCCGGTTCGCCAGTTCGCAAGCAGCCGCGTAAAACTGCCCACCCCGGGGATTTCGTGGGGGCCGCTAACAGCCCAGCTTCCAGCTCCGCACTCCGTTTCTTCCCACACCTCCTTTCCTTTCCATCTTGTCCTCGTGTGGTCTCAACTTGCAACAATGGCAGGTGTCTTCAAGAACGTGTTCGGCTCTCAGCCGTCGGGAGCTGCCAATGCAGATGATGGTAAGTGCCTTCGAACCGGTGACATCGTCCATCAATTGGAATGACCCAGGCCACTGTCGATCAATTCCAGTCCTTTTAACACCGGCTTCTTCTCTCTCTTTAGACTTTGCCGACTTTGTTGAGGCTCCGAATCCATCACCCGCGTCGCTGGTCGCCGACACGACGACCATCCCAGCACTGAACACGCAAGGTGCCACGCCATACACAAAATGGTATCGGGTCTGGGAGCGCACTTCGCCGAGCGACTTCATGCAGGAGGCTCTGATCATGCCGTTTATCCTAGTGGTCGTGCTGTTCCATCTGTGGGGTACTCGCGCCAACCGTCGCCGCGCTCGCGATTGGGCCAAAGCGCATATTCCGGCTCTGCAGAAGGAATTTGCTGTCGTCGGCTTCGATGGCATTTCCCGATCAGCTCCCGATGAGATCACCGTGGAGCTGTCCAACCCAGAGAAGCTGCTGAAGGAGAAGTCTGGCCATGAGTTCGCCGCCTACGCGACTGGTCGTCAGAATGTCGCCTTTGTGGATGTCGCTCTGACCATGCCCAAGCGGTACAACCCTATCACCTATATTATGGAGTACGTCTTCAGCTTCTTTTTCGAGAGCTGGGAGGCTCCCGCCGAGAAGTACGAGGCCCTCATGTACGCCTTCGATGGCAAGGAGAAGGACCTGGTGCCCGTTCTTGGCAAGGACACTTCGTCTGTCAAGGTTTCCAATTCGACCTATGATGGCTTCATCTGGGCCGTGGTGCACAAGAGTCACATGCGCAAGTTCCGCACTGACCGTTACGACGCTTCCATCACTTTCTCCAAGGACCACTCCAAGCTTCCTTCATGGGTCACCGTCATGAGCGAGAGCGCTGAGATCACCGAGGCGCTGCTCACTCCCGACCTGATTCAGGCTATTGAGCAGGCTGGAAACAACTTTGAGTTTTTGATTGTGACCGATCAGCCCGTGGATAAGCCCCTCAAGTAAGAACTTCTCATGTGTCGCGCGCAATTTCTGACACTCCAGTTGCTGATCAAGTATGTTGCACAGGATCAACGAGACCATCCCCAAGAAGCGCGTTCAGCTCTCCGTCAACCTCACCTCTGATTACTCATCGACTCTTCCGCTGTTCAACCAGTTCCTGCGGTTCGCTGACAAGCTTGTCGCTGTGGCTCACTGGCGCCCGGAGGTGATGCGCAAGATCCGAAGCGTTCGCGATGAAGAGATCAAGAAGCTCCGTCGTGCCGAAGAGGAAGAGAAGGCCGAGGAGCGTAAGCTGGCCGCGGAGAAGATCAAGAAGGAGGAGCGCGAACGTCTGCTCCGTGGAATGACTGCCGAAGAGCAGCGCAAGTACCTTGACCGAGAAAGTCAGAAGGAGCAGCGCAAGTCCATGAAGAAGCACACGCGCAAGGGCTAGACTCGGCCCGCGCCCAAGCTCCGACGAGAACTGATGAGCACGGTTCGAGAACAAGAGAAGGAGGATGACCGCCACTGCAAGAAAGACGCGGGAGGACGCACGGTTGGTGGAGAATTTTCATTAGCTTCTTTTTCCGGGCACTTCACTGGTTGACGAAAGGCAAAAACAGGCGGCGAGAAGTGATTTGCTCTGGCCATGGTCTTTGGAGACCTTTGTATTGCTGTGGGTGTATTTTATATTCCTTTTTTTTTTGAAGAGATAGGGTGGCTATGCGTTTTTGATACAACACTCCCTCGGGGTGGAAATGCTAATCGAACATGATAACGTCTCAACAATGCTCTTTTCCGGAACTTTTGGTCTGTCACCTCACAGGAAAGAAGTTTCTCCTTGCAGACAGTTCCTTCCAGACGCTGAAAAGCCCGTACTTGCCTTGCCATTTCCATTACACAGTACTCTGGTCGTGATGTACGGCCACCTCTCTCACCGTAGCCAACCGTGTCCATCTCTACAACACGCTCCGACTCCATCCTCAAGTCTTAGCTCATTTCCTTCCGTCCCAGCATTCGATTCCACATATTCGTACATCAACCAATCCTCGACCATGCAGCACTTCCTCATCTCATTTCTCGCCATCACCTCCGCGGCAACGCTATCCTCTGCGGTCCCCATCCTTTCCATAGCTCCGTCACCACAATCCATTCTTACTGCACGACCTCTGCCTACCCGCAGGGAAACCCAACTTCCCTACGGCAAGGTCATTGATCGCTGCATCGTCTCCGGAACAATCGCCCTAGCCTTTGACGATGGCCCCTACATCTACACAGAGCACGTCCTCGATCTGTTCGCCGAGGCCGACGTGCACGCAACGTTCTTTCTCAATGGTGACTGGAAGGGAAATATCTACGACTATTCTCATGTGATGAATCGGACTTTGGCAGAAGGACACCAGATTGGATCTCACTCGTACGGGCTTCCCGTTCCTCCTTTTGTCTTTGGCACAAACATATCATTCTTGAGGCCTTTTATTTCTTTCCTTTTTTCTTATTCTTTTCTCCTTACTCTTCCTGTTTGCCTCTTGTGACAATACTGACCATTCTCGCAGATGGAGCCATCTCAACCTCACCACTGTGCCCTATCAGACCATCCTCTCAGAGATGTATCACTTGGAGCAGGCCTTCTCAGACATCCTTGGTTTCATCCCAACGTATACGCGGACCCCCTGGCTGCACGTGAACGACCTCGTGCTCTCCGCCATGGCAGATCTGCAGTATCACGTCATCGGCGCGAGTATTTTCACCGACGACAAGACGAACGATGCTTCCGATCGAACGGGGCGGAGTTTGGAGATGTTCCGCGAGGGATTGAAGCAGGGTGGGAGTATTCTGCTTGCGCACGATTCGCAAAAGTATACGGCAGAGAAGTTGGTGGGGGACATGATTCAGGAGGTGAAGAGGCGGAAATTACATGGTAAGAGAATTTGATTCCGACGTGGAGATTCTCTTTGGTTCGATGAGATTGATGCTAATGATTTTTTGTCCTTCTCGCGCTTTTTCCGTGTTTAGCCGTCACTATTGGTGAATGCCTGGGTCATCCGCGGGAGCTTTGGTACAGAGAGCGTTGAGTGGGTTCGTGTCCAGGCGTGGGAGATTGAATCACGGTTGAATGTCGCAAGTCGTGAGGTACTCGTCCGGTGAGAGTTTGGTACAGTTTCGAACGGGATCGGAGTTGGGCTGAGTGGTGTGATTATTGTTATGAGATTCCCTATTCTTAGAAATGGAGCAGAGTTGTCGCTTTTTGGATCCCTCCTCGGTAGTAGATGGAATTGTCGAAAGGGCAGAGAAATAGCCACTTTTCCTGATTTTCCCTCTGTGAAATTCGGAAGGTGAAGGTTATTGTTTCTGCACGAGTCCTACTCGGTGGAGGGATTCGGGTGTTCTACCTAAATGAATGGGATCTACTGAGAAACAGAGGATGGAGCACGGTGGGTTTCTTAGATTGAGAAAGGGAACTGAGATGGCGTTCAGGTTGGGGTTTGCGGTATTCTACTAATCGGACTGTGCGATGAAGTCATCAAAGTCAGGTACCAGGTAGTAACTGCGCGGGTTTGAAATGGATCAATATGGATGATGATCCCTGTCCGGGTGTGGTGGGCGTGTACTGAATGGATAGCTATCGAATATACGCGCGATGCTGGTCTCGGCTGGGAATAGGCTCACTGGTGCTCTTGCCAAGGTCATGCATCTATGAACATAGAAGTAGCTAGTAGCTAGTATTCCAGGCGCAGGTACATGGTTTCCAATTCATGAAGACTTGATTGATTTTTTTTCCGAATGGACTGTGCATTCCAGAGTTGATGCGTCGTCATACTTTCTCCGGGCATTAGTGCTGACTCGACAAAGACGGTTGAAGCTGGTTGATCAATCTCCGGCAGGAGTCAAGAGTCAGAGTCTAACAGTTGAGCGCAGTGGCTTGAATCTTTGAGACGTGCCGGTACGATGAGCGGAGATCGGAGATCGGCAATGGAGCCTCATGGCGATGTGTTACTCAGACAGGTATATTATCGACAGTCACTCATCCGGATTCGAGGAAGCTTTGTCAGTATTTGACCACCCAAGTGATCATGAGAGGCATTTACCCTGCAAGTACTCTGAGCGGTGTGGAAAGGCTGTCTGGTACTGGAGTCTTACTATTTACAGCATGTACCTGCGTCGGAATCTCAACCCCTTCACCAGACCACACGGTCAAGTCCGTTTCACCCACGAAGTTCATTGGCCGTAATTTCCACACTTGCAATTTCGCCAGTTAGCAACCCGTGCCACGGCCTGCGGTCATAGGACCAGAGTCCACGAGGCTTGGATCTACAGAAGCTGTTCATTGGATGGCTCATCTCACCACTTCTCTCCTTTCCTTTTTCTTTTCGTATGATGAGACTACCGGTGGCGGTATGTTTTAGGCGTCAAGGGAGGGAAGAAAGGCCCTTCAGCTGTCCAGTTGATCCACTTCAGCCGCCGATGGTCCTCGTTCAGACTGGGGAGCGCACTTGGAGACTCGCGACTGGCGACTCCGTGTCAGTCCCTCAAGTTTTTGGGCCTTGCAGAATAGAGTTTTTTGTTTTCTTCTTTCTTTTCGTTTGGTCTTTTTTCCCCCCAGTGTTACTGTTCCACTGCCTCGAATCGGTTGGTCAGAACGGGATGTCGCAGCGGTTTTATCTTCCGAGACTAAACAGGAGTGATCGGCAAGCTTGGGGGAATTAAAAAACCAGACCAACAACAGCAAAATAAAAAATCTTGGTCTGGATAATAATTTCCTCCAGAGATACCTATGTTGACCCAATTGCTTATTACTACTCTATTTCACACTAAATAAAGTATCGTCTATAGAGTGTCTCTCGGACGAGTGCAGGATATTGTCAGCCAAGTAGAAGTAGGCAGAACTCTCGTGCCGTTAGGGTTCTAGACTCTCGGCCAAGCTGCGAGTCTGAAAATAGTCAGGGGCAGTGCCTCCGACAAGCCGACAGTTCGACAGTCCGACAGTCCGACACATCACTTGTTTACCCGATTCGGTAAGCTCTCGTCTCAAACGCCTCTCTTCTCCCCTTTGGGATCAACACGAGCACCGCCTCTCTTGTCTCTCCACCAATTTTGAGGCGCTTTCCCTCACGCCCCACCGGTCATGATTATGACCATGATGATTCTCTTCTCTCGCCCTTTCATTTAAGCTCGTCACCTTTCACTTGTTTTGACGATTTGGTCGTTTCACGCTCTCTCTGTCTCTCTCTCTCTCTCTCTCTCTCTCTCTCTCGCTCTCTCTCTTCTTCAAATCTATACATTCGTTCTTCTTCAAAAATCCACGTCGTTCTCCATTCGACTCTGTTCTACCACCTTTCTACTCTCCATTACCCCCCTTTTTCCAGTCTCCATCATGCAGTCCAAGTTCCTCGCTGCCCTTCTCTTCTCCGCCACCGCACTGGCAGCTCCCCAGTCCGGTAGCATCTCTTCCGATGACATGGGAATTCTCGACTCCATCCCTAACTCCATCTTGACCGTCCTCGAGACCGCCATTCCGGTCTCCTGGGCCCAGGACATGATGGACCCTGCCTTCCAGAGCTCCGTCATGTCCGAGGTGGCCGCTGGCACGATGCCCGCCTGGTACAGCTCCCTGCCCGACAGTGTCAAAGCCTGGGCCACCTCTCCCGGTAACGCTCTGCTGAGCGACTTCGCCGAGGCCACCGCCACCGCCGCGGCCATGGCCTCGGACATCTCCACGGCAGTCACTGGCATGGCGACCGCGGTCGCGGCGGCCGAGTCCACTGCTGCGGCGGCCGTCAGCAGTGCCGTCTCTTCGGCCAACGCCGAGGTCAGCTCCGCCGTGGCGTCTGCTTCGTCGGCGGTCTCTGCCGCGGTGTCGTCCGCTCATGCGTCGGCGACTTCGACCGGCGGTGCTCCCATTGCGACTGGCGGGGTGGCCATGAGCATGGTGGGCGCTGCTGGTATTTTGGGCCTGGCTCTTGCTCTGTAGAGGAGCAGGCACTGACGAGTGATCATGGTGAATGACGACCAAGTCCTGGGGCGAAGGGAGGAAAGGGAGAAAACGGGCCCTTTTGTTTTTGTTTTTCTTTTAAAACCAAATCAATCTGATTCAAGTGATACACCAACTGTTTTTTCCTTTTTATTTAATTTTATTTTATTATTATTTTTTTTACTGTGAGATGATCTCTTCTGAATACTTGATGCCATCAACCTTGAACAAATACACGATGATCTTTTTATCTTTCTTCTCTTCTGGTTTCTGTTCGTCTTCCAGGTTTATTCTTCCAGTATTATGAGCTGGGTAACCGTTTGACTGCACAACCTGTGGCCCCGTTATAGAATCTTTAATTACTATGGATGAAGATGATATTTGGGCAGCTCATTAGTACCTCGGGACCTTGAGAGTAGAAAGTACAGGTATTTGAAGTAAAACATGCCATCTATCGACCATCCAAAACCAGAGCCCACGTTGGCACGACCAGACCTTTTTTGAACCCCCATCTCTCTATCAAACATGTTCCAGGCCACCATTCACAGTTGACTCTCCAGCCTCGCTCCCCAAAATCCCCCTTTGACAACCCTTCTTCCTCCTCCTCTACACCTCCTCACCTTCATCCAGCCTTTACCCGAAAAACCACCAAATCCCTCACACTTGGCACCATCCACTCCGCCCTCGCCCCTCCCACCAAGGTCTCCACCTCCTCAAAGCCCGACTTCTGCAACACGCGGATCGACGCACGATTCTGCGTATCCACTTTGGCCTCGATGCAGCGCGCCTCGGGCCGAAGGCCAAAGTAGTGCGGGATAAAAGCGGCCACGGCCTCGGTCGCGTAGCCGTGGCCCCAGGCGCTGGGATGGAATAAGTAGCCGAGTTCGGGAACGGGGTTGTCGTTGTGGATGCCGATGATGCCGATGACTTTTTGATCAAGGGGGGCGGTTTGAGTGGGTTGTGATGGAAGAGGATGATGTGCGGGTTGGGTGGGAGTTGGATTTGGATTTGGATTGGTGCTGATGCTGGTATTGGGTGGACATGTGTCGGTGGATGGGGAAAGTGAACGGATAAAGACGCCGTAGTTGATGATTCCTGGTCGATCGGGGTCGGGTAGAATGCCGGTCATTCGGATTTTGGTTTCATCGATGGAGGGGGAGATGCCTCGTGAGCTGTAGATTGATCACACGGGTGGTGGTTAGTTACTAAGTCAGTACATAGCAATGGATGACTGCGATTACGGAGGCTGTCGAGTACACGGGCAGGAAAACTGGGATGGAGTAGGTAATTTTCAACCGTTTCAGTCCATCATCTATTCGTATACCGGCATTCCAACTCTTGTCAAGTCCAGATGATAGCCTGGGCACTGGGCATCTGATGTAGGTGTGCGGTAGAGAGAGAGAGAGAGAGAGAGAGAGAGAGAGAGAGAGAGAGAGAGAGAGAGAGAGAGAGAGGAGAGAGAGAAAGATGATAGAAAAACAACATATCCATGTAGATTCGCGAGACATACCTCCATTGCGTGGTATCCGGATCTGACCAGATCTCATGGAAGCCCTCTAGATGAGCCAAATCAATCGGTTCGAGTCGGAGACGTGCTGTCTCCATTGTACGTATGATTTGTGGAGATTGGTTGACGTGATCGATATAGCGTTGAGTTTTGGATTCTTTCCTTTTTTCCTCTTGTTTTTTTTGTGGTGGTATAATGTGTGTGTATGCAGATTTAACCCGCAGATGAATTGTCAGGTGGAAAAATCAAAACAAAGTAAGATATGAACAAATGTCGGAATACCTCCGTAGGTGAAATGTAAAACAAATAAAAAAGAAGGGCGTAGCTTTTCGAAAGAATCCAACGCGGAACAAAACAACCTTGACGGGTGGAACAGAACAGGTAAGATTTAAATATGCATAATGTACTGCATACGTTCTGTGCTACCATGAAGCTTTGTACAGTTCGAGTTCCAACTGGATCGTGGGGCGAGGGAAAAAAAGAAAAAAAAAACCTTTCCCCAACGATTTTGATTGGATCCTTGGATCCAAGAAATGGCTTCCACTTGCCCTTTTTCTTTTTCCCCCACGTGTGTGCACTGCTTTTTCCCCCGTTTTCCGTCACAATCAAAAGCTAGTCTACCTTCCACCGCACACTTTTAGTGCTGACTCGACACTGTTGAGTACTCAGTATGAAGTGTAGTACGGTAGAATCAATGTGCTGTCGAGTGAGACTTGATTTACTTAGGTGACCCAAGGTACAAGCGGGCAGAGTGCGTGTACCTAGAGATGAAAAGCTTCAGAGGGAGCAGTCGCAGGAGCTCCTACCTCTTCGATGAACGTAATCGACTCTTTATTCAAGAGCCGTTCGGGTGCATGGAATTCCATACCACAGAAACCCGTAGAATATGGCTTGGCAGATGGATGTGGAGTGACGGGGAATGAAGAGACTGTAGATTCCGTACGGGGTTTGACGGCGCAAGTCGTATCTGTTTTTGATCTCTTCGCGTGGGGTTCAATCTCGATGGAAGGGATGGAGGGAGGGAGGCTTTTATTTTTATTCTTATTTTCTTTCTCTCTTTTCTGTAGGAGAAACTCTTCGGGGTTGTTTAATCTGAACAGGGTGAATATCTATTGAATCTGTGATTAGGTACAATGTTGGTACGGACTTGGTTCAGGAGTGGAATCCTTGAATGATGGAGACCGGCGAAGAATAGAAGCAGTTCGGACAGGCACTGATAAGTTCAGATCGCTGCCACGCCTGCCACGAGGACGTAAATTGCAGATATTTCCACAGGCTTGTGGTTGACATAGACTTTAATTCAAGTAGGAGTCAACAGAGGATGTATGTGACTAGTGAAATTGATGTATCTCCTTTGTTCCTATGCCTTCTAGGAGCTCCGAAAGACGTACTCGATCAGACGGGGACCAAAGAACTCCCTGGTAGTGAGTCTACCTTATATAACCGTTATACAAGTCGGGAGTTATACTCATCCCAGTCAACGGTTGTCCAAGCTCCATTCCGTCCTGGTCACTCGGTGCTTTTGATCCGTCAAAAAAACGTGTATCAACAGATTGGCGTATGAATCGAATCTCACAATATCTATAAGACTGACCTTTCCCGTCTAGGTCAAGCGCTCGATCATCTTCTAGGCTCATCCAGATGAGGCTTGGAAGTTCCGCTGGAAAATGCCGCATCCCTGCTGTAGAGTAACTTCAATTTTGTACTGATTACATTAGATCCACATCTCCATCCAGAGACCTAGGGTGGCAGGCGGAAATGGGGCTAAGTATCTGCATCGAGGCGCTTATCTCTAGATGATCTGATGGGCAGGCAAAGCCGACAGTGTCACCTACACACCATGAGATTTGCCCTAAGTGCGACCGCCTCAAGACACTCCAACAGAGCAGAGGAATTGGTGGCGAGGAGTATCCAAGTAGCTTCCTGATCTTGGCAAATGAATGGACTTGGTGTGGAAGACGAGGGGGGAAGAAAAGGATAGAGGAGAACCCCCTGTTCTCCATGTTAACTCCATGTATACTGATTGGAGCTGGAAGAATGTCGAGGAAATGGCGCTTTTTAATCTATTTTCCCGCCGTCTCTGCATGCTAGGATTAAGTAGTCCCGTAGCGTGCGCCCCGACAGGATGTTTGCGAGGTGTTAGTGTACTACATAGTTCCAAAGCGACGGGACACGGGGTCTATCGGGTAATGTAGGCTTGAATTGAAAAGCTTCTGGAAAGGTATCCTAGTTGATGGGTTAACTTTCCGAATCATTGATTGAGCAATGGATTGTCTATGACCTCTATTCAAGTGAGATCTGAGCTGTAGTCATATTGTCCATGAATCTAGTAGGGGTCAAATCCACCTTCCATGCGTACAACTCATCCATCAAAAACCCAATCCATCACAGTCTTATCTACCACGTCATACCCAGGCGCGTACCATGTATTCCTCCACCACTCTCTCCAGCTTCCAAATCGCGCGAGTCATACGGCAATGCAGGATTCTCTTTATTTCTCCGGGCACACCGATTGTTTCCTGCGCCCGGCCAAGACTCCTGTCAGTCCAACTGTAGCTAGCGCCAGCCGCTAGCCGCCCGGAGAGACTTCTCGAGGGTAAGCAAGAGACAAGCTCTTCCGGCCAAGTAGCCAAGGAGAGTGTCGGCTGACTCGGCCGTTCGAGTGGTTCCAGCGGGTGCCTCTTGGCTCTTTGTTCCACTTCCACCTGAGCACCGATGCGGGCACGCAAAGAGGGCACGAATCATATCGAATCCATCCGAACATATTCAACCGGATCAGAATGGCAGCTGATGGCCCCGGTGATAAAATACCTCATCTCCGTGCTTGCGATGCGGATACACCGTCGGAACTGGAGGGTTGCGCTATTTTGTGGTCAAAGGAAATCTGCGGCTACCCTGTCAACTATCCCAATTCTACTATTTTAACAGAATCCATCTCAACCTTCTATCCCCATTTTTGACCATCTGAATATCACCCTTTCTTTCGCTTTCGAGCAATCTTATTCCTCACCTCCCATAGACCGATCATTAGCACCTGCTCTTCCTCCTCCTTTCAATCAGTCCCCCAAGCAACCCCCCCCAAGCAACCCCCCCCCAAGCAACCCCCCCCCAAGCAACCCCCCCCCCCCCCCCCCCCTCATCCATAGCATCTCCCGTCTCAATGTCATACACCTCCTACTCGGAGGCGCGCATGTCGCTGCACTCCAAGGCCTCGCATTCCAAACCGCGCAAATCCATGCGCGCTCCCGTGCGTGAAATCGCCTTCCGACCCGAATCCATCGCCGCCGCCAAAACCACGCTCGTCCTACGACCACACGGCAACGCCGCCTCCAATGCCGCCTACCTCATCACCACCGAGGACCACATTCCCGTATACACGGTCTCAGGTCGCAAATCCGGAGACCGCGTCTGTCGTGAATTCTACGACCCGTCGGGACTACCGCTCTTCGAGCTGCACACCAAGACGATGCTGGGCCGACCGTTGTCGTGGTTCATCACGATGCCCGGGGGCGGATCGGATATGAAGATTGCAGAGGGCCAGCCGCGCTGGGCGGGGACGCAGAAGTCGATGGTGTTTTCGTTTCGAAATATGGCGGCGGTGGATAATAAGAGGGAGGAGGAGAAGAATATGAGTTTGCTGGTGACGTCGACTGGACAGGTAATGGCGCGGTACGATATTATTGATGGGGATCGGAGAATTGCTGGGGTGAATGAGAGTATTCATCATAACGAGACGCTGGCTTTGATGCCGCAGTCTCGGCGCAAGAGTCTTCGACCGGCAATGGATTTGACGGTGGTGCCGGGAGTAGATACTTTGTTGGTAAGTTGCAGCTTTGGTAGAAATGAGGGTGGAGAGACTTTTGGCTCTCTTTCTCTCTCTCTTTCTCTCTTTCTCTCTCTCTCTCTCTGTCTGTATGTCTGGTACTAACGAGTGAAACTAGATCGCGGCAATTGCAGTCATCATGTTTGAGTGGACGTATGGTGCGGAGTGAACTCGCTGCGAGCGATGTATGTTGTACAAGACATGTATGAATGACTGTGTAGCTCGGAAAGATTTCCGCTCATCTCGTTACTTATCAATTTCTTGAAAATTCACCGGTAGTTTCCCTTGGTCTACAATGTCAAATGTCATGCCGCGTTGGAGGTTGAGATCGGGAGCTGAAAGAGTCCTGTCTGTACGAGAAAGACCTATCGGGTTTCGTGGCTTTCTCAAAAGACGGAGCAATTTCCATCGACAGCCTGGGCCCGAATGCGAAAAGACCTTCTCCCAATGCTACAAGTTCAGATGACAAATGCATATCATTTATTCTCAGCACCGTCGAGCCAAGCTGAGACATAGACAGAGCTGATATCTCCCGGGTGGAGCGTGGAGATTGACTCTATTCGGCCGACCCGACGAACTCGATCAATCAGATGGGGACCAAAGAGGCTGAAAGCTGAGAAAACCCGCGGAGCCCATCTAGACTACCGTGCCTTTCTGCTCACCAGTCTTGCAGTGTCGCGGTGATTTCCATCGGCACTGCACGGCAGACTGGTGATGTTGCCGTCTTTTGCCCCGCCACACATCAAGAAAGCCTCCAACTTTACAAGGATCTGCATTGGACACTTGGGGTCAGCAGGCGCTGAAGAGAACCATAAAAATATTGATCACTCCTGGCCATCACCGACAATCCACATCCTCGTCTTATTCCTACCTGGCTGTCTGGAGTGATTCTATTGAACTGTAGTTCTGCCCCCACTGACTCTCCAACGCAACCCCACCAGCTCGCGGCGACTTGCACGAGACTAATTCCGCACATCGACTTCATGATCTTTGTCTAGCAGCAGACCACCAAACCCCAGAAAGAAAAACAAAAACAAACACTATCTGAATTACAATAGTCCTTCTCACTCATGGCAGCTCCTACACATCCAGACCCCAGAATCGGCGTCGGTGTCTTTGTCACCAACGCCGAGGGGAAGTTTGTGCTGGGCAAGCGAAAGGGAAGCCACGGTGCCGGTGAGTGATCAATTAATCCTGTATCTGTATATAGTCCTTCCATGTGAACGACTACTGACATTGTCACCGTGTGACAGATACCTGGGCCCTTCCCGGCGGCCATCTTGAATTCGGCGAGTCGTTCGAAACCTGCGCAGAGCGGGAGATTCTCGAAGAGACGGGACTGAAGATCCGCAACATCCACTACTTGACCGCGACAAATACCGTCTTTGTGGCCGAGAATAAGCATTACGTGACTATCTTTATGGGCGCGACGCTGGAGAATGAGCAGGACCAGCCCCAGGTGCGTCTCATCTAGTTTATTAAGCTCGACTGTCCGATGAGTCGATGAGGAGGACGAGCCTGCAATTTTTTCGAACTTTATTCCTTGTTTCCCCCGAAAACTAACTCTTTCCACGGCCTTTGGGCGACGGCGGAGCGAAAAATGAAAACAGATCCTGGAGCCCGAAAAATGCTCCGTCTGGGAGTGGACTTCCTGGGTGGACTTGAAAGCGCTGGGGGAGACCCAGTTGAGTGCTGGGTCGGAGTATTCTGGCCGGCAATTGTTTTTGCCCTTGTTGAGCTTATTGAAACAGCGACCTGGATTTGTGATTTGAGTCTGGAGGCGCGCGATGTACATGTTACGCGCAGTAGAAAGGACCCAGGGCGAGGCGGGAATTAGAATTTGACAAGGTGCCGTGTAGCGCGAGCGATGCAGATTTGTGTATTCCGTGGTCGAAGAATCACATCCTTTTTATGAGAGTGAGAGTTGAAGGTCTGGTTACGTCAATTCTACACTTTCTCAACCGGGCTTGGTCCAGAGAATTTGCTCCATACTATACTTTGATAAAACGTTCCATGTTCGGATAAAGCTATTCTGTGCGAACTTCAAGAGTACAATAGATTTCCACTTGCTCCGAATGATTGTTTTCTATCACTTGAATGTTTAGTTCAGAGACTCTTTCAGTATCAGGTACTGTAGAGGATCGAGTCCACTCGACGCTGGGCCTGACGGCGTGATTGTTGGCGGTGGGGGGTCCCTGCCAGGGCAGGATTTCCACCTTCACAGTCGTCTGCGTTTCTCCGTCCAAGTCGGCCTTTCAGGCTCAAGTTCTTGTGAGCGAAAATTGTAAATTTGTCTGCTCCACTTGATCGGAATTTATTATTGACGATTGCAGGTGGTAGAAAATACTTTGATGGTCATTAGACTTTTTTTTTTACCAAATAATCTTGTCAAGTACACCTGTCAACCCCACGCGCAATCGACTTTTTGGCCAGTGTCCCCTGCGCTTGGGCCTTGGCTGTGGATTGCGAACTACCTGCTCGCCGTCAAGTAGGACCAACTTCCGACTGGACTCTTCATTCATTGTCCATATATCCTATGAAACCCGCTCGACTCAAACCCCTCTGAGCCAAATTCAATCTGGTGGACGACGTTTGACCTAGGAGACTGCCACTCCGCGCGCGACGCGGCCGTATGAACCCGCTTAAGACTATTGAAAGGACACTGTCTACAAACGCTCAAGTCGGAACGAGAATTCCAAACGTGAGACGAGATCATGGTTCTATCATACCACGAAGCCATTGCCCTTCTGCAAAAAGAGGCACAGGCCCAAAAGATCAACCGAAATGGAAAAGAGCAGATCCCCTTGCAATCCGCCATCAACAGAATCAGTAGCGACACAATATGCACTCCCCACTCCACACCTTTGTGGGATACCTCGGCCATGGATGGATACGCCCTAAGTTCCAAGGTCACAGACCAAGCCAGCTCGCAAGATCCGATCGCCTTACCGGTGATGGGTCTGATTGCGGCGGGAAAAGATCCCATTTTCACAACCCCTCTATCAGATCAACAACCTCTGTTTTGCTTGGAGATAATGACTGGTGCTCGTTTCCCTGATTCCCAACTCACCACGGGAGTGGAACTGGATAGTTGTGTCAAATTCGAGGATGTCCACCGATTCCAGGACCCTATTACGGGGCAAAGTATGATCCAAGTCACCCGGCCCGTCGCATATCAACAAAATCGCCGGGTGGCAGGGCACGATTTCCCAAAAGGCCAAGTCGTCATCGCCGCTGGCGAGCACATTCGACCTCGTCATGTGATGGCCCTGGCTTCGGTCGGTGTGCATCGAGTCGTCGTGCAGAAAAGACTGCAGATCGGTCTATACTCGACCGGATCAGAACTTCTGTCGCGTTCGACTGATCAACAGGATGACTCCCAGATCGAAGATGTCAATGGGCCTTACCTCGCAGCAGCCTTGACAGACCACACGGATGCCGAGGTTCATTTTCTGGGTATTCTTGACGACCATGCAGACATGATTTCCAACCAGATCACGCGGGATATCACTGAAACCCGCTATGATCTGGTCATCACCACCGGTGCAGTATCCGCAGGTCGTTTTGATTTGATTCCCACGGCCCTTGAAACCTTGCAAGCACGAATCCTGTTTCACAAGCTGAATATCCGACCTGGACATCCTGTCCTGGCGGCACTCGTCGCTCGGGAATCAGACGAGAACCACTCAACCCGTCTTCCTTTCTTTGGTCTCCCCGGAAATCCAGTCGCAAGCGCAGCGTGTCTGCGGTTTCTGGTCTTGCCTTTTATTCGAGTTTTGAATGCGGAGGACTTGGAGATACCGGTCAAGGCTCGTCTTACAGGGACCGACATTGACAGTGACAGTAGAAGTGGGAGTGAAGGTCAAGGGCAAATCGTATCGAGGCCGATGGCATCTTTACCACCCGGGAAAGACGTCTTTCGTCCGGGGATTTTGACCTATGACTGGGAAGGGAGCGCTGAGGTGGTGTTGATTGCGGATCACAGCCCTGGAAAAGTCCGACCCTTTCTTCAAGGTAATTGCTGGATTCACTTCCCCTCGGGGCACATCGAGGTATGCCGTGGAGATCTCGTGAGTGTATACCCAGGTCTATGACCATACGAGAATGTGTCATGTTGATGAGAGGAATGTTGTTATGATTGTTCTATTTTCTTCTTCCAATCGTCATGATCTCAACGATCGAGAGACGCTAATAGATGACGTAGCGCACGAATACGTGGTAACTTGATGTTTGTTTTTTTTTTTTTTTTTTTTTTGAATTTCTGTAAGAAATAAACGATAATTTGGATATATAATGGAGAGGAAAGACCAAAAAAGTGTCTACCCAATACTTCAAGCCCAAACTACCCAGCCTGCGCAGAAGAGTACAACCGCTACTCCGTAGATTCTCTTTGACCAAGCCTTTCACCTAACCTCCCCTCAGCACCTCTCCCCACTCTTCTGGAGTATTCGCATTCATCAACCACTTCTCCACCTTCGGTCGTACCAACTCACTCTTCAATCGTCGAACAATATAATTCGGACTCGTGATCCCCTCAGCAACAGCCCGAGAGAGTTCTCTCAACGCCACCGGAGTCCAGACCCCCAACAATGGCTCCGAAAACCCATCCGCATTATAAAACACCGTCAAATCGCCATTAAACGCCCCCCATAGCTGCGCGAGACCTTCTTCACCCATGAATGGATAATCACAAGCCACCACCATCCAAGAAGCCTCGGGATCGTCCTGGTATGCGCGGAGCAGGCCGCCAGCAGGTCCGATTTCCAAGTTTTTACTGTGCGCGAGGTCCACATCATAGAGGACTCGCACGAGAATAGGAGGTTCCCGCCCTTGTAAGTTGAGGGTGAAATTGTGCGAGTCAATTTTGGTGACTGTGTGGTGTGTGCACAGAGCATTGAGTTTATCTTGGTCTCGGAGAGATATGTATACGTGGGTGCATGGGTGTCTTGATGAAGATGTGGAAATGGCTTAGTGTTGTGGAGGAGTGAAATCATGCGAATGAAGAGTGGAGTCCCGTCGGGCAAGACGAGGAGCTCTTTTCGGGTTCCCATTCGTGACGAATGGCCTCCTGCTAAAAGGAGTGGTTTGATAGGGCCGGTTGCGTTCTGCATGTTTTGCGTTGTGGTGATTTGGGTTGTGGCTGGCGGGACGGGTTATTTCAATGGATCGGCGCATACGACAGATAAATAGATCTGAACGGAGCTTCTGGAGTTGAATGACAAGCTTGGTGGTGACAAGTGCAAAAAAAAGGTAGGAGAAAGGAAATTTAATAAGAGAGAGGGAGAGGGAGAGGGAGAATTGAATTTCATCGATCCAAAGAAGCCAAAGAAGAGGAGCGGGGGGGCACTTATAGTGAGATTCGGCCGGGAGCCACTGGTTTCTTTTAAAAGCCCACTGGTGTCCCTACTCCAACATTACAAATTCCGCGTTCACAACTAAGCTCTCCAATCTGTGATCGTTCCATGGATGAGCTATAGGATGCATTTATGGAGGAGCCGAAGGGAACCTAGTACCTCCACTATCAGCTGGTATCCATTACATTTCTAATCGCCATCGACCTTACGCGTCTATCGTAGCCTTCTCAACTCCCACCCTACCATCTGTTGATAGAGTCGCCATACTTAGAATCCAGGCGAAACGACTATTTCTACCTCTGAATGAGGTCAATCAACCATATATCAAATAGGGCAATTTATCAAGGCCTTACTACTTTCTACGCTAAACGGGTTTTGACTGCGACTCCCGTAGACTCCCCTCTAATCCCGTATTCCCGATGTGCAGTTCCTCTGGTAGTGCTATCGGAACCAACAGCGTCTGCGGGCCTCTGACCTTGATCTGCTGCATGATCCACGCCTTCTGGCGATTGAGCTGCTTCGTACAAAAGTCCACGGCCCGGATGAATCCATCGTCCCACAGAGCCTGACTGGCAGGAGAAAGAGCGACGAGATGTCCTTCCACATATGACACAAATAGCTGGAGGGATTGCAGCGCAGACAGAGCTTCACATGGATCGTTCCGAGTTGCACCCTTGGGAAACATCGTCTCCCGCAACTTGTGGCACAGGTCCCTTCCGTATTGCCGACTTTCATGATACTTCTCGAGAAGAGGTCGGATGGCTTTCAACATGTTCGTAGTAATCATGGTCAGTTCTCGGACCCCCGAATGGACTTCAGAGTCGTTGACCAGTCGTGGGAGGAGGTTTTGGTATATGTCCAAGAGAGTCTCGATCCCCTCATGTGTGGCACCAAGCCAGACTTCAAGCCTTCTGACGCGCTCACCAGCTTGCTGGGATGCTTCTTTGGTAGTCTTTGCTTTTGCCTGTTTGATTGCTTCGCTATTCTTTTCCTTGACGTGGATGCTGCTGTCTCCGGATTCCTTTTGAACACACTTTTCAATCCGAACTGCACCGGACTTGAAGCGTGGCTGCTTCGAAACAGGATCCCATTCGTCTAATTCATGTCAGTTGTGTTTACTGATCAGTATGGCTCCGATACCAAGGGTGGATTTCTTTCATACCAAGAGTCAGCTCGTTAGCTGCACGAGATCGCGCATCGTTGGCATTGAGATTGCCAAAGTGGAACGGAATGAACACGTTGCCCTCACCGATGTTCCCAATCGTTACTGGAATCTCGATGGCGCCTCTTCTCGATCGAACCACAACCATCTCTCCCTCTGTGAGTTCCAGATCCTGGGCATCGGCGGCAGATATGGTGATTTTCGGCTCCGGATACGCCTCATGGAGCCGCTTTGACCGTCCCGTCTTGGACCTGGTGTGAAACTGGTAGACATTTCTCCCTGTCGACAATCGCAGTGGGAAGTCGGCATTCGTGGCTTCCAGAGACGGGCGATAATGACACGCCTTTAAGATTGCGCGGCCAGCTGGGTTCAGCGACTCGTACTGGCTTCTCGTCAAAGGAGCTCCTGTTTCCAAGTCATGTCCATAGTCCTCGCAGTAATCGATGTCTGTGAAGAACTTCCCGTCGTCGAACAAGCGTTCTTTTCCGTTCGGATACTCCTCGGTGCAGGGCCATTGAATGCCCGAGCCACCAGTCAACTTCTCGTACGTCAACGCCCCGCAGTCACATGGTCGTCCATGTGACATCTTCCTCCACGCGTTGAAAGTTTCCTCGGGGGTCTTGTATGGAGTCAGCGGACCGCCATGTTTGTCCTTGAATTCCATGCGTCGAGCAAAATCAAGAAAAATGTCGAGGTCTGCCCGCGCTTCACCAGGGGGCTCCACGGCCTTGTGCGACAGATGCATGGTACGATCGACATTGGTGAAGCAGCCGGTCTTCTCACCCCACTGAGCAGCAGGAAGAACCACGTCTGCGATGGCGGTAGTCTCTGTCGGAAAGATGTCTTGACAGACCACGAAGAGCTCAGGCTTGGTGAAGAGCTTGCGGACTCGAGGCAGGTTGGGAAGACTGACTAGCGGATTGGTACCTGAGATCCAAAACATGCCAATAGAGCCATCATCGATGTATTTCAACATGTTCTCGATATGGGTGGGCTGGTTCCAATGAGGCATCTTGACCAGGTCGATGTTCCACGCATCAGCAATCTCTTGCATATGCCGCGGATTCTGAAAGTTTCGAAATCCGGGATATTCGCCGTCGCATCCGGTTTCTCGGTTATTTTGTGCCGTTGGCTGTCCGTTCATCTGCAGAATGCCACTGCCCGGCTTGCCGATATGACCAAGTAACAAGTTGATGTTGTTGATCTGGCAAGCGCTCGGGGTGGCCTGGTTCGATTGGTAAACGCCCTGCAGCGCGGTCGAGAGGAGGGTGGGAGTCTTGCCGAGAATCTCAGCTGCGGCCTCTAATTGTTGAGCAGGCACCCCGGTGATCTCTTCAACGACGTCCGGTGTGTACTCGCGGACGACCTCCTGAAGCTCCTCTAGTCCAACGGTATGCGTGGATGTGTATTCCGTATTGACCCAATTGTTCTTAAACAGCAGGTGCTGAAGCCCGTTCAGCAGTGCGAGATTGGTCGAGATCTTGGGCTTCAGATGGATTGTCGCACGCTTGGCCGTTTCAGACTCGCGCGGATCAACAACAATCAACTTCGGTGGCCTGGGACCTTCCAGCCGGTCAAGCATCCGCGACCAAAGGACAGTCTGCGTGGCTGCCACGTTATGTCCCACGAGAAAGAGGCAGTCCGTGTAGTCAATGTCGGTGTAAGACCCTGGTTGACCATCGCTGCCGAACGACTCTCTCATACTCGCAGCCGCAGTTGCAGTACAGAGCCTCGTGTTGCCATCCCTGAAAGAAGAAATGAGCCTTGCTCGCTTTTTCCTGCTGAGTCTGTGAAGAGGCATTGACTTTCACTTACATGTGCAAGGTGTTCAAGCCAGCCTTGCCGATCATGGCCAGAACATAATACTCTTCCAAAAACAACTGGCCTGATGTGTAGAAGCCGATGCCATGGCGAGTCAACTTATCGATGGTTGCTTTTGCCTTGTCGACAATCAAAGACATGGCCTCGTCCCAGGTTGCAGGCTCAAGCTGGCCATTCTCGCGGCGAATCAAGGGAGTTTTCAATCGGTCTGGGTGGTGGATTGAAGACCACCTTTTGACACACGGATCAATCCTACTGTCCGCCAATCTGGATGTCTGTTGCCCGCGGCCAGAATGCTTACCCGTTCAGTCCTTTGGGTCCCAAACGGCCCTTATTGACTCGATCACTAACACGTCCCCGGACACCGATCACGCGGCCATCTTTCACCCCAATATCCAACCCGCAGCCATTACTGTGTGCTCTGTTAGTTACTTTGACACAGTCACAATTGTTGATTGGGAAGGCTCATACTAACCTGCACAGGACACATGCACTTTGTACCCATTTATCCGGTGTTTCGGTAGTGCTCGCATCACAACGCGTTGGCCATTCATGCTTGTAAGGGGTCCGGTCGCCCCAGACGTTTTCGATCGAGTCCCGCACTTCACCCACGTTTGGCGGCATCGCGGTTTACTAATACGTTTTTTCAGAGTGGTTCATTGAGTCAGGCTCCAAGTTAAAGCGTCATCTACGCTCCACATACAATAAAACGCACGGCAAGGGATATAAGGGACGAAAGATTTCTGCTTCTACAAATGGCGGAAACACTCAGATCAACTCTCGCACCCCAACTTGTATTCTTGGATCTCCGTGCGCGAGTCTGCAACATCAACTGGAGCACGTTTTGACGTCACTTTCCTTTTCGACCAAGGTTATTCAAAGAGGCACACAGTTTCAATTACTCATCTAAGCTGCTATGAACGGTGCACGATCCCAAAGTCAAAATCTGTATTCACTTGGTCCGGCCCCTCTGCGAGCGTCATTGTTCGAGCTTGATCGCAGTAAAATAGCACCATCCCTCTGCGAACTCTGGCATTCCCAAATGATGTGGGGGTAGCTGCTTCAAGGACTACTAAACCCACCGTTCTTGTGCACGGCTACCCTTGCTGCATGTTGTTGGTCCACTCGTGGGTTTCTCGTTAACCGATAGATTTCTCTCCGCGGAGATGATGAGTTGCTGCACCTTGATTTAACCGCACGGCTCCACCACCAGCGGAGGAAGGTCGCGCCAAAGCAGGGTCTGGTCCCAGACTTGTTGACGCTGGCTCGTACCCACTCGCCGCAATAGGCCCCGCGAGACATCCGAGGGACCCTAGGTCGAACTCTTTTCGCGGCGCTTTCATGCCGGGGAGATGCACGGTGGGGGGATGATGCAAGGTGCGGCTGCGAGAGAAGGCCTGCTCTGAGATGTTCCAATGGGCGGTGAATACTTGCCTGTGGAGAGTGGTCGTGGACTTGAAGAGTGTCGGTCTGATCTCTCTGATCTCTCACTTCTACTACTACCAAAGATCAGGCAAAGATCATGGAGATGGAAGAGGAACGAGCCTAGTTGAATAGAAATTGCTGGATACAAAGCGCTGTGTGATTCGGGAATAATTCTGGATCTACAGTGAAACAGACAACAATAGGAAATCTATGATTATATATGAAGAATCCAGGTTACTGCATCTCAAATGGATCAACCCAACTCGGTACCAGAAGCCAAGGTGTGCAACACCGATGAATACTCCGTGGATAAGCTTTGACCACGTTCGAAACCTTCCATTGCGCGTCACCATTATTATTGTATGCTCATATTCCAGATGATCCGAGCAATGAACCAATTCTTGATAAGATAAATCAATTCCTGGAACCATTCCTGAACTGCCGAGCCCCCGTTGCGCAACCCCGAGTTCCAGGCGTGAAGTACCTACCCCATTCCATACACATTTTTTAATTGAACAGAGCGGATTTTCGAAAAATCCACTCTACCACGCGGCGCTTTTAAGGTTGGAGATTGTCCATCCATCTTGTGGACCATCCAGGACCCAAAGCAAACACAACCGCAAGCCTAGACACACCGACGGACATGTCCTCCACCTTGCACTAAGCAACACAATCGACCAACAAAGCAGAAGAGAGAAAAAAGAGAAATTTGAAGGGGAAGGGAAAAATGGCTACAAAAGCACACTACACCAATCCGGATCGCACTCATAGTGGCTCATCTCAGGAGGAGATTCGCAACGAGCCAGACTGGGCACAAACTAATCATGATCGAATCGGATTCCGGACCAACGACGATCGTCATCGGGGATTCACACACGCAGGTGATGATACTTGGGATGTTGAGGAACAACGTGAATTCCTGGCATGGGCCAAGAAGGAGTCTGAGCAGCTGCGACAGGAAATTCAGGAGCATCAACTCGTCAATGTGCGCGAGTTCATGTCCAAACAGGAGGTGCGTATTGACAAGGGAGCAGAGACGGTGAAGATGTGATCTGTTTTGGTTGGGTCCTTTACATTTTTTTAACATTGTCCGGCTTTAGGATTATCATTTGAGGTTTCCTGAGAATCATCCGCGAGGCTGGCGGTATGTGCTGGATACAACGGAGGACTTTATTAAATACAAGCAAGACTGGCCGGTGAATGTGAAGAAGCGCCAGAAAGAAGAGGAGGAAAAGGAGAAGAAACAAAAAGAAAAAGAAGCAGCGAGCAATGAGCAGAGTCCAGAGCCGAAAAAGGAACATGAGTGGCGCAGAGGTCGTGGCGAGAATGAGACTCACCACGATGCTCATGCAGTTGATTCGGACGATGAGCAGAAGAACAATGAGAACAAGGACCAAAACGACAAGAAAGAGAGACTCGAGGAAAAGTACTCGCCACAAGAGTTGGCTCTGCTGCGCCTCTTACAGTCGGAAAGTGAATTGATGCAAAACATCAAGCAAAATGATGGTAGTGCAAAATCCCCCGTCAAGTCGAGCGAAGATCAAGACTTGTCGATTGACGAAGCCGATCAATTCACGCCCGACAATTGGATTCCACGATCCCCTCACCTGATTCGACTTACAGGGAAACATCCTCTGAACGGCGAGCCCGAACTGACCGCACTGTTCAAGGCTGGAATGATCACGCCGAACCAGCTCCATTATGTTCGTAACCACGGACCGGTGCCACATCTACGATGGGAAACCCACAGCATCGACGTTGCCGATGGCAAGCTCACCTTGTCGATGGAAGATCTGCAGAACAACTTTTCCGCGATTAACATCGCAGTGGCTCTCGCCTGTGATGGCAATCGGCGCAAAGAGCTCAACATGATTCGGAAATCAAAGGGCTTCAGTTGGGGAGCCGGAGCGATCAGTTGCGCTTTCTGGAAGGGACCACTGCTACGCGATATTCTTCTCGCAGCGGGGTTTGAAGATGAGAGTATTCGGAAAGACCAAGTTCGCCGCTGGGTCCATTTCGAAGGCGCGGACGAGTTGAGCGAGGGTAAATACGCCACGTCTATTCCACTCGCATATGCCATGGACCCTGAGAACGATGTGATCCTGGCCTACGAAATGAATGACACTCGACTTCCACCCGATCATGGGTATCCAGTACGCTTGCTGATTCCTGGCTTTGTCGGTGGTCGCTGTGTGAAATGGCTGCGCCGGATCTGGGTATCTGAGAAGGAGAATGACAGCTATTATCATATCTGGGATAACCGAGTCGTGCCCAGCTTTATTCGAGACAAGGATTCCGAGTTTGCAAAGACCATGTTTCACCATCCCAGCACGGCTTGCAATGAGCAGAACTTGAATTCAATCATCGTCAAGCCCGAGCATGGAGAAAAGATCTCTCTCGCGGATGTGAACGCCAAGCAGACATATCGGATCGCCGGCATTGCATACGATGGCGGTGGCCATGAAGTTCAGCGAGTGGAAGTCAGCCTGGACGATGGCAAGACGTGGTTGTACTGCGTGCGCGAGGTATGTCGAGAAAACTTCCTCACCGCAAGGAGGCGGACAGGTATAACAAAGACATCAAATTCAACCGTACTGATCTCTTGATCTCTAGTTCCCTGAATACCCTGTTCGTCACGGCAAAAAGTTCTGGACATGGCTACATTGGCACGTAGACGTGGGACTCTCCCATTTAGTACGCGCACAGAGCATCGTGGTTCGCTGCTTCAACGTGTTCAAAAACACTCAGCCTCGAGAGCCTTCTTGGAATATCATGGGGTAAGTGTTGGTGGGTGTGATTTTTTTTTTATCATTTCCGGGTTCTTATCCCCATGCCAAGCTTTCAGGACACATTCACTGACCAAAGGTACCAGGATGATGAACAATTGCTGGTACACGGTGCGACCAGAGATATTGCACGACGAAAGTCAAGATACCATCACACTTTATTTCCGACATCCCTGCGAGCCGGGCACAGGAAAGGGGGGCTGGATGCAACCCTCGACAGAGAACCAGATGGAACAGATCAAGCACGAGGTTTCATCGCCCCAGAAACAATTCACCCGCGAAGAGATCGAAAATCACAACAAAGAAGATGATTGCTGGATCATCGTCAATAACAAGGTCTACGATGCTACAAGCGTGCTCGATTGGCATCCCGGTGGCAAGGCCACAATTCTAGCCCACGCTGGTAAAGTCCATGCTGAAACGACCGAAGCCTTTGAAAGTATTCATGACGATTATGCAGAGCAAAAATTGAGTGGTAAGACCTGAATTACGCTTTCCGTTTGCAGTCCTCTTTTTTTTACTTGTTTTTTGTTCTTTTGTTTTCCTTTTCAGTTCCCTCAAGTATACACTACTAACTCAACTGATGAACCACAGAATGTGTTCTGGGCGTGGTAACCGAAAAAGCCAAGGGCTTCATCAAAAAGCAAGCCGAAGAAGCCGCCAAGGAAAAGGCAAAGTCTTCCGAACAAGGGTCGGAGACGGTGCTGAATCGCCATAGATGGAGGGCCGTGAAATTCGCTGGAAAAGAGACACTTTCTGAAGACACCAATCGATATTCCTTCGTCCTGCCCGCGGGAACGAAGAAGTTGGGCTTGGCAACATGTCAGCACCTTCAACTAGGGTTTCACTTTAGCGATCGATTGGTGGTGAGAGCGTATACGCCCACTCGGCCCGTCTTTGAGAAAGAAGAAGATGGAACGTTCGACCTCGTGGTCAAGACGTACAAGCCTGACATGTCCCAACCAGGTGGAACGATGAGCAATATTCTCGACTGTCTTGAACCCGGCGAAGAGATTGAAATCAAGGGTCCAACCGGAGAAATCAAGTACATGGGACAGGGCAAGTTTATCATCGATCAAAAAGAGTATCACTTTAGCAAAGTCAGTCTTGTACTGGGTGGGTCGGGTATCACGCCGGGATACCAGCTCATTTGTCGCATACTACGGGCCAGAGAACAAGGCGAGGCGGAGGATTCGACTATTTTGAAAGTCATCGACGCTAACAAAACCGAGGGCGATATTCTCTTGAGGGATGAACTGGATCAGCTGGCTGAGAAACATCCGAAACAACTTCAGATCACGCATATTCTGTCGCACCCTGGCGATAACTGGACTGGTGAAAAGGGGCACGTCTCCAAAGATATTTTGGAAAAGTACGCCTTTGGCCCTGAGAAAGACGCCGTGGCGTTGTTGTGTGGTCCTCCAACGATGATTCAAAAGGCGGTTCTTCCGGCGTTGAAAGAGATGGGTTATGAGGAAGATGCGAATGTATTTGGGTTCTGAGGCCAGAAAATCTGTTGCGGCGGTGTTTTACACTACTTCATCAATCCTCTCGAATGGAATGTGATTTCTCATCAAGGT
Source organism: Penicillium oxalicum (assembly GCF_001723175.1). NCBI lineage: Eukaryota > Fungi > Ascomycota > Eurotiomycetes > Eurotiales > Aspergillaceae > Penicillium > Penicillium oxalicum. Next base: position 1,120,673 of record NC_064654.1, on the reverse strand, counting down.
CAAAAGGCTGTCAGGTCGGTCAATGTTGTTGTCGTGACCGATTTTACCCCCTGAAGCTACCACGGGGCTTGTAGACCTCATCCAAAGGGGCTTCAAGTGAGGTATCATTCACATATCTGGCAGCTATGCGCTTGTAATGGTATTGTGACACAATCGGTTTCTGGACGCATCAGAGAAGCCGGCCCAGCCACCTTGTAACATCCAGGCCTGTATTCCATTTGCATCCTTCGTAGCTCCAGAAGAAACAACCATCTTGGCCCATTCATAGACAGAACACTATGCTTCTCACTTTCCCAAGGTTGGGAATACCCTGAAGGCTGAAGGAGAGGAAAAAGAAAGACGGCGATGGTTGCTTTACTTGGGAGTCGGCGAGCGTTGCAACAAGCATCTGTCGCTCGGGTCAGATTCATTCCGCCCGTGGTACCATCCTCCATCGATTAGTTGGATTTCGAGATCTCGCCAATATTGAGCTTTGCCTCCTGCACTGGACTTTAAGTCGAGATCGCCTAGGCGAAAATCGATCTCCGAATCCTGCGTGATCTTGATTCTCTTCATTTAGCAAGTGTTTTTCTGTTTCTTCTCGTTCGGGTGCATCTTGGATGTTGTCACGAACCTTGATGTAGACCGTGCAGTCTCGAAGTGTCATGTCAAGAGACATCTCTTGTGTCAGTCCGAGCGGTCCATTCAACCCAACTCGCTGGTGAGCCTTTTGGTGTGCAAGCAGTTTCACAAGCAAGGGATGACGGAACAGTATCTTAGCCAGTCGAGTTCGATCAGGACAGCCTTTGATGTCAGCCGTGGCTGCAAAGACATCTTCATAATTCTCTGAAACCAGGTTCAAAGGACAGAACGAGCGCGGCTCTTTCTGACCCTGGCGTCTTGCCTCAATGTTCCGCATCCCCCTCAGCGCGCAGGTTCGACATCTGCGGGCGTCTTGTGGCGCAGAGGGAGATTGAAGAAGCCATTTCGGCTTTAGTTCTGCCAAATTGGAGTCTGGGTGATGGTCGGTTGTCATGTCGGTGACTAACAGTCCGAAAGGCTCCGTGAGACTGAGATAACTGCCGTGTCGTTTTTGGGCTCTTGCTCCCGTTTCCTCCGCGAGTCGGAGTCGCTCATTGCAGTGATGAATTAAACCGAGTGGTAGTCTCACCAAGGACTGGTCGACCAGCTCATGAGGATCAAACAGCGGGCGGATGACGGTGTCAAAATTCTGTGCGATTTCTCTATACGGAACGTTGGCTGGTGTGTCTTTGCGCAGACGAAGTAGTTTGCCTTTTAAGGAATGGAGGTCTGCACAGTCTCCTGTAGGTGCAGAAGGAGTGGACTGGTCAGGATCTGGAGTGATGTCCGTCGAGACGAAACGATATACCACATTCGCCGCGCCTTCTGCCAAGTACACGAGCTTGACCCACGATGGCAAGTCGGGAATACTTGATCTCGTCATTCAGCGCGATTGGAGAAACGACAGTCCCGGAAAGGGAGACTTTTAGCAGCTCCAGCCGCAGAGAGGAATAATGATAGCTGATAGCTGAGAGTCGCTGCACCTCTAGACTAGCAGAAAGCTTGATGATTACTCCAGCGTAGCACAAAAAGCCCAAAGATAATGAATGTAAGGCTTCCACCGTCGCCCAGGTCCGATAGACCCTGGAGAATCCACACTGAGGGCCGTTTGGTTGATGTGCAGGTTTTAGCTTCTCCGCGATGTGGGGGGCACAACCTTAGTCTCTCGGCTCCAGTGGCTCCCCCGGTCTGCGGGAGCTCGGTTTTGTTGGGAGTCGTTCAGTGCATTCCTTCATCTTGAACCCGGGCTGTGCATCGACCGAGCTAGGCAACCCAGAGGTGTCCAATCTGCATCTGAATGGCAATTAGAGTCGAAGTTTTCTTTCAGATAGACATGAGGAAGTGCCAACGTTTTGCCGGAGTCATTGTAAACGAAACGAGAGGAGAAAGCGGACTTGGCGGAGTCAAAAATACAAACGTAATGGGGGGGGGGGGGGGTGAGAATTGCAAAACATTACATACAGACACACAAATCTACTCCCGAGGGCATCAAAGTTCTGTACAGTTCACCGAGTGTACGTACTCACATATGGATATGTATGTCTCAAGAGTGTGTCACAATTGTCCAGTGCTGGGAGTCGAATTGTATCACTTCAATCCTGGAAGTTGGCAGTGTATAACACTGCCTTACGTAGTACAATTAGCGCTGTCATAACTGTCATCAATCTTATCAATCGACATCCTACTTGAACTGACACCCCACCGTCAATCTTCCCCCAACTCGACTCACTGGGGACGACCTCTACAACTGTCTTGTCAACCCACCCCAACATCCATCACATCCACCAATTCTCATCATGGCCACGACCGAACTTCCCACTCCAGCCCACTGCCTGGCAGATTTCTGTCTCATCCCAGTATGCCGTCGCCAAACCTCCATCAACGGGCGGGGATGTTCTTGGTTCAATCAATGGAACAAACCTTGAATTGCTCACATAATGCCTACTATAGATCGGGACAGCATCAGCGTCTGTGTCCGCGCAAGTGGCAGACGTCCAACGATTGATTGAGAAATCGGGGTTGAAATACACCATGCACTCTGCAGGCACTACTCTTGGTATGACGCTTTTATATTTACTGCATCTCCATTCATAGTAGTTTTCCTTTTCCCCCCCGATCTTAGCCGTTTGATTGTGCCTATTTGGGCTCTACCCTTCCCCCTTTCTCTCTAGCTCTACTAACTTCTGTCCTGTTCTCGTTGTGGTTATTTAGAAGGATCTTGGGATCGTGTCCATCAAGTCATTGGACAAGCGCATACTTTGCTCCATCAGCAGGGCATTGTCCGCATTCAGACAGACATTCGAGTTGGCTCGCGGTAAGTACTGTTAATCCTCCCCGATTTCGGTGCTTGATGAGGAGTTGCAATTGCAGTCGCGGCCGCAGCCCCAGCCCTCAGTCTCAGAGTCTTTAAAGACTTTTCTTTTCGAGGGAGTCTTTGCCTGTCTTTGCCCAGACCGTGAGCTGACGAGAGATGCAAATCAATTGTAGAACGGACAAGGCGCAGACTGCCGAGGACAAGGTGAACAAAGTGCACCAATTACTTGCCCAGGACGAACAGTGAGCTTCAAGCCAGAGAGGACGTCAATCTTATGGCAGAGTTTGGAACAATTCAGTGTAGGCAGTGACAAATTGGAATCAAAGTACTCGCGAGACAACAAGGTCTCGGATTCAATCATTTCAATATCTCATCTGTGCATGTCTGGCATGTCTGGTCTGGAATCAATAGTCGCGGACATCGTCCATAGCGCTTTCCACACAGAGTTCAGGTCTAATTGCAAGTCATAATCATTCATCATGTGCCAGTCGCCATGTGCCCTTTCAGCCTCCCGAAACGCCCGCTTGCCCCTATAATTCAGGGGGTATAATATGCCGAGAACGAATCTCAGACCCGAAAGGTAAAGACCCGAGAAAATAAAAGAAAAACAGTAAAACACAAAGCCCTCCAGCCCGCCACCCGAAGCTATTTTGTAGACGAGAAACCTCGTTCGATACAGAGAAGAAGAATAAATAATCCCCAAAGTGCACAGCCCCCGGGGGCACGAAAAGACACCCCAGGCCGAGAGGGAGAACAGTCTCACGCCACAGCAGGCGGGAATGCTTGAAAAGCAAGACGGGATAAGGGGGTCCCTTTTTTTTTAAGAAAAAAAAAACGAGAAATAGGGGAAAAGCGTGAAAGCTCTAGAAGGAGATGCCGCCCCCCAGTAAAGTATTCCAGTTGCCGCCGGCCCAAATCCAATCTCCCATGCTCGTGCTAGCGCCAGACTTGGCAGAGCTCGCCAGCTCCACCAAACCCTTGAACACATTGTTGATCGTGGTGGCGTCGCTTGTCGAGGTGGACGATGAAGACGAGGAGACTGACGTACGGCCGACCGCATTGGTCACGTTGTTGAGTTTATCCACCGTATCCAAGGCCGGCCCCTTGTTGAAGAAATCAACGAGAATGAAGGTCGGTTGCCGACCAGAGTATGCGGCTTTGCAGGTTGTCGCAGCACTGCCGAGATTGCCGTTCCCACCGGATGGTGCGTTGGTGGTGGAGACATAGCTTGCGTTGGGATATTCGATTTGAAGCACAGCCAGATCTGTTGAATAAAGGAAGTGGTTCATGAAGGGGAGGCGATTGGTCGACAGAGCGCTGGGTGTGTCGCCGGCCAGCGAGGAGGGCCGGTTCGGCTCACATGAGAAGTTGGCAGGTGAAGATACGTCGTAGTTGTTTTCCCAGATAAAATCAAATTCCGACAGGAGATAGGGATACGACGTGCTTGTTGTAAGCGGTGTCGCAAAGACAACCAGCCGCTTGCCCGAATTGATCATCGTTTGGAGGGTAGGCCATGAGGAAGGAGCCGAGGTGAGCGACTCGGGCTGGTAGGCGTAGTCGGTGATGTTGGCTGTCGTGAATTCTGTACCGAGCTCGGCGGCGGAGGCACCGTCTGAATTGACAAGAAGAATGGTGACGACTGTATCGACAGAAAGGTAAGGTTAGAGATCCGTTCCAGCACATGGAACGATACAATCTTGCTCACCTTCGTTGGGGTGGTCATCCAGCCAGGACTTGATCGAAGCTAGCCAGTCGCTGAGCAGACCGGCGTCCAACAGTGTACAGTAGGAATGACATAATCGCCACTGATTGTTGTCTTTGTGAACCTGTGCCGTTACTAGTCGGACACCCGCGCTGAGTTGAGTCGGAGTATCGTAGTATCTGTTGATGAGCGACAAAGAGAGAAAAGGTTAGGCCCTGGATGCCTGACAATCGCTTCACCCACTGAGGGCGTTGAACTTCAACCACCATTCTCAAAGAGGACATGACATACTGATTGCCGGCCAAAACACCGTCTGACGTCCGCACAAAAGGGCTGTTATGAGCGCCGAGATGTGTGATGGCGCCGTAGGACTTGTCGCAGAGGTCTGGAGAGTTGTTGCAGGCGGTCGATCGAATACTGAGTGGGTTGGCCACTGCCACCGGCAGTAGTAGGGATAGATACTTCAGCCACTGCATGCTGAACCGAGGACGACTTGAATTTCTCCGAAAATGTGAAAGAACAAGACCACAGAAATTCCGATGCTACAGAATCAGATCACGTTGCCGTGTTGATAGAACAGTTTAGGGATCAGAAAGCATGATTCCTCAGCGGCTGACACTGAGCTCAAATGTTTAGAGTGACGATCCATAGCGGATCCAGGCCGCGTTGCCGTCTCAACTATTCTTAGTTCGTGGATCTCCGTCGAGCCTGCGCCACGCAAGACGCCGGTGATTGGACCCTCGAACGCGTGTGCGAGTCGCCGCAGGATCCAATTCACTGACGGCGGACGGGTTCATGGCCATGGCGCCAAGCACAGCACGCAAAGGTCTGGTCGAGACATCGCTTCGACCAAGGTGGCTGTGAGGAAGTGCTGACGATTCACGTGGCACAGCAGCTTAACCCCGAAGACCCAACTTGACGTGTGTCATCCGACTACTACGATTTCCACCGCAGCACCTGTCTATGTACAGTACTGCTAATGCTGCTACCACTAGGTCCCGATTTGCAAGCCAGACTCTTCCCCCCCCCCTTGTAACCATTTGGGACCATTCTAGTGAAACTTGAATGTATCTTTTCCGATGTTCACGAAACATGTAAGGAGGGGAAAACGGATCTCTATACTAATCAGGGGCGGGAAACCAACCGTCAAGAGGCGGCTCGCTCACTGCCTCTGTCTTCTGTACGTAAAATCTTTTTCCTAAAACGGAGTAGACATTGCGAGGGAGGAGATAGAGTACAAAAGCTTGTAATACAGAGGGGTATATAATGACAAAAAAAAGGGACATCGGCTAGTCGCCCAGCAAATCATCTTCCTCGCCTCCGAGGCCAAATGGTCTGAGCGGAACGTCTCAGCGACGATGGTGTTCGGCCAGGGTTCATCAGCTTGATGGGGTCAATTTTCTCCAACCCGCCAAAGAAAGCAGGATCTCCCCACGCGCGCAAGATTTCCTCCACCACGCGTTGCCATCGATAAGGGTTCTGTTTTCGAAGAACTCGATTCAGTCGGGAGTGCGAGAGATTGAACTTCCCATAGAGTGTGGCGAGGCGGTGACGAGCTGCCCCAACGATGACTCGTTTGAGGAGAGTGAGACCAGCTTCCTCCAACTCTCTCAGAAGCAAGATGCCGCGGACCCATTGGATGAGCGGCTCATGGGTTTTGGGGTGAAAACAAATCGCCTTGAAGAGGGTTGTGCTGGAAACTGGGGTCATAAAGCCCCAGGCCACGATGGCGGCTTGCATCGGTCCAGTGAAAATGAGCTTGAGCATGCGATGATCGTGAGACATGGAAGTGGCGGCAGGGGTTGCAGTCAAACGCTTCCTGGTGGGTGTTGCATATTGGCGAACCAGCCACAAAGTGCATTCTTGGAGCTCATCCCAATGATTCTCCATTCCGAGCCGCTTGAGCAACTCTTTCCAGAAAGACGGGTTCACATAACCACCAAGCGGGACCGAGCGCTGGAGGACATGAAATATGAACATGACTTCGCGCTTGGTATCGAGCGGCTGCCCCGGCGGAGAATGGGGTCGGTGGTTGGGTCGCCGAGGCGTGAGAACCTTTTCGGCCATAAAGTCCATGCTATCCTCGCTCAAAGGCCTTCCCCGTAATGTCAACTCGTCCACAATTTTGGAAGCAGCCCCCAAATCACCCGCGGCAATGTGTTTGCGAAAGTGTATGTCCAAAAGATCATGATCGCCAGGGTACAGCTCTGCAAGAACTGCGAGCGTCATGTTGTACTGCTGCATGTCACGAGCCATGTAGTAGGAGATGAGCAAGGACTCCTGGACAACCTTATCTTCCAGCACGTCTGGATGCTGATCACTTTGAAGGAGATCAGAGAGAAGTATGTCACGGCCTTGTGACGCCAACTTTTGAACCAGCCGAGCAAACACGGAGTCTCGAAGGGAGATACCCGCTTGTCGAAGCGCCTTCAATTTGTCTAAGATGTCTTGACCCCCATGAGCTCGCAATGCTAATTCGCGTAAACTTGCGGCGCCGATGGTAGAAACGCCGAGCATCTTCATGCCGCCGAGGACCACGTCGAAATTGAGAGCACGAGTAGCGAGTAACCGTGCTCCGATATCATCTTTGAGAGGCTTACTTTCGGGAACTGTGACATTGGCCCTTTCAGCTGCAGGATTCAATAGAGTTGCCGGCAAACCGTTAAAGCGAGTTTCAGCGTAAGACTGGAGTTTTTTGTTTTCGTCCCAGAACCCGTACATCCGAGCATAATCCAGCAGTGGGTGAATTTCACCATGAGACTTTGGTTCATCTCCACGTGCAATGAGAAAAGGGTGCATGGATAGGGCGCCCTCGCCGTAGCCTTGCTCTATCAAAATGGATATCACTCGGCCGTAGATCTGATGGCCGTCGGCCGCTCGGCACAATAGTCGAAAAGTCCGTAACAGTAAGGATGGCCTATCAGCTTTGACCTGGTACCAGTTTCGCGCATTCTCAACGAGCGATTGGGGTTGGATGACTGGTAGAAGTAGTTGCAGCACGTCGTCGGGGCTGGCTAAGCCCGATTTGTGAAAGATTTTGTTCCATCGCAATGCCCGCTTCGTCAATCCCCTGTCGAGCAGACCTCCTACAACACTTTGGTAGAGATGTGGCCATGACCGGCCGTCACTATTGTGAAGATCGATGGCGTAGTCCATCACATCTTGAAGGAAGAGATCTCGTCTTAAGCCCAAATGAACAAATTTGTGCCAGAAGAGATCGGCCTGTTCTCCAGAGACCGGTAACTTGACCCCACTCACGCGTGTCTTCAGTCCTTCCCATATATCCAGTGTACCTCGGTCGCCGTAGTGTCGCTGCCTGAACTTCAACAGCTCTTCCCACAGCTCGAAATTGTTTTTGTTCTCGTCATGATCCACCAAACGTGTTCCCATTTCATTGCAGTGGCCAATATCCGACTCGAACTCCAGAGTCTCAAGTTGCGTACGTAATTCGTCCAAGGACAAGCTTGAGGTTGAATTGGCGCGTCGGCCAGGCGTACAGCTTGATGATTGTCTGGATTCGCGCGGTTCGATCTCGTAAACAGGAAAATTGAACGTTTTGCCGTTGCCAGTTTCTTGATGCGAATGCACTTCCTGGACAACATCGATCGACCCCTCAGGCTCTCCCAGCGCTTTGTGATGAATACATCGTGACGAGTGACGTAGCTGCGTGTATGTTGACTGCAGCTGCTCAATTCCGGTTGGTGTCACTGCGAGGATATCGAGAACCGAGACGGCGGACGGCCTCTTCAGCAGTCGAAGAAGAGCCGGTCGCATTGGTCGAGCACGAGTAATCGACAATGTTCCGATACTCCACCATCCTTTTGCTTTTGGAAAAAAAAAGAAAGGCTCAAGGATCACTATCGCGGCATCTGTGGACAAGTTAGACCTTCGTACATCCTCCGGCTCAAATGCCGCGGACGCCGCTTTACCAGGTTCGGTAGGAGCACGGGCTGCGGGCTGCTGCTTTTCCTGACTCAGCAAAGGTCACGTTACTCTAAAAAGCGCACACGCGGACGGGCAGCCGGACTTGGGTGGATGGCTCGCAAGATGGTTGGGCGAGCGGAAGGCGGAAGGAAGAGGAAAATCACATGACTTTTAATTGCAGCTCTCCCGAACCTCACGACATCGTACCATTGCCAATCGATTCTCCTCGCTCCAGCCTCGCTTCGCACCTACAACCGCCAAGATGTTCCGCACCGCTCCTCGCATGGCCGGGTATGTGAATTGCCTTCTTCTCGGGATCTTCGCGATCCAAATTGGGCCACCAAAGGCTGGCCAATTCGAATTGCAGTCTTGGTCCATGGACTATGGCTGCATCAAGTGGCATTGGCATATCTGCTGGGCCCCGCGTTGACCTTCGATGGGCATCATGAACCTCTCAAATGGCTGACATTTACTCTTATAGTTTCGTTTTCCGCGAGAACCGTGTCCCTTACTACCAGCGTCTCTTCCAGAACCACGACGGCAAGCGCCAATGGTGGAAGGTCAGTGCGACATGAACATGATTCCCGAGACCCAAGATAGGCGATCATCTTACAATATTTTTGCCGACAGACTTCCCGTAGTGGCTACATCATGTACCCCTACCTGTTCACTGTCTACGGCCTCGGTGCCGGTGAGTGATGGTCTTCAATTCCTGGATATTCTTTCAACTCTCGCGCTGACGCATCAATAGCCACTACTTACGCCATGTGCCGTATGGTCTTTGTAAGTCTTTACTGAACTGCCAACTACGGCTTTTTCTTTCCTGGGAAATACGCAATGTTGTGATTCTCGAACCGTGACTAATACGGATCAAACTACAGGGCAAGAAGACCTGGTTCGGTGACAAATAAGCGGCGCCAATCCCGTTTGATATTCCTTTGATATCTGTTCAGGGTGCTATGTTGGGGTCACCTCGATTCCGGCGGTGTATTTCTACTCCGGTGGTGGGATAGATGGGCTTGCAGGCAAAGTTATGATTGGAGCTGTAAATAAACCGATTCGAGCACCAATTCAAAGTACCGGTTTCTTCCACAGTCTCACTCTACCAGGTCCATGCATCCTTATCACTCAATTCGCCCTAATACGAAGTAACATCTCGAACTATCGACTTTTATGCTTGTATTTGGCTCGACAGGCTTGGAAACGGATGCTTCACTTCACCCATGCCCTGTGCGATCCTTGGGAACTAGTGAAGCAAGGATGCGTCTGTTTAATGATCGGATTTCTTGCTGTGACCAGCCTCGACACTCTGAAAGGTCATGCCTCTCGTAAGACAAGAGCCGTGGTTATACGTCGTGCCCAAGCTGGTCAATAAGGTGAGATTGGCTGGGCGGAACTCATCACCTCCATGTAATCACTGCCCCGACACTTGGCCCATTTCGTCTGTATTATTGTTCTGGAAGTGATGCATTGAAGAATAGAGATACATGTATTTCAATGATGCCTCCCTGCGACTGTAGTTACAGCAATTTGTCATCCACTAGCCTCCCCAGATTGACCGTAGGTGCGGTCGTCCAGACTGGCTGAAGTCTCCGTTTGTGGACGGCGGGCAGGCTTGGGGATCTCACAGTCCCGACAGCTGGTAGTGCTGTGGCCATTGCTTAGTCATGTAAATAGACGCGCACGACGGGCATCTCAGTGAAATTCAATGTAGACATGGGCAAAGTTCATGCAAATGACACATTTCAGTTTGATAAGTTCTCTTGATCCCTCGCACATGTGTTGAAGACCGCGTGTCAACACATTCCGGTGTTGACAATTACGTGTTTGCGGAGCAAACGAAGCTGGTGGTGACACAAGTTACAACCCTACGAATTCTCATTTTACCCAGGATTTATCGACCTTTGCCATATCCGCCTGCACCTGATCATGTCGCATCTATGATTGAGCCGAGATAGAATCCAATCTAGTCCATATGGAACACTCGGATTCTTCAATCTCCGAAAGGCCCACCAAACGAGTACGGCAGGCCTGCGAACCATGCAGGTAAGAGATTCCAAAGTATCGTCCGAAAGAGTGCATATTAAGGATGATTTGATTCAAGGCGTAAAAAGGCCAAGTGCCCTGGGGAACAACCGATCTGCTCTTTATGTGCCAGACTGCGACAGAACTGTGTCTACGCGGAGGAGAGACGGCGACTGCGAGAGCCGGAGGAGCCAGGAAGAACTAGTCCTGGCAGACAAGGAACTACCCAGTCATTAGTATGCACATCAAAATGAAAATGTCAGAAAGACTTGTTGCTGACATCTTCACACAGGAAGATCGACTGAAAAGTCTCGAGGGAAAGCTTGGCGTAGTGATTGATCACCTCGGGTATGAGTCCCCTCGATTCTGCAACTGCTAAACGCGCATTATCACTGACTAGGCGAAAACAAGTGTCGGCACAAATGACAAGTGCACATCAACTAGTACAAGCCAGCATCTCAATCGATCGATCTTGTCTGGACCGAGTGTCTCGGTGACACTACCTCCATGGGACGATGTCGTCGCAATCGCAGAGCTGTATCTGCTCTACTGTGAATCGCAGCCTCTGCCTATCTTTCACACGGGCAGTTTCATCAATAGCCTCCAGAGCAGAGATATTGAGGTCATTTATGCCATCTTGGCTCTTTGTTTACGATTTTCAACCTCTCACCGCAGCGCTTCAAATCTATCTGAGCAGGTCAATAGCTACGCAGAAGTTGCTCGTGGACTCGTCATGAAGCGAGTCTCAGAAGGACCGGTTGAGGTATCCACTCTCCAATGCCTCTGTCTTTTGAGTATGGTCGATTTTACAAGTATGTCCGATTATGGCGTCTGTTTGCCAGTTTTCCTCGCTTCTTTTCGTTTTTGAAACAGATCCCTGAAATCCTGAGATTGAGAAGCTGGGAATCTTCTGGCTAAGAATGACTTCCGCAGATGGCAATACACATCGCTCAAGCATTCACAGCAGTCTGGCCATGAATCTTGCTCAATGTGCGAATCTCGGCCAGGAGCCGCGCGCTCCAATAAGCAACATCAGTCGAGAGGAACGGCGGCGATGCTTTTGGAGCATCTGTCTATTGAAGCGACTTCATGGCGGGGACTTTTCAATTGACCTACCAGACGTCGGAGGGCTCGCATACCCGCGTAGTCCTTCCCGTCCTGCGCGGATACTCTCTCCAGGTCCGACGCACCCTGAAACTAGACGAAGCGACATTCAAGATCAAGGAATTCTCGCCTACGTGATCATGCTCAGCGAGGCATTTGCGCGCACGGGAAGATATGTCCGTCTTCATGGACGACCGAGCACGGTGCCCCCTTGGTCGCCGCACTCTGAGTATTCTAAGATCATCGCGCTACAAATGGACCTTGAGACCAAAATGCCCCTTACACATCGGTTCAAGCCAGCCAATCTCAACGATAGGTCACTGGAAGAGCTTCAAGCTCACCGTGAGTACTGGGGCCCATGGTTCCTGAATCAATTCATGTATCATACCATGCTCTGTCTGCTCAATCACCCGCTTCTACTGTCACTGAGTCTCCGGACCTTCAGAAGCACCATCCCCGAAATCTTCCTTCAACATACGTCTGATTTGATATCCTCTCACACCACCTGGATCATTCACTTTATCAACTACTTTGAAGAAAAGGGCTTCTTTGTCTCAGATCCCCTTCTGGGCTACAGTGCCGCGGTCGTCGCCACCATTGAACTGCAGCTCAGCTTCACCGACAACGAAACCATCCGCGAACAAAAGCGCGACCGCTTCACCAAATGCGTCAAATTCGTCCAACAGCTCGGCCAACAGTGGCCGCACATGGCTCGCCTCGCACAACGACTTCAACATCTTGAAGACGCCGTCTCAGCAACCTACCAGTCCGACCCAAGCGCCGAAAATCAAAGCCTGCTGATCGACCTGTCCAAGTTCTGGGAAATCCTCGAGTATTCATCCAACAGCGACGCTGCATCTGCACGTCGTCTCTTCGGCGATTCGCTCTATGCAGGTCCGTCCACGACGAACCCGGAAGTCTCGCAGACATCACCTCTTCCTGCCCCGACTCGTATTGGTGAGGAGCGGTCGGCGAGTTTGCAATCCCCCGGGACTTTTGCGGGCAATGCGGCGGGGTTTGCAGACTACACGGCTACCTCGGTTGTGTCGCCGCAACAACTCACGTTGACGAATGATGAGTTCTCCATCCTGGCGACCAATTTCTTCTCACAGGGTCAGGAGTTTTTGCGAAGTGGGGATGCTTGGACGAATATTGGCAATTTTTAAATGATCTAGGTAGTAGCCCTGCAATTGCTTTGTGTCTATTTCTGGCGAGTTTCCCGAGGACCTTGTCAAGTGGTTTTTCTTTTTTTCTTTTTTTTTTTAAAAAAAAAAGATGAAAAGAAAGGAAGAAAGTCCTGTACAAATATACACTAGTGTTTCTTGATCAAGCAAATGAACAACCGATACAGACTCTAAAACGGTGTCGCTATGTAAGGGTAAAAAGAGCAATGAACTAAAAAGCAAAAAGCGCAAGTTCATCTATACTCGTATCACATCAAATGTCCCTTCCAAAAACTTTCATGTCCCCATCGAAAAGGCTTTCTTTCTTCCTTTTTTATTCTATTTACTCGGACAGCGCACTCTTAAACACCTCGACAAACGTGTACACCTCCTCAAAGGTGTTATACAAAGGCACGGGAGCCACTCGGACCACGTCCGGTTCCCGCTTGTCACAGATAATACCCGCGTCCTGCAGGCGTTGCGCCACCTTATGCAGGAGCCCCGGCTTCAGCAGCACACTCAGCTGAGCGCCGCGAGCGTGCGGGTCTGACGGGGTGATGATGGAGAACATACGGTCTGCATCTGTGGTATCCTTGAGAAGCAGGTACTCCAAGTATGCAGTCAGCTTGAACGACTTTTGGCGGAGGTCAGCAATGCTGGTCTTATCGAAGACGGAAAGAGCAGCGCAAAGGGTGGTGAGATCGATGACCGAAGGGTTGGAAATGACATAGCCGTTGGCGCCGGGGATGGGTTTAAATTCTGCGAATTGATCAGCGGTTTTATTTCATAAGAGGGTTTGTAGGAGCAAAGGAGGAGGGGGAGGGGGAGACAGGTGAGTGCGCTTACTGTTATCCATCTTGAATCGAACGGAGCGATCACCGCCGTACCAACCAGTCAGACGGTGACGGAACTTAGGGGCGTCCTCGCCTTCGCTGTAGTCGACCTTGCCGTGGCGTTCATGCACGAACAAACCAGCCATAGCACCGGGTCCAGCGTTGCCGTATTTGTACGTGCACCAGGCAGCAAAGTCAACATTCCACTCGTGAAGCTTGATCTCGACGTTGCTGTAAGCGTGGGCCAAATCCCAACCCACGATCAGGCCTCGGTCCTGAGCGTACTTGGTGATGGTGGGAATGTCGAAGAACTGGCCGGTATAGTATTGAATGCCCGGAAGAAGCAAAACGGCAGCATCGCCAGCGTGCTTGTCAATGTATGAAAGAATTTTGTCGGTGGAAACCTCATAGGTGCCCTCATCCGGTCCGATAAGGACCATGTTCTCCTTGGCGTCGAGTCGGTGCCATTCGATATGCGACTCAATGGCGTACTATCTCATCTGGTCAGCACCCGAAGGGCCTTTCTTGCGTAGATGTTCGCTATTCTGTACACTCACATGATCACTGGGGAACGCCTTCCAGTCCATTAGGATCTTCTTCCGAGACTCGGTAGGCTTATAGAAACTGGCCAGGAGGAGATGCAGATTGGTTGTCAAGGTGCCCATGGCAGCGACCTCGTCTGGCGCAGCGCCAACAATCTTGCACATAGATGCCGACGCCTGCTCCGAGAGGAGCTGCCATTCTGAAAGAGGAGAATCCTCCAATTTTGTGAAATGGCCGCATACTCCGATTGATGCCCAGGTGTCCAGCTGGGCTTCCATGTACTTGGCAATCGCCTTGGGCTGAATACCGAGCGAGTTACCGCAGAAGTAAATGCTCGGATCAGAGGAGAGACCTTTTGTCGCATGTCAGCAAAAGACCATCTTTCCCCACAGGCTACTTTTTCTCTTTCTCTTTCTTTTTCTATCTGATTTCTTTCTCGGTGCATTTTGCGACTGTTTTGATGCTTACCTGGCTTTGCCAACTTCTTTGTGGCAAGATTGGCTTTTGAGGGGATAATAAATTCATCACGGAGAGCACGCAGCGGGTCTGCTTTGTCGAGTGAAGCAGCATATTCTCTCGTAGCTGCCTCGGCAGGGAATGTAGGCTTTGGCGCCTTGGCCCCATTTACGCCGTTGGTTGCTGTCATGGTTGATGCAGGTGGGTTTGAATTGGGACGTGTCTGGGGTAGATTATGGGATGCAGGCAGGGGAAGAAGGATCACAAATACGACTGCGTCCACCAAAGATATTTTTGGTTCACAGATGAGAGAGAGGGGGGGAGTCAGCAGTCGGAATAATGAGATGAACAACACATGCTACAGGTCCATTTTATAATTGAGGGCCCTCGCAGTAATCAAATCAGAGGCAACGCAGTGAACGGAGGGGCCAGGCGGATAGCCTGTCTTCCGCTTCCGCTTCCTGTTTCCGTCTCCACATTATTGCGGTAATAGGCGAGGATCTCCGATCAGAGTGCCATTGTGCTCTTACGCTCGTACGCTCTTGGGGGACTGGACGGGGCCATTCATCGGTGACCGGATCTACATTCTTTCATTAGTCAATCATGACTAGGATTATGTGCAGACCACCTGCAGACTAGCGCAGAGTGAGAGTTATCCTGTCATCGTGGATGGCGTACAGGTCACTCCACGACACATGTTTTGCAAAATTCATTTGGGGGGTCGACAACCAAGACGATTGGTGATCTAGGCAAATGCTGCAGTCAAGCACAGCGCTACATGACGTGCTCGTACATGGATGCGTTCATTGAGCTTTACACAAGTTTGCTTTGATTTGCATGATTCACAGGAATGTCACAACTGACTTGATCTGAATGTTTGATCGAACCTATGATCATTCACAGAACCATTTTTTTGATCGTAAGTATATCTATCTGTCAGATAAGGTTGTTGCCATGACGGAGTCGTCGTAGACCCGGAACACGGAAATGTAATCCGCCCAGATTCCGGATCGTATACAAAGACCCGAAGCCCGGCCGGACAAAATCCGCGCAGAAGATATGGAGCAGACATTTATTAATGTGATAAATCAACACGAAGACGTTTCAATCTGAGACCAAATTTCAGATTTTTCTTTTCTTTTGTTGGGTGCCACCTTTGAAACCTCCCCCCCTCGTAGTCAGGTAAGGGTTACCTTGTGTGTCCCTGTTTACCTATTTTCAGCACCGTGCCCTATACGTCTTCGCCCAGATCAAGCCTGTCGTTCCCTTTAAACTCTTCGTCCTCCTTTCATCTTGAGTGAAAGTGCATCACAATGATTACCTCGCCCAGAATCCATCTTGGTGACTATGCAGTCTCTCCAGTGCATGGCTTCCTGCCCACTGGTCTGCCTTTACGGATCTTGCCTCACAACTACTATGCTCCATGGGAGAAGCTCGCTGGCCAGCTGCCCACTTTGATCAAGACGGGTCAGATCAGAGACCTTGTTGATGATCTGCCTGTTTTGACAACCACATGGCTGCAGTCAGAAGCTGAATGGCGGCGGGCATACTCTATCTTGGGGTTTCTCACCCATGCCTACATTTGGGGAGGTGAGAAGCCGAAAGACGTAAGTGACCCTTGGGTTGATATTCACTTCTCGTCTCAACCCTACGTCCATATTCATGGCGAAACGCATCATTATCGTATCACTCCGAGCAGCGAACCACTGCTTTCGCTCTGATTGCCCTTTATCTTTCTTTTTTTTTATTCCTGTGTCTCTTTTTCTTCTTCTTTTTTTGGCCTGGGTACGAACGACTGACATGTGTTCAATAGGTTCTCCCACCCTGCATCTCGAAGCCATTCCTTGAGATCTCCCGGGCGCTTGGACTTCCACCGTGTGCAACTTACGCAGCCGTCACGCTCTGGAATTTCACCAGTATCTCCGACACCAATGTGACTGAACCAGATCACCTCTCAGTTTTGACTTCCTTCACCGGCACCAAAGATGAGGAATGGTTCATGGTGATTTCAGTTGCCATCGAGGCCAAAGGCGCTCGACTGCTCCCATTGATGCTGGATGCCATCGAGGCTGTGACTGCCCAAGATACCTCCCAGCTGACGGCCTTGCTCTGTCGATTCACCGATGGTCTGGTAGATCTGACCAGAACACTCAACCGGATGTATGAGCACAACCAGCCGCATGTCTTCTTCCATCAGCTCCGGCCATTCCTAGCAGGTAGCAAAAACATGGCTGCTGCTGGTTTGCCAAATGGCGTCTTCTACGATGTGGGCCACGGTGATGGGGAATGGCACCAATACAGTGGCGGCAGCAATGCCCAAAGCTCTCTGATTCAAACCTTTGATATTTTCCTTGGAGTCAGCCACTCGGCGACGGGAGGCACAAGTATGAAGTCTTCAGGCACAAGCTACATTCAGGTAAGCAT
Organism: Penicillium oxalicum; assembly: GCF_001723175.1. NCBI lineage: Eukaryota > Fungi > Ascomycota > Eurotiomycetes > Eurotiales > Aspergillaceae > Penicillium > Penicillium oxalicum. The sequence goes on along the minus strand of NC_064654.1, from coordinate 1,103,624 downwards.
TCAACTGCAGAAGCACAGGCATAGTAGATTGGAGGATACACCCATGCATGAAACATATGACTGATTGCTTGACTCATTGCAGGAAATGAGAAATTACATGCCAGCCTCGCACAAGCGCTATCTGGAAGCCCTCTCGTCACTCTCTAACATCCGCCCATTCGTCAACTCCCCCCAGGTCGACTCCTCATTGAAAGAAGCGTACAATGCCGCCGTCCTGGCCCTGACATCTTTCCGAGATGCTCATATTCAAATGGTGTCGCGGTACATTATCGTACCCGCCCGCAAGCATACTCCACCGGACCTCAAGGTCAAGTCTGGGGACACGATCAATCTGGCTACAGCGAGTGCTCAAGCCAAAGGGTCAAGTGAGACAAATTCCATGGGGCTGTCTGGTACGGGAGGCACAAGTTTGATTCCCTTCTTGAAACACACGCGGGACACGACCAAGTCAGCGACATGTTGAACGAGAACATGGAAGCAGCAGGTCCATCACTTTCTTTGTGATCGACATGAGGCCTTTATTTTTATGAGGCCCCTCTCTGAAGCCATTTTATCGATACATCATTCTTTTCATTTTACGGCGATCAAGCGTTTCGGGGGCATTTTATTCTTATGATGGTTAGATTTAGACCTTTTGTCTTTTCGGCACTTTTTTTTGGGGAAACCATGAGCAGTTTGTCCCGTCTTTATTGATTGCTTTGGGTTGATTCTAGTAATGGATTTTCCACTTCATCGTGTTAATGCTCTCTCGGCCGATAATGTAATTCATTCAAATGAGAGAATATATCCAGAATTTTATGAGACCCAGACCTTGCTCATAAGACCTCGACTCCTGCACCAATTAACTATCAACCCGATGCATACGAGGGAAGAGAACAGGGAACTGGAACAACGTATATCACTCACTTCGGTAAGCATCATAGATCATGTTTTTCCGTATCATAAATAGAAGGGGGCAAGGGCCATTCTCTCATTAGGTTTGTCGAAACACACGAAAATCATCATTCATGAAAAGAAAAAGGAGGGGGGAATCCCACTTTTTCTACAAGAATGCCGCCGCAACCACCCCCGCCGCGCCCAAAGGCGGATTCCCGTCGCCATGAGCCTTTCCGCCTGGATGGGAGTCGTCGCGGCCAGAGTCATCGAGGCCATAGTCATCCCAGTTCTCAAATCAATTTCCGAGGTAGCTGTTGGCCTGGCTGGAGTGGATTGGGGGGTGTTGTTCGACGCACTCTTGATGTATACTGGTCTAAGGTATGAGGCATTGCACAGAGCAGGGAGAATTTGAAGGAAAACGAGTCAAACAATAGGTATTTAAAAAAAGCAATCGCGCTCGATTCTGGATTCAACCTTTGGCGCAAGTTAGCGTCAAGCCCTAAAACGGGCGTGGCCTTGGCGGTTAAACACCTGCTTGGGCTTGTGTTGTGTGAGCGGCTGGCCAGATCGAATACCGACTATAATCTACCACAGAAAGATGTCTGTACTTCCTAGCCAATGAGTTGCTGTCGGTCAAGAGACATCCTGAGTATGATACATTTACACAACTGGTCGAACGTAGTGCTTGATTAATACAAACCGTGTAGACTACCGTTCTCCCTAGGAATGGAATTGTTCATGAATAGGCTGAGTCCTGAAAAAGGTTCAACAGGACGGAAGAGGCTGAGGACTGACGGACCGAAGCCCAGTCGGTGAACCGTGCAGGTGTCGGCGATTGGGTCTGTCTCCACTTGACAATAAGATTGGTAGATTTATTGGGGTTTAGGCATCTCCTGGAGGGTAGTGGGCAATTATGTGGTGAAGTTGAAGCTAGTACATATACTTGGGCACTAATTCGGTAGTGCTGCGGGTCGGAGTATTGTGGTGGATGAGATAAAGAGCACAGTATGGATTATTTGTCTACGAAAACGATGAAGCACCAGCCATCCGCTATCCAAGAGGATGGATCCGAGGCGGGGGAAAAGTGCAAATAAAGCAGACTTTGATTCCGAGGGAGCTATCTCTATGATCCTTGAGCTCGACTGTCTGCTGTCTGTCATTGTCAAAGCTCTCATACACAACCCGGCAGCGTCACCTTGAAAGTTCAGCGTCTTACCAAAGACCCAGCGCAACGCCGAGTATCTGGGACCGCCCGTTCGATTTCGGACTTGGAGGGATGGTCAGTCGTCAAGAGGCGATGGAGAGACCATTGGCAATGGGTTGGCTGTTGGGCGCCAAAAGATTCACTTGAGGTCGGCAAGTTGATGGGAACGATCAGCGACCTAGCGCTCTTGTTCAACGTCGTACAGATGGCTGAGATCTTGCAGGATCCACACCCGAAAATTGCTCTGTAAATACCGGAAACAGCATCGAAGAAGATCACGAGACAGAGGCACGCAGAACATCGGAGCGAGTCCTTTATGGATGTGGGTTGGTGGCTGCAGTCGACAATCGGGAAATAGCTATCCCAAGGCATATGTTTGGATAAACCCTGGGACCCGTGGCAGCGCATACGCATATCGAGAATTTGTCGGAAACTTGACATCCTCAGCCAGAATGGATGAATGAAAACCCCTCCATTGATGTCGCTTTCAAAAACTGGTGGCGGTCAAACAGGAAAGGAGCGACCGGTCCGATTACCGATCATCGCTTCTTCGTAGCAGTGGGCACGCCTTCACTGTCCCTCAGCTCGGCCAGGTACTTCTCTCGTTCGATCAGTTTTTCCTTTTCCTCCTTGATCATTTGGTCGACCGTCTTGATTGCTGCCGCCATCCGATCCAGCTCCTTCGCCTCCGTGGCCCGACTATAGGGATTCTTCGGCGTATCATTCAACGGGATCTCGGCCGTCCGTCCGGGTGGTGGCTGTTGCTGCTGTTTCGTGTTTTTCCCCTTCCCACGTGATGGCGCAGGAGTACCAGTCGAGGCGCCACTGGTCAGAATCTCATAGAAAGGCTCAACCGGCTCGTTGAAAATCACCTCCTCGTAGTTTTGACTGATGACCACGTCCCGTCGCTCTTTCATGCCCTCGGCATCAGGTCCGTACGGGTGCAACTTTAGACTGTGCCACAGGGTCTGCGGCTTCTCTCCCGATTCTGGCGTAAAGTAGAGCTTGATCTGAATCTCAAACTCGCCCCAACCCGTCTCTACCACTTCGAAGGGGGGGGTTTCAACGGTGCGGACGGCCTGTGCGTAGGTCTCGTGCAGCTTGAACTGGACCTTTTTCAACCAGTATGAGATGTCTTCATCGTTGATTCCCTTAACAAAGACGCGCCATTGGTGGGTATGATCGGCGGGGATGTTGGCGGGTCGCTTCTCGGGATCAAAGGGTTGCGCTTCGCTGCCGAAGATGAACGGGCGGAAGACGGAGATACCCTAGGAGTGGAGGAGGTCAGCCAAGCCAGAAGCAGTGGAATTACAAAGGAAGCGACAAGTATCTCACTCACCTTGACACGCTTATTACCAGTTGCAGATGGCATGTTTGCTGTGTTGTCGAACGAACTGGGAGACTGAACAGTGTACAGTCCAATCTTTGATTTCGCACAGCTTTGACGCGACCGCCTAATGCAGGAGACGCGGGACGGAGATCGGAAATCGGACCGACCTGGACCGTTTGATCATGTGATGTAGTGACGGCATACCTGAGCTACCTGCAGATATGGAGCTCCGGATCTTGAGAAACAGTTCTTGATCGATCGATCGATCGTGGCCCCAACTTTAACATAGATAAACCTGACTTGCAGCGCATTTCGTCTACTCAATCTTCTCACTCAAATCACACACGACACACAATGGCTTCAAAAAGGCTAGTCGTTGCGGGAGGAAGCGGGTTTCTAGGTACGCGGGTTCGAATTTCGCGGCAGAAACGGACAGACCTTCAATTTCATGATACTGACTTGCGTCTCTCTCTCTCAGGATCGCGAATTTGCAAAGCTGCTGCTGCACGAGGATGGGATGTTACATCACTAAGGTAAGCCACCAGCTTTAACAAAAAAAACCACCATGGGCCATAAGCTCTTCTCGGCCATCCGACGCCCTGCCAGTTCCTAATATGCCTTCAGTCGCTCCGGCGAACCTCGTTGGGACACAGTCACAAGCTCCACAGAGCGGCCAAGCTGGGCCAGCTCCGTGAAGTGGGCAAAGGCTGATATCCTCAAGCCGGAAACTTACAAGCCATTTCTCTCTGGAGCTACTGCAGTGGTCCACACGATGGGAATCTTGCTCGAGGCGGACTACAAGGGAGTAGTCCAGGGCCGGGAGCCTATTGTCGGTGGCTTACAGCGCGCTTTCAGCTCCTCCAAATTGGGGAGCCAGAACCCATTGCAAAGAAAAGAAGGCGAGCCTCTTGAGCCCCAGGAGAGAGATGGCCAGTTGACCTATGAATTGATGAATCGAGATTCAGGTACGGTTCGATAAAGACATGGAGAAAGAAATCTCAAGTTGATCCACTTGGGCATGCAGCGGATAAGCTGACACTAGAATAGCTATCGCACTGGCGCAAGAATCTTCAAACGAGCACGTCCCAACCTTTTGTTATATTTCTGCGGCTGGCGGAGCACCAATTCTCCCTGCTCGATACATCACTACCAAGCGCGAAGCCGAGGACGCTATTTCATCCTCCTTGCCAGATCTTCGCAGCATCTTCATTCGACCAGGCTTCTTGTATGACTCGAGCAGAAAGTTCACCTTGCCGATTGCCCTGGGCGGATTTGTCGCGTCGGAGATCAACAACCTCGTCGGCAATCGACTAGGTTTCTTGGGATCCATGACTGAAAAGCCACTTAAGGCTGATGTTGTGAGCGAGGCAGTGGTGGAAGCTCTGGAGGACCAGTCCATCAAAGGACCAGTGGGCACAAAACAAATCGAGCAACTGGCGACAAGTGCGTGGAGAAAGACGATGCTCTAGGATTGTTGAGCGCCATGTCACACAAGTGTGCGCCCTTAGCGTAACTCGCTGGAAAACAGGATCTCGAGTCATTCTTGACGAGAGAGAGGTGGCTGATTCATTAGATGGATTGGTCGTCTTGCGCCATGAACCATGGGAAACCAACTGCGAATGTATAATACTCTTGTTTCCATCCCTCCATCTTAGATCATAGTACCCCGTTCGAAACTGTCCCGGATCTCGGTCGTGTACTGCCAGATTGTCAGTACCCTTTATGAACGATGATTCAGATGTGGACGCATAACGTACCTTGTTGTAGAATCGAGCCAGCTTTTGGTTGAACTGCTTATTCTTCTCATTGATGTATGTCACATCGGCTTCTTCGTCTCCGCGACGCTCCTTGCGCTTCTTCAAGCGGACCTCTTCCGCCTTGCGGATATCATTCACCAATCGGTCCACATTTGCGCGACTTGGCTTGTTATCGGTGAAGCCCACACTATCCGCAGTTGAATAGAAGCTGCCATTTTTGTCGATCGCGATCATTTCACCGTCCTCAGTCTCAACGATCTCTAAATCGCCATTGGCCGCTGCTTTCTCGATAGCGGCAAGTTTCTCCTTCTCATATGCCTCAAGATCTGGCGGAAGTTCACGCAGCTGGCGCTTGTAAACCTTGCGAGCATCTTGCGTGTAGTCCTGGAACGCAACATCATCGCGATGCCGCTGTTTCTTTTCCATTCGCCGATCCCATTTTTCCGATTCCTCAACAGTCCAATCCCATGCTCGCTTCCGTTCGAAATCTTCTCCAGCAGCTTCTGTATCTGCCTTGAGAAGGTTGTGTGAGGCAAATGCATGTTTGCGGGAGAGGTTATTTAGCAGAGCTGGATCGGTAGCTAATCGCTGTGTCTCGGCGGCCGTCTCTTTCAGGTTGCGCTCTGTGCCGGATTTCTGCGTGAAGTTTGTTAGTGTCGGAATTCTCGCTTGGGTGAGCCGAATCTAAGATCCTTTCTTATATTGGATAATTTCCGGGGCTCTCCTGACTTACAGCACGGGCCTTGAGAGCTTTGAACCTTTCCATTCTCTCCCTCGCTTTGGCTGCAGCGTCATTTTCGGTCTTTCCGGGAAGGATTTCCTCGGCGGATGTGTCTGCATTCTCAGGCTTCTCGGCATTGAATTCGTCCTTTGCGGACGCTGGTTCTGGTGATGCTGAGGGCATCGTGAGTCGTGTTCAAATGTAATGACGTCTGCAAATCGGTGCAAGGCTATCGGCCGGGTGAGAAGGTAGTACACGGGCAGAGTCTGGCGATGAGATAACATCAGGTTCACCGCCTGATGGCACCGCCCAAATCTGCCACCCCAGATAGCGCCCCTTATCGACGGCTGTTTATCTCCCATCTCCACTCGGGCCGTGGGTCGTGGCCTCTCCGCATTCCTATCGTGGCGTTCAATCTGTCGCAAAAGTGTGGTTGACTCGCGGGCAAAGATGGGTAGCCCGTCATCACAGATGCTTTTGTCTTTTGGGCGAACTGCCCCAGGAATCACTTTCAGACGACAAACAGTACGGTTGTTGTGCTCTTCCTCCGTCGAACCAAGCCATTCGTCGGCGGATCCGTCGCCTACGCAATTATTACGATGTCTTCTCACGAGTTCGAATCAACACAACAGCGAAGCGCATCTTCATTCGGCTCGTCGGAAGGAGATTCTGAGCTTGATTGATTCTCAATGGGTCTCAGGGAGTCCACACCCCGCATTGTGGGATTCTCTTAAAGGCGTCCATCCCACGAACCGCAAAGAGGAAGCGATGAGACTTTACTCAGTCAATAATCTATCAACCCTGCGAGAAATCTCCGAGAGATTACTGGTGGATGATTATGGTGCCAAGCTGTTCCACAAACACCTTGAAGCTTCTAAAGTCATGCAACGTTGCGAGGAGCATAGCTCATACTCAGAGCTTGTCTCCTTTTTCAGCGACGTCCATGTCCGTCTAGCCCGTCTTGAACTTCCTCAACTAAGAACCACGCTGGGCCTCAAGTACGCAGCTCTTGATCTGGCCATGCCAGCTTTCCAAGAATTTCTTCGTATTCGCCAGAGTCTGAATGGGCCTCCATTAAAATTTCCCAGCAGTGCTTCTGTCATTCATGCCCTACACGAGTCAACTGAGTCAGTACTGTTCGCCAGGCCTGACTATGACACAGCGTTCATCCTTTCAACACTCACTTCAGAAGGAGATTACAGCCTTTCTAAGGGAATAAATTTCCACGAGATTCTACATGCGTCACCTGATGGTGACTGGAGCACTTGGTCAGCGTACCTTTGTTTACTTGCCAAACTCCACAGCCGGGATGCGTTGTGCAGCTCTTGGAGACAATACTTGTCTATATACACGAAAGATAGTGAAAATTCGTGCCATCACGCATATGACTTAATCGTCGCGTTGGTAAGAGCTAGGCGCTCTGAGGAAGCCGCACTCTTTCTGGAGCAAATTGCCCAGAGGAGTGAGGACAACCTGCCCTTTTTCTCCACGTTTGCAGATGTCCAGGTTCTTCTTGGCGACCCTATCGTCAGTGAGGCGATCCCTGACCTGATCCAAGGCCGCGAATACGAGGGGCTTCTGGAAACTTATCTTGAGGATGTGGAGTCGCGACTCGGAATCACATGGAAGCACGTCGAGCAGCAAAGCGAGGTTAAAGTCCACGTTAGTGTCGCGCCTGACTCACCTTGGACAGTCTTCCGAGACCAACCCCTTTTCACTATCGATGGCGAAAGTGCCGGGTATGAACATTGGGCTCGAATTTGGTCTGTTATCCAGAGCCTCGGTTGTTCCAAGTCTTTGAATGACCTTGAAAAGATCGTCGACGTGCTGAATGAACAAGACGGCTGTCCCCAGCAGGTTGTCGTCCAGCCTTCCAGTTCGACAATGCACAATACGTTGAAACCCATCCCCGCATCCACTGAGTTTCAGTGGAATCCTGAGCAGGCGCCTCTGGAGATCTCGGAAAGGCCATTTCCAAGCTTCTCAGATCGACCACCGGCATCCACTCCCGCCCTATTTGGTCTTCTGCGTGCTCGCGCGGTGGTCAAAGGTGTGCCTCAAGATAACAACAAGTGCCTTCATCTACTGCAATTGGGGAGCTTGTATATGCGTGCCGACCAGCAAAGCCCTTGGCAGCAGTCAGGATACATCGTTGCTTGGGATCGACAACTTGGCGGCATGATCGCCTTGTATGTGGGGCGAGCGTTTGGAGTCGTCGATCGGGGCCAGACGCCATTGAGCGCACCCTTGGGATCGATCCTGCATATCGAGCCGGCGCATGCACCGAGTCGCAAGCAACGTTGTTCTGGACGGCAGTCACGGATTTCCGACTATGCTAGTTCGTATTACTTGGACCTGGATTCCAGTCCCAATCTGGAATATCAGAAAAAGATGTAGTCATTAATCACCCCACAGTATGAAGTGCGAGTTGGTGTCATACGGTGCGACAAAGCATGAACTGTAACGCACGCCCCCAAAGGAGACAACATCCGCCCGTCTTGGACCGCTAGTTCCATAGATCACTGCGTTGACTGGTGCATATGTAAGAGAAACTGAAGCATACCTACAGCCTTTTGGGCAAACATGGCGTTTGGTGAACCCGCTCTTGGCCCGCGACTGGCCACTGACCAGTCTCTCGCTGTGGGCCTCCCTTCTATTGCCTCAAAACAAGGAGGGATGCATGAAATCAGTGATTTTCAGCTCCCTCCTGAACATGTCAAATCCCTTCGTCACACAAACACACACACACACACACACACACAACACACACACACACACACACAACATGCATCCCTGAAGATTCCCCGTCAGGTGAGACATCTATCGAGTGGCATTCTTCCCTTGCCCGACGGCCTCATTCGAGGACTGGACGAACGATCTACGAGGCTTTTAAATTTCTTCATTGATCAAATTTAAGCTCACTGATCGGGTACGCATGCAGATTTTGGAAAGCACCTAATTGCCACCACCATCCCCTGCCCGAGCGAGGTGGTGGCGACGATCTTCAAGCCGCTCGCCATGATCATGTATCGGTCATCAGCAGATTGTTTACTACTAAGATGGACCGACGGCGTGGCTGGTCGATCGTCAATCCAGTGGACCAACACACAGCCCCTTCCTTGCCAAGTTCATTAGGCCACCTAGCCCAGCCACGAGCAGGTACTTGCGTTTGTCGCCCCAAGCGGTCTAGGATGCGGTCCAAAGGACGTGCTATACAAGCGGACGCTCTGGGACGTGTCTATGAATTGATGTCCAACCTCTCAGGGAGAGTGACAGAGCGCGACATATCCGCTTATCCTTCTCTTTTTTTTTGTTCATGAAAAAAAGGAAGCGTTACCGCTCTCTGACGGAGGCCTGAGTGGACGTTCATGTGAACGAAATTTGGTATGTCTTGATTGAATGAGGTGATAGATCATAAATGGGCGATTATAGATGCGGTCGTCTTGTCCCACCTTTGATCGGATTGTGAACCTTAAAAATCTATACCGCCTTGACTTGATGAAAAGCATTTGTCCACGCTGTCTTGGTCAGATCCACAAATGGAGAGTATCAACCCCGTGGCTCTCTCGGTGCGTCCGAAAGATCCGTTCTGCGGAAGGGCAAACGATTGCGGAGAATGAAGCCTCATTTGAGTCCACTTCTGGAGGATAATGATTGCGCAGTTCAATTCTGCCAGCGCTAAACCAATGCGGCTCTTAGGACTCTTTTTACTAACTTTCGTCAGGGGACAGACTCAGACAGCCACCATCACACCGGTGGTCTACTCTTCTCTGGACATGACCTTTCAGCCAATTCCTGGATTCTCATGACATGACGCGAATGAATTCCAACCCCACCGCCCAACAAAAGCAAAAAAAAAAACCAGAGTACCGAGATAATCATACATCTGATGACACCTTGGCACAAGCCACTGATAGCCCCCTGGGGGGTTTTCAGGCTCTACGTCTCCAATAAACGGCATCTTCTCGGGCAGCGGTCTGTGCAGTCTGACGGCCGCATCGTGATCCCTGCGCCAACAGTCGGCTGAGCTGTACTTGCCAGAGTCAGATCCGATGCCTCCGTTGCTCAGCATCGTCATTCGTGGTCCCTAAGTGGCCTTGTGCCATGGCTCTTCATCGTCACGGCTTTTTGAGGTGGGGCGGAATCACAGCCGTCTTTCATCGTTGGTAAAATGCCCCTGGGCCAAACTCTCAATGCCGCCAGTCAGCGACATTGGTCGTCCTTTTCATCATCGTCCACCCTGGCAATTCCCGACCTCTTATATTCTGATTGGATAAGCCGCCGCTGACGTAGTACCGCGTTGATTGATCCCATCGTGCGCGGGGCTTGTCTCCAAAACGAGCCTTGGCTGAGATGAGATGAGATGTCGATGTATGCATGTGCATATGTCTCTCGTGAATCATTGATTATATACCAAAAAATGGTCCCTCAAGCTCAAAGGCAGAAAGACTGGGGGGAGAGCTCGAAATTCCTCCGTAGAGAATCACTATAGAAGTGATTGATAGGTAGTGTCGGGAGCCATCGCCAATTCCTGTTGTGCCAGTAAAACACTTCAATCCGTCGAAGATTATGATGTTGACTCATACGGTCCGTTGAAAATCCTGTCGTTCTGTGCCTGTGTCCGCGGTCACACTTCGAATACAAGAGGATATGCGAATAAGGATCCACGGTACATCGGCGATCATCGTTCATTTCGTTCTGAGTCATTACTGAGATTGCTCCGTGATGAATCCTAGAGTGTGTGGCAAAATTGAGTGGATATGGTTCAATGGCTATAGTTGCAATAGAGGTACTGTTGATTTCCGTGTCACCTTTTCCGATTATTTCCATTCTCGCTCTGGACCTCTTCCTCCGTCCCTCGACAAATCTTCCCTTCTTTTTACCCCTCCATCATACGATCTTCGTACCTCCCATCGTTCTGTCCCTTCCTGTCATCCAAGGTGAAGAAGCACATCTACTGATCTTTGAAATACTGGACTATCGACGTTCGAGTACGCTATTCGTCAACAAAAACCCATCGAGGCTATCCGCACCATTGCGATTGGAGCCCAGGACTGCCTGTGCCTCCTCCAAACCAGGATTCCGAGTCCCAAGAGACTGGCACGGTGGAGCCCGCAAATTCACGGTGCATTGGCACTAGGAGCGCTCTGGCTCTTTGAGCAGACGAGTCGACAGACTTCACTTTCAATGCGTCGATCGCTTAACGCGGCCTCGTTCGGTCGGTACTTTCTGTCGCAGTCCACGGGGTGGTACCGTCCAGGATAGCAGCCTTCTTTGCCTATACAATGCCTACACGATCGTCCGCACCGGTCCGGTCGAGCTTACCAGGGGAGTAGGGTTGCACCGGCACAAGGAAGGTGTCGTTCGCCGTGCTTTTATTACTAATCCATTTTCACGTTTCACATTCACCGGACCTTGGCTCGGTGGGCGGCCCTCGGTCTTGTCGTAACGAGCGTCAAGCTGTCAACCATTCACACTCGTCTAATGAGACTTTGTGGCTACGGGACTTGACAGTGGGCCCGCACACCGTCAAATCTGCCGTCTTGAGTCGTTGTGAAGCCCGCTCGGCCCGTTCCTGGGCTCCTCTTGCCTCTTGTTCGCATGTCTTCGGTGGTGGGCTAAGGTTGCACCTCTCCAGGCGAAGTCCCCCGATGGATACTGCCAGCTCTCTCTATGCTGACTCACCCAAACTCGTGCGACAGGTGGTAGAGCCTCGATCAGTGTCCTTGGCTGCTCTTGATACAAAGTCAAAGCAAGATTGTGCCGGCTCGAATGACCGATGTGTGTCGTGACTGCTCTACCAAGACCTACCCGCTGCTCGACGGCTGTTTCAGAGATCGTAGTCAGATCTCAACGCTCCCAGAGGGTATCCCTTACATCAATCAGACTTCTTGAAGGTTATCGTGTCTTTTCTCGGGACCCCTTGTCGTTGCTACGGATGGTGATTGGTCGGTCCACGAGATCGGACATTGGTGACAAAGCCCTTCTCTGCCCACAGGCGGGACTTGAACTTGATGCCGACCTCGCCTATACCAGTATGCTGGAACAGAAGCGGGTTGATCCGTAGGCAAACCACAAATTGATTGTGATTCTCACGGAGATTATCACTTGCACGCTCCCTCACGATCTCCATCGTCCTGCGAGCCTTATTTGCCACGATCGGACGATCTGATTTCACCGTGGATGGCTTTACGATTTAGTTGCGCCACCTGACTGAATACTTTATCAGATGTGGTTTATGCTTATTTGCTAAATGACCCGGAATATGCATCCTTGACGTTCCCAACGAATGGCCTGGACCTATGCTTTTGGGCTCACTCACTGTCGAAACTTATATGTTATAAACGAGGTGACAAAGTACCCCACAATCTGGTTTCTGGTCATCGAGCCCCATTCCTCTTTCTTTGCCCCCAATTCTATCGTACGACCCGACGGCTTCCTGCTCACTTGAGGGAGCATCAAGGCCGATCAAGAGCACACCCGAGAAAAGATATTCTGCAGAACTCATCTATGGTGCCATATCATCATCAGCCTGGACCAGCTTTTGCCCGTTGAGCGCATGAGAATCGGTTCGACGCTAGATGTTCAATTTGACAGCGCACGGTGCGAATCAGCCCTTGCCAGACAGTCCTGAAGCGAATTTGGTTTCCAGTCCTCGACCACAAAGCCGACAAGCCGCTTGGGCTATACGCCAGCCACGTTCTCAGCACAAACCCAAAAATGAGGGCTATGAAATGACAGCATCGACGACACCAGTCAATGACCATCCGATGCTAGCGTCTGTGCCCATACATAAGAGGGCCCAAGACCAATGGTACGGGCTCTCATCGAACCACTGGATATCGACAACCAGACAGAGACCGTCTTTCTCAGAGTCAATACCGTTGCGAACAATTCAAGACCCTCACTATCAACAGCACCATCCTCGGGTCGACACGGTGGGGGATACGCCGAGCGGCGAAACTAGTCTCATTGTGAAACATGCGGGCGGAGGTAATTGTCATTCTTTGCCATCAGACGATCTTGAAAACCAGTAATGTTTCCTTCCTTCCTTCCTTTCTTTTTTCCTCTGTCTTTGATGGTCAAGCTTGAAAGTAAAAGACCGCTGTCGTTCTCATTCCTTCGGCCCTTTGCAATTCAGGTTCCACCGTCAAAGCCAGCATCTTGGCTTTCCGCAGATCGGGGAGGGGGCGATGCCCAGTCCCATATCGCGAATGCACAATGAGTCGGCAAACGCCCCTTGACTAACAACATCAAATGTCGTAGTAACCATGTAGGCACTCCAGTTGCAATGCCCAGTCCTTCCAGTGCGGGGAAGCCTCAAGTCGGTATGAATGTCACTATGACTATAGAGGGCACCGACGGGACTCAACATGGTCACGCAGAACCAGCCCAGCCTTTGAAGAAGCCCGGATACAGTATCCCTCGAGGCTTTGACAAGCTCCTCCACCACGAGCCCGAATTATCATCACCAGGTCCCAAGCCGCCACGTCCATCTTCGCACACTCGCTTTCGTCTCCATGTTCGACAGCAACCATTAGCTGCGCGAGCTTGCGGTGCAGGTGATCGAGACAGGCGGCCAATCGACCCACCCCCGATAATTCAGATTCTTCTCTCGGACTTTGATTCGGCGGCGCAGGAAGACCTCGAGATCTTGCAGGATCCTCGATTCACAGTCGGCTGTCTACTGTTCCCTGTCTCAGACTCCTCGAGCTCTTTCACCTCCGCAGAAAATGGCGGAGTCCAGTCTTCAGAACACGATCGAGACGAACTCCTCAACCCAGACGAATCTCCGTCCACACCTCTGCTGTCCGGAAAGGCATTCATGTCTCCATTCTACGTGGACGCAGATCCCGATCCCATCTCCGCCCCCAATCATCCAAGTTCACTGTCGGACCTCAATCTCAAGCATGACGCCCTCAATCCGCACGGACGGCCCCAACATCTACGCAATGCATCCAAACTCAACCAACCAGCGACCTTTTTCATCTTTGCAGATCTGTCGATCCGTTCCGCCGGACTCTATCGGTTGCAATTTCGCCTGATGAACTGGGGTTCTGTCGAAGATACCGGTCAATCCATGCCTATCCTGGCAGAGGTATGGTCCGATCCCTTTCGAGTATATGCCGCGAAGGATTTTCCCGGCATGCGCGATTCGTCACTCCTAGTTGAGGGATTGAAGGAACTTGGTTTTGTGGAATTGAAAACACGCGGGAAGGGCAAAGGTAAGGGGAGAAAACGGATGTGAATGGGATTATATAGTCGTAGTGGACTAGGGGGAATGACTTGTCTGTGATGATTTCTGATTATTTTTTGAGATTTTTCGCTTTGGTGATACCAGGATTTTTTTTTGTTTTCCTATTTCATTTGTCGATTGTTGCTGTTGTTGTTGCTTTTTCTTTCTTTTTTTGCTTGTTTATTCTCCACAAGAGTACTCCGATAGACTCCTACATTGTTCGAAGGTGGATCCTTCTCGATCTTGAAGGACTCGCAGTATACCTCGCCTATGTGCGCTTGAAGCCCCTTGGGCGATTCGAATGAAGAAAGACGAACATTCTGTGGATCAACATTTTCCATCTTTTTTTTCGCTTTTTTTTTACCCATGCTGGTACATAACTCCTCTCCCCTCTCCAGCTTGTCGCTCATCCTCTTCTATCCCCCGACCCCTTCTTCTATATGTACCCTTCCTGTTGTACCCGGATGTGATCGAGCAAATCTAGAGGACCCTAGGTCCACAATCAGCCGTAAATACCTTAGGCACGTTGATCACACTTCTCAATCTTACCGTATTGGGCATTCGAGGTTTGATCACTCCGCGTGCTTTTTTCCATTTACTTTCCATGCATGAACTGTGTATATATACTACGGCTACCTTACCTACCGGGACCTCCCACCCACCCGTCTACGTGCATCATAGTAGATCAATATGCATAGAGGCTTATCTACTTGGTTGGTACATGTGTGGAATCTCCACCAGCTCATTGGATTTCTCACCGCTAGCCCTGGATGTGTTTCTTCGCCAGTCGTCAACATTGAGATTTAGAATTTCCTATCTCACGGGCATTCCAGGTCCGTTGGGTGCGATTGTCAGATACCTACCCAAGGTAATCAGATAAGTTGACCAACTTCACTAGAAGTGACATTCTGCGTTGTAGGTACCTAAGCCATGCTGAACATGGATATGGATCAATTGGACGGGAGTCGACCCAGGCATATGATGATGATGGGCGGGAGAAAGTACCTGCTCTAGGTAGGTAGGTAGGTACTCCTACCTCAGTCTTACTCGTCTACACTATCTGCAAGTTGTTTCCAATGACCAGTTGAAACCTGCTTGATAAGCTTGGTACATGGCAAGTCTTTTTCTCATACGGAAATTATTTTGTTCTTGTCGGATTGGAGATTCTCATCACAATCGATTTATCGTACAGTCAACATCTTGCTCGACAGTCGTGGTACATATTGCGTATTATACCAGTTCTCCTTGAGCTCGGCAATTCTGGGCCCAAACTCAGGGTGATCATCCAGATATTTGCAGCCATTCATCAGAAAATCACTGTTCTCGAGTGGTTCACCCTCTTCGTGCGCCATGAGTGCCAACATAAATGAGGCCTGCGGAATTTTATAAGCGTGGCCCAAGTAGTACCAGTCTAGCGCCAAGTTGCGATAAGCTGGGCGAGGAATGGATTGGTTGAAAAAAGAAGAGATCCAGCCAAAAACAGATGTCAGTGAATTTGCTTTCGAACTTGGACCTGGCTGATCCGAGGATGTTGGTGCGTTCGTTGTCACCTCGGCGGGAGGCGGATCTTGACTTTGTGATTTAGCAGAGGCGTGTACATTGGCGGCGGTCGGAAATCTTCCGAGATAGACCTGGTAGTAGAAATTGGCGATATACAGAATGGCCTTTTTACTCCCGAGCGTGGCGGCCTTGCTCATGGATTCTTCGTATTTATCGTACTTCTTCTCGCTCATCATGATCGAGGCGTATTCAATCAATGCGTTGCGGTCGTTGTACTCCAGAGCTGCGATGCGAGTAGCCTCGTCGGCTTTTTGTCGACTTTCGGGTGAATCAAAGGCGTCATCGTAAGAGGCGTGAAGTAAGGCGTAGACTCTCCATGGGGATTCAAATACGTCGTCCATGGTGATATCCAAAAACAACGGGGGCCGGCGACGTGTGGGCTCCAGGAACGGCAAGACTCTCTTTTCCATGAGTTCAAAGGCTTCCGCGTACTGTCCGCACAGGCCGAGGATTTTGGCCTGGAGAATCATCGCGGGTGGGAACCCTTCATCGGAGAATTGCTTCACGAGCTCCGTCCACTGTGTTTGCGGAGGACTGTGCGTCCAATTGACCAATCTTGCCTGGAGCAGAACGACGGCTGCTCTTGCGCCTGCCAATGCGCACGAAGAACTGAACCACTCGATCGAGGAGTGGTGCCACGCGGAGCCAACAATTCCAATGCGGTAGACTGCGTCGACGTCTGTCGAGCAAACGGAATTAATATCTTTTCTCTTTTCTGCACAGTCTCACGAGAGGCATGGCAGGCTGCAATTCTCACCTTTTGATATAGACCGAATCAACTGGGCATTTGGAGGCCCCTCCATTCCCTTGAGGATCTTGATAATCACGTCCTCAAAGGTCCGAATACTCACTCCCGGAAGCAATTCCGCTGCCACCGCATCTCTATAGAGAAGCGGCGATATTTCAAGAAAATCATGAATAATCCGCGCCTTGTCAATCTCGATTGACTTGGTAAAGAGGCCGCTGTTGCTCACGACCCCAATGCCATCGATGACTGGCCGCGTAGCCGAACGTCCAGCTTCTTGAGCTCTCTTCTTCCTTTGTAGCGAGGGGGCCGGCTTCGCAGAACTGCGTTTTGTTTTCGCTAATCGACAAGCGCTGCTATGAAAGGCTTGTCTCGAAGGACAGGAGTCTTTGTTCGAGATCGGGAAGAGGAGGTTTGCGCGTGGGAGGAGACCGTTCGCGGGGAGATTTTGCGCACGCGGAGATGCGCCCGAGAGACTTCGGCGGAGATTGAGCCATTGTCGTAAAGCAGGGGATGGTCTTGCCATCGCATCAACTGTGCGACTGTCTCAGCAGCAATTCAGCGGTGTTTGGGTAAGCAGGTGAAAGAGACTTCGGCGTCGGAGGATGGAGAAATTGGAGAAAAGCGGAGGCCAAGTCAAGCTGCAGCTCCGCTTTGGCACCTCCGAAAATCTTCAATTCCAGACCACCGAATTGATCAGAGCCCGGAGGAGCTTTTTACCTCAGAACCTTATTACGCAAAGGTCAATCGACATTCGTATCGATTGCTAAATTTTATGACATCACATGCTTGGTGCGTTAATCAAATAAAAATCAAACCCTTGATATCAAATGGGTCTATACCACGATGCGTATAATGTACATTTAAAATTTGCCCTTCACACGACCAAGCCCTAACAACGCTCAAGAAAGTAGTATAACAGCCCTCGAAGCTCGATCACAATCCAAAAACCCCCTCCATTGCAACATGCGCAAGCCGTGGAAAATAAAACGAACAAGAAGAAAGGAGAGAGGGCAGAGCGCAGGAGGAGACGGAGAAGAATGAGGAGGAGAAAGAGGATGAAAGAGGAGGAGGATCGGATTGATGAATCAGAGCATCGTCCTTATTTCGCCTTCCCGGGGATTTCGAAAGGGGGGTGTTTTTTTCGGTTGTTTATGTTGCGTTCAGAGTGCATTTTCGTTGTTTACTCCATAACGACCTTGGCGCCGAGACCCTTGAGGGTCTCCATGATCTTCTCGGCCTCCTCCTTGGGCACAGACTCCTTCATGACCTTGGGCACAGACTCGACGAACTTCTTGCTGTCAACCAGAGACAGACCCAGCATGTTCTTGACCTCCTTGATGATCTTGGCCTTGGAAGCAGCCTCAAAGGACTCGAGCTTGATGTTGAACAGGGTCTTCTCGGCGGCAGCGGGAGCAGCCTCCTCCTCCTCAACAGCAGGAGCGGCAGCAGCACCACCGGGGCCAGCAGCCATGGCGAAGCCACCAACGGGGAGATCGGGGATGTTCAGGCGGGTCTAGAAGCAAGAAGAGCATTAGATGCTAGACTCGAAACAAATACAGCAGAGAAGATTGCTTTCGCAACGGAATTCAATTGAGCCCGTCGCGAAATCGCAATGCCCCAAATCATAACGAATCCAGGCTGATTTCGCTCACCTTCAAGCTAGACACAAGATCGGCGGTCTCCAACAGAGTCAATGTCGAGATCTGGTCAACAATCTGTGCAATCTTGGGGTTGACGGGGGCAGCAGCGGCCTCTGTGGATTCCCATCGTCGGTAGCTAGGCGTGCGGGCTGTGTATGTGGTCGCAATGCGCAGGGAGGATGGGCGGATGGAGCCGGAGAGCTGTCGGCAGCTGCGAGCCGCGGCCTGGATAGGGAAAGACATTATGATGGGAGAATGGTGTAGGCGGAGTAAAGGCTAGGAGAATGGCAATGCAACGAGGAGGGAGTTGAGGGCGAACGACAGCACTGCTTCAACCGCGATAGTGACAAACAAAAAGAGTAGCAAGAGTTTCGGGGAAAATCTGGGCATCACGTGGGTTGACTTATGTAATCACATGCTCTCCATCATCCATCTACGCCGCGCTGGCTTCCCGTCCATCAAACGAATGCAGCCTCGAGCAATTTCTATGAGACGTGGACTAATGTTGGAATAATTTGTGAATTCAGTGACTAATGTGTCTTTCTTGTAAAACAACTTGCAACAATCATCGGGTGTGACCTTGGAGATTTTATGATTTCACCTCAGAATGAATCCGAACATTGTCACATCCGCCCCCAGTTGGCGTAGTCTGCCCTATTCGTACCAAAGATGTCCAACAGTACAGATACAACACTGCAGTCTTCATGCTCATTTATACTCATTGTCTGTGAAAAGAGCACTTCAATGGTGGAATCCATTGACCGGATTTCAATGATGTATTATTGTAGTCAGCTATACACACCTTACAGGCGCCCACTTTTTTTTTCTCATGATATCATGTGGATCTATCAACACCGCCGGTCTGGAAGCCATTGCAACCCCTCCAAGCTCTTTCATCTTATTCAATCCTCATCCCAGTTAGGGTTGGGACCAGGGGGCTTTGGCCCGCCCGCTTGCCGGGCAACGATGATCTGGTCAACGCTTAAAACAGTACGAGCCGCCTCGCTGGCCAATCGAATGGCACAGCTCTTGGCGGCCATCAGGTCCAAAATGTTCTCATCCACGGCATCCAGAGTGCCGTCAGAGTCACCGACCTCCAGATCCACACCGGTGGTCCAGTAAGGCTCCTCTTCTTCGGAGCTACCCTCCTCGGCGTCGAGGTTGGCACGGTGGTGCGCAGTGTACAGGCGGGAGAGAACCTCGGTGGCATCGAGACCAGCAGACTCGGCCAGTGTGCGAGGAATCACTTCAAAGGCCTCGGCGTATTTGCGGATGGCGTGCTGAGGAAGACCGGGGGTCTTGTCGGCGAAGTTGGAGATACGCTCCACGAGCTGGATCTCGGTGGCACCGGCACCGGGCACCAGGCGGGGGTCCTTGGTGATGGCCTTGACAGCGTTGACACCGTCGTCGATCGCACGCTCAATGTCATCCAAGTGGTTCTGGGTAGCGCCCCGCAGGACAATTGTTGATGTGCGGGTCACGGCGTTGGCGTCTTCTTGTCTGAAAACAGTGACACGGTCACCACCGATCTCGGTCGTTTCGACCACGTCGATCTGGCCCATCTCGTCGGGCATAGGGGCACCCAGACGGGCAAGGGGGGTAGCACCGACAACTCGGCATAGGCGACGGAGCTCGAACTTGGAGAGAATCTTGATCACAAGGATGTTGAAGCGGTTGAGGTAGTGCATGGCAAGGTCACCGACACTGGAACCAGCAACGACCACACGCAGGCCGGAGTCGTACAGTTCCTTGATGGCGGCCTCGAGACGGTCCTCCTCGCCCTTGGTGAAGTTGACCATCTCTTCGGCATTCTTCAAAAGGACTGTTCCCTTGGTCTCGGTCTGGGAGATATCAATGGGGCAGCTGAAAACGCCGACCTTGGCCTTCTGGGCCTTCTTGATGATGCCGTCGGGCTCACGGCCAAAGACCATACCCTTTACAACCTTGGACTGTTCCAAGCTACCACCCATAATCTTGACGACACGCACATTATCCACGTTGAAGTTTGCGGGGTTCTTGGGTAAAACGGCGAGCACAGCCTCTGCGACCAGAGCGGCGAGGGCATCCTCAGTGCCGGACTGCTTGCTAGCAACGACTGTTCGGAGAGCCTTGCTAAGCTCTGGCACGGAACGCATGTCCTTCAGGCGATCAACCTCGAGATCTGTTTCACAAGGTATAAAAGTCAGCACACACACACACATTTCAATGCTCGCGTGCACCAGAATATTGTTGACAAGTCCATTTGAACCAACACAGCGCAACATTGATCAAAACAATTTGACCATACCTTCGAGAACCTTCAAAGCAAAGTTTTGCGCCTTCTCGTAGCCCGACACAATATCACTCGTCTTCAGACCCATGCGGATCAGCTCCTCCGCCTTCTTCAACAGCTCACCCGCCAGAACAATGACCAAGTTGGTGCCGTCACCCATTTCGGAATCTTGCTGCTGACTCGCCATGACCAGCAACTTAGCGGCAGGGTGCACGACATCGAGTTCGCGGAGGATCGTCGCAGCGTCAGAAGTCAGAATCATTTTCTGCAGGTGGTTGATGACAATCTTGTTGCGGCCGTATGGGCCCAGGGAGGTCTGAACAGTGCCAGAAATGGCCTGGCAAGCCTCGATATTGCGAATGACAGCACCATCTGCAGCATCGTGGCTGTTCAATGATTAAAGAAAAAGAGGCCAATTGTCAGCAAGCCTTCATGGTAAATTATTGACGTTCTCAATTGCGGCGGGCAGATAAGGAGGTGGACATTGTCTCCGGTGCGGTGGCATGCAAGTTCCGGCGTAATAGGATTGTTTTTCGGCACTTTTGAACATACCTTTGGTACCCGGCTTTGAAGAGACCCTGCTGGGAGGGCCCAGGAAGTGATAGCGACATTGTTTCAAAGGCCGCGTCCGATGTGGAAACGACTAAATGTGAGGATGATGAGGGAGTCGATGGGCTTTCTCAAAGTGGTGCCGGGGAATTTTTGGAGCTCGACGGGGGTGCGGTGGGTTTGCGCTGTTTGCACGAGGGGAGCTCGCCAGTTGTCGGTCAGACTGATTGACCGCCTCAACCAGTTATGCGTACGAATTGAACACGATCAATAGTATATATAACACATGGTTTTTCCCATTTCAATACGAAGATCTGAGACTTTTTCATTATGCTGTAGAGCCCTCTGCGAATAAGTGATATATATGTATATGCTGACAATAATATGTTGGGGTGCCAAATGAACGGCCTTGAGAACAGACTCCTTTAACCCTCATAGATTCGGGAGACCCAGCAGGCACTAATAACAGAAAGGGAGATGAACCATGCAATCACGACTCATATTGTACAAGTCAAATAGTCCGAGGGCCTCTCTCTCGTCACCAACCATATGAGTTCTGCGTCTGATAGGCTTTTTTAAAGCTTGGCACTGCACTCAGTCAGTACACGATAACTTCTCCTCGCTGGATCAACAGGTCCCGAGAGACAGCGGCGGACATACTATAACTTCCAAACGTACTGCATCCATTATCGGCGTAAATTGTCTCGGCTTTCTCGAGCCTATCGATCATCAGCACCTCAATGAATCCAGGAAAACAACAACAAAATTCAGTTCAAAGTACTTACCAGCCCCGAATGGCCTCTTCACGATTGTAGCTCTGTCGCAAAAACGTTAGGGAAAAAATGACTCGGGAAGACCAACAGCGACAGACTTACAGAAGGATGAGTGGACATGAACTGCGGCGGTGCAGACTTCTCTTGCTGCTGCATTCGATGCCATCTAGGAATGGGCGTGTTAATCTGTGCCATTCTTTGTGAAGACTTGCAATTCTGACTTACAGTTTCACAGCTCCCTCGGGGTTGAAGCATGCCTTGGCCATCATCACTAATTCACACATTTTCGTCAGTATACAACACGGCGTGCTTTCTCGAACATTGATCAATCATACTCAATCCAATATTATCTGCCTCAGCCTAACAGAGTCCACTCATTAGTCTCCATCCGACCTTTCAAGAAATCTGCTATCAGCCACACATACCTCCTGTGTTCGTGAATTTGGCAAGCTCCACATCAGATTGACCAACATACTCGACAGTTGACCCGAAACATCAAAGAGAAGAGAGATCAAAAACACCGTCCCGAGCGTCAAAAAGCTATTGCTCATTCGCTCCGCCGGATGTCGGGCCACAACATGGGCAATCTCATGACCTAATACCGCAGCAAGACCATCTTCATCCTGGCAGATCGGTAAAATGCCCGTGTATACGAAGACTTTGCCGCTATAGAGTTGAAATACCACACAGTCAGCACCAAAACCACTATACACGTCAATCTTGGACCGGAGGAACCTCATGCTCCACATTGCAAAGCTGTCCTTTCAACGGTATCCGAGACTTTCAAAAAAAAAGTGTGTGTCATCTTACCCAGGAAGCACAAAGGCATTCGCATTCTCATCATCCAGAATCACATGGACCCTCCAGTCGGCGCCTTCAATTGGAGCCTGCGGGATCAATCTCTGCAACACCCGGTTCACCATCTGCGCTACCGGATGATTATCAGGCAATATTCGGCCCTGCGACTGCGCCAGAACCTCCCGGTAACTCTGCATTCCCATCTTCAGCTCTGCTTCGTGCGAGACGCAATTGAATCGCCGGCGACCGGTCATTTCAACGACTTCTGTATTATATAGATAGATTCCTGAGATACCAAGACCAATGAGGACAAAATGGTGTGGTTTGGATCGTGAAAGCAGCGTGTGGAAGATGGAGGGTCGAGCGGAGTGGGACGAATTGAAGCGGTTGTAGGTGTTGCGCGCTAGGCGAGAGGGAGTCGTTGCGAAGGCCCTTCGGGGATGCAGTGCTTCAGAGAGTTGAGAAGGTGGTTTGGAGTTTGATGGCTGTCGTGGTTTGCGCGTTGAGACCCATCTTGATGCGAGTTGTAGATTGAGGTGGGCGCGCGGATTGATGCGGGGATGCGCTGATCCAGAGGGAAGGCCGAGAAGAGGTATTCGCGCGGTGCGCAATGCTGATGATGCTTGTCGGAGCATTCCTGTATACGATCCTGCGATTTAGATACAACGAAAAGATTCAAAAAGTGGTTGTGCAATCGAAAATGTCCAGCTGGTGGCTGGATCAGAGGAAGAAACGGAGCGAAGCTCATCGGTCTCCGGCCGGGGCTCCTCGGTGATAAGAGAGCCACCGTCGGCGATAGGGCTGACCAACGGGCTGAAGGTTCACTCCCGCCGTCTCAAACGCAAATACATACCCTTCTACCATGTGCCAACCTGAAGGACTCTTCTACGCAAAGTCGGGACCTTGAACTAATTTCGAGAGTATGAGGGATGCTTACAAGGATACTAGCATGCAAGATTTCCGTCGTCATTGTTCACATAGAGATATCAATAGAATTATGTTCAAGTGTAATAGCCGTAACAAATAAAGAACATTAAATGCTGTAGGTATTTGGCTCAATAAAATCAGGTCCAATCGTCATGTTTCTCAACGAGTGCAAAGACAGAATAGGCAAAAGAACAATGGGAATGGGACCAAAATCAAGACCCTCATCCACAAGAAAGGAGCCTCATGTCGAGAGATGCAAGAAGATCGTGTCTGAGAGATTCAAATGGGGGGGAGAAGGGTCACTCTCGGTCTAGGGAAAAAAAAGGCTCGAGGCCCGTTAGGAGATGACGGAAAGGAGATGTCTGGATGCAATGCCTAAGCCGGCAAGAGCGAGAGTGGCAAGATCAAAAGAAACAATAAAAGTGTGGAAGGACAGGAAGCCAATCAAAAAAGGACATAGGAAACCCAGGTATCATGCTGTACATTTCACGGTAGGAACAAAGTGGTATCATGTGGGCGCGAGGAGGAAGTACAGCGATCACAAACAAGGCTAATAAAGGAGATCGGATTCCCACGAAGGAGGGAAATTGGGCCCGGAGGCGATGATGGTGCATGTGCATAATCACAATGCGCGTTTGCAGAATAAGAGCCGGCGCCGGTGACCCAATGATGAACAGAACAATAGGAAAGAATATTTTCGGGATAGCGAATGAGATAGAAGCGCACGCGTGGCGAGTAAGTCGGAAATTCGGGAAAGTGTTCATGGCAGCCCCCCACTATTCTTCAGTCAGGGCATCGTCACCCATCTCACGCCAGTCTCTCGACTTGTCTGTCAGACGACGAATACCAGGGATGCGCTGAGCCCAGTGTGCTTCCGACGGCGTGCGGAAAGTGAAGGCACGCTGAGAGGAGATCACCCCGATACTTTGCAAGACCGCCTTACGGGAGTCACGGCTGAAAACGGCTGGATGGTTGATCCATTCAAGAGCTGCGTCAAGGTCGGCGTTTAATGCGCTCATAGTATTTCCGTCAACGGCTGGCGACGCAGTGATGGTGGCAGTTTCTGACGCGGATGAGGCATGGCTCTCCACAAAAGAAGAGGATTTCGGAGAGCTTGACGTAGGCGTCTCAACCCGAATACTGCCTGCGTCGCTGGTGCCTCCCTGCCTGGAGGCGGCGGCGGGGGGAAGTGGAGGGAGTCCACCCTTACCAAGTCCCTTGAGAATACTGCGGGTCTCGTTCAGCAGATGCTGACCACGGTCCTGCTGGCCACGCGAGACCAGGGTCAAGGCTCTGGTCAACATGTCGGACGTCAACAGCTCCATGCGGCGCTGAACGATTGAAGGGTGGGGAGGGATGGGAGGTGTGGATGACCTCTGGTTTCGAGCCCGTGGGTTGGGTGGAAGCATGGTGATGGCCAAAAGCGAGGGACGGGGCGAGTGGGTGAGATGACCATCACGAAGGAGGTCGCCATAGGTCAGATCCGCCTGAATCAATGGAACCTCTTCGACGCTCATGACGCGCTGCTCATCGCCATCCATGCCCCCACCGAGGGCCTCTAACCCTGAAACCAAGCTCTCCCAGGGATCCTGTGGCATGGTTTCTTGCGTAGCATTGTCCGGTTGAATGACAAGTTGCACCAAGACATCACGCTTGTCCCCAAATCGAAGATCTCCCAACGCGGCCTCTGCATCTCGCCCGGTAGCCCGCTTGGTCGTATGGAGAGCACCGCTGATTTTGACAAATTTGGCCGGGGACCCCTCGGGTAACCGAAGTTTCAGCTTGACGTTCTGGTGCGAGGTCGACTGCATGGCACCGAGACAGCCAGCCATACATTCCCGAAGCATCATCCAGTCCTTGACGTACAGGTATGAGCCTTTGGTGCGGGTGGACAGCTCGATCATGGTGTCTGGCTTGTGGGTGAGTCCGAGACCGAAGGAGTGGATGCCGACCTTGGCAGCTTCGGCGCGGGAGACGACGAAGTCGACACTCTCGGGATCAGAGGTGGATGAGTCGCTGATCAACATGATAGTCGAGACTGGGTTGTTGAACTTGCGTTGCATGAGCAAATCCATGGCCACGTTGGCACCTTCGACAACATCGGCGCGCAGACTCTTCTGACCGACAGGACGGATCGACTCGAGAACCTTGCCCCAACCATTCCAGAACTTCGTGGTCATACCCACCAGAGGCACACCGCCGCCACTGGATCCAAATGTCACCAAGCCCATGCGATCTCGGGCGCCGAGACTTTGCACCAAAAATCGAAGGGCATCGCGCAAAAGGGTAATTTTCAAGCCCTGCATAGAGGATGAAACGGGAATGACTACGACGATATCAATAGGGATGTGGATGGAATCGAGAGGCAGCCGTTCGGCGTCGGGGGTGGTGTAGTCGGTCAGAGTCGTGTTGTTAGACTTGCCTGCACCACAGGACGAGGTAAGCGACCCTTGTCGCTGAATCCGCCCACCCCTGTAGTCGTCCTCCTCGGCTCCCAAATGATCGTAGTCGTAGTCGTGTTGTGAGCGGGGCGAAATCTCCCCGGGATGCACGCCAGTCAATGCCCGATGCCAGATTTCCAGTTGAGGACGGTTGGGGAAGCGCAGGTAAAAGCATGGGAGTTCGCTGACGGAGAGGTTGAGGGAGAGAATCGGCTCTTCAGTCCCTGCATCGATCGATTTCAGGTGCTTCTTGATCAAAATCGAACCCTTCAGCGTACAGCGCGTGGGTTTGCGTTTATCCTCGTACTGTTGCGATTCGGGGGTCTTCTTCTCTTTCACACAGATGAGCATCTCCGCAAACAGGTAACACTCTAGCTCTTGCCATGACTCGCGGTCCTTGCCCACGCGCATCTGCCCGTGGAGTCGGAGTTTACCGAATCTAGAGACTGCGTTAGCACTTGCGTCGATCCTACGGCACAATTCTCTTGTCCGCTTCCCGATGGAAACTTGGACTTTGGAATTGCCCACGGGGAGGGGAAACCAACCTTGAAAATTCGAGACCGTGCCAGTTGTCCACTCGTTTCCTCAGATTCTCCGCCACTTCATCGAGATTCTCAGTAGGCTCATACTGAATCGACCGGGTGTCGAACCGAGCGTCCTGGTGAAAGCCGCCAAGCCGCGCCGACTGGGGCTCCTCCACCAGCGAAGGATCTGCAGTAGGCGGCACTCTCAAGTCGTCCACGGCTGGGCGCCAATTCCCTTCCGGCACTTCGACGGTGATGAGACAGGTCAAGGTCTGCTGTTGGCGCGACCGATTCATTGTGGGGAACTCGCTGCGGACCGTGACGATGGGCGCGGGAATGGGGTTTTTGGCCGCGCTTGGACGAGCGCTCACTTCGGATTCCATGGCCTGCACGTCGTAGTCGTGGCGTCGTCCGCTGCTCGGGTGTTGGCCTTCGTGGTAGTCGCCAGACGAGCCGGCTGCGCTTCCGTTTCGAGAATGCTGTCGTTGCCGTGACTCGGCAATGGAGGTCGATGCGCCTGTAGTGAGGCGCTCAACCCGCTCTCGTTGCATGGCCGCATCGCGGCTGTCGCGTCGAACATAGGTGGAAGGGACCGAGGGCGCGGACTGTGCGTTGGTGATACGGCTGGCGCCGTCACTTGGGGCGCGTCGACCGGACGACTGTTCCCATGGTGTAGGGGTTTCGAGACCACTCCGCAGGGTTGCGGTGTCGCTCATGGTCACCGAGCGCACAATGTTGCTGATTTTTTCTATGCGGCAAAGAAGGTTCCCGGTCAGCTGAGTGGATTCTTACTCCGAGTGAACAATCTGTGGCTTTGAACTCATGCGAGCAGCACTGATCTCACATCAAGAATGCGGGGGGGTGAGCCAGGCGCAAAGGGCTGTACGAACCGATATCCAAGACATTCCCACCGCGACTCGTATCCAGGCCAAGTGGCGCATTGCATGTTGGGCAGTATTGCGACTCATATTCCCTGATAAACTCGTAAAAACATGCCTCGTGGGAGACATGACTGCAGGAGAATTGCAGGACTCGCTCTCCCCGCAATGTGTGCTCGAGCGGCTCCTCACAGACGGCACATTCACTGCCCACAAAAGTTCGCTCCCTCCGAGTCTGCCTGCGATCAACCTCCATCACCCCGGCTGTCGAGTTTCCCGATCGAGAGTTGAAGGAGAGACGAGCGCGATTAGAATGAGCCAACTGTCCGGTGGAATCGGATGGAGGCGTGTACGCTGGCCCGGCTAGGGCAGAGGGACCTCGTAAGCGCGAAGAGGGACGGGAAGCGTCGGTATGACTAGATGCACTGCTCCCAGGACGATCTGATTTGGAGCGAAAGGAGCGCAAAGAACGAAACGTAGAGCGAGACGATGTATCTGGTCGCGATTGGAATTCTGCACGTCATCGAAGGGAGGGGGCCGTCAGCAGTGCGCGCGGACGGGCCGAAAATCCAGGCTCCTGAATGGACGTCTGGGTGTAATCATGCAACGCGCTGGTGGAAGCGATCAAGGTCTTTTCTTTTGAGCTATTGCCCGTGGGGGAAGAGGCGGGAAAGGGGAGGAAGTGCAATGCAGAGACGAGAGCACAGGAAAGATCAATTCTTCATCTGTGTCTTTGTCTCGGGTTTGAGCACTGGGCAGCTCTATGCGCCGAGTGGCAGGAAGGCAATTGCCAGGAATAGCGAGGCGAGCGGCCTATAGATGAGTGCACAAGTGATGGGTGCAGGAGGAGGAAGCGCCCGGGGATGGGGGCAGAGACTAGGCACGAGAGATAGAAAAGAGGGATTGGCTCACGGCAAAAAAAAAGAGGTAGAGGGAAAGAGTGCGTAAGGATGTGTACGTGTGTGCGAGAGAGAGGAAGAGGAAGGGGAAGAGAGAGAGGGCGAGAGACAATGACAAGGCCTAGTACGAGGCTCCGACAGCGCACGTCTAGAACCCGGCGCTTGAAGGTCTCAGGCTTTTCCACAGGCGACTCTCGTGCGACGAGACCTGGCGAAATGAGGAAGAAGGAATGGCCCCGGCAGGACGTACAGCAAGAATGAATGGCTCAGATTGGAGGGAAAAGGAGGAGCAGGAAGAGAGTGCATCCGGAAAATAGAAGATACTGGTGTGAGGTGGAACTAGACATTGGACATACCCGACGACAGCGATGGCCCGAATTGCTTCTTTTTGGGTCGTCCGAGGAGACCAAGTTCAGAGGGTTGAGGGGAGGATGGATCACTCCCAGTCTTAGTCTCCGATCTGGGCGATAGTCGAGGTTTCCACATGGGAAAGAGGGGGGGGGGGAGTTGTTTCTCCCAAACACCCACGACAAGGGACGATGGGATGGTCAGATCACTGCAGGTGGGGTTGGAGGGGGGGAGGAGAGAAAGGACCGGATGAGAACGAGGCCCGAAGAACGAGACGAGCTTGGAGCAGAAAAAAATTGAGACTCAACGCCCCAAAGTCTAACGGAATCGAAAAAGATTAGGGGGGGGGAAGAAAATCGAGATGGGGAAAAATAAAACAAAATGGGATAAATCCCAAATCCAATCCAAATCAAAATTGAAAAAAATAATATCCATACAGTAATTCAATGTTTCAATGGTGAATTCATGGCGGAATCCAGGAATCAGAGCCGGCCAGATCCCAACTAGCGCGTGGGTGGTCCTCCACCTGATGATTCTGATGCAGAATGATTTGAATGGTGGGTAATCTGATTCTTGGATTTCCAGGGCAGGCGAACGGATGATCGGACGCGGAAGTACCGTCAACGGTGGACGAAGACTCCAATCTGCCCGGACGCAGAGAAGGGCACTGCATCAGGAACTACAGTCGAGAGAAAGAAAGGACCGGCTGACTACGAGATTCTGGAGGAGTTCAGTCGATTAAATCCGAGACTCTAGAAGCAGGCAGGAAAGCAATAAGAGAGAGAACCTGGGAGGATGATCCAGTCAGGCGACAAGGCGTCCAATGTTGGACAACAAACCGAGTGCTTCTCGAAGCCCCGGAATCGATCATGCTCGCGAGATTCTTCGGTGGCATCGTTCCAAATGCCGAGACCAAAGAACCACCCATGTCACGCAGCACACACACAGACACTGTGACCTCCAGACTACATCAGTTAGTCTGCAGGTCCAGTGCCGGCAAGAGTCCGAACAATGATGCAAGAGGATAAAAAAAAAAAAACCAATGCTCCCTGCACCCTATTCATCAGAAAGAGACCGTGGAAGCAACGTGGCAGACATCCACTTGTTGGAACATTGGAGAAGGCGAGGAGAGCGCTTGCTACGCGCAGCAAGCGCTCTCCGGAGCAAATGACCGATTGCTACTGTCAAAAAGCACAACCACCAGTCCATAAACCGACGGACGGGTGGCCAGTTGTGTGATAAGTTCGCGGGCGATGCACTCCAATGCTCGACGCCATGCCAGGAGGATAAACTGAAGTGCGCGTGTCAATGCAGACTCCATCGAACATGGCTACTGCACCTCTCCAGAGTCAAAGTCACGAGGGATGACAAGGACCCTTGGAATTAGACTGTCATGATTGGCTTAAGGCAGGGGATCCACCGAATTCTACTGGCACGAGTCTACAGTCAACGGCTTTTCTCTGTGTCAATGATAGAAAGCCGAAACAGAGGAAGTTGACTTTGCGGATGAGAAAGAAAATGGATAACTGATCAGAAGGCGTAGGAAGAAGAGAACGGGAGCAAAAGAAACCTACGATGCCAAGGAGAATCACACCAAGATTAGGGAGGGAAGACCATCAAGAACAAACCAAGGAGATACTCGTGGTAGGGTCTGGGTGAGATGACTTTCAACCAAACCAATGACCAGTAGTTGAGTCGATTGTCCGAGGAGAGGATGAGGCTGGATGGTTCCATGCTTGATCTCACGGCCCTTTCAAGCATTGACGGGAAAGGTAAGACAGGGGATCGTGTGGTGTTTTTCTTAGCCTCGCGGCGCACCACTTGCAGAGTCGCTTCTCTTTACAACTGTCCTGTCCGCTTCTCCTCGTCTGGAGAGGCGATCGGGGGACTCCACCCATCGTGCCGAGCTCGTTTCGCTAGTGAGCGGGTGAGCCATGGATTCGGAAATAGATGAGTGACGGACCCGATGGCCGGTGGAGTCCCGGACGCAGTACACCAACACGGTGGAGAATCTAAAGTAGAAGTGGACTTTGTACACGAACTGGACTCGCTAGACACTGGACGCACTGGACGGGAGGATGCACGCGCCTGAAGTTGAACGCGACCGTCGGAACTCGCTCCCCCCCCCTGAACAGTGGATGAACTCCTCCTAAATTGCCATGCAGGGACCTCTCCGAGGCCCCCGCGAGTGCAAAGTGAGATATTCATAGCACTGGATTGTTTCAGCATGAAAGGTGAGGTGAAAGGGCGAATCTGAAAGAGCATCACGTAGAAGGCCCCGATCAGACAGACTGTAGTGTTCGTACACTCTACGAGACGAGACGACGGCTTGTCGATTCAAAGCCATCGCTTCTGGAAACGAAACAATTCCCGTCAAAGGAGCGCCAAACCCTGCTGTCCGTTTCCCTGGTTGGGCTTTGTTAATTTCCAAGTTAGGTTCGAAGTCTGGACGCCAGTCAAGCAAGCGAAAGTCTGTTGCGCTTTGAGGCGGTTAAAGGGCTGCATTGTTTACATTTTGACGCCGGGCAATTCTACGGTTTCCTTCTCAAAGAGAGGATCTCAACATCAGGGGTGATCCCTCGGAAGCTTTGCAATCGCATCACAGGTCCTCGCTAGAGGATATCGACAATCGATCGTAAGGGTCCTTCAATGCGACCAACATTCTTTTAAGGCGTGGGAGTGAGAAAAGGCTGGTGTGGAGACACTCAAAGATCAGCATGTCATTCATTTGTCAGTCAAGACTCTGACAGATTGAGTCGACTCGGTGGCTCAAATGAGTTCACCTCAAGCGAAAGTGTATTCGACCTCCCGTCAGCAAGTGAATGAAATTAAGCCATTCATGGAATGACGGCATCCCGACCCCGTGTATTTAAGAGATGACTACAATGATATATTATTTTTGGAGCTATATTCATGCTCTACTGGAATGATGTGTAGAAAACGACCGCGGTCCTTGAGACCAAAGCCACGCGAGTGTCTTTGGAAACTCTAATCATAACCCTGCGTCTCTTCGTCAAGCACAAACACCGACCAATTTCCAGGCCTGAAGAGTTCTTGAGAGAAGAGTCTGTGCTGATTGGTCCATGTGCTCTGCATGAGTCTGTGAGTCTGTCCTAGCCACCAGTCGGGGAAACTCCCGCTTTGGGTCGGTAGAAATCCCAGAGAATGCTCCATCGCAGACCATCAAAACCACAAGTCTGAAAAACATGGCGAGATGACAGAATGGTTCATCTACACCCTAGCCTCTATGGCCGCAGAAGAAGTAGTAATCAAAAAAAAATAAAGAACAAAGATGTAGGCTTGTGTCGGAATTTGGAAATAGGTGAATACACGGGAATTAAATTTGTGTCCCCCCCCCCCCCCCATTCCAAACTCCAATTTCAATGGACGCCGGGTCTGATGCAGAGAAGTTCTAGAAATTTTCTCTTTGCATTGGAGCCGAAAAAAAGAAAGCCAAATCAAGCAAAACACATAATGTGACCAAACTCAAAAAGCAAGAATGGCTGACTGAACAACGAGAACCCGACACGCCGCAACTCTGAGCAATCAGCACACGCTGTCGGGCACCGACGGAGAGGGACCAACGCCCTGAAACGGAGAACGTGGGGCCCAGACTTTCAGATTTTCTCATCAGCTCCAGCTCCAGCTCCAGCTCCGGTTTCCAGTCAAGCAACTCGAGGTCGGCCAGTGCGTGATTGTGCGGTCGAACGCTATCACGATCTACTTTTTTTTCAACTTCATTTGAAGCTGGTGTGCTAATCCTTCAGTCCTTATTTTTTTTTTCTCTTTTTTTTGGCGGGAAGGGGAGGGGATATTGAACTCTGAGCTGGGAAGGCGAGCAAGCAAGCCTTGGCTCGGCGAATTTCAAGAGTGGACTTCCGGCGGAGTAAATCATTTACAGATACCGCATTTCCACCATGTGTGTGTGTGTGGAAAATGGCATTTTGGATCTTCAATCTACCGATGTTACGGTTGTTTGGAATTCCTCTTTCTCGGGTCCATCTTCAAGCGTGTGATATTCGTGACGTATGATAAAGACGAGACCCGAGTGGATCAGGGTGGCTGACAGAATGAAAGTTGCAACTAAGTATGCAGGCAACTAATAGTAGTATTTTGTAAGAGTTACTAGCGTGTTTAGACTAGAGAGTGCTGCTATGCAGTGCCAGACTCGAGGTAAGTGACGGCAATCGGGCGGACGATATTAGACAGCACCGTCTGCCTCCAGGGTTAAACACGACTAGGACGAAATCATGTGCGTCTTGTACTATGTGATACTCGGTGAGAGAGTCATGGAAAAATGAGCACTTTAGTCGGGACTTTTCGAGAATTGTGGCTACATAGGAGATCGGGCCTGGTGGTTTACTCATCTAGCCGTTCGGACCAGACATACGAACTACCCAGTCATAGAGATCTGGATCTGGCCGGACTGATCTGAGGATGCTCTTCTTGGATGCTTCAATGGATATGTGGCCATCAACACATCGCCACAGCTCTCCCGGTCAGGACTCATGGATCCTTGGGCCCTTTGCATCGATTGTAGGGTCCGGTAGCTATTGAACACGCCTTGTCTTCTTCACTGCCGGCTCACCATGCGACCCGTGAAAATGCTCCCGCAGGCTCTAAATCTCTGGTGCTCCATCCTTTGCAGTCACATGACCTTGAATTGGCCAGCGACGGCCGGACTTGTTTCTATGTTGGGATTAGTGCCGAGATCCATTGGGTCTCGTTGGTCGAGGGCGATCCCTTGCATCCATCCAACTCCCGTGAATCCAACGGTTTCTGTCCGTCGTGACCAGGCTGGGGCTGGGCT
Source organism: Penicillium oxalicum (assembly GCF_001723175.1). Lineage (NCBI taxonomy): Eukaryota > Fungi > Ascomycota > Eurotiomycetes > Eurotiales > Aspergillaceae > Penicillium > Penicillium oxalicum. Next base: position 1,070,333 of record NC_064654.1, on the reverse strand, counting down.
GCATGTGGGAGGTCTCAATTTCGAGTCCCTCTGCTTCCACGTCCAAGCCTGATACGACCAGTGACCCATCAAAATGACCAAACGGTATACATTATAGGCCAATGGTGTACAAGGGTTCATTCGTCCAAATTTATTTCCTAACCGATTTCTGATGAGCAACGTTCCTCTATCATTTCCAAATTTGCAATGAGTAGAGTAGAGTGATTCAAGCGCGCTCATCGACACCGGAACAGGCAGAGCAACCGCAGAAATGATCCCAAGTCTCAAATTTGCTACATCTGTTCAGCGCCAAAGAGCGCATTCCCCTCCCTATAATCAATGTAGCTAGCGCATGAACATCACAATACAAAATCTCTCGCACGCGCACCCGCCAAGGTCGGTCAAATTGGTCGCGGGATCTTCAATGGCTTTGTGTCACGATGAAGATCATTGCGGCCAAGGACCGAGACATCGAAGGCATTGCGAGGAAAGAGGAGCCCCCTCCTACTGTCGAGATCTACACATTGACTCCACACGGGCATATGGTGTGTACCAACGCACGACGAGCATCCATAACGATCGTCCACGATGATTGACCAGGCTGTCGGGACTGGACGATCATCATTCAATTTCTAGTTTTTCACTTTACCCTGTGCCGAGCGTTGGTACACCTCGTGGTCGTGCACCATGAATCACCGTCGAATTTCTTTTTTTTTTCCATTTTCTAATGGCGCCCAGGTAGGGTCTGCCGCGCGCCCCCTTCGTCCTCGGGCGCTATTTCATGTCAATCCCTCCCCACATTCGGGTGCTCGTCCCACCGATTGAGGTAATAGTGCCAGTATACTGCCCGCTTTTGACTACCGCAAGGGCACATTGAGAACCGTCCGTCGCGCTAGAAGAGATTGCTCTCTTGTCCCTTCTAGTCTTTTTGCTTGGGTTTTGCAGATCACTAGGCCAGCTTGACGCGTTGGCGTGTCTTCAGTGTGAATGTTTATCATTCATCGTGGTTGGATCGAGCTCAGGAGGGGTCACTTTGCCAAAATGGATTGTTTGCTTTGTTGTACGAATTGATCACGATGCGAAGCAACGGCCGTGCATATGGATGCCATGCCGTCCGAATTGTGGAGACTTGGGACTTGCATTTCTCCAAGTGTGTTGCGTGGTGCGCTCATGCAGGGTCATGCCCCCTCTAAGTCGACACCTGCCTTGTTCGATGCCAGGTGAACGAAGAAAAGGAATGGAGGCCACTCCGTACCGTTGAAAGAAAAATAAAAGTCGAGCTGTCAATTTTGTGTCTGCCACAAATCGGATCTTGCACACGGAAGATACCAAAGTCAGTCAAAGTCAAGAATTCCAACCTAACTGCTCCCGCCCCCAGAGAACAGTGGAGCTGCACGGTGAACAGATATCAAGGATCGACAAAAGTGGCTTCTTTTTTTCCCACTCGGGATTTTTGAATTTGTGGATAGACGATCTAGTCTAGCCCGAGAGAAGCTAACTGGGGGCAAACAACGTACAAATCCGTCGTGTCTTTCCCTTCCAGCTTAGCCCCCCGTGACGTATCTCAGATGCAGCGCAGGATGGATTGCGCTACCGGAAGCCCCCGACCAATCTCTTGCTTAGCTGGATTTGGCAGAATTGATCTATCCACGGCGTTGTCCGAAGGAAGAGATGAGGTCGGAGAATTTGATCGCACGTGCAGAGTGGACAATGTAAAACCGTCTTGCATGTCTGAGGTGCATATATGACACGTAAAATTCAACCCAAACAATTATGGTAGTACAGTATGAAGAGCATGCGCCTTCATGCGCCAACGTTTGTCCACATCCGGCATGACTGCACTCAGATGCTTGAAATTCGGTATTCGGGGCCAGCAGGTCCAAGTGGATTATCCAATGCATCACTCCCCCTGGGCATCCAAGACTACGGCAGTCAGCCCGTTAGGACCCCCTCACCAAAGACTCTAACCTGAATCCGATCATCATGTTGGCATCTCAACAAGGAAACTCACTACCTACTTGTTACCTCTCCCGAGGTCACGGCCACTCATTCTCCCAGATGGCACCCATAGCGTGGAATCCACAATCCAGACCTCTGTTTTGCCTAACAGCTTGCGACTAGTCACCAAAGTACATCTTACATGCCATCTCCTCACATTAGCACATCCTCGACTACTCAATCAGGTTCTTGACACACCAACCCCAGGCCGGCACTGCATTGAATAGTGGCTTAGCTAGTAACGGCTTAGGCTTGCCAATACCCATCATCTCCAACTTTGGAGCCCCAAAATTGCGCTCCATCCCGTCCTCCCCCCCCCTCCTTCTTCCTTTGCCCGCACCTCAAATCCTCCAGCATAATGATCAGCAGTGTGGAAGTTCTGCAAGGTGAAATTGATGTCAAACAGTCTCAGTAGAAGGGGGCTCTCCGTGACCGACTCTCTGCGCAACAATGGATCTTACGTGATGCATTTTTGCCGGGGTGAACAAAAAACTCATGAAGCGCTTTGATCGCGAGGTTAGCTCGGGTTTCTAGCTCGACAGAATATTATAGTTCATTTTCTTTTTTTTTTCTCTTTTTTTCTTCGTGTCTTTAAAGAGAGGAAGGGGTTGTAATCCTCGAAATACCTGCTTTATGCATATGGAAAAGGAAGCGTTCCGTGTCCACCTCGCACAGTGGCCGAGTCAAGTCTGTCTGTACTTTTGTGGACAAAAGCTCCAAATCGCAATACGCCAGATAGGGTTAAGAAAGGTGATAAAGGACGGGATGGACACCTGTGAATTAGACGACTATAGTTATAGCGCCCTGAGGAGCACCATGACCGCCTGTCAAAGAGGTTTGGTTTTGTTTCTCTGTTTTTTCATCCAGCATTGACTTTGTTGTGTGATTGGTCATGGGTCCAATCTTCTAGCCGTACTTCTATTGTTAAAATGGTTGTAAATAGGACAATACCGTAGTTTCAACGCGCTACCGGTACTTGAATGCAAGTGGCATGTATGTATAGCCATGTACTAATGTAGTGAGTGTGATTCAGTACTTGGCATTGTAATCTAGTGTCTTCACGCACCCCTACAATGCGATGCTGAGGTGTGAGTACACGAGCTGCCCCGGCAGTCGTTACAAGATGAGGAGACGCATCATCCATTTGACTAATGTTTCCAAAAAGTCCTGGCTCTGCCAGCAATTTGATTCCCCGGAATATCCATTCCGAATGATATCTACCGGCCGACAGACGACGAGTCACCAGCGCTGTCTTCCCCCCGTCCATGCTCTAATGCATTCGATCGGAACGCCGCTAAAAAACGATCCGCTCCAATGGTCAGTAGAAAACCGGGAGGTAACTAGTCACTTGGCTCGTAACAGAATCACGCTTTTACTGCACGAAGACGTCCACAATCTGCTCACGATTGGATCGAAGGCTAGAGGCTCAAGATCCGATGGCGAGTCAGGTTATTCTTTCGACGTCTCATTTTTCGACTCAAGCGACGCAGTGGGATTGACCTGGGGGTCAAAGTCTTGAGAGTTTTTCGCTGGCCTGGTCTCGTCGGACTATGAGACTTTTCTCATCCATCTCGATGCGTTTTTGAATCTGATAGGTGCTCACCCTGCGTATCATATCGATGGCGACTTGGGATTGACCCCCTAATGGGAAGGAGAATATATGAAACGGTGTGGGTGGTCATCCGTCATCCATCGGCCCCTGGAAAGCAAGCCTGGCCCTATTGGTCTGTCCGGGTTCTACTGTAGGTTGGCGAACCAGAAAATTGCGTGATCGAGACTACAGGGGATATTTGAAGAAGCTCACAAGTGTGCAAAAGCCCATCGATGTAATGGCTTTGGGAGAAAGCGGGTCCAAATGTTGCACGTCCCGGAGTTAGAGTTATTAAATGTCCGCGTTAACGGGAGTCGCGTTTGCTCTTCTTTTCAGAATCGAGCCCACGAGTCTCTTTTTTTTCCCCTTTTTTTCCCCATGGTTTTCTGAGTGGGTGTATTTCATTGCAACAACATTCGAGATCTGTCATCTCTACGCCTGTGCAGTACATGGATGATCACCGATACTGCCATCCTCTCAGTCAATTCTAACTTCCTGATACGGAAGCTGGACGACACTAGTTCAGGGGGGGGATCCATCCGCTAGCCGTGACACATTTGTGGATGCGAGCAAATCCTGACTGAACTGGGAACAGCTCCGGATCCCCTTTGGTTACCACCGACCACCCTTTGAAATTAATTGAGACCAGCCCATTCAAGAGTAAGCACGTGGCGATGAGCGGGTTTGATCTATACGCTTCTCTTGTTGTCCACCACAGCAATCAATCGTCGATAATCCCGTCGGTCAAGCGCTCAAGTCCAGAGATTAAATGTTGCTAGACGGCCGGCTTATCCGGGAGCTACGACTATTCAAGCCCAATGTCTCAGATCTATTGAGCACCGGGTTTCACAGTGAGAGACTCATGCTTCAATAGCGCATCCTGATGGAACTGCGGTTCGTGGAGAGGCCAGTTGATGGACATTGCTTTTCTGTGTACCTGGGCTTGGGGGACCTCTAACCCTTGAGGCTTGTTTCGTCTCCGGGTTGAAGCCGTAAGTTTACTCGATGCATATCGGCAATCTGAGGGAGCTGTAGTGCTCACATGTATTTGTGCTATCAGCTTTTAGCCCCAAGGATTCGCATGTTATTAAAACAATTCGTGTCAATCCCACGAAACTTTCCGTACCAAGGGATGTCCTCTGGCCGGACCATGAGCACGGCTCTGAGTGTTCAGCCACGGAACTTGTGCTCCATTTATACCAGATAAGCCAAAGCTTGATCCTCATTGTTCGGAACCAATATTGGAGACCTTCTTGAGATCTCAGGATCTTAGTAGCCTTACAAAGCCATCCGCCCACGGTATCTCTCGGACGAGATGGTGCCTGATATAGCTCGAACTGGTCTATGAAAAAGGCCTACCGTTTTAATCTAGCGCATATTCATTGTGGTGTTTTGACGTTGTAGCTTCGCAAGTAAAGTCCCATCTGTTTACTATCGTGATCTTTCCGCATTGCTCTCATTTATGGAGCGTAGATAGACTACATCTGGCAGGGACTCGCTTCCCATCAATTTCAGCAGTAGCCATATCACCGTCTCACATCCTCCCTGATCCTATTTACTACATTGACCTACTTCAACACCTCAGAACCTTAAACAGCCCCGGAATTATACAGGTGGGAAAGCTGTCGCGCATAATCAACTCTGCTGTCATTGGCGAGTCCCAATTCGATATACTATCGACGTGTCCGAGCTGCTTTTCTAAGTAAAGGCTGAACGGCGAAAATAGCTTCCTCTACCGGTAACTCTTTGATACCAGCTACTATTGACTCGCGGAAGAGCCGAAGAGCGTCTGCTTCTTTTTCAACTTGGAATATTACTGTGGTGGAAGAACTCTTACTTTCAAACTCCCCCCCCCCCGGTAGGATTTTCGTCTTTTCGCTAGTACGAGAGAGTTTGGCCAGATGCAAGTTCAATTGATATCATCCATTGACGGAGATCAGCAGTTATAGGTAGTAGGTACCAGTTGTTCTTTCCTCACTGCCCCACCAGGAGACCTTTGATGAGTCTAATAAGACCTAAACTACGAGAGGCTAGGTAAGGTTTGTATTGCGCTTCAATCTTTGATGTAGTGATTTCAGATTCATTCCAATATTGGAAGCCATTTCAACATACGCACGCTGCTTAGGACTTAAAAAAAATCCCCTTCCAATAGTCTAAGATCTAGAATCGGTGAGTCTGCTGATACACTGGCTGTAGTGCCAGAATGATGACTTCCGGTAGACCTCAAGTTTCGGCAAGCAAGAAAGCAGCATTAAAATCGAACAATCTCTGCATTGGGGACTATGTACTGGTGACTCTATCTGATCTATTTCCGAGAAAGGATAAGAGAGCCTCTCGACTAGGAACGAAAGCCTCTGGGCACATGACTGCTGAACCTGGAGCAAACCAAGTATTTGACGGAGGGCATTTAATCAACTTTGAATACAAGTGCGTGAATGAAATGATTTTCTCTCTTACTCATCAAAGACCAAACTCTTTATAAGACCACCATACACGCCGTGCTGTTAGTCGCATAAAAAGAACGTCTTTCTCGAAACGATCAAGTCGAACTTTCCTTCTACTTGGATACACTCGAGCAAGCATGCCGCTATTTGATCCTTCAACCATCAATGAAATCTCATTCTTGTTTCAGGTGACTAGAGGACTCATTAGCATGGCTTGGCTGTTTGTTGAAAGACTTCAAAATCACCTTTGTCACATGAAACGTCAAGCTACGAGTAAGTAAATGCTAAACAACCTTTTTCCAGCTGTCCTACTGGTTCAAAGGTTTGCGTGTCGACGCAACATCGTGTAGTTGCTTCAATGTGTCCGCTTACCGATGATCTTCGGTTCGAAACTCTGATAGACTCGTTCCTTCTTTCATGACTCACTACCTTCATCTGACTCTGCGCTTTCGCCTCGAAATATACACGGAGAGAATCGGCTTCACTTTTGGAAGGTCGCGGAAAATCCTCATTGTTTCTCTTCTCGACTATGGCAAAAAGCGCCCTATAGGTGAAAGAATCGGGCAAATCGGACCTGAATTATGGCAGACTTTGATACAGCCCTCTTGCGAACAATCTCTGTATTTTTCATCCTGGCCAGACAAAGGTGATCAACAGTGGGTCATGAGTATCTTGACTACAGGTTCTGATTAGTGTTGATATAGCCTCCGCGACCACACGCCAAGTACACCTGGGCTCACTGGGGGTTTACCTAATTGGGCACCTTTTTTTTTCTTTTCCTTCTTGTTGTCATCTTCGCTAGGTCTAGATACTTGCTTTGAATACGTGTATTCTATTCAAATAAAAGTGTCTGATTCTCTCTATGTGAGTCCGTCCTCCGCGCGCAGGCTCTAGAAAGACATCAATAATGTAATTGATTGGGAAACTAACACTGCTAGCTGTACGATTTTTGTAATTAGGGAAATCTTAGTTGATTGTTCGGTTTAGTCATGAATAAGAGACTGTAGAGATGCTGGAACCACGGTATTTTAAGGGTAACATTTCATTTGACTTTGAAATTTTACAAATACAGAGACCAAGAGTGTAAGGCGGACTCTATACATTCAAATGTACACTTATTTGCGCCTGGTACATCAGAATTCACCAGCAAAAGCGAAGACATATTTCAAAGACTGGCCATTTCTGCCGCGGTTATCAGCAGACATGCTCAACATTTGATATATATACCGGTGGGAGACTAAGAATCACCTTTCTGAAAGTTTCAAGCTCAGTCACCTTGATTCGATGAACCTGCAACCTTATCCATTCGGCATTTTCATAGATTATACACCATCAACACCTTGGCCGTACTGGCTGCGAATGTCTCGGAAACGGGCTCATGGGACCATGTTCTAATTCCCCGACCAAAAGAGCCCAGCTCTATCGCGGCAGTTGATTAATTTTAGACTTAGGAGAGGATGCACAGCGAAGAGAATCATTTGCCTAGCGTTATACTTGAAATTCCATGAAGCTTCTTTTGAGATTGAATCTTTTTTGGGAGAAAGTAAAAATCGGTCTTCAAGCCCGAGACCAATCGAGATATCTACGCAGGAGAGAGTTGCTACTTTTTTTTAGCCTTGTACGATCTAGTCTTATCTGTATCCGCAAGATAAGCCTTGTTGGGATTGCCGGACAAGTCGGAGCGGCGTGCCGAATGCAGACCAAGGCGATCAATGAATTGCACGACGTACAGCCGTCCTGGGCCAGCACTAGTGGATGATACCAAATAAGGCCGTAAAATTTGGGGGTTGTCTTTGCCTCCGCAATACTGTTAGAAAATAGAAACCTGACCAGCAAGAATGCTACTAGGAAATTAATATTTGCAGCTGGCAAGCTCCGTGGGTTTGGTCTGTTTGCAGGAGCCACACCGGCGGCCCCCGAACGGGAAGCGCTTAAGTAATCGGGAAAGTTTGCGTTCCCAACATCTTACGGGAAAAGTGTCGCTATCTCCAACCACCTTCTCCCCATCTTCAATTGGGTGTCCCCAGGAAATCACACACCATGCTCTTCCGTGTTGCGGCCCGCCAGGCTGCGCCTCTGCGTCGCCAGGCCTTCGCTCCTTTGGCCCGTCGCTCCGTCACCACCGATGCCGCCTCGTCGCACGCCGAGAACATTCCGCAGGTTTGTTGAGATCTCCGTCCGGAAAACTGGAAAAATCGTCCAGTGACGCCTTGGAAAATCCCAATGCTGACGGTAATGCTTGCGCAATCTGTAGGAGGATGACAAGCCCTTCACTGTTCGTCTCTCCGACGAGAGCTTCGAGACTTACGAGCTCGACCCTCCTCCTTACACTCTGGAGACCACCAAGAAGGAGCTGAAGCAGATGTACCACGACATGGTCTCTATGCGGTATGCGCCGGCTCCATTACTCACTCTTTCATGATCCTTCATTCAGTCCTGGAATTCTGACAGCTCGCCTCTATGACACAGCCGCATGGAGATGGCCGCCGACCGCCTGTACAAGGAGAAGAAGATCCGTGGTTTCTGTCACTTGTCTACCGGTCAGGAAGCCGTTGCTGTCGGTATCGAGCACGCTATCAACCGCGACGACAAGGTCATCACTGCCTACCGTTGCCACGGCTTCGCTTTGATGCGCGGTGCTACCGTCAAGTCCATCATTGGTGAGCTCCTTGGTCGCCGTGAGGGTATTGCCTACGGCAAGGGTGGTTCCATGCACATGTTCGCTCCCAACTTCTATGGTGGCAACGGTATTGTCGGTGCTCAGGTGCCCGTCGGTGCTGGTCTCGCCTTCGCTCAGCAGTACAACGAGCAGCCCAACACCTCTATCGTCCTGTACGGTGACGGTGCTTCCAACCAGGGTCAGGTCTTCGAGGCCTTCAACATGGCCAAGCTCTGGAACCTGCCCGTCCTGTTCGGTTGCGAGAACAACAAGTACGGTATGGGTACCTCTGCCGCCCGCTCCTCCGCTCTCACCGAGTACTACAAGCGTGGTCAGTACATTCCCGGTCTGAAGGTCAACGGCATGGACGTTCTCGCCACCAAGGCCGCCGTTCAGTACGGTAAGGACTACGCCGTCTCCGGCAAGGGTCCTCTTGTCTTCGAGTATGTCACCTACCGTTACGGTGGTCACTCCATGTCCGACCCCGGTACCACCTACCGTAGCCGTGAGGAGATCCAGCGCATGCGCTCCACCAACGACCCCATCGCCGGTCTCAAGCAGAAGATGCTCGAGTGGGGTGTTACCTCCGAGGAGGAGCTCAAGGAGCTCGACAAGGCCGCTCGCGCCTACGTCGACGCCGAGGTTGCCGAGGCTGAGAAGATGGCCGTCCCCGAGGCCAACCCTCGCATTCTCTTCGAGGACATCTACGTTCGCGGTTCTGAGCCCCGCTGGATGCGTGGCCGTACCGTTGATGAGACCTTCTACTACTAGATGTGCATGTTGACTGTATGAGACTTTGTTCTTTCATATGACCCCGCGGGAGGGGAGGATCTTCAAAAGGAGCTTGAAAGAGAGCTTATTCAATGTTGTTTGGGGCACCTGGGCGTATCTTTATTCCTGAACAGGGCATCACCTGTCTGTTCCCACCTACCATTACCTGTAATTTAGCCGATGACCACCATTTCTCCTTGTTTCTTTTTTTTTATAATGTGCTTTTTCCCCCCTCCGTCTTCCAATATGTGCTCTGGGTTCAATGTAGACTTATCTTTATAGGATAATAATCAGCTATTGATCTATCCTACATGATCCATTAGTCTCACGGGGTTTCATTCTCAAATTCAGAAGGACAATGTGAATGTCATCCGGTACGTTTGATTTCTGTACCTATTATGACAGACTTGAACCATGCTGCTTCACAAACGCCAAGATTGGCGACAAATCGGGGTATCATATAAAAAAAATTGCTTAACACCACAGAAGAGCGACGTCATTCGTCACCGGCCCCTCAAGTCCTGACTCTTAAGATTCGAAGACATCAAGGTGAGTCAACCTTCCTCATGCAGGCTCCTGTCTAAGCATTTCCAGTATCATCTCCTGTGTTCTCTGCACGGCGTCCAATCTCGATTCTAAGCCGGCACGATCGCGGCGCAATTGCTCTTGCATCTCCTGGCGAAACTCTTCTTTCAGCTCCTGTCGAAGCTGCTCTTTCATACGCTCCAAATCTACCGGGGGAAGGTTGTTGGAAGGCGACTGGCGCTGTCCGGCTGGTGTGTCCCGGTTCTGTCCGGCCGAGTTAGAGGTGGGCTGTGCCAGCGCAGAGATCACCGGTGACGCACGAGCGTCCGCTAATGCACCATTGCTCGACACCGAATCCAGATGTCTATTCAACTTGCCGAGAGTTTCGAGTACGGCACCAACCATGCGTCTATCCACTGAAGATTCCGGCTCTGGTCGAGGAGTTGTCGGGTATACTGGTGGCCAGTGGTTATGAGGCTGCGAGTGAGAGGGGCTGTTGGAGAACATTGTATCAAAACCGGGTGGCAACCTGACTCCTATGGTGGACCCAGTATTCGAGGGTGTCTCAACATTTGGAGAGGCCGGCGCAGGTTGCGTCGACGTCGACGTTACTGGCGCTGCGGGTGGTTCAGGACTCCTCGTCACCAAGACAATAGGGCCTTCATACGGGTCGTTTGCCTCCACCCCCGTATCACCGGGACTAGTGGGTGAGGTCAAGTCGAATTGTTCCGGTTCATTGACCATCTGGACCTGAGACGCCCAGTATTGTTTTTCTATTTTGCTGCGCGAGCGTTTCCGAGACAGCATATCTCTTCTCGCGATCCGTCGGACCTCAGCCTGCTCCCAATTCTGCCATGTTGGAATCCAAGCATCTAGGACGGCACACCACTGCGGATTCATCACGTCGGTCACCGAGTTTACGCCAGACAGATCGCGCTGACGCTGTTGCTGATCCCTCAGGAATTGAATGCGCCTCTTTGTAGATGATTCGACTTTTCGGCGCACCGAATGCCATGAGTATGGACGCCCGTTGGCGTGGGAAAACTCCGCTGCGACGGTCTTCCACCAATTGCAAAGGTCACTACGCCTCCCGAAACTGTTCGCATGGCGGTTGCAGATTTCGAAGAGCGTCACCTCTTCTTTAGTCGTCAGTCGTTTCCATCCTTTGCGCGGTGTTTCGCCATCGTCATCAGGGTCGTGCTCGTCCTGCAGATGACTCATACTCCGGATGGTGTTCCGGATCGTCTTGCGTATCGTGGATGGAAATTCGAGTATACCCTCTTCGCCACCTCAAAATACATCTGTTGACCCTGGCATAGAAGCGGCAAGAAAGGTCCAGCGGAGATGTTGACGCTCCCCATCTTTCATAGCGAAAGCTATTGCGCCTCACCGCCTTTAGTCTTGTCGGGTGTGGCATCGGCAGAAGAGCTGCCGGGCGGTCAGGTCCTTTTGGCGGTGGGGGATGTACCAAGCAGACCGAAAGCTTCATGAACTGATTTGCTTTGCAGACAAACAGCAACTTCTGAGATTGGTGCTGGTAGATAATGGTCTAGATTTGAAATCAGAAGCACTGATAGCTTCAATTGTTCTGACCAGTCATTAAAAATGTAGATCTCCAGCTGAATCAACGGTCATTGTTGCCCGGTATACCGAGATTGTTCATCTGTCCATTATGTACTGAAGACACATTGAGTAGGTGACTGCGGGTGACGGTACGGGCCATGAAATTATGTGGCGGACACCCGTAGGTAGCACCAGGCTTTAGTAGGTGAAACATGGATTGATGAGATCCAGGTAGCAGCGAGGACTTTGGAAGTCCATCAGAACGGATTGCATACTATACAGGGAGCATCGGCCCAGGTAGCCTTCCTGTATAGTTCCAAGTCCTCACGCATGTCGGATCTGAGTGCTGCACTAAGATCATATTACCTGAAACGATATATCGCCATCGTCTAGATCGAATCTGGTCTTGGTCTAGGCTATCTATCTGCTGTAGATAGCCTGAAATGGCTAGTAGTTTTACCGCAGTCGAGAAGGACCTGGAATCCGGTCGTTGAAATCAACCTCAATATAGTGAAAATCAGTGGTTCAATGCCAGGCATGAAAAGCTTCCATGTGTTCAATTCTGGAGAAATTTTGGAGTGAGGGTGCAAGTTAGCCATCGAGGCTGTACCATGGAACAATAAGACTGGAACTAGGTCCAGGCAAATAGCCACATTCGGAAAAGAGGACGCTAAATTGAAACTCGCTAGTATGAAGCCGACCTACCTAGTCCTACTTGCGCTACCAAGTTGTTCAAGCCAGGAACCGGAGGCAGACTGAACATGAATGCAGAGCGGAGGTACTTTCGGTAGTGACGTACGGCCATTCGCAGATGACATTTTTCTTCATGTATGAGAGATCAATTCATGGTTATGACTAGGTGTGGTGGTACACAGGGACACGAAAGATCCCAACTATAAGAGGCGTCGCAAGAAAAAAGAACAAAAATCAGTGCCAACACCATTGTTAACATGTCCCCAGTAAACGTGGTTCCTCGAAGGATACCAGAAGATATATGCAGACAGGGATGGGGAGGGAAATAGTGCGATCGCCGAAGAACCCAGTAGGAAAGTCGAGGCGAGAAGGGTGCAAAATATGTAATCATAGACGCAGTCGAAGCATGTGAAAAGAGGAAAGCGCCGCTGAATGCGGTCCCCTTACCACCGCCTCTTCAAGTACCAGCCATACGCCGGAGTGCTGATCGACTCGCCGAACGGAGTAGGCACTTCAGCCGAACCGGGACGAGCAACAGGGTGTCGGAGGTAGACAGCAGCACAGATGTTCTGGTTGACTTCGAGGTAGCGCGGGATAAAGGCGAAGGGAGACATGTAGTCGCGCGGGCGCCAAGGGGTAGCATAAGGCTTAGTGTGATCAATGGGGTTATCACGCATCTGAGTGAGTGCGCGTCTAAGGATTTCGAACTCCTCATCCGTCAACTCGGAGGTGTCGACCTCGCCACCCTCAGCAGCAGCCTGGAAGGCCTCAGAGAGCGCGCTAGGGGTATCACCTGATTTCGTCGGAGCAGCAGCAGTCTTCTTATCTTGCGTCTCCTTTCCAGACTCCTGAGCAGGTTTCTTCTCTGCACGCTTGGCGTTGAGCAGGAGAGTCAGCTGAGAGAACTGGGCCTCCAGATTGTCTGTCAAGACGGTGCTGGTGTCTGAGCGGGAAAGCACTCGGCGCACAGCCTTCTGGAAACCACGCAATTCCTGCTTTCGCTTGGCAGGAAGAATCTCCTTGTCGGTCGACATGATCGTCTTAGCCTGGGACATCAACGCCCGGAGAGTGTCCTTGGCGCTTTCCTTCTCCGTGACCTCTGGCTTAGCTTCGGCTTGCTCGGTCTCCGCCTCGCCCTCGGCCTCGTCATTCTTCGCCTTCAACTGACGGGCTTCACGTCGTTCAAAGGCCGTCTTTGGGGCGCCGGTGGCGTACATCACGCGATCTGGGTCGACTTGGAAAAGGTCACCGGGGTTGAGGAGGTAGCTGGGGTGTCTCATCTGCGCGGTATTCAATGTCAACTCTTCTGAGAGCGATCAGAATTTGTTCGTCTCCTTAAACTTGCTCTTACCTTCTGTCCATTCACCGTCACTGCTCCATGAATGACAAATTGTCTAGCTTGCCGCGTGCTGCTGGCAAACAAGGCGCGGAAGATGGCAACGTCCAGCCGGCGCTCCAGGGGGGCGAATGCCATCTGCGTGAAGGGAATAGGGCGGCTTCGACTTCTACCACTGCTCTCACTCAAGCCAGAACCACGACCGGCAGATTCTTTGGACCCATCGTCGGCCGCAAGATCGGCCGTGTTCATGGGAATAACACTGCGAATGCGCTTGGAGAACATCCGCTTCCATTGACCCTCGCGAACTTGCTCACCGTGGTAAGCACGAGCAGCAGCCTTGGCTGACCATTTTTGCTGAAAGAATGTTCGGTTCGCCGTCGCTGGGTTGCGGAATCGTGACAAGTTATACAAGTTATATTTGCTCCATGACTGACGGATTTTCTAGAGCGTAGACGGATTTAGTTAGCAAACTGGCTTGTTGGCGCCGGGGCTGATGTCATTGAACTTACCCCCTTCGATAATGAAGTGCTGGCCCTGTTCCTCATGATGACGACTCCGTGGACACGACGTTAAAACACTGTGTTTGCGGGATCGTCGCCGGGGCCGAGTTATCATGGGATTCTCATCCTCCCAAAACTTCCGCTCGGCACGTGACATTCCAGATGGGCCCTCTCATCGAGCATCCTTTTGCCTGAGGCACTTATAGTCACATGACCGTCTGAGTAACCGGATGTTCCCTCTAGACACGTGATCATACCCCTTGCCGCTCGCTTACCGCTAGCGTCCCCAAGAAGGGTATAAATACTGCCCTCCCTCGGCCGTTCTTCCTCCTCTTTTCTTTTCCTCTTCATACTTACCTTGTTTGGGTGGCCGCGATCATGAAGGCGGTCCACCACAGATTGGTCCCTGCATTGCACAGCGCGGCGGAACAGTTTGTTCAGCGGCCTTCGGGTCTCTGACAGGCGTATTCTTTGGCACCTTCCACTTCGTGGATATTTCTTCTTTTCATCAGGCCCCGGGTCAGCGACCCGGTCTTGGAGAAGAGTGATCCCTTGTAGCCGATCGTCACAAAGATGCCGGGCTACTTGTAACCTTGTCTGTATGTTCCGTCTATCCGATGAAGTGAAATGTGGCCTTTGTGTTTCCCTACCTGTGTCCGAAGTCTACTTCAGAAAGAATGATCATCTCGTAAGACCCTGTGCGGATGGAATAATGCCGCATTTCGAGGCTGGTCGTCTACCCACCACCATCTTCCTGCTGCTCATCTCAGCAGTGCTGACTGATTCCTGAGCGTTGACTAGCGCTCTGTATTCTCATATCTGCTCCCGCCATGCCTGTTGACAATGGATGTCAATTAATAACATGCCTTGATTGACGAGATTTTGATGCAAACCGATGACAAAAAAATGTGACTGAATTTCTAAACAAATTATGCGCGTGGGTATTTATTCCTAGAATCGACCTCAGCCAAAGTCAAACATGATCAGAGCTAAACGCCATCCCAATTTCCACCTTCAAGCCAGCCGCTAATCCCGACGAGAACTGGGGAATGCCTCGGCCAAGGACTCTGCCTCTTGTGGATTCGTCCACTCTTCCAGAAGCTCGTGTGCCATGTCTACTGTCTCGTCATCGATGCCCGCCTCCAGAACTGACCCATCACAAAATGCCAGACGCGTGAGGACCACCAAGTGTTTCTGTTTACTTCCTGACACGGAAGCTAGTTTCTCCTGCATGTTGATTAATGGACCGTGGCGGCGCATGACCCCAAAGATCAGGCGCATTAGTCCATTGACCATCGCTACCCGAAGTTCCTGCTCGGGTGGAGAGGAATAAAGCGCATCGAGCTCGTCGTGCATCGATCGAAACAGACGTGGCAAGGCTGTGGGATGTGTGGCAATAATCTCACTGCCATGGTCCTTTGACGGAGCGGGCGGATTGAATGCTAAAGACTCCAAGAGCAAGAGAACCTCAAGGCGCATTGCACATATGTCGTGTGCTGTGTAGGACTCGCAGCCTTCATCTGGCGTGACTGCCTCACTGAGCATGAACGAAAGACGATCGATGATCCATTTTTGTACGTCCGCTTGGTCCTGCTCAGATGACATAATGGGACCAAATGAGCCGGCGCGGATACTTGTAGACAGAAATGGCAACATGACCATGATGTCTTTGAGTGGCTGGGAACCATGCAGCATCACAAGAACAAAAGTGTAGCGGATCTGTGTCCACAGGTCATCTAGCGCGCCTTTCACATGCAATAGTTGTGATGATATGTAGTATAGCAGATGAAGGGCTTCTGTTGAGTCGACTTCGAGATGCAGATCGGACTGTGGTGTTGATCTCGGAATACGAGCCTTCTCTCGAGCTGCTGGAGAGTACTTGAATCGTGGAACGGCATTCACTTCGACCGAATCTTGAAGCACACCCACCAGAGCACCCACCAGGCCAGGAAGAGGGGCGACATCCATCATCAGGACATATCGAGTGAGAGCCATGAAGCGGGGCACTGGCTTGTAGAATCGCTCCGTGAGGGCTCGTCGCCACAGCTGTCCGATCGTATACATATACTCGAGCAGAAAATCACCCATATCTGTACGAGCAAGCTCCTCCATGATAAATCCAGAAATGGGCTTGTGTGGCTCCGAAGGGAAGCAAACCTTGGCAAACGCCTCGATGTCGGTCTCTTGACCCGGGAGCATTCGATGGTTGAAGATTCGCTTGACGAAATAAGTCTGAGTGATCGATTCCCGAGGCCTGGGCTGTTCTTCCGAGACCGTTTCAGATATATCGGCAGGGGCATCTGCCGTGTTGATGTGCCCGGCAGGACTCAGCTGTAATGGAACTGGACTGTCGACACTTGCCTGCCGTTTACGTTTCCCAGGAACAGTCGGCGTGCCTCGTTTTGACCGTGCCGCCGACTTGCTCGGTGAGACAACTGCTATCTCTTCATCATCGAACCCATCACGGAATGGAAGTGTTCGCGACTTCTTCGGCGTGACGGGTGCAGCCTTGTCCGAGGCACGATGTCTTGTCTTATAACTTCGCAGTTGATGCACCTCTTCGGCCAGGTCATGTTGAAGGAACAAATTTTCCGTTGCCAGCATTTTGCCCTCCGACATGGCTGCATCAACCGCTTCTCTGTGTGTAGTTTCCTGATCGGCCATAGCCTGTCTCAGTGCCGCCAACTGTCGATCGTATTCCTCCGCCATTCGGTTTTGTTTGGAGCGGATTATCGCGATCTCCCCGGCTTTTGTTTCGGCCTGTGCTTTCGCTTCTGCAAGTTCTCGTCGCATCTGCTCTTTTTCTTGTTCGAGCTACCACAAGTCGTGATCAGTTTGGCTTTTGGAAGGGCGATCAGTGGCGAGGGGGTTAAGACCATACCTGCTGCATGCGTGCATTGGTCTCGTATACTTGCGCCTGTCCATAGTCGTGATCGATCTCCATTGCACCGTCCGCGTCGTGAGCGACCCATACACCGTTGGAGACCGCCCGTGACGGGGTCTGTACAAACGCTTGTTGGCCGTCCACATTGTCGTAGACCTCAGCTTCCAACTCGCCTACTTCGAGGGTATTATAGTCATTCGTCAATCCGGTATGAAGCCGGGGCGGTGGCTTCAAAGTAGCCGCGGTCTGTCGTGAGTGCACGGGCTGAGGAGGTTCTTCTAATGTTCTCTGCTGCTCTTGTTGAGCCGCGGCGCCTTGAGTCGCCTGATAGGCGTGCTGCTCGAGCTCGTATAGCGTGGCCGGTGGCAGAGCATCGAGGTCATCGGAGAAGTAGTCATCATCAATGTCTTCCATGCCCCCGCCATGAATGATCTCGAACTGTCGGCGTATCGGAGCTTGATCGCGGAGACGACAGTATCTTGGGGACGAGAAAAAAAGTGGAGACGAGAATGGAGACTCGGAGCTTTACAAGGGCGCGATCATTCTGGGGCTTGACAGGTCGGGGCTGGTCGAAGCTGGGGACGACTCGGAATTCCTGCAAGCCATTTACAGGTCGAACGGGCTGCTTGAAGAGCAGTTCAATTGTGTTTCAATTGGATCGAGTCCTCTCTCCGACAAAAATGACTGAGATATTCCGCCCTTTGTAGTTCACTGAGAGAGAGCTGACGTTATGTTATTGAAAAGCTGACCGCTTTCGGATTCACATGGGTTCATGAAGTTACCAACTCCACTCGCCTCCCTCTTCCTGATCTGGTCTGAAATAATAATCTTCCCTTTCTTCTTTCCCCTCCCCCTCCTCCCCCTCTCTTCCTTTTTCCCCCTCTGTCTCTCTTCCTCTCTCTGGCCTGTCATGTCCAAGTCTCGCCGTAATGTTCGGTTTCAGCGCCGTGCTAATGGCGAGCGGAGGCCGAGTGTGTCCTCCGACGTCAGCGACGGTGCCTCGGAACACTCAAGTCCTACCAAGGCCAGCGCTGAATCGCATCCGGCCACGATAACCGAAGAAGTGAGATTGTACCTATTCTTCAATATTGATGGATCTCGATGAGCTAATCCCTGTGATCTATGCATTTTTCAGAAACCGCCTCAGTCCGACTATGAAAAGAAGAAGCAGACCTTCATTACTCGCACGATATGGACCTTTGTCATGATCGCAGGCTTCTTCGTCGCGCTCTTCTCTGGACACATCTATATCATTGGCCTGGTCACCGCGATTCAGATTGTGTCCTTCAAGGAGGTCATCGCCATTGCCAACGTCCCTAGTAAGGAGAAGAATCTCCGATTCACCAAATCTCTGAACTGGTATTTCCTCGCAACCACCATGTACTTTTTGTACGGGGAGAGTGTGATCTACTACTTTAAGCACATTCTGTTGGTGGACAAGGTTCTTCTCCCGCTCGCGACCCACCATCGATTCATCAGTTTCACCCTCTACGTGATGGGTAAGTCTTCAAGTCTATCACTCGGCATTTCTTGCTGGTTCCCAGACTGACCCAGGTCATGCAGGCTTTGTCTTCTTCGTGGGCTCTCTGAAGAAGGGTCACTATCGCTTCCAATTCACTCAATTCGCGTGGACTCACATGGCTCTCTACCTGATTGTGGTCCAAGCTCACTTTGTCATGAACAACATCTTTGAGGGCATGATCTGGTTCTTCCTTCCTGCTTCTTTGGTCATTACCAATGACATTTTCGCTTACGTCTGCGGTATTACTTTTGGGCGCACCCAACTCATTCAACTGTCTCCAAAGAAGACCGTGGAGGGCTTCCTTGGTGCCTGGATTTGCACAATTATCTTTGGTTACTTCATGACCAACTTGCTGATGCAGTCCAAGTACTTCATCTGTCCCGTCAACGATCTCGGTGCCAACATCCTGACCGGTCTGGAGTGTGTCCCCAACCCAGTCTTTGTTCCTCAGCCTTGGTCGCTAGCAGCGCTCGGCGTGGACAAGACGATTCACATTGCCCCGATGCAATTCCACATTCTGGCCTTTGCCACCTTTGCCTCTTTGATCGCACCGTTCGGCGGCTTCTTTGCCTCCGGCTTGAAACGAACCTTTAAGATCAAGGACTTTGGCGAGTCGATTCCTGGCCACGGTGGCATCACTGACCGTATGGATTGTCAATTCATCATGGGCTTCTTCGCGTACATGTACTACCACAGCTTCGTTGCTGTTTACAAGGCCAGTGTTGGGGACATCATCGAAACTGTGATCAATGGCTTGACTGTTGACGAACAGCTGGACGTTGTTCGTGGTCTCTCCAAGTATCTGTACAATCAAGGCGCTGTCTCCGAGACGGTACGTATCTGCGCTTCCCCATCTCCCCAACTATTTTATTGACGCGATACAGGTTCTGGACTGCCTCGCCACTGAGCTGAAACGCCGTTGAATCCAAAAGCAGCCGATATGCTCGTAACCCCAAAATTGATGACCTTGTCTTGCGTTCTTTTCTTCTCCTCGGTTGACCTACGAGGATAACGTGCTCGGCCTTGTATTTCCTGTTTATCCTGACTACTTGAAGCTGGTCCCTGCCTCATGGATACTCACTTGCCTTCCTCCCTCTGGGCCAAATGCACGCTTGAGCTGAATTCTGGAGGTGCTTATGAACTGTTCTATCTCAAAAGTGGGTTTCTTGTTGTGAAACACCTGGCGAAAAATCAGGCCCAATATTTACTTCACGCCAATTGTCTGCTCAACCGCTCCAGCCGAAGCGCAGGCACAAAGACTTTCTAATCGCAAGCGTTGCCATTCGCCCCGCATTCCCTGTGGACCATGGCACTCGCTGCATTTTTATTCGATTATTCATACCTTTTCCCCTTTGGCTGGCTGCGCGGTGTTACCTGAGTCAGACCTCTTCTACACAACGTGCGTGGGCCAAGGATTTCGGTGCATGCTGGGCCCTCCTCAGGCTATGACGGGGGATGGATGCGGTCCCCTGCTGGGTCACAGAGAGGAGGAAAGATGAAACGCAACGCCTGCGTGTAAGATTGATTGTATTTCTTTTTATCCTTATGTCTGATCCTGCAACTCTTTCTGCCCTTTTTACGAGAGACTGCAAAACGTGTACATAAACTTGAATCACCTACTAGTTTTTAAATTCTGTTATCATGCTACCTATGCCTAGGGGACTTATGCGATCTCGAGCTCAGAGCCTGCCTTTCAGACTACATTGCGCAGAGACTTCTACCTAATCCGCCTCTATTAGGCGATGCAGAATCCATCGGTGCAGATTTATCTGTTTTATTATAGGACTGTCAAGTTGAACAGGCTCGATGTATTCGCGCTCAATTCTCGATCGACATTTGAGTCTCGCAGCGATCCATTGCTTCTGCTTGGTGCACTGCGCGGGAATGACTTTAGAGTCTGAAAACCGGTACCTAACCTGATTGTTTTTCCAATGACACCCGGCCGGAATCATATTGATAATTTGGTTCTTGATTCCTGATCGAGATGATGTTCCCGAGGTCTGGAAAAGACGAGATTCCCCTCGTGTGTATGTTTGATGCAATCTTGCGGTTTTCCAATGAAGACAACACTCGACTCGAATCAGTGAGGATGGGAAACCATCAAGATGGGGATCTGCGACATTATCATCAGAGGAACCGCAACTCAAGCTACGCCTTACTCGTCGGCGTGATATTGGACGTGAACGGGTATTCTAAGACCACTGCATCAGAATCTGTAGGAGAGAAATTGAAAATTTGTGAGTTTGCAGGATCGCACAAGATATTCAATAGATCTTCAACATGGGTGGAACACCGACGATCAAGGACAGAGTTCCGATTTACTGTTCAGGGAGAGATCGACCGATACTTTTCGTGGAGGACATGACGAGTGTCAAAAACAGGCGATCAGCAAGCATCTCAGTGCATTTAGATCAGTGCGTGAACAAGAGTAGTCATGCTCACCAGCGAGATAACATGCTAGCGTTGAATAAGTAGTTCTTTCTTTTATAGATACACTCACACATGATGCCTCTGCTAGACACTTTGACCGCGAGTGTTCTGGCTGCCAATCGTACAAAAAATGGCTGGTGAGCCTCGCAAGAAACGGCAGCGATACCGGGCCAAGTCAGTGGAACTACATTTCTCGTCAGCATTCAGTTTACTGCAGCAAGGGAAATTGTATTAGCCCGGTGTATTAGCATAATATGATGTTCGGTATATACCTTTATGTGTGGAATTCGATGAAAGAGGAAGACTCTACCACGATAGAACGGGTCTTCATCTGCCTCTTTTCATCGACGCACAAGAGTTCCAGTAACATCTTGGAGGTGATGAAGTGATCACAACGATAGATTTTTGACGCAAAGATGGGATGGACTGTAGACTGGACTTGTATACCCTCAACTTAGTACCACCCACCAGTGGGGGCTCGCCAGGTGCGTCTTGGGTCGAATGCTAAGAGCGTTTCGTACAAATTGACTCTATAGTATAACCGGGAGGTCAATGGAATTTGTAACATTTTGAAAGTATAGCGCAATGCTCCCCAACGAGAGTGGTTCAAGCTTTGACATGCTTTCTGAGCTTTTCGACATAAAAATGATATTCCTGCCCATTGTATCCCATCTTCAAGTCGGGCCCGATGATCTCGACTGGGAGAATTAGGACCTTGATTTGAGTGGAGAGCGTGTTCAGCTCATCCATTGAACAGGAGCCGACGAGGTTTTTTTTGGGATGCGCAGGACCTGGTGAGGTAGGTGTGTACCTATATACCGCGTGCTCGAGAAAGATGGTATTTCTCTCTCACTATATATAATTCCCGGGTGTCGTGGAAGTGATTGAGTACCCGAGCGCCTTGAATTAAGTGGTAGAGGAGAATTGTAAAAGTCGAAAAGGTCATCTTTAAATAGACTCCGTGTGATGTGTGAAAGGGCCGGAGCAGAGCAGCGAGAGCGGGAAATTCTACATGAAATCTATTTCAGGAATGGCATTTACCGAATCTTCGTGCTTTGCTGCTTGGAAGCATGGGCCTGTGTAGTTCTTCAATCCTGTCGGCAATTTCCTTTTTTTTTTCTTTTTTCTTTTTTTTTGGTGAAAGCAGCCGATATTGAGTACGGAATCTCCGGTGTTAACTGCATTGATGTCGGGTAAACCCTACACATGTATCACATGTTGATAGTATGACAAATGTCTGGAATCTTCCAAACATCAATTTGGCCATGAACTGGCTGGATTTGTATTCCGAGGTCGAGTGTACACCTACCTACGAGGCCATGACGACTAAGGTATAGAGTAAACCTAGGTATATGCTGCTTGGGTGGTGGGTAGTAGATGGATACCAGACGGGCAGTACCAAAGAGGTAGACTTTGATCAAATGCCTTGATATGGACGGACGCTCAGAAAACAGCCTACGCCCCTTCCAATGTACCCTATATACACGGACCTGATGCCCCATAATCTGATGGTGAGTTCTCAATCATGCTTTCTGCAATAGCTGTCTAGGGAATTTTCAAGGACTGTCTCCAAGGCTCAGTCAACATCCACGACGCTATTTATCCTCGCGATGCCAAAAGAAACCAAACCCCTTCCCAGTCCTAAAACTACTACCTAAGCCTCTAGTCTTAAATCATGTCTGATAGCAACTTTTTCGGAAAGTGAGTTTTGTTAAAGGTGGTCTGCATTGACTGTCTGTCTGGAATCACAATTGGGGTATCATTTAAACTCATGCTCAACGCCGTCCTGCGTCCCAAGGTCTTGACTGGGTCCGCAATGCATTAACCTCTTCCCCCTCAAAAAAGATAAGAAAAGAAAAAATGGAAAAGAAAACCCATGCCCCGACCAAGACTCTCTTTCAGTCATCAACCTCGTACTCTTCCATCTCAACCTTGAAATATTCCGCAACCTGTCTCTTTTCCTTCTCCGCACAGGCTGGGTCAAGCATGAAACGCACGGCAGCATCTCTTCCACGCTCACTGGCCCCACGACGGTCCCCATTCGCAGCCACTGGGGTCAGAGGATGCTGACCGGGCTCGTTCTGGACTTGAGGGCGAGCACCGTTCTGCTCAGGTGACCCGATCACATTGAAGGGACTAGTGAAGCGAGGAATCTGCTTGTCCTTTACCTCCTGGTTGAGTGGGATGCGGATTTGAAGGAAATGATCCGCAGGAAAATCAGGCCCGACCTTGGTCAATGCGCGGCTATGAGTGTAGAGTTCGAGCAAATCAAGGAGTGTTTCTAGTTAAAAGTGGTCAGCTTATTCTCCTCCAGATCAGATCTACTTTCATGCTGAGGTGACTCACCCATGACTGCCCCCCGACTAGTATACCACTTTGCATAGTCTTCCTGGGATTCAACTGCCTCTGAACGCTGACCCAGTAGCCGGCCTGCGAGCTCGAGACAGCTAAATGCCATGGTCGACGTGATCTGTTTCAGAGGCGCGAATGTTCGGTACATGTCCACGGAAATTCGGTATGCCAGGAAAGATACATCTGAATCTGGCGGGATGCCATAGTGCCGGGCCAGCTTTGCTAGAAGCTTCTGAGGATGGCGTGTCCGGAAGTCAAAGCCCGAGGCCTCTAGCATCAGTCTTTCAAGACCAATTACGTTACGCGCATGCATTTCAAATACCTGGATATCAAATCAGCGTCGGTGCTTGGAGGCACGTCCTTTTCTTTCTCCCTTGAGACGTACCGGGTCATCAGGGGTAAGCTGCTCCGAGACTGGAAGCTTGGAGTTGTATGCTGCGCACACAATATCGCGAGACTTCTTCAGCGTGTCTTCAATCTTGCACGCAGTGAAGAGAGCAGCGGCGGCGGCATCCTATTCATGCTGGGTCAGAGCTGGATGACATCAAAGAGGAGACTGAGAGAGTAAGACATACAGCCCAATTGTACTCATTATCGTGGTGCACGAGGCGAAAACGGTGGTAATACACCGCAGCTGTATTGTATGTGCGCACAGGACTATACATTTGATCAGTCTCAAATCACTTTTCATATTTCGATCGGCGTGCAGGACGTACAGGTGAAGAGCAGTCCGAACATTCTCAATCCAGGCCACCCCCTGGAGACGCAATGATTCTTCACGCGTGTGATTTCCTCCCATGGCCGCGATACAGCCTTGGATCGTCTCCTCAAAGACATATGGTCTCGCAACTTCAATAAATGATGGGTGAATCCGAGGTGGATCAGGAATCTGAGGTACCCGACCAACATCCCGTTGGGGCGGGTGGTCTTCCTGCTCTGGTGCCATCTTGTGCCGTGACATCTGAGGTGAGGGCTGAGGATCTCTCTGGGCTATAAGAAAGGCAGTGATGGCACCAAAATAAGTAAGAGGCGCGACCTGCTCGTTGGGCGAAGCCATATCGATAAGTATCACGTGGTGATAAGACCGGTTGAAAGTTTTTCCGAGGTGCAAGGTGGAGATGGTCCGAGCTGGCTCTCAATAGGTGGAGAGATGATCACATGCAAAGTTGCAAGTCCATAGTAGCCACGCCCGGAACTTTGACTTCGTTTCTTCATGTTTCTTTCCATATGGCTCCCGCCACTTGAAAGTTACAGAGATATGTCAAGTCAAAAAGCAGACGATGTCATTCAGTGTGGCACGATTGGCCAGCACCACACAGTGCATTTACGAGTGTTCTCAATTCTAGAAAGCTTCCTCAAACATCCTTTGACTGCTATGTACTGTGATCAGCATTAATAGGCATACCCGGTCTGAAATGGTCTCGATGCCAGGGATTCTATTGGTAAATACCTATGGCCAGAAAAGAGTACTGAGGAAGAATGTATGGAAATAGAGTATGCGAAGCAGAAAATCAAGGACATACTGCGCCTTCATATCAAAAGACCGCCTGATATTCATTGCCGCATCTCAAATGCGAGTCAAGATCGTGTCTGTTCCTCAGTATGCTCCCAACTGTGCACCTGGTCTGGATCAGGGCACACCCCGACCAGCACGAGTGGCCTTGGCGAGCTCACTCTGTGCTGTATTGTCTGCATATCGCTTATAGATTGGCATATAATGCTTCATCTCACTGGTCGTGTTCTGAACGCTCTCTCTTCCATTAATCGCAAAAAGCCACTTTCTCCACCGAGCCCATGTTGTCTCATCCTCTCCGCCCTGCCCTTCGTCGGGAATACCCGCTCCACCGATCTTAAACTCATCAAAGGCCCAGAGCCGGATAGCCCAGGGCGCCAGCACCAAATCTGGCAAGCTCACTTCAGATCCCAAGAAAAACGGACCCTCGGAATGCATCTCTTGAGTCCACACTTTGAGGTGGTGGAGGAACTCCCGTCGCAGCTGATCTAATCCCGCACGCTTCCCCGCATCGTCATCGTCGTCTCCAGGCTGGTACTGCAGGAATCGGTGAAACGCAGGAATGATGCGTGAGGTGACATAGTCGATCCAGATCCGTGCACGGGCTCGCTCATACGGGTCCTTGGGCAGAAAGTGCGGCTTGTGGTCTGGATAGGCTTCTTCCAGATACTCGAGAATCACAGTCGACTCATAGATCGGGCGAGGCTCTGGCTCGGTCGGGCATTGAAGGGTAGGCACCAGGCCACGAGGGTTAAGCTTGAGAAGAGAATCAGGCTTGTTGTACGGGTTCACCTCAATGTACTGGTATGGGATCTTTTTCTCCTCGAGAGCAAGCCAGACCCGTTGGACTAGGGTCGAAGGTTGTTCAAGATTAGCTTGGGCGACGGAGCTTGGTCACTGCAGTGTAGGCACTCTAGACGTACCAAATCTACACAATACAGGTCAGTCTAGAAATAAAGAATAATAAAATCAGTTGCACGTGAACCATTCTTGCAACATACGGACAGAACCATCCAGCGTAGAGTTTTAATGGTTGTTCATTGCGATGACTCTCAACAAGAGCTTTCGCTGGGCCGGTCGCCTCGGGATGGAGGTCGGAATCAGGGTGTGCAGGCATCACTGGGCAAGATTTGTTTTGAGGCAAGTCAGGCACGACCAGAGAGTCAGGTGGAAAGTCTTTTCAACGAGGATTGTATCTGCTGCAATTCTTGGTCAGAGTCCTTAAATCAGATTGGAAGGTTACCTGGGCAGATCCCTGCGCTTGCATTTGTCATCGAGACATTCGACAGCCCTGGGGATTAGAAACACTCAGTCTTACACTACGAGCATCAACCTTTCCTGTCCCCATCAAGCTCATTTTCACCTGCGAGGGGTTATGACTTCATTCCGAGATGACATCAATTTCCTGGCTTTTGAATCATGGCCAGTCAGATTGTTCACCACCACGAAGGTACTGGTGATCACTCGATCTTCCATGTAGAAAATGACCCGGTGAGCGACCAGCTCAAGCGTATAGTGCCCTTTGCGTATATCTCGTGTGAAAGGCATCGTCATGAAGGTCAGAGTATAAAGCTTATCTGCCCTAAAGCGTGGCTATCTTTGATGTCTCCTGAAATTGATCGTATTGATAGCCATAGTGATAACATAGGTAGATACTAGACACGAGACACTCTGTACGGTGAAAGTCTCTTTGGGGATATCAGTTAATCATAGGATGGTCATCAACACCGGTCACAAGTCTAGTGCACCTCGCCGTACTTGCGTATCAGCTTGTTCATGATCGACATGGCCCCAGATCGATAACCACCGCCAAAGATAGCCTGGTGATTCAGATGGTGATACCTAGACCTCAAACGTCAGAAATCTACAGTGTGACCAAGGTGGATTATCCACGACTGTCAAGGCTCGAAAACACTCACAACTCATACAATCGCACCCGATCATCATACTCTTCCACAGGCTCCGTCTTCGGCACGACACGATGGTACCGTTCGAAGAAATCGGCCCCAAATCCACCAAACATATGCATGATCCCCAAATCGAACTCGCTATGCGCATAAGATGCCGAAGCATCATACACAAGGTCCCCCATCTCCGAATCTCCCATGTCAGTTCCGACAATCCTGCCAAAATCGGTATTGCCACTCCACAAATCCCCATGCACAACCACGGGCTGAATCCCCTCCCCTCTTCCCTGAGAGTCGTATCCCAAGTGATCATCCCCCAATAAGCGCGGTACCACCTGCTGTGCTGTCCGCTCAACGAGATTTCTCAGCTCCTCGTCTGGACCGTTCTGTTCCTCTGACAACGCACTGACCGCCCGCAGTCGCTCGTTGGCGTAGAAGTCCGCCCAGCGATCTGTCAAGGTATTCTGCTGTCTCGAATCGCCGCAGTACGTCGGAACGGGGAATCCGTAGCGACGCCGACCAGTCTCCGGGTCAGCTGGCGCTGGTGTTTGATGGAGTCTTCCCAGTCTGTATGCCAGGCTCGAATGACTCGTCTCATCCACCGAATTCCTGGCCATTCGTCCCCTGAGTTCCAAGAACTCGGTGGCAAGGAAATAGGCGTCATTCTCGCCTAGTGGGCCCCAGGCTAATGCGCGTGGACAGAAGCCGGGTACTGCGTTGGCAATTGCGTTGAGGGACTCGTATTCGCCTTGAAACATTTCTTTGGAGGCGGCGCCATCTTGAGAGATTTTAATAAAGTATTTTCGCTCTTGGCTGGTGCCGTCTGGGGTTGTGGTATTCGCGTGAAGAACGCTGGTATTGGTGAAACCTGAACCGAGACCGGATGTGTCGAGGGTGCATTTGGTTCGACTGGGGTCGAGTTTCAGGGCTTGGAGAATCGCCTGTGGTGGTGGGATAGACATCTCTCGAGCCGGGGGGGGGGATGTGAGATCAAATCCTGGGCTTGGGTGCGTTGAATGATTGGAACACGAATGACCTCACCAAGGTCAGTAGAAGTATAAGAACACCGAACTGGCAGTACCTCGACTTGATGCGACTATGACGTGGATTTCTCCCGTCAGACGATAAGATAAGGTGGTCATCTTCATTGACACAATACACGGGCTGGTCAGTGATACAAATCAGTATTTACAAAGCTGGAGGAAATTGATGACAAGAAGGCAACAAAAGAATAAGACTTCCTACTCGGAATCGAACATGTCGTACCATGTTTTATGTGTGCAAGAAGGGGTGTGAGGGGTGGGAAAGGCCAAGCACGCTAATAGCTCAAAAGTTGTATCACATTATTCATTCCCTCGCGCTCCGTGCCAGACTCATCAAGTGGAAATAGTCGGCGTTAAATGTTCAATAGGTGCATCGCAGTCTTTGTACGCTCCTTCACATCCAGGTCCGAGTCACCCTCAAGACTGGCCAGAAGCTCTGCAACTCCCATGGCTTTCAGACGACTCGCCCGAGCACGACATCCGTCACGGTCACTCTGATCCTCCATGTAGATCAGATTGATGACAACCCACACGCAATTGAGTCGCACTTCACGGTTGGAGTGGTTAAAATAATTGATCAATGCGGGCAACAGATCAGGATGATTCATCACCATCTGCCGGTGGCGCGGAAGGCCAGCCCCGAGGTGGATAATCAAGGCGCTGACCGAGATGAGAATTTCTGACGGGACCAGGATAGGACGGATAGGCACGTCACGGCGATGGGGGAGTTGGATTGTGCGGGGACGGAGGTTGTTTGCAAGGGCCGAGAGAAACTCGTCCTGTCCAATTTCCCGCAGCAAGTAGTCAATCATCTCGATGGCTCCATCTCCACAAATGATGTTGCGCAGCAGATTAAACGTCTGTTCTTGGACGGCTATGTCATCCTGGCGAGACTGAGTGGACTGCTCAAGCGATCCGTGGAGCGCAAGCTTTCTCTGGCGTCTAGCATCCGGTAGAAATCGATCCAAACTCATTTTGGAAGACGGAATGCTATCGGACATGGTGGAATCCTCGCCTTGTTCTCCCGAGTCCTCCATGGGATTGAGTATATCGATCTGCTCACCAAAGGAATTCGCACGACCCATTGCGATGGCTGAGCTCTGATCGAGTTCATCCTCGATTCCGCGTCGCGCGAGGGCGGTGACCTGATCTGAACTAATGATATCTCGAATCCAACCGGGAGTGAGAGCTTCAATCACCTTCACGCGAATATCATTGGGTGAATTGTAGACCACGTGCTTCAAAGCCCAGAGCGATTCTATACGAAGCTTGATGTTGGTCGAGCGTGCATGATCGCAGAGAATTGGAATGATGTCCGCAGATATGATCGCCTATCATTCAGCGTATTAGCCTGGTGGTTGCACCGAAAACAACGGATGCGTCATCAGAGAAGACCAACTGACCTGTTTCATGGGGCTGAAATCAAGGGCCAAGTTACAGATCGCCGCCGTGGCGGCTATCTGGATTTCCAGATCCGGGTGCTTGATCAAGACGAACAAGGGCTCAGCCACCCCCGCGTCAATGAGACTAGTCCTCAGCACACTGACAGAGCGAGTCAACATCCGAGCAGCGCCACAGGCAGCCAGGATGGTGGGTGTGGGATTCCCATCAGCAGCTGAGTTTTTCGGCATAGAAGCGGCATCTGCAGGCGCGTCACTAGGTCGGGGCTTCAGGGAATCAATGATATAAGGTACAACACCGTTCTCGCAAACAGCCTTTCGGTATTCGTCCTTGAACGGCACGAGTGCTGCTAAAGCTTTCAGGATACTTTCACGATAACGCATGATGTGACATAGGGTGGGTGAGTATCCAGGGGGCCCCAGGCAGCAATCCGCCGATACGGTCTCAGGATCTCGCGCTGGGGTATCGCCGTCGGCATACCACATTGGCTGTGACTTCTCAGAAACCGGATTGTACGTCTCCTTGAGCAGCTGCGACAATCTATTGAGCGCATTGCCGTCGACAGCGTGTTTCTGGAGGTCTTGATCATCCATGACTAGATTTGCCAGCACTGTGGGCGCTTCCTCCTTAACGCGTTGTGTTGGCGTAATGAGACCATCGTCACACAGGTCGTCGTCATTGGAGATTTCGTAGTCTTTTTCCAACATGCGAAGTAGAATGGGAACGAGCAGACAGCTGAATTGCGGCACTCGGTGTTTCTTCGCGAAACCCAGGCGAAAAAGGACTGTTACCAGCCGGGCAGCCATCAATCGTGTCATGTCTCTCTCGGAACGGAGAAGACACAGTAGCCACGGTACGATCGAGTTCTCTTGCTCATCTGGGGTAGAGGATTCACCGATTGCATACGGCCGTGGGAATGACTGGCTGTGCCGATGACGAGTCTCACTATTCCCCAAGGGAGGGAAATTGGCTGATCCTGGAGATGATCGTCCATGCACAAGCGGTACCGACGGCAACAAACTGTCAACAGGATTATGACCCGGGTTGCGCGGAACGGCGGACCCGGAGAGGTACGTGGAACCCCAAGGACCCTTTCTGATGTCGTTGGAGGTAAACTCGAGCATCTGCTTTGGGAAGACAGTCACAATCCCCGGTGATGACAAGAAATGTTCTGCTCGCCACTTGGAATGCTCGATAATAACGGTCACGGCACGGAGAAAAGGCGCCAGGCGTGCAGAGGACGGCGCTGGTTCAGGAAAGGCCCCCAGCGAGCCGGGGTCTTTCAGATACTGCTCTGCTCCGGGAGGAACATAGCCCTGTGCCACGACGAACGAAGCGATCTTCACCGCAAGCGCATCCAAAACCCCAGAAACCGCCAATGCTCTCTTATGTGTCTCCTGGGTGCACAGCTTTCCGACCAACGCAGCAGCTTGCTCGCTGCTGGCCCGATTGCGTGCCGACCCCAGATCCTGGGCGATGATTCGTCTGATTGCGCCTAGATGCTCTCCCGAGAAGACCAGGTCGGCCAGTCGCGTATCTCGCGGCCATTGGTCCTGACTTTGGAGTGGCAATCGGTCTGCAATCGTGTTCAGAAAGCGTAGAATCGATAGGGTGAAGGAGGGAGGAGAGTCGGGAGACGAAAGAATCGATAGAAGGGTTGGAACAATGTCACTGGCAAATATCGGGGCAAGAAAGGTAGGGCCGCCTGTCAGACCGGGTCAGCTGCGTCGCCACACCGAAGATCGTGCTGCTTCAAAGTGCCTCGGATGGCCTTCCTACCTTGAGCCAGACTGCCGACAATCAAAATCGCCTGTAGGCAAACTTCTGCGTCCTCTGTATCGCGGTATGCCAGTCCTGGATCAACAGGTACCCCATTGAATTCTCCCCCAGGACGTCGCCTGCTCAGCACTTGACTCAGAGTCGGGATGATGCCGGCGATAATGGACGCTTCCTTGCGCTCGTCATGACCGATCAATTCATTCTTCAAGGTTCGCAGCAGAGCTATCTGCGAGGAGGCCGACTCGGAGCTCTGTAACTGTGATAAGATCGGCCCAACGGTGGTTCGCGTCATCATTCCCGAATCACCGTTCTCGTGAGCGGGGAGACGCCCGAAAGACGAGAGACTCGTATGATTCAACAAAGCTAACGCCGCCGTTCCCTCACTGATCAGCTCAGTTTTCCTCTGTACAGTGGTCGGTTGACGCCTTGGTGTTGAACTGGAAGCGTTGGTCGCGTGGGGTTCTGGTCGCCAGCCGTCGGAGTGCCAGTGCCGGATAGATCGCAGTGGTCAAGTCCCGTCCGGATTCGGCCAGTCGGGGAAGGGTGGTAATTGTTTCCACAGTGGGGGAGAGCGTTGGAGAACCAGGAGGCAAGTTGAGAGAAGAAAGGAAAAGAAAATCGATGGGGTCTCTAGATTGACTGTAATTTCTGCATGTAGCAACTGGAATTATTCGCGGAGAACCCAAAATGCCTAGAGTCAAGTCCCTGTCTTGTAGCTCTCCAGTATTCTTCTGGACGGGCTCCGACTCCGCAACGGCTGAGGAGAATGACGGGAACGGGTGGAATGGATTGGTGGAGGCGGATGACTGTAGAATTATGTAATACACGCAGGATGAAGTTCCAGGCTTCTCTGACACCTGAGGCCGCTCATCGTCAATCGTATACCTCGCGGTACGGCAAGTATGCCATGTGGTACTTGCAAAGGGTGCCGTGCTGACCCTTGATCGTGTGACCTCAGTGGCAGTGTCGAAGGCTGTCGAGACTGCGACGCTGTGGGAAAGATGACGATCTTACTCTACATGGGATAGATCCAATCATGCACAATGACCTCCCAGTTATCGACCGTACATTACTACTAAGGACCTGGCTAGTCGGGGACATCCACTGCTTATGTACTCCAGTTCTAGGCGGACTGAGGGCTTCTCACTATCCAACAGCCTGGCACATCTCCCGACCATCGAGAACTTTGTTCAGGATCGGAGAAACGATGACAGTCTTATTCACCAGATGTAAGACTGTACACGTCATGCCGAACCATGTCCTGTCTGTCATGCATCTGTGGCTTCACTGTGAAGGGTGGACCAAACAGGATAATAAGACATCTTTAGGGAGACGGTGATCTCCCGAGATTGACGAGGATAGGGCCTAGAATTCATACTGCAGGTACTCCTGTGGGCACAAGTCTGCCAGGTAGGGAAGGGACTATACTAGAAAGCTCATCACGACGGACAAGGCTAGACTGTTCAGGACACCGAGTGGGAAAGCCAGCTGACGCAAAATGCTGGTGGCCAAGACCACGGCCAAGCCCGCCCTGGTGGCGGAGAGACCCTATGTACCATGAAGACGACAGCATCCATTAGCGCTTCTGTGTACAATAGACGGGGGTAGACTTGGCCCCTCTTGTCAAAGCCATGATAGTTCAAGGTCATGCATTATGTATGTGATATTCTAATGAATAGTCTCTCCCCCCCTGTTTCTGCTTCTCGTTTCTTGTGCTCGGATCTCCTCTCTTCTCCAATTACCAAGTCTCCTCTGCCGCTGACCACCGGTACGGAAAGTCTTGAAAATGTATGTAATTTGACCTCACGTATGTGTACCACTGTGAAGATAGTCATGATGATACTGTACCTGATTAAAGACATTACAGTACTGTATTCAGCAGATTGAGGCCATCCCATTCTCGGATGAAACCCCGCCCTACATGCACTCGTGACTCTGAATGGGCCCCTGGAAAAATCGGCACATGCCCTTGATAATTTACGTTGATACTTCACATTTCCCCAGGCCCACTGCGAGCTACCTGATGTATCTGAATTACAGCACTGTCTGTAAAGCATCTCAATCTCCCGTGTCGTATTGTATGTTCATTTCATTCGGGTTCCGCCCCAATTTGCAGCTGAGAGAGCAACCAAAACCTTCCAAGGTCCTCGACCTCCCACGGTCGGTCAATGAGTAGCGTACAGATTCGAGACGGAGGTCCCCACTACATTTTACACAGCCCTACACATTTCGACGTATTCATTCGAGGTAATAAATTACCTCATTGAAAGCAGGGTTTTCAGGGCGCGCCTAAGCTGGTCCTGGTATTATATTATGCTCATCTTCTCCCCGTCCCCCCGCGATGTCCTTCTTCCTCTCTAACCCTTTTGTCCTTGGAGTAGCGAGTTCAATGTGATTTCCTGATTCCATACCAAGCGTGTGAGACCCTCGGATGCCCCCCAAATTCCCCACGACTGGTCTCGCCGTCACTCCACCGCCCTTAATTCCTTTCTGGTGAGAATGCGGCCGTGCGCCAGTGCCAATCCAGGTCCGCAGCGTCAGCGCCCCGTTGACTTGTGCGCCCACGTGGTGCCGTCGTGCACTTTGAGCGGTCGATCTTCGGGTCTTTCAGTGGCCTTTTGATCTTCTTTGCCTTCTTGCAGCATTCCAAAGTCCAACCCTGTCCGCTGGGTCTGTGAAGTGCGCACTTGCAAGCATCCTAAAGCGATCCAAGGCCATTCTAGTTGGCCCTAGTGCCTATCTTCCAAAGACCACAGAGGATCCACCAGCAAAACTATCAATCTGATCGTCGGGAACCCGCTTTGAGAGCGTTGGCTCCCTCGCTTTCTTTCCCCAGTCATGTTAGCCTCTTCACCTTCACCTTCTTCCGCCGCCTTGCGTTCTCCTCTCCCCAATCCGCGCCCGCATCAACTCCCTCATCCAACCGGCGCGGCGGCACACTATGAGCCTTCTTCCGCGCCGCAATTCAACAGCCCTCGTTCATCACGCCTGGCCATTGAGGAGCTTCGCTCGGCGTTGAATCGTCATTCCGTCGACTCGGCCTCTCCTGAATCACCTGCATCGTTGAAACGGCGCGCATTGGCCGTGTCCACGGCTTCCCCGTCCTCCGCCGCTGAGAATCTCGCCCCTAATCCCGCCTTGGCTCTCGACTCCGATTGCACACCCGCCCCTTCTGCGAGCCTCCCCTCCGATACTCCAGCCGCCGTTGCCTCTGGCAATCAATCGACGCCGCCCGACACCGCTCAACCGACGACTGCGGACGCCGTTCACAGTCACACATCCTCCATGCCCGCCCCAGAGAACTCGGGGTCCAATAAGCGCAATAGCCAATGTGACCATCATTCTCCCAATGTGGCGGCACCCACCGATTCATCACAAGATGCAGAGGTTTCACAACCCAAGCGGCGGCGGTCCTCCCGGACCGACGTCAAAATTCTGCCGGCGCGATACGAGGAAGTCGAGCCCCGTGACCTGGTCGTGCTGATCTCCAGCATGCTGATGGAATTGATCCGATTCAACGACAAGATCCCTCTGCACCAAGGCCGCTTGACTCGATTTCACTCCCGGTCACCGCCCCGGATCTCCGTGCAGGATTACTTGCAGCGTTTGACGACCCACGCGACACTCTCGCCACCTATCCTGCTGAGCATGGTGTATTATATCGATCGTCTCTGCGCCCTGTACCCCGCCTTCACCGTGTCGAGTCTGACCATCCATCGGTTCCTGATCGTCAGTGCCACGGTGGCTAGCAAGGGTCTCAGTGATAGTTTCTGGACAAACAAGACGTATGCGCGCGTCGGGGGAATTACCATGAATGAGTTGGCCATGCTCGAGCTGGAATTCCTCTTCAAAGTTCAATGGCGGATTGTCCCGCAGCCTGAGATCCTGGAAGACTACTATCAGAGCTTGATCGAACGCTGTGATGGGTTTGAAATTGAGCGCGCCAGTGCGAATCATAGCACCCCACCCACAGCCCCTTCGACGGCTGCAGATACTCCATCAGCGTGAATGGAGCTCGACTGTTGCCCCCCTGTCTCCCTTCAGAGACATCAACCTACACATCCTTTGCTCTCCTCCCGACAATCTCATCCTGGGTCATCGGGGCTGATCTCGACACTGCAACCTTGACCTGAACGGCTTATTGAAGACCCAGGCTCCGCTCATCCGAACTTCCCTCTCCCCTTCCCACCTCTCCACATTGACGTGATAGCGTCTGTTTTTCCACCCGCCCAAATTCCTCCATCGCAATCCACTTATCAAAGATCCCACGGCTTTCAATCTCCACCTCCATTCCCTCCCATCTCCTTTTCGTTTTCCGATTCGAATCTATCAACGACCATTTTTATGTCCAGTTGCTTGTGCACCTGATCTTAATGAACCCATTCTCTTGCATTTCAGGACCGGTGTTTTCCTCGAACAGCCATTGCCCGCCATGCTTGTGATCTGTCCACCTAGTCAGGCGACACACATATTTTTTCTTTTTAGGGGGCGCGCGGTCTCCACACATAGAAAGGGTCTTCTTCCAGCATACCCAGGGCGATTGGTGAATCTTTTTTCATGTTTTATTCACAGCGGTCCACCCCTCAGAGGACAATGATACTGGCGTTTACCACCTTGGAAGTTTGCTATCCTCTTTTTCCTCTTTTTCCTCTCCTTCCTTGTACTATCAGGAGATTTTAACTGGCGACATATCCACCGACGAATGTTTTTTGCCGTTGATTGTCGTCGAGATTTCTATCCACGAGTTACAGTAATGCTCGGTAGAACCCCCGCCCTTCTCGCGGGGTCTGATCATCTGTAGGAAGGCTCTGCCCACGCTCAGCACTGAGCGCGCTGGTCCGCGCTCCTGTTACCATACATACCTGTTGGTCTTGAAATACACTTTCGATTCTCCTTATTACATAACAGTATTGAATACAGCCTTTTGTAATATATGTACCGTACGTATTTCTCGCCAAGGCGGCAAGACCCGTCAACTGCTGATGCACAGAGTGCGTCTACATACAGGACATATCCATCTCTAACATGTACAATAGACACACCGGTGCCATGCCACGTATTCGACTTCTCCGACTGCAACGTGTGGAGTGCGAATCCATGATTTCAAATCGACGCAATGTAAAGTTCTACAATACACCCATGCAAAATGAATATGTACATTAGGTCCTGCCCAGGGGAAAGTGAAAACTAAAAAGAAAGAGGAAAAAAAAGTGGGAAGGTTACGGCCTAAATTAAAGTTTTTCATGGCGGGGAATAGAGCCGGAGAATCGGCATCTTTTGACTGACATGGATGCTGTCTATCCCGACAAGGCTACATGTACTGTAGGTCTGGTATGGGAGTGGCAGGTTTCCAATGAACTTTAGAGTCTGAAGGTATTGCCTGTGGATTGTTGTATGAGCTACTCTCTTTGAAAAGCATGCGCTTATATAGATATTGCAGCTGCAAACATCCTTACTGAGCTTAAATACCTGAGGTTGATACCTACCTAATAATGGCGAGATTGTTTGGGTTGTGCTCACCTGCAGTAGTCGTTCTTTGTGGGGACAGGATAGGGGGATTCAATTTTTTGAACCTTATGTGTGTGGATGTAGCAGGCCCCTATCTCAAACCTGGTATATAGAGTGGTTCTCAAATGCACTCTGGTGGACATTTCCCCATGTCTCCCAGCGAATCGAGCCAGAACAAAATTCAATGGTCCTGTCGATTCTGGGATTCGATACAAGAACTCGGGGAAAAAAAACATAGGGTTTTGAAGCGGATAATGTATCCAGGCATAGACCAGCACGGGTGATCGTGATGTCCTCTGGAGATGTCAACCGTTTCAAGCCATGACGGCTCATCATGTAAGCATCTATTGGATATACCCGCCACTACTCTCTTAGCCCGGACCTCGACTGGCGATATCAGGATTGGCTGATGAGACTGCTACGGCAGATGGAGGGAGCTCGCTGGCTCCCAAAAAAAAGCCCCATGGCTGGGAAGACTGGCAGACTGGGCAACTGGGCAACTGGTGAATGTAAGGCCTCTTTGTGTGCTGATAGGAAGCTGACTGCGTGTCTCCCTGGTCTCGCGTTTGAAGGGCGGAAGGGAGTGCCCTGAGACACGCACTCTTTTTCGCGCGGATGGTACTGTAATTATTGTGTGGCGTAGTGTGACAGGTAGAGCGAACAGACTGGACCCCTAGTAGGCGCTGCTTGGAGGGTCCAATGGATTGATGCAGTGTGAATGTGGATTGGGTACATAGAACGTGCAAAAGATCAAAAAAAGGTCGTGCCCGGGATCGAACCGGGATTGCCAGAATCAGAATCTGGAGTGATGACCATTACACTACACAACCTTGGATACAAGTTCGCCACATGCTTGGTTATATAAAGGAACAGAGTCTGATGGATGATCACCGTGAAACCCTGATGGCGTTTCACAATACAGATCTCGCATAGTCTCTGTTTGACCAGATTGGACGCATTTACCTGACCTTCTAGTATTGAATCATAATGTCAATTTACTCAACTCCAAATAACTACAACGGTTGTATAGTGTAATGGTCATCACTCCAGATTCTGATTCTGGCAATCCCGGTTCGATCCCGGGTACGACCTCTTCTTTTTAATTTTCTTTCAAGTGTCTTCACTACCTGCCTATCCACAGGCT
Organism: Penicillium oxalicum; assembly: GCF_001723175.1. Classification (NCBI taxonomy): domain Eukaryota; kingdom Fungi; phylum Ascomycota; class Eurotiomycetes; order Eurotiales; family Aspergillaceae; genus Penicillium; species Penicillium oxalicum. The sequence continues at coordinate 1,032,788 of NC_064654.1, read as the reverse complement.
ACATATATTCTTTTTGATGTTGCACTGAATACTCGGGCCTTCCAATTGATGTAGGTGTGTAGTTCAGAATGCTGGCCAACACGTACTTCATGTGTGTATTCGACCGAAAAGGCTTCTACCAAGTATACCTGCCATCGGCTCCTATCTGACCTAGCACGCAGCGGCGTTATGTATCTATTCTCCAGCCCGTGTGCCCCGTGGGTGGGTAGGGCGTAGATGGACATTGTTTCCAGTACAAACTCCTGACTATTGTACACCTGCCCGGTATTTTGCCGCCCCGGTTCAACGACGTCAATGATGGCTGTTGCTCACGACTAACCCACTCAAGATAACATTGATGTTATCCGGTCACCGTTCCCAGAACACCCATGGGGCGCAGCTGCAGGCGCCTCCGTGTCCGGGACCTCACTCGTGTAGGAATTAATATACATAGAGAGACATATGATGTTGCATCGTAAGCAAATATTTCTTGTGAGAGCGGGTGAGGTGCAGGGTAGGAAGAAATGGAAACCTTCCAGAGACGGGCGGGCCGATCCTTTGACGCCTCTGAGCTACTGCCGCGAATGTGTTAAAGGGCGGAGTTCCATCTACAGTCGGGAGCAGAACCTTACCGCGAATAGATGCTGACAGCATGGGCACATAGTACTAACACTGGTATCGGGGCGATGGACATTCTGGCAACCTAATCTCGATCATCGCCATACACAGGTACTAGGGCAGGTCAGGTAGGTAGTAAAGTGGTTGCAATCCCAACTTGCGGCCTGAATCCCCGTCGATCATATATTGTTTAACCGTTGTCTTGGTTTATTCTACGAGCAACCCTCGGTCAACAGACCAACTGGAACCACCTGTGCAGCGTTTCGCAGCCTCAAGGTAAGTTATATTACCATCTGGCCCCAAGGTGGAAAAACCATGAGGGTCCCGTTGCTCGTTTTGCTGAATCTAATTCATGGGACTATTAACGACACCGAGAAATCGACGGGAGGTGAAACATCTACTGTACAGGCCATCGGAACACAAACAAAACAGGAACCAATTCTCGGCACAGGCTTCCCTACCATGAAAATAAAAGATTTATAATGGGAAAATATCGGCGGTCGTTCAACCAATCAGGTTGTGTAGTGTAATGGTCATCACTCCAGATTCTGATTCTGGCAATCCCGGTTCGATCCCGGGCACGACCTTTTTGCTTCCAAGCTGCTGAACAGCAGGGCAGGCATGGAGGGTCACACGAGGGGATCAATATTTGGTTATCTTCTCAATTTTTGCAGCATGTCCAGGATTCGATTCCTTTAAAACCACAAGGTCAATGAATGGCGGACGGAGGAGTCATGACGGTAACCCAAATTCATGTTCGGGTTCTTCTTACCACCGTGAGCCAGTAGCGCGAGATACATAGATACATGTCCGCCCATCTGTGGGTTCATTTCTTCCGTTCATCTGCAAAAATTTCAACTCGCGGCCAGAGTCGCGTTATCCGGCAACATAGAAACTTCCATTGAGTATCTCACGTACTCAGCAGGGACCTATGAGACTGGTGCCGACAAAGACACCTCTCAAACACGACTACTAACTAGACTTCAAGGTCCTAGTGCCTTGTCACGGAGGTGACCAGTGAATCGACATCATGATCGATGGAAACACACCTCGTGCGAAATTTACCCCTGATATACGCCAGATGGCATTTATTGTTGGAACAACTCGCTGTCTATACGTATCCTACTTCCGAGAAAGACAACTCAACAATAGGAACATAGGCACATTTAGTTCCTCACCTCGTAGGTTTGTGGAGTCATATCTATTGAAGGTAAGATGTTTGGAACACACAATGGCACCTCGAAATAAGCGTGGCCGAATACCATGCAGGTGCTTAGCTGCATAGGTTCTATCATGTGCGTATGTTAAAACGTACGTAGTAATGTTGGAAGCTGCCAGTCGACCGGACCGGGAGTGTATAGTAATTTGGTTGGCTGTGCTGGAATCGGGTGTGTTGTATTGTTATGCTTAATTCTATCGCGGTACAATATATGATTATGGACCCATCATGAGCTCACATTTACCTAAATTCTGGTAGAGTGCCGTAGGGGAGGGTTCATGCGTTCTTGAGTTTGACTGGAGGCAACAGTAAAACGTGAAGCAAACAGAGAGCAAAAAGAGGTCGTGCCCGGGATCGAACCGGGATTGCCAGAATCAGAATCTGGAGTGATGACCATTACACTACACAACCTGCTGATATTTAATTTCCAAAATTCTAAATATATAACGACTTTTTACATTCATCCAGGCATTCCATTTCAGCGGCATGTCCCCTTCTCCATGTGTCTTTCGCAAATAATAAAGCAATATATTTTACCCCCTATCCGAGGTTCATTCACAACAAATGCACTCCATAGTGGTTTTTGTGGCTAATCGAAGCTCCCAGCACTTGAAATCCAAGGTTTGCGAGGAGACAACATATTTCGTAAACCACAGGTCGCTATAGCTCAATACAACCGACACGTATCTCCTCCGTCTGTCCCGACTCTCGTCTTCCCGGGCTCTCGAGGCACGGGTACGACCTAAGTTTACCTTCGAATAACTATAAATAATGCTCATCACTTTATCGAAGGCTATGAGTTAGCCGCGACTTAATTAATAGTTCAAGGAACGAGAATCACAACAAAGCTGAATCTGGCACGAGTATGTGCTCTAGGTTATACTGGAGTGAAGCCGAAAAAATATACACACAGACAAAAAGGTCGTACCCGGGATCGAACCGGGATTGCCAGAATCAGAATCTGGAGTGATGACCATTACACTATACAACCGTATCAGATGCAAGACAGTGCAAAATTTGACAACATGAAGCATTCATATAGATTGGCCCTTTCAAAGTGCGCTAAATCCACTCCTCAGTTCCAGAGAAAGTCGGCTGCGTGCTGTTAATAGTGGACGGTCGTCGCTTTCCCAGTGTGGAAGCGTCTTCATCTGCGACCCAGGCGCCCGAGTGATAGCACGAGCATAAACCACTTCAAATGACCTGGATTTGATGAAGGGTGGACGTTCTCTGCTCGCTACTCCAGAAAGATTTCATGAATAAGCTGGTCACTTGGGTACTTGAGGTATGTGCTTGTCATTGCCACCACACATCCCCTCAATGTCGAGTTGTACCACCAGTTCTGTAGCTGACAAATGTAAGGCGCCTTGAGCCTAGTATGAAGCTCACATGCCTGCCCGAACATGCCGGGGTGCTTTAGGTGATGAGTTGATTACATGATCAATTGATGTATTCACAATACTCTTATTGCTCTCTGCTTCGCAATATAAAGTACACCTTTGACTGCACCTGGGTGTAGTTCAGAGCTACATACTATACTACTGTCCGTAGCAATGTAGCATTTTAGTGTATAAAACCACCCACTCATACATACTTAAGATGGACCTCTTTGGGAAGGAGGGGTCAAGTCAAGATGTACTGAAAAAGGAAGGTAGGGCTTAGGGTGCGGGGTCTAGGGCAACCGTCGATGTTTGGGACCGCAATCTCCAACTTCCTTTGCGTCACCGTACGAGACGCGTGACATGCAAAAGATACCAGTTTGACGCCTCAATCAGAAAGTTCCTTCCACGGCCACGTAATGCGCTAGAGAGGGAGCCTCTTTTTCACTCTCTTGTGTGGCTTTCCCAGCCGCATTGCGTATCTTGAGCCCGCTGGGAGCAATCGAAACCGTGCCATTCACGATGGACGCAGCTGAGATCGTCAGGGCCATCAAACCTCTCAAGGGCAATGTGATCCCCATCAAGACCATACAAGAGACGCAGCCCCCGGAAGACTTTGGTATGATATTCAGGCTTCCATTTCCCTCGTTGTTCTGCCGCCCGTAAGAATGCTAAAAGACGTCTACAGCCGATGCATTTGTTGCAGAGATCAACGTGAAGTCCGCTTCGAGCGTCATCAAGTCAGTCAACAATCTCGAATCCACAAAATACTCAAATTCAAAAGTATGAGACTGTCTAACGCGAATACAGAGTCCTCGATTCCAATTTCCCCCGTGACGAAGGCCTTCCCATGGGTCACCTACGCCGCTTTGCTAAACGTAACATGATCCCAGAGAAACTGCTCGCCGCTATTGAGGCCGAGAGTTCCCCGGAATGGCATGACGGGCAGACCTTGTTTGTGATGATACCACCTCCTGTCCCTGATGCAGATACTTTGCTGGAGCTTCTCGCCCCCTTTGCGCCGCGGCCTCGCCGTCGCAGCTCCACAACCCCCCCGCGTCGTGACTCTGCGACTCCATCTACTGGACCTTCTTCACCCACTTCGCAACCGGCAGCTCTACCTTCGACAAATTCTAATCCTTCTGAACCTCAAGTCCCTCAAATTCGCCTCTTTACGACCCGAGTCCCTATCTACCCTCCCTTGAACATCAAACAGGCCGATCAATGGACAAAGATGATGTGGCCTGTGGTGTACAACCCTGCTGCACCTCGCGCAAGCATCGCACCTCCTCCACAAATTCTGAAAGGCACTCTTCACTCTATTCAGCCGAGAGCTGGTCATTATTTGGCACTTGCGCACAAAGTCGCTGAAGAGGCTCAAGCATCTGGCCGCGGGCGCGCCGTAGGCGCCGTCATCGTGGATCCCACCGTCGAGCAGGAGCTGGAAAGCAGAGCGTGGGTTGAAGGAAGTGACTCAACCGAGAATTGGATGGAAGCCGTGCTCGCTGTTGCTGGTGACGTCCGCTTCGCTCGCGCAGAGGGCGTTCTGTCTCCCGAAGAGAATCGAACTCTAGGCCACGGTCTCACCCAGGCAACATCCCATTATGAAGCGGATATAGAAGGGGGCCCAGACTTGCATGCCTTGATGCGTGCGGCGGAGCTGATTGCTCGCCGACGCCGTGAAGAAGACGATGATCTGGCTGAAGTATCGGAACCAGCACTTCCTGTTGTATTGACTGACCCACAGCTGTCCAACCAGCTTAGCCCGCTCGAGTCATATTTCCTTTACGAAAACAGCAAGACCACCAACGTTTCTGAGCCAGAGCAATCGATGGCCTCAACCGTCTCACCTAAGAAACGCAAGCATGAAGAGTCGGTAACAACATGGTCGCATGAGCCAAAGGATCTGTCTTTACCGGCTGCGTCTTCTGCCGTCGCCTGGGACGAGAATCCGTTTCCCATTAGTGCCGTCGATGGCCAAGCATCGCCGTCTGGCTCTCATGACAATCGGTCTGCATCTCCCGACTCACGTATCCGCACCCGCTCTCAGGGCGGATATCTCTGTACAGGCTTGGACATTTACCTTACCCACGAGCCGTGTGTATGCTGCTCAATGGGCATGCTTCTCTCTCGCTTCCGTGCTGTGATTTTCCTCCGTAAAGGCCGTCTTCCTACTGGGGGAATCGCTTCGGAGCCCGTCGTCAAGCCCACCCCTGACGACGATGCCTTCAAGGAGCAAGAGCTTAACTCTGAGGGTCGTGAGTACTATGGCCTCCATTGGCGCAAAGAGCTCAACTGGCGCGCCTTGGGATTCGAATTCGTCGAGACTGAGCTAAACGAGGCGGGTGAAGCGGTCATGCTTTCAACGAAAGACGACGGTAGCAACGAGGTTGTTTTCCATGCTTGACCGCCCTTGGCCCCTCTTTGATTGTTTTAAATGACTGCAGCATCATGCGAATCACAATTACCCCTGTATTATTACACATGTTTTATTCTGCTTTACAAAGATATTCACTTGGGCAAAGACCGTCTGTACGAACCTATTCGGTCATGTCAATTGAGAAACAACCGCATTTTATTTTCTTCAAAGAAAGTGAGACCTCCTTTTCACCTTTCTTGCCATTGCAGTGTAGAAACATGCTTTTCCTAGAACGTCCAGCTTTCCATCATCGTTGCCAACAGCCCTAAATCAGCCAGAACACCAGGTCTCATTTTCATCATCCTCACCAATCCGCCACCTACAAACTTATCAAAGCACCACTGAGGCCACAACCGCCAGAGATGATACCAGACCCCTCCCCATCCTCGTTAACTGGTCACCTTTGGAAGAACACGCTCGCAAAAAGTCATTATTGTAGTTTCAAAGAACCGCTTCACAATTGGAATCGATGAAGATCATCAAGATAAACGGGTCATTCCGCGCCTTGCAGCCAAAGGTCTTATCACTATGCTCCTTCGGCCGGCGTCTCTCAAAGATAGAACTGCATATTCAAGCTCTGTTGAACGTGAAAGGCAGAAGAGAGAACAAAGCAGGGGAATCTGTGCCATCGATGCAGGTTTCGTACGCAAACAGGGCCTCAGAAAGAATTGCAATAGCGCACGAGGAGGCAAAAGTCACGAGATACCGGAGGGATGAGAGTCTTCTTCAAGAAGGCAAGACTTTTGACACACATAAATAAATCCCTCCTTGAACAACGCTTAAACGGATGCAATCGCCAACCCAGGTCGGCGAATAAGGGAGGAAGGCTACTCGCCCAGGTTGACGTATCGCAAGGGGTGACCTAGCAACAAGTGCCCTAGGCTCATCATAGGCTGATGTCAAGAGAATTGGGCTTGGAAAAAGAATATCCTACACTGTGGATTCGAATGCAAAAATTGACATGGCAAGTGTATGGTGGATTGCAGTAGTCGTAAATGAGAGCCCCTTCATTCGGGAGCATTTTGTAAGATAATTTCATAGACTCAATTCGCACCAAAGGTGCCTCCGATAATAAATCACACGGCTCAAGCTCAATCGAGGTGCGTCTCGTCCGCGCCGTGCGCGTAATTGTGGCGTTTGAACGCCGATGGGATGAATAGTGCCCACGTATACATGTGGGCCACGCATTCAGAGTGAGAATGTCGCACGAGGCGACAAAACTCTGCACTCAGCTGCATGTGGTGGGGTTCGAGAGATACCCCGTGATTGTGAGCAGCGATTTAACGCGCTGCGTGGTGGTTTCATGATTTCAAGGCATAGTGCCGTCGCAAAGGGTACTATGGGAAGTGGACGAGCAGGTACTTCCAAGACGAACATGAGAACAGCGCATTTCACGAGCACTGTCCTTGCCTCCAAGAAGTACCAGTTGGTTGAGATGTCGAGATGTCGTCGCGAGGCCCACAGATGATCTCACCGTCGCCATTTCGAATGACCTAGGCGACACGCTGGTAGAACAGCAGGTAGGCAACGCGATTATCCCGATATCCATATCGGCCGAGTGGGGTCCGCACGCCAGAGGAAGGGTTGGATGCTGGGGCAATGCTGTTGATGGATTTCTTGCTCGAATGCCCCAATGAGCCAGAGCCGTTAACTTGGCTCCAGCCTTTATCATTTTCAGAAGCATCCAGCTCATCTTGATCAATGTTCTCAAAGATGTTGGATCGAGGGACCTTGTCGTTGCGGTGTTGTTCAAGGGCAGCTGCAAGTACCTTTGGATCTTCCTCGCCACCAGCCTCTGCGACATCCTCACTACGAACACGGCGAATTACAGTGTCATCCATGCGGATCCATTCACGGCCATCTTGACGTCGCACATCGACCGTGTAGTGACCACCGCTGGCATTCTTTCCGTGATGGTAAATGACTCCCATGAGGCGATACTTGGGCAAGCCACCTTGAGCGGCAAGGGCGTTGCGCCGATGGGCAGGGAAGACTTCACGTGGAATCTCCAAATCGAGAGGATAGCCGACCTTCTTCCAGATTTTCTGAGTGGCACCGGTGATGCTATCATACTGGAATCGTTTGAGATGGAGAATTAGGACAGGAGGCAGAGTCTCGATGAACATTTGCTTGGTGGCAGTGACGTTGGGCCCCCGAGATGAATTAAAATCGCCCTGAATGCTCTCGGGCTTGGTAAGACCCTTCAACGCATCCAAGATATTGTGGACATCAGGTGCTCCAATATCAAGCTGCAAGGGCTGGTACGGCTCCATGGTGACCGAGGTTTTGTTTCCAGGTACCTTGAATTCTGATCGCAGCTTGCCACCGAAGATACGGGTGATTGGAGTCTCCGCAGTGATAGCGCCTGACAATTGAGTCACAGCTGCTTTCTGTTTATGGCCAACTTCCAACCACTCACCATCGCCGCCCGCCTCGTGAACAGATGCGGAACCATCGGTCTCCTTGGCATTTTGCGCCTTCGAAACGTGCTTCGCCGCGCGATCACATTCCTCATGCAACTCTTCAAGAAGGAACCCTAGAAACTCCTGAGCATCTTGTTGGTGGCCGCGTCGCATATCGCGGAAACGGGGAAGCTGTCGGATCATCTCATAGACAAACTCGGGAACAAAGGCTTCACCATACTGTTCAAGCTCATTCGGCTTTAGCCGCAGCCTGAGCTGCTCCTCGGACGACGCGGCATCGATGACGTTGAACTCGCGCATGAACATAATCATCGCGTCAATCAACGGCATATCACTATGAAAGCTGTGAGCTGCACGTCGACCAACAAGGTCGAGGAACTGGTGGAAAGGGACACATGAAACTAGAATTTGAAGAACGGAATTCATATAGCACATGTTGCCAGTGTTCACCAATCCCCGGGGTTCCAAGAAGGCAATTCTATCACTGTACTGGGAGACATCTTCGCCCAGACTGCTCAGGACATTGGCAAGAGACTCATTCTTCTGCACACCCAAGGGACTGAATTCTGGCGAAGCAGGACTCGCTGTACGTGCAGCATTCTTATTACGAACAAGATCGGCCCACGACTTAGGTGCAGAGCGAGCAGGCGAAGCAGAAACAGTCGTGTGATCGCTAGTAGATGTCGAGACGGCCGACTCCGCAGGAATTTCCGTGGAACCTGATGCATCGGAACTGGCTTTGGAGCCATCTTTAGTTTCACGGCGCGGCGCACTTGGGAGATTTGGAATGACTGGGACAATCGGAACTGCAGGCTTGGCATCCTTCCTCTGAGCCTGTTGATTGGGAGTGGAAGAAGGGGTAGCGGAAGTGGGCGTAGTCGCTTGAGTGGATGGGCCATCTGAGAAAGGTACGGAAGTGGTGGGTGTCTGAGGCTCTGATACGACAGGTACAGTCGGTTGGGCATTCTTGGGCTTCACATATTTGCCCTTGAGAGGACCAACGATCCAACGTCCATCCTTGGGTGGAAACTGAACTCCCTCAGACATTGGGCGGATGTGTTTCCGGCGAAATGACGCCGGAGGGAAATTGAAGTCCGGGGTGGAAACCCATGGTACCTGATTCAAGATCAGCCAAAATTCTAGAGACAGAGATCGTTGTCTGTATCGACTTACCGGCGGAGTGAAGACAGGCTCGAGCTCCGGTACGACTGGCTTCGGTTCCCAGCGCGGTGGAGAGGAGATGGACGAGTAGACTTGCTGTGGCTGGACGGGCATAATGACATGAGGATCATGCATTTCAGCTTGGAGAGGAGGTGGCGCGGAGAGCGAGGGAGACATTGCGGGCTGCATAGGAGTCGACGCCCGTGGTTGCATAGGAAGTGAGTGATGGGGCATGTGAGTAGGAGCCATGATGGGCTGTGCTTGTGGGTATGAGGACACGATCATTGGCCCATATGGGTTTTGATACGGACGAGGAGGCATTTGCTGCATGTGGCCGTAAGGAGGATACCACGGAGGGAATTGTTGCGGCGAGTAGGCAGGAGGTAAATGTCCGTTCATGTGCGGCGGGTAGCCCATGTATGCTGGAGCGCGCATGTTGGGAGGAGCTGCGTTGTAATAGTCTTGCTGTCTCCGCGGTGGCCCCATGGGTGGCTGCCCATGGGGCATTGCTGGCAAATGGTGGTTCATCTCGACAAGGCGCTCAGGGACGTGTTGCCTCTGCGGTATATCCACACGCGCTGCCTTAAAGGGAGCCACCCGGTGGATCACGGGTTGAGGATCGTCAAGGCGCTGAGAGGGAAGCTCGAAGCATCAAACTCCATTTACACAGCCATGATGGCCGAGTGGGAAAGTTGAAACGTGGGTTGGAATCAAAGAGAAGGCAGCAGAAATCAGTTGAGATTGATTGTACTGAAAGCAAGACAGATGATAAGTGATGTGAGCCCTTTTGAAAATCAGACAAATTTAAGGATAGGTTTTACCTGAGCAGCAGCACAAATGTGGATAAGAAAGAAATGTGGATGGCAGCTAACGTCGATGCGTAGCTGACTGTGAAGACGAGGGGGAAAATGAGGTAGTCTTTCACTAACTCTCGTCGAAGCGAAGCTGGATTGCCGCAAGGTGCTAAGTTCCAGTGGGCTGAGCCCGCCCGAGCCCCGGCGCTGATTCAGCATCGGCTGAGTCAGCGTGCACGTGTCAACGATGTCATGCCTGGCGCCCCTCCTCGACGACAGTGCGAGATATCTTATCGGCGTACGTCTCTGGACGCTTTGTCTATCTTTAGATGGCCTTCCGAGGCACTTTCTATTGCTACCCTCTCACGCAGTGGCCCTGAGTGCTTGATTAGTGGTGGTGTTGTCACGTCTAAGTTGGCGGGTCTGACGTCGATCGTTGTTCTATCGGATCAAGTCTGGTTCTAGCGACGTCGAACGGGCTTCTCATCCCTCCAAGTGCAGCTCAACGATTGCGTCTGAGAGTACTTCCAAGCTAGAGAAGTTATCCCATATTTTCAATCACACGAGGTTGGAGATGTCGGCTGCTGGACAAAACCAAGCTGCGTCCAAAGCAGTAAATACCTCCAACACGTCAACCCCATCCTCAAGCTTCCATTCACTCATCTCAGCCGAGCATAGCGCTCAACGCCGCTCAGGAGGGTCAGCTGCACTGGGAACCAATTCATCTTCGAAAGCTCTGGGCACTGCAAGAAATAACCAAGCCCGAAAGGGTCAGCACAAGCGGCAAAGAAAGCCCCGATTGCTGGATGATGACGAGTTCAGCGAAGCAGTAGGTGATCCCAGTTCTAGGAGAGAAAAATCTTCCGACCAGGAGATGTACCTAATAATGTGCTCTCTCCCATCTAGGCCGTCATGAGATCAGCAAATAGCCGCAAGGGACAGACGTCCATTACCCATTTGATGAACTTTTCATTGCCACCTCGTCCGCAATACCAGCCTCCGCCGCGTAATGCTCGACGCTATCAATCATGGGGGGCAGGATCAGGGTACCATGCGGTCGATAAAGCCCGCTATGTTCATGCAAACTATAGGTTTATTGTGTCACCAGAGCAGAATTATCATGCTCAAGCTGCCAACGCCGACGTTCACTTAGACTGGGCTTCCGTGCTCCAAGTCCTTGTTTCGGCTCAGACTCAGGCCGCTAGCTGCCCGATCTGCTTATCGACACCGGTTGCACCGCGAATGGCTCGTTGTGGTCATATATTCTGTCTGCCCTGTTTGATACGTTATATGCATGCATCCGACGACGAGAAGACCCACCATGTCCCCGAAAAGAAACCGCGGTGGAAGAAATGTCCCATATGCTGGGATTCGATTTATGCATCTGAGACTCGACCAGTCCGGTGGTTCCGTGGTCAAGAAGGAGACCTTCCTGTCGAGGGTGGCGATGTGGTTCTGCGACTAGTCAAGCGAGAGCCTGGTAGTACTCTTGCGCTTCCCCGCGATGGTGCCGAGACTCCGATTGCCGGGGATGATGTTCCGTGGTTCCACGTGGCAGAGGTTGCCGACTACTCTAGAATCATGAAAGGTGGACAGGATTATATGCTTTCTCAATATGACGCCGAGATTGAAGATCTTCGCCAACAGGAGATTGAAGATGAATTGATGTTCGGGGACGAGAACACGTGGACGCGCAAGGCCATCAGCGCCATCAACGAAGCAAAAGAAAAAGTCCGTGGGATCGGAAATCCTCCTGACATTTCCCGGCAACTTCCCGTAAGGAGTGAACGCGAGGCCCTTGAATCCGTGGCGTCCGAAAGTGTGGATGCTTCTGGCGACGCTCTCCAAGGGGAGAGCACTCATATTACCCAAACGACTGGTTCATTGGAAGTGCCGACAACGAGTGACGGAGTGACACCCGTCTCAGACGGTCCGACAGATTTGTCTGATGCATTGAGCAATGTCCACATCTCCAAGTTGCGCTCCAATTCACAATACAAAGCCAAGGGAAAGGACTCGCAGGGCTCACACCGATCTGACCAGCCATACTATTTCTACCAGGCTCTTCCCCAATTTTACCTCTCGCCCCTCGATATCCGCATCCTCAAGGCAGCTTTCGGCGACTACGCTTTATTTCCCGCGACCATTCTGCCTCGTGTCGAACACATTTCTACGGGACACATCGTTGATGATGAGCTCCGCAAGCGTGTGAAATACCTAGGCCATCTGCCTCAAGGATGTGAAGTTAACTTTTTGGAATGTGACTGGAGAGATGTGGTTGTGCCGGAAGTTTTGAGCCAATTTCGCACCGAGACTGAAAAGCGGCGCAAGCGGAATCGGGACAAAGAGGCCCGTGAAGAGAAAGATCGTATCCGCGCGGAAAAGAAGGAGGAGGAGGAAAGATGGGCTGCCGCGCGTCGGAAGCGTCCCAGCTTCGGTAGCGCCATTGAGGCTCCGTTTTCCACCCAGGACTTTCAGCCTCTCACGAACAACAGTGAAATCCCTCAATTCGACGTTGATTCATCATCGACCTCGCCTCCGCGCGGTGCAACCCAGTTTGGTGCACTTGCATCTCCCTCTTCTAGTCCCCCCGGGGTACGTACTGTCTGGGGCACCACAGCCGTTGCCCCGACATCGCCGCATGAGCAAATTCAGCGTGCAGTGCCTCATGATGGGTGGCTACAGGGCTGGGAAGACGAGCTCTTCGCTCGGCAGGAATCTGAGATCATGGCTCAAAGTGCTCAGGAGAGTCACTTGCCCGGACCTTCGGCTTCACAAAGCGGATCCGGGGGTGGTGCGGGCAGCAAGAAGAAAAAGAAGAACAAGATTACGTTGATGTCGACCAACAGTCATCGAGGAGCCTAAGCCTCTCTCGTCGCGCGGGCACTTTCCACACTTGTCGCGACGCAAACTGGCCATACATCTTGCCGAGGACTGACGCCCCGCTCTATACTATCTGTTCGTACTCGCGCGTTGCATTTCACTTGTCACAACTCACCGTTAAATAAATCCATCACCGAAGCTCTTTGGGATCCATTCTGCCGTCACTAATACGCCAGCTTGAGTCTGAGAGGGATCCGTTCGACTGGCTGTTACGTTGGGGCGTCTTCGGTCATTCGCACAGCATATTGGAAATATATAGCAAAATCAATGAAAACATTTATCAACCCGCTGTACCGCAATGAACACCGACCTCAGCGCTGTTGACCAAACTTTCATCGCTTTAGCCAAGTTGTAGGCCGTTGGGGGGCGGCAGTGGACCTCGCCGGATCCTCAGAGGCCTTCATCAACTCCGGTGTACAGCATTACTGATATTGGATTCATGGACCCGTAAATACATCGATACCGACGAGCCTCGCATGTACAAGGGCCCTATGTAGAGTAGTGGGAATCTTCACACAAGGCAGGGGACAGCGAGAGGATCCACTCAGTAGAGGAGGATCCGGGTCGTTGTCGGGACACGACCTTGGTAATGGCCCAGGGTAGAACAAGCATGAACATCTGCAAGAGCGTCGGCAGGGTCTTGCCGACGATGTATTCAAAATCATGTGGGGGAGAGTAACCGGCGGAACAAGCATGCGCCGGTTGTATGCTTATGGTAAGGGACGGCGATGATACTCAGAAAATCTTCGCCCATTCGATGAAAACTGGAAATGGGGCCCGCTCGCGTATGCTTGGCAATACACACCACACCAAGAGCCATGCAAGGTACGGTACTGTACGTCTAAACAATCGGGTTGTTTTTCTTCCCTACTGCTTCGACTTCCTGACCCCTTCTCTCCTTCTTCGTCGCCTTCTTCCCTGCTCGGGTCCGCTTCCCTCGGTTTGCTGTCCTGCCATTCGGATATCGGACTTCCGTCCAGGCCATCATGACTTTGACCCGCTCCCAAACGGGGAAGACCCCCAAGTGAGTGCCTGCCCTCTTCTACCGAGTATAGGGACCCCCCCCCTGTGTCGGAGTACTTAAGGCAATTGAGTCCGTCGCGTGCCCGTGTCTCTTCCTTTCGACTGTGCTGATTACTGTGATTCCACGCTAGAAAAATGGAGCGTCCCGGTTATATTGAAACTCCCGGTCGTCGTTCCACGAGGAGAACCCCGGCTCTGGACATGAGCGAAAGAGACGTGTCCGAAACGCCCTCGGAGACCGCATCGACCAAGTCATCTGCACGACGCCGTACCACTGCGAAAATGGCTTCCGAGGACGAGAGGGAGGAAAGTCCCATCGTCAAGATCGAGGCCAAGGAAGAGACTGCACCTGGCTCTGTCAAGCCCGAATCGCGCATCGTCGATGGTTGGGTGGAGGGCTTAGACCCCAAGATTGACTACAGTGGACACTACGAGTTTGGTGGCTCGCCGGGAGTCCTTGCCATGATGATCGGGTTCCCAATTCTCATGTACTATATGTGGATTGGTGCGACGTATTACGATGGCAAGTTCCCCCGTCGGGCTGAGGGGCAGACCTATGGAGAGTTCTTCACTCACATGGTCAACCTGGTCTACACTGGCGCATACCCTTCGTTGAAGGCTTGGACTATCTATTGGGTGTTCTTCATCTTTGAGGGCGCCTGCTACGTTCTCCTGCCTGGTGTGACTGTCTCTGGACGCCCGCTGCCTCACGCGGGGGGAAAGCAACTCCCGTACTACTGCTCTGGTGTTTGGTCCTTCTACACGAGCATTGCGGTGGCGCTCTTCCTTCACTTCACCGGCTTGTTCAAGCTTTACACCATCATTGACGAGTTCGGCCCTCTCTTGAGTGTTGCGATTCTGTCGGGCTTCCTGGTCTCTTTCGTGGCGTACTTCTCGGCCCTTTACCGTGGACAGCAGCACCGGATGACTGGCTCGCCGATTTATGATTTCTTCATGGGAGCGGAATTGAACCCTCGCATGTTTGGCATTTTGGACTTTAAGATGTTCTTTGAGGTCCGCCTGCCGTGGTATATCCTGTTGGGTCTGTCGATGGGTGCTGCGGCCCGTCAGTACGAGAACTACGGCTACGTTTCGGGAGAGGTCATGTTCCTCGTCATGGCGCACTTCCTCTATGCCAACGCTTGCTCCAAGGGCGAGGAGTGCATTGTGTCCACCTGGTAAGACCGTGGTCGCCGGCTTCCTATATACTTTTCGTGAAAGTGACTAACACATGCATGACAGGGACATGTACTATGAGAAGTGGGGCTTCATGCTGATCTTTTGGAATCTGGCTGGTGTCCCATTGAGTTACTGCCACTGCACCATCTATTTGGCTAACCACGATCCTTCCGAATATCGGTGGAACCGTTTCTTCCTGGCCTTCTTGTACACTGCTTATCTTTTCGTCTATTGGGTCTGGGATACGACCAACAGTCAAAAGAATCGCTTCCGTCAGCAGGAACGTGGCACAATGGTGAACCGCAAGGCTTTCCCCCAGCTGCCCTGGCAGACTTTGAAGAACCCGAAGACCCTGACTGCCGCCGACGGTTCCAAGATTCTAATCGATGGGTGGTGTAAGTTGACATCTCTTGCGTGTGCTGCTCTTTCCATCCTGATGGAACTTCCTACTCACGTATTCAACAGACGGCAAGGCCCGCAAGATTCACTACACATGCGATCTCTACTTCGCACTGAACTGGGGTCTCATCACCGGGTTTTCCAGCGCCTTCCCCTGGTTCTACCCGGTGTTCTTCGCTTGCATGATCGCTCATCGTGCCCTACGAGACATTCAGCGCTGCCGGATCAAGTACGGTGAGACTTGGACCGAGTACGAGAAGCGGGTTCCTTACCTCTTCATCCCTGTAAGTCATGGACCTTTGTTTCATCATGTCTCTAAACCTGTGCTAATGGCCTTTTCATACAGTACGTCTTCTAAATCGCCATCTAATTCTCGTTTCCTACCAAGCCCCCCGGCATATGGTAGATTCGACATGTAAATGCGCTCCCAAGGCAGATACGTCTCCTCGGCAGCCCGTTCAAAATTTTCTGTATGACCTGTTCCGCGCTGTCTCGGATCGGAGACGACTCGAGCTATTATGTTATAATCTATGCCACTGGATTGAGAGCCTTGATTGGCTTGTTCATGGCAGTCCAGTGGCTCGCTTCGTGTATATTATTCACCATTTTGTTTCCAAATTTCTTCTCCATGGTCATGTACACCGCCCATCTCTGTCATCCTACGTACTCCGCGCGGGAGGCTGTTGCACGGCAAAGGATTTGGTACAAGGGACTCCGCATGAGCATCCTACGCCAAACGAGCCAAGTATGGTCACCTTCAAAGCTTGGACCATTTTTCTGAGTTTGGAACATATCGCGATTTCTTAATTCAAGGGTTTTCGAAATCGATAATTTGTCCTTATAACACGAAGCATCGGTTCCGTGAAGAGAGGAAGCGTCTTCTAGACCAAGACAGCCGTGGAACCAGCCGCCCCCGATTCTGGCCCGCCCTGGTCAGATGACGAGAGCTCCCCCGCTGTCTTATCGATAAACCCAGTTTTTGGCGAGCTGCGGGCATGAACCTCGAGCTCCGACTTAGCTCAGTGCCCAAACAGGCTTCATCCGAGTTCAGAGAGAACTTTGAAATACGGAGAATATAGAGTAGCAGCATGCTGATCCAAGAATCTCATGTGGATGTCCCCACCACGGCCGACGGCCAGGGGACAATGCGTAAGTATTCATGTCCTATGAAACTCACATAGCAGCAAGCCGAGCTGTTCCCCCTCCACCATGAGCATGTATCTGTTCGTATCGAATGGGTGATCCCGAAGCTGCAGATTCAGCCAACTTGATATATACAGCCCAAAGATCTTCCTCGAGTATTGCTGATTCAATTGTACTAGGCATTTACGTGTTCCACCCCACGATTCCGGGCTATCCTAATGCTCGGTTCCCGGGAGTAGTTATCTTCAGCGAAATCTACCAAGGTGAGAGTGATCAGCCCACCTGGATGGGTGGTTCTTGATGATGGCTCAAATCCGAGCTGGTTCTCCTTTGGAAAAATAGCTGACCATTTCGGGGATATCTTGGAAAATCATAGTTACTGGTCCCGTGGCCCGTTTCGCGCGCCAGATCGCCGGTCAGGGCTACATCTGCGCTGCTCCATCCAGCTATCATGAATTTACGGGCCCGGAGCCGCTCAAGTACGACGCCGAGGACACCGATAATGGGAACAAGTGGAAGATTACCAAGGTATGTTTTGAAATTCGCGAATGTGCATCTTCTTGTGCGGTTGTGCATTCCAAATCTTTACAGTATTCTTTTACGGCTCGGGCGTCCTTCCATTCGCACCGATTCCTACTCATATCAGACCGCTGACCTGATATCGTGAATAGAAACTGGCTGCCTATGACGAAGATGCTCGCCTTTCGGTTGATCACTTGCTGTCACTGCCTACCTGCAATGGCCGTATCGGTGCGACTGGAATGTGTCTCGGAGGCCATCTGGCTTATCGCTGCGCCTTGGACAGTCGAGTCAAGGCGGCTGTGTGCTATTTTGCCACTGACATCCACAGCAAGACGCTCGCTCAAGGCAAGAACGACGACAGTCTGGAACGAGCGGGGGACATCCAGGGAGAACTGTTGATGGTGAGGAAACCGCTCCTGTGCCCGGCTCGACATGGGGTTTACTAAATATCGTCAAACTCGCACGCAGATCTTCGGCAAGAATGACAACCACGTTCCCCCCGAGGGCCGTGACTTGATCCGGAAGACACTGCACGAGAAAGGCGTGATCTTCGGTTTTTATGAAGTTGCTTGGGCACAGCGTAAGTCGCGCACTTGTGGGCAAACTTGAAAAATTTCATTGACTTTGGCGGTGCATGTTAATATCCGCTTTGTGCTTGGACTAACCCCTTTAAACTTTTTCAACAGATGCTTTCATTCGCGATGAGCTCAGCAAGGGCCGGTACGACCCGGCCATTACCAAGGTTTGTTTCGAGATGCTGTTGGAATTATTCGGCCGTACGTTGAAGCTTGATCTTGGCGAGCATGATGGAAAGAAGCAGGTGATTGAGGATGTGTGCTAAGCGTGGGCGGATACGAAGGGCGGCGACCCGATATGCCAGGTTACTAAGTTGGGGTGTTTCAAACTCTCAATTTCACCCTCATGTGGGTACTGTTGAAGGCTCTTTAAACGGTTGTGGTACCCAAGAAGGATGGCCAGGACATCAACTTCAGTCGAGGAGTCAGGTGATCAAAATAGAATTGGCGGGAATCGTCATGGAGCAAAGGGTCATATTCGGAATTCACGTTAACCCAGCAATGAAATGTAGAGTGTGGCGCCTCCGAAATGCTGATTTAGTAAGGGGATATACACAGTTGTGTACTGGTAGGGGACAGAGACAGCCAAGCAAGATCAGACATAGGCGTGTAGCATGAGATGATCGGGCTCATTGGGTCAAATATGCCTGTGGAGATTTCACATTGTCGCGAACGCTCGAGATCCATTGAAGGAGTGAAGGATGACGAAATTGGAATTCTGCGATCATCGTGGTAGCGCCAAGACTGTTGTCACCATTAATATGTGGGAGATCGTAGATGGTCGCCAGGCCGACCCGATCGGGAATCATCCTGGATCTTTTGATTTTTCTGTTCAATCATTTGGTGTGTACTTGGAATAGCTTCATATTAGAATCTAGGCGTACAGTATTATGTAGACGTCTATCTAGTCGCTTCAACCCACACCGAGTCACTGCGACTGACCGCAATGCGCAAGCCAGCAAGGCCACCGCTTGTGCAGCTTCGGCGGGGGTGGCTGATCGGAAGCCGTGGAAGATGTGGGAACTGAACCTTGAATGGATCCAGAACCCTTTCTCAGAGCTGGCCAGTCCGTTGAATCATCTCCGTACACCAACCCACTGCATGCTTCTCCTGGCTGCAGTGCATACTTGAGCTACACATGTACATGCCCCACGACGGCTCAGCCGTGAGAATGACCGGGCAATTCTACTAGTATGCGGGGAGGTCCGTCGCATTGCTTGACGTGCGCGCTGTGCTCTCCTGGACCTGAACTCGGTCGCAGATGCCTGAGGAAGCCGAGTGGCATCGTCATAGACTTTGGGGCGATGTACCTTCAGGGACTAGCCGAAACACTTGTCTCGGACGGCATGGTGGTGAGTGGACGGGCGACTAGAGTCGATAATCATAATACACCGGGGCATGCGGTTTCATCAAGATAGAAGAGAGGACTCGCATCGATCGGGGGCTGTTTTTTCATGAGTGTGTCCTGTCGAGTGTTTCAGGAATCATAGAGTCCATGTGTTCATGTTTCTCCAAGTCCACCACATGTAGACTCCGACTGTAGAAGGAGTAGATCCGGCGATCGTCTTTGCCTATTCTTAGTCACCCAAGTTGGGCTCGCCCATGGACAGGTACCCGCCGTGTCGACGGGTACGACCGTGGAACCTGACGAGCCGGTCCCTGGCCGAACAGTGCGTTACTGCGTACAGCGCGCAATGTTCTTCGCCACATACTGGACCCAACTTTCAGGCTTCCTGCTATAGAGGGGGATGGAAGAGAAGCGAAGGTGAACCAAAAAGGAAAAAAGAAAAAGATAATCACATTCAAATAGCACCACACCATGGAAAAGACTCATGACCAGGAAACAAAGTCTCATAGGCCCGAGTTTTAATTAAAATCTTCAGGTCCGAGGGCTGGGAATCTACAAAAGAGGCTAGTGGCTGTCAGTTAGCGTGGCCGATTCCCTGCTCGAGCTTCCGTTGGCCTGAGAACTGAGGTGTGATGAAGGTGCCACTAAGAGAGAGCGCCAGCACGGTCTCCAAGACTACCAGAACCATCGCCAATCCACGCTTCGGCCAACTCCACTCCCGACGACCTCGAATTCCTCTCGACCTTCTCCATCTCACGCATCGTCTTAAGCACGCTCGCTCTGCACACCTAACGGACCTCGAACTCTACGGTCGTTTCTCTTCGCAATCGCGACCGATACCTTATCAACGGGCCAGGGGACTCAGCGTGATCCCTCAGAAGGGCCGACCCGGAGACTGCCCCCCGCGGACTGACGGACGAGAAGTTCCGCAAGAGATTCCAGACTCTCTTCCTGCCCGTCGAACTGCTCGTGACAGGTCACCGTGAGCTTCGCAAGTCATCATGGGCTCAACACAGTTTGGCAACTTTCATGTAAGTGCTCAGCGACGTTGCGCCGGAGGGTCCTTGGTTGGTAGCTTCTTGCCCAATCGGCAGCGCAGGCTGCCTAAAACGGAGCGCCATCAGCAACGGCAAGATGACCACGAGACGGGCGAATTGAAGTTCCAAAGGAACAGAAAAAAAAAGAACTCAACCAAAGCTCATTGTTGAATCTATGAGTAGGACTTCTGTCGCGATTCGACATTACCTGTCTGCAATGTTCGTGAGACCTTCTGATTCCTCCCTGAAAGAGCGCGGTTGACTGTGAACCTGCGCCAGCCGAACTGAGACTGACCGGGTCCCCCTCTCCGTCGCATGCAGCTTTTCAAACCCAATCAGCCGCCTGGCATTAATTACGGAGGATGTGTTTTGACCGGCATTCCCTTGAGCGGAGATCGCCATCTTGCGAATCTGGGTACGCATCCACGTTTGCACGAAGAACGATTACGCCGAATGCATTCGACCGCGGCTTGACTAACTGCTGGACAGGCTCAATCATCTTAGCCTTCCTGGCCATCGTGGTGACGATTGCGCTGCTGTGGAGGTCGGATCGGAAACATGCTGCTGTGGGACGACGGTATGTTTATTCCGGAGGAGGACAAGCTTGATTGCGCAAAAGAAAGTAATTCGCCCATGCTGATGCTGTTCTGTAGAGAGATGCAACTTTTCCTACTCGGATACGTGGTGATTGAAATCTGTGAGATCTTTACCGTCGGCGGGTTTCCACTGGCGGAAAATGTGCGAAAGGTAAGTTGATGGCGCATATTTGGGAGGGGGTGCCCTCGCATTAATATGAACTTGTCGCCGATAATTCTGACGATTGGCTAGGGGTTTACGGCAGTTCATCTCGCGGCCATCACTGCCACCGTCTGGATTCTTTTGATGAACGCGCTCGTGGGCTTCCAACTCATCGACGATGGGACTCCAGCCTCCATCGGACTGATTTCAGCGTCTGCGATCGCTCTCTTCATCGGCACGGGATACATTGCCCTTGACACTGGGTTCTCGTGGACTGGCCACTTCGACAGCAGTCTTGGAGACGGCAATAATCGTAATATCGGCCTGTATGTGCTGTACCAGCTGTTCCCGTTGGTCTGCCTGGTTCTTTTCTTCCTGCTCGAGACCGTTCTCGTACTGCGAGTCCTGGGTGAAGTCCGTCCGATGCGTACGTCACCTTGATTTCTCTCCGAATGTAGAGCGCATCTTTGGAACTAACTGCCCGTGTCACAGTCTACCTGGTCGGCGCGGCTTTGCTGTTTGCGATTGGTCAAATCTTCCAATATGTGATCAGTACACACTTGTGTCAGGCCACGTCCGGAAAAATCGACGGCGCTCTTTTCGAGACTTTGTTCACCCTCCTTTCCGTTGTCACCATCTGGGGCTTCTGGAGTAGCATCACCGAGGATGACTGGCCTCTGCCCGTCGGCAGTGGCTACAATTAAAAGAACACCCAAAAATGACACTAAAACAGAAAAAAACAAATTAAAGAAACGGATCGACTTTGAACCTGATGATATTTGACGTCTCTTCATTACATGCAGCCACACCACTCTCGCTTCCTCGCTTCGTCTTTGTCCCACGCATACATGAACTTCATGCTCTACGAGTCTCTGAGAAGTGGAGATGCCCTTCTCGCTCCCCTTCGTGACAAACTCTCAACGTCACCGTCGAGCGGACTCAACGCTTTTCGATTGACGTTGTGAGACGGGGTCATGTTTCACGATCCTTTGCGACTGCTATCGTTTTCCAGCCTATATCTGCCCGAGTACCCACCAATTTTCCAGCCTTTTTTTTTCTACTACCAGGGAGGCTGCATGTCTTGCTTTTGTTGACATTTGACATTGAGTACCTTTATCACATCTTGTATCATGGGATTCAGGGTATACCTTGCCACCTTTGATCTTATTGTACGTGGTCTCGATGCGACTCTACACGGGGTGGTACCCATGTTTGATTTTTGAATTTCTTTTTGGCGTGCTATTCATGCGACCTATTACTGCCATTGTCGGATACCTCTTCGTCATGTATTTAGCTAATAATCCATGTTCCATATTTTGAGTATGAATCATTGATTCGAGGACACGGGATGTCTGTATTCGTTATGCGTTACCCGGTGAATGTGAGCGCTGTATGTGGAACTCCATCGCCTGCGGGCATTTGACGGTGTGCATGTCTACACAGGGTATCAAGTCGAAAGGTGCCTGGTAGTCGGCAATTGGAGAATAAGATTGGCGAGAAAGAGCATCGTCGCAGGTTTGGATTTGGGACAACGTATCTGAGTCGACCAACGAAACACCTAGTCCCGGCGCATGATCTGGATTCAATTTCCGCTAGAGCGTATAGAAGGCAGCCCATCCAGGGAAATACCTGAGCCGACCGAGGACAGTCATTGCCCAGATAGGAACCCCATGAAAAAGATAGAATAGTAATAGGTAGACTCCATTGCCGTGCTGTGCCAACTGGGTTGAACAAAACGTCCCGAACATCGCACAAAACAAGACGTTGGTGGTGGAGAAATGCTGTGCAACTTCTCATAGGAGGGCTGCATGTTGGAGTGCTTCCGAGTAGATCCTTGCCAAGTTCTCCTTAGTGGGTTCAATTTAAGCTACTTCAGACTTGAAGTGTGAATGCTTAGATCGACAGATCGGTCTATAAGTATATCCACCACCCAAAGAGGCTTTGTACAAACTACGTATGATCGATCAAGATCATATCACCAAATCCGTGTTACCTCTATCCAGAATTGCTCCTCACTCGAGACATGGAGTTGCCAGATGTTGCAGTCGATCGTAAAGAATATCACCCACAGCCCCTCGGATTGTCCGGGGGCGTAGGAAATCTGCAAATCTGGCTGGTCTCTTGTGTTTGTTGGTTGAGGGGAATTCGGATGGTCAGTGCTACCTAGCGTGTGAGGACCTGAGTATTAAACGAATATCGTGTCAATCGGGGATGCAGTTTCTAGCATGCTCGGAAGCTGGCATTGGCAAGGAAGTAATCCAATTGATCCAACGTTTCCAAACTGGTGGCGTCCATCAGGAAGGATAAATAGCAGGGAATCCAACACTGTTGACCACTCAACTCGAAGTGATCCAGATATCAAGGCATTCGCTGATTCCAGGGATCTCTCT
Source organism: Penicillium oxalicum (assembly GCF_001723175.1). Classification (NCBI taxonomy): domain Eukaryota; kingdom Fungi; phylum Ascomycota; class Eurotiomycetes; order Eurotiales; family Aspergillaceae; genus Penicillium; species Penicillium oxalicum. Next base: position 1,009,559 of record NC_064654.1, on the reverse strand, counting down.
CTCTTTTTCTCTCGTCAAGCACTCGTTCTTCTTGATCCAACGCGCACGATTCTTCCAGTTTCCCCAGAAATCAGCAATACATCCATATCCGACTTGCTCAACATGCGCTTCCTCTCTACTGTTCTCGTGGCGGCAGGTCTGGCCACCAGTGCCATCTGTGCCGAGATGTCCATGGCCTCTTCGCACACTGGCCCTGCGATCTCCGCTGCCCCTTCTCCTGTCTCCAAATGTGCAAGTGCGAAGACGGACCTCACTCGTAAGATCTTTCGGCTTTATCCGAGTGTTTCATCGGCGTTTGGAGAGGACTCAACGTCCCAGCATGGCGGCGTACCCACTCAAACTATCCACTTCGAATCTCTGATACTAATTTTTTGACTGAAAGTGCTCGAGCAAAATCAATGTGCCGTGGCGCTTCTCCCACCGGGTTGCAACATCCAAACATGCCTGAATGTGGGCCCTACAATTAATTGTATTATCAAAGCCCTGCAAACTGGAAGCTTGATCAATTTGGCCCAATGCCTGACAACCGGTCTTCAAGAGGTTGGTCAATCCTACTAGATCTCCACCTTACCGGGGTTTCAGTTGCTGCTACGAGCGCAATATTCAGACGCAACTTGATGGTCTTGCTTCGGGGACCTCGGACTGACATCGAAACGATGCAGATTTGTGCTTGCGGTGCTTGTATCCCTATTCTGGGAAGTCTTCTCAGTGGCTTGTGCGCCGCTACTCAAGACACGAAGGACACCGACTCTTTGACAGCACATTTGTCTATGAGTCAATCGGCAACTTCTCGACGCCCTATGTTCTTGGAGAACTTGACGCTGACGGTTGTCCCGAGTCCTGGCTCTACTCCTACCCCGACCATGTCGCGGGTCTGAGTCTGGAGAACCAGGTATGATGGGGGGATACCACAGGTTCCTAACATATCATCTTGGAGAAGGTGGGGGATAAGCAGAGGGGTTTTAGTAAGTTGGGAAAGTGGAGATCTGGGAATCAAGGTGAGAAAGGGGATGGAGGAATTATTTTCATAGCTTAAGTTCTGGGATCAGATTGAAATATGAGCTTTGATTTTTGGTGGTGGTGACTCGGGGTCGCTGTAGTAAAGTCTCGTAATATTTCATGTACTTTCGGGGACATTTAGTGGACAGGTCTGGAGACAAGTTGATCTTAAGCTGGGAATGCCATTCATTTGTTGTTTGAGAATTCCAGAGGAGTGGGTAAGGATCGTGGATGTCCTAAATTATATCAATCACTTCTGCCGTGTCTGGCAGATTGCTTGAGGGATGGGGTGGTATATGAGTCGGGAGAAACCCTATAAATCGACCACTCAACACGTTCGAAATGGCCTTTTCACCCGCCAGTTTCCACATTTCCTCCATGGGGATCAAACAGCGACAGTGGACAGCCTCTTCAACAAAAAAAATCCCCCAACATCTTTCTGTCTGACTTCGATCATAACCGCACCTTCACATCCACACAGGGCAAAGTCCACTCCCGACGGCCCGTGAGGCTACGCAGCCATTCCAAGCCTACTCCCGTCCACTCCTCTGGTCTGGATTCCACACCGAGTCGTTGCTGTGCACTTTCAAGTACAGCACCTGCCAATGCCTTCGCGGTGGAGTTGAATGTATCAAAGACGAACTCTGCCAATCCGTCACCAGGTACCGGGACCTCTGTCGTGGCGTTATTGGGAACGAAGGACTCCACAGGCGCTGAGCTGTATCGGGGCGCAAACCAATTACTGCGCAGATCGAAAATACATCTGTCGGACCAGTGACAAGATGATACAAAGAGGATCAACAACAGGGCGGAGCAGTAGATGCAGGGCCGGTGGATGATGTAGGTGAGGGCGATGAAGGAGATTATGAATAATGGCGAGGCATTAGTGGGGATGAAGAGCAAAGGCAGCCAGCTAGAATTGTGCAAGAGTCACAGTCAGAGCATATTCTCTCATGGGCCAGTGATTGTAGGTTACATCTAAGATGGTCAAGAAGATCCCTTCACTTACCTGCGGAGACAGAACATGGTGGATGACGCCAGTCTAGAGCGGGGAGACCGGACCTAACTGGTTCTGATAGTAATAGGCAGTGATAAAATATGAAGGGACGTTCTCCAGAGAGAGAAAAAAAAAAGCTCAGCCAAAGGCCAGAGGAGCTGAACGCGAGACTCTTGTGAAGGTTTTCACGGCCGTTGGAATTCACTATCGTCGTTTCTTCCGCCGCCTGAATCCACAGCCCGGCCCTGCACTCTGCACGAGTGACGTGACGCACCGCCCGGTAATTACCGTTGCATACATACCGTGCGTTTTAGCCACCGCACTAGCCACCGTTCCGCTTCTTCTCTCCAAATTGGCCATCTTCTTCCGTTTCCACACTCGCACAACGTTCTCTTCACTCATCTTCAAGTCAACAACCTTTCCATCAACTCTTTCGAAACTAGCTCAATTTTATCACTCCTTACTTTAGCTTCATCCTGAATAGGATATTCTCTCCTTGATCTCTCGAAAGAGAGCTATCTGACAGCTTGCAAAGCTTGGGGTTCGTGCGGAGGTCGCCTGTCATCCACGGCGCGAGGCAGAAATGTCCACCCCCAATGATCTCCAGGCCCTGCTGGCTAGCATTCGCCCTCGGCCAAATGGTGCTAACCAAGAGAACATTCATTATCCGCGGCCTCAGCAGGCGCAGCAGCATTCTTACCCTCAGGGCATGTTTCCGCCTCACCCCCAGCAGCAACAGCCATATGATGGCCAGAGCTTCCCCCATCCTCAGTTGCATGGATACCGTCATCCTTCGGTTTCCTCCGCTATTCATAGTCCCTCTCCTGCGAATACTCCTCCCCACCATGGATCCGATATTCTCAGCCCGAATGTGGCGACTCCACGCGTCGAATGGCAACAGCAGCAGCATCAGCAGCCGCAGCCATACTCGTCGCAGCCACCTCGTCCGCAAAGTAACCAGGATAGCGCAGCAAACCTGCTCAATTTGCTGAGGTTCAGCCAGGGCTCAGGCGCTGCTTCTCAAGCTAGTTCGATCGCCCCCGATCAGGCACGATCCCCGGTCCCAGAGCGTACCCCGTCGCACGGACGAAATATTTCCGCGTCAGACTTGGTTGCTTCTCTCTTTGGCCAGAAGCCAGTTCCTGCAGAGCCCTCAAGCGCTTCAGTCGGAGCACCAGCCCCAGCCCCAGCGCAGCCTGCTCAGTCCGAGGGTCCGAGCGACAACACCCAGGACATGTTGCTGCGTCTTCTGAACCGAGCTCAGCCTGGTCCTGCAGTGGCGCAGGCCCCTGTACTGATTCCAAGTGTTCAATCGCCTTCTTCTCAGCAGGTGTCCGATGGAACTTCGGGGCGTGGTGGTCGCGACGAGATTATCATGGAAATTGTGGACGCCTCTCCTGCGGAAGTCGTGGTGCCGGAAACGGTCGCATCTCCCACAAAGGACTCCAAATTTACCTATGTCAATCCATTCGATCAGCTCGCAGCTATTTCGCCACGAAACAGCTCTCCGCAGCCAGGATCTGAGAATGAGGGCCCCGTTGTGGAAGTGACCCAGAAAGAAAAGGTCAATATCTCAGCCACTCTCGAGCCCACTGTTTCTGCCGCCCCTCGGGCTCCGTCGATGGGTCGCCCTAAGCGCGCAAAGTCTCCAGTCCTGCTCCCCGAGCAGCGCGAGGCTATGAACGACGTTGTCAGTCGCCTAGTGGACGAAATTGGACGTAGTATTCATGGTACCGACACGGCTCACCAAAAGACGGCGGTGGATGTTGAAATCCCATCCACCAAGCCCACCGAGTCCAGTGATCTGATGGCAGCCCTTCGCAATCATATGCGCGAGACTGTCAGTCGTGCTGAAGACCTTCGTGCCGAGATGGAGGCATCCCCGGCTGAAGCGTCCCCCGAGCCTGATACTACCCCCCAACCCACAAAGGTTACTGTGACCGAGGCTCCCTCGACAGTGGCTGTGCCACCTGGAAATGAAGCCGCCGAAGCTCTTGTGGACAGCTGGGAAAGTGCTGAGGACAGTGCCGAGAAGGAGGAGGAACGTGTCGTGTCTGTCTACAACTTCCCTCTCAAGCCATTCATTTCCATCACAGTGAAGCCTTCGACTGGCAAGCTTGCGGAGTTCCGTGATGATGGTATTATGGATATCGCTCGGCTGAAGAAGGAATTCGATCAATTAGATCGTTCGCTGACTGCTGCGACCTCGGAGTATATCGTGTATGCCCTGGCGAAAACTGGTGGTATTCGAATTATTCGCCAGGACGATGGAAGTGACCGACAGGTTTTCCGTGCCACTCGTGACCGTGTTTTCAATGTTGCCCTCTGCACGAACCACGCGACATCGGGCCAGTCTGACGTTCAGGCTATCCTTGGTATCGCCGTCAGCGGTACTGTGTACTGGGCATTGATCTCCCGTGCTGGCAAGGATCTGTTTGAGCTCGATGCTCTGGAAAGCGAAAGCTTGATCTTCCCACCTTTCCCTGCCTCTGACGAGAACACTTCTGGTGGCCAGCTGAAAACGCGCGCCAAGCGAAGCTCTCGTCACCCCGACCTCTTCGCCATCGGTCGTGGCAAGAATATTTACGTGATCTCTCCCAAGGCGGCCATGTCTCCTGCCTACGGTGTCTCTGGCTCCCAGCGCACTGTGAACACTGAGAAATTCTTCAAGGAGCGTGCTTTGAAGATTTCGACTGGAAAGGCTGGAAAGGACTTTGTCTTCAGTGATGATGACACCGTCATTGCCTCCCTTGATAAGACTGGACGTCTTCGTTTCTGGGATATCAGCGACATTATTGAGAAACCTTCTCTGCTGGAAAGTCAAGCCCCATCCGAGGTCCGAGTTCCACTGAACACCTTTGTCACTGGCTCGCCCGCGGAAAAGTCGTGGCCCACGTCGGTGCTGTTCCTCGACAAGCTCCGCCCATATTCGCGAGCATCCGCGCTTCGATACATCTTGGTTGGCCTCAAGCAGAACCACACCTTGCAGCTCTGGGATATTGGGCTGGGTCAGGCTGTGGAGGAGGTCAAGTTCCCGCACGAAAATGAGTCAGACGCCATCTGCAGTGTTGTTTATCACCCCTCGTCGGGCATTATCGTCGTGGGACATCCAACTCGCAACTCCATTTACTTCCTCCATCTCTCTGCGCCGCGTTACAACTTGCCTGCCATGTCTCAAGCAGCTTTCATCAAAGCCGCTACAGACAAAGAGAGCGGGTTGCCAAAGCCCGATTCGACCGCTTGCCTGAGCGGAATCCGAGAAATCTCGCTCGAATCTAAGGGTGAGCTCCGAAGCTTGGAGCTTCTGCCCATTACCAAGTCCGCCGCTGATAAGCGTGGCACCGAAGAGACCGGTCTCTTCGAACTTTATGTCATGCACTCGCGTGGCGTGACTTGCCTGAACATCAAGAAGGAAGATCTGGGCTGGACTGACGACAACAAGGTCATTCGTGCTGTTGATGGGTTAGAAGCTGGATCTATCTCCATCTCTGAACTTCAGACTTTCCCCAGTCACGTTGCTGATGATCCATCTATCAACGGCGACACTGCATCAATCCAGTCACGTTCGACCAAGGAACCGATTAAGAAGGCCGACACTGCAGACACCACCGCAGGAATTATCCACGCACGCAACGCCTCGCCAACCAAGCTCCCCAGCAAGAAGAAGGTCACCGAGGACGCCATTAAGGATCAATCTGAGGCTCTTGCCAGCGCCGAGAAGGCTGACAAGAAAAAGAAGAAGAAGACTGCTGCTGCTGCTCCAGAGACAAATGGCAAGGGCAAAGAAGCCGCTGCCGCAATTCCTGTTGAGCCCGCGTCTTCTTCCAGGGATCAGACCCTCGTTGCATCCGCGGTCGTGCCAAAGACCTCAACCGAGACTGTCGAGCGTAGCGCTCCAGCCAACAGCCCACCTGCTCCTTCCAGTGGTGGTGTCTCTGATGAAATCCTCAACAAGTATCTTGGGAGCATTCAGGACACTGTTTCACGCGAGTTCAACAAGAGCCTGAATCATGAATTCGAATCTCTCTACCGCCGATTCGACGACGATCGACGCAGCTGGGATGCTGCGTCGTCTGCTAAGCAGGACCAGGTCCTTCGTCTGGTGTCCAGCACTCTGTCGGACAACGTGGAGAAGAACTTGGCCAGGATTGTGTCCACCAGCATCCAGAGCGATGTTCTCCCTGCTCTTGGCGATGCTGCCACTGCCGCAGTTGGAAAGCAGCTCGGTGCTGCCGTCTCCCAGCAGCTTGGAGGTGCGCTCAACGACGGACTGCGCCAGGCTTTGCCAAAGGCCGTGAACGCGGCCATCCAGCAGCCCGCTGTGATGAAGACCATTTCGGATTCTGTGATTCAGAAACTGTCGCCCAGCATTGATGCCGCTGTCAAGGGTGCTATCTCACCGCTGGCCGAGAGGGTCACTCGTGACAACCAGAAGGTGGAAGCTGATTTGGAGAGACATTTCAGCGCTCAGTTGCAGCGTTACGAGGCTCAACGCCTGACCGATCACGCCAAGATCGAGCAGTTGTCGGCTGCGCTGCAAGATCTTTCCGGAAAGGTGACAGCTTTGCTTGGACAAAGCCCGGTTACTGGCCCGCCCCCAGGTGATAACGAGATGGCCGCCATCATGAAGCTCTTCTTTGGAGAAAACAACTTTGAAGCCGCGACACTCAAGGTATGTTTCAGGCGATACATGAGAGCCTATATCACGAGATTCCTTACCTAACGATTTCTTCTAGTGGATCGAATCCAGTCGCCAGGCTGATCTGTTCGATCGGGTTTTTGTCCGCATTGACCCAGAGTACATGCTCAATCTCAATGTGATGCTGAACCTCTCGGTCGCTGTGGCTGTCACGGTTGCTCTGGACACCAATGTTGGCAAGCGTCTGAAGTGGTTGGAGACTGTTTTGACCACAGTGGATCCCGAATCTCGACAGGTAAGTCTCCAACAGCCCCCAAGCTGCACACAGCTTCGTGTTTGCTGATTGAACCTTGCCTCGCCAGAACGCCTCCGTGCGCATGTCGCTTGTGATGAATGAGGACTTGCGCCAAGTCGTACCGATTACGATGAACAAGCTCGGTCAGCGCCTGCACGGCTTTTACATCACCGCCACTCAGGACAGCCAGAACAACCCGAGCCCTGCGCTCATTGACTGGCTGGTTCGGATGATGCATTACACCCGCAAGATTATGAGCGAATATTCGGCTCCTCTCTAGGAATCCCACATTTCCGAACAGCACGTCGATTTCTTTTTGCGGTTTTCAGTTACTCTGCATATGAGCCGCCGGAGTCAATCCCATTTTCTGCATGATTTGACACGATGCACGATGCTCGAAAATGCTTCTTATGTATTTGAACACGATGGAGGATGATGCATTTGAACGGTCATGAGCACCGTAATCATCATGATCGTTTTGGATTTTTTGCGAGTTATGCTCGCTCTGCTGCGGCCTTTCGTGGATACTTGATATCCCCATAGTAATGGGATGTCTTGAGCGAGCGCCGAAGTTTCGATAATCTCGAATCCTTCTTTGCTTGCGTTTTTCTTCTCTTTTCTCGTTCGTTTGTTGACTAGGATTTACGAGTTGCATGAATATGGGGTGGTCTTTGAAGATTTTGGATGACTTGGGCAAGGGTTTCATGATCTTCGCACATCAATCTCTCCTCCTATTCTGACATGTTCGGACCATTTTCGCTGGTGTTGATTCTTTCTTTGGTGATTGCTTTCCTTTTCTTCTATTGCATTGAATTTACATGCAGTTTTTTGGGACTGTGCATAAGTCTTCTACTTAGTTCTTTCCACAGCTGTAACATAGGCAGGTTGGCATTAACAACTGCCTTATGGCGGTTGTGTAGCTTGAAGGAGGACAGAAAAAGCCCGCACCGCGACATACCTGGATGTAGTCTGGTCGGCTATATGCCCTGCTGTACTACAATGGAGCTCTGCCCCCAATGTCCATCATGGCCTTTGAATATCAAGCACTTTCTCACTTGAGAGGTTTCTCCTAGATTTTCTGAAGCTGAGTTGACGACAGGTTGACCAGCTACCTAATACGAGCTTCGCGACTTCAGAAAAAAAAATATAAGTCCAGTATTGCTTGAGGAGCGAGGTGATAGCATGTTTCTTCATGCACGGACGGCACCCAGCCCGGGTTGAGGGGACGGTGACGGGAAGCCTCGTGTCTGCCATTCTCGGTCTTTCAGTAGTGCTGTCAGGTTCATCAATATACAAACTATCACCATTATCCATCGAATCCCCCCCGGCAAATTCTCGAGTTGGGAATGCGCTTGAGAATTCAACTTCCAGATGAGAGACGTGGAGCATCGACTCAAAGCATCAGTCGTCTATGCGCCCAACGGTGGAATGGTCCCGGGTGTCAAAGATGTCATCGATCAATGGCCATGCACGTTGTCATCATCCATCCGATGGATGCGGGGAAACGAAGCGAAGATTCAACAGAAGTTCTCAACTCTTGGGAAATTTTCACTTGGTAATATGAAAAGCTTCAGGTCACACCAGTTTTGCACTGTGTCCGTATCTTTCTAATAATTCATTCTTAGGAAATCCTACCAGCTAGGAGTCTAGAAGACATTTTGAAAAAGATCTTGGACTGTCTATCTCTAGTCTTGAGTGTCTTCCCTTGGATCTGAGCACGCACGGAAATGTTTCCTTTCGACCTTGTCCAGAGACTTTACACTATTGCTTTTCCTCCGACTGCGTCCAAGAACGAAGATGCTATTCGTATTGGACTGTTGGGGGCTTCCAAGATCGCGTGAGTGTCATGGATTTTGTTTTTTTTTTCTTTTTCTTTTCTCGTTGAGTTTCGCGTCACACAAAGACACTCGCTGCTTGAAAGATCAATATGTCCAGTAACTAAACTTGTTGTATTTGGCCAGGCCGGTCGCGGTGGTGAATCCCGCAAAGTCCCATCCAGATGTCATCGTGGCTGCGGTAGCCGCTCGTGACTTCGACCGCGCCAAGAAGTATGCTCAAGATTATGGCATACCTATTGTGCATTCTTCTTACCAAGGTGAGGCGGGATCTCTTTTCAGACTGAATTTGACGGTGATTTGATCAGTGCATGTCTAACTGTTCAATGGATGACCCCAGCCATGCTGGATGATCCCTCCATTGACGCCATTTACGTGGCGCTTCCCAACGGCCTACACTACGAGTGGACTCTACGAGCGATTCGTGCCGGAAAGCACGTTCTTCTCGAAAAGCCCTCTTGCTCCAATGCGATCGAGGCAAAGAAGTTGTTCACTCATCCCTTGGTGACCGCCTCGAATGCACCCGTGCTTCTGGAGGCTTTCCATTATCAGTTCCATCCCGGCTGGCAGACGTTTCTCTCCGAGATTCGCGCATCACCCGGCGCTATCCAGGCTGTTCATGCGCTGTTCCACGTTCCGCCGGGGATTATCAATCCGGGAGATATTCGATTCCAGTATTCCCTCGGTGGAGGATGTATGATGGACGTGGGAACGTACCCCTTGTCAATGGTTCGGCAGATCGTCGGACGAGACAAGTTCCTTGAACCTGTGGAGGTGAAGTACCGCGTCCATCAGCCTAGAAAGGACGGCATCGTCGACGAGCCGCAGATTGACGAAGCCACTGAAGCCCAGTACCGGGTCTCTGATGGTGCGATTGACGTGCGCATCAGTGGTGATTTCATGACCAAGGGGGGACTGTCTTCGATTCTGCCCGCGTCCTGGTCTCGACGACTACCTTCTCCGCAGTGGCCCAAGGCTACGGTCACGCTGGCGCCAGTGCGTGTGGATGCAGTATCTTCTTCTTCTCCGGGGAGCAGTGAACAATCCACGTCGAGTGGGCACTTTGTGCAACGCACGCTGATCATGTGGAATCCGTTGATTCCCACCTTCTACCATCGTATTGACATTGTGGATCAACACACGCTGCGCGAGGGAGAGCGTGTGACTCAATCGTGGACCGAGACCGAGTACAAGACTGCGTATAACTGGCCCGTGGGAGATCCGCGGGCTGCGGTCTACAGAGACTGGTGGACGACGTATCGCTGTCAGCTGGAAGAATTTGTCAACCGTATTAAAGGGCGCCAGGGCTCTGGAGTGTGGGTGGATGGGGTGGAAAGTGTGGCGCAGATGGAGACTATTGATCGGACTTATGAGAAAGCTGGACTGCAGCCTCGACCGACAAGCAATGTGGCGATATAGGGGGGGAAGAGAGAGAGAGAGAGAGAGAGAGAGCGTTGACCGGGTGGTGAACTCGGGTGTGGACACGACCATGATCAATGTCAATTCTGCATTAATTTTGGAAGAATAGAAGCCAATTCCTCAATCTGATTGTGAATTACAAGGTGTTTTGCGTTGAACTTGGATTCTCGCGCACGCTGGGGAGTGTGTAAACTAGAATTGCCGTCCCCTAAGCTTCATGCTATGGAGACCGAGGGTCGGTCCATTGTTCCCCAATTCCATGGAAATAGACAGAGACTCCCCGATCGTGGTCAGGATCGGTGCCCACCTGGAGATGATCAAGGCCGTGGTTATTTCCGTCATGGTGGAGATGAAGGGAAGAAGAGAAGCCTCCACATCCAGGGGGTCCTTTGGCCGCACTAGATCTCCCTTGTGAAGAAAATGATAGATCTAGACCGCGCCTCCAACCACTTCCAGCACAATTCCTCGCCTTCTCGGTCTCTGTCCCAACGTCTCGATCGAATCCAATCAAGCTAAAATGAGACACGCATAAAAAGGAGGGAGAGAGAGAGAGAGAAAAGGGGGAAGAGACGGGGGAGGGAGAATGCCATTCTACACGTCACTCCAGTCCTGTCGGCCTTTCTCCCAGACCAAAGCTAGCAAGGCTCTCCGGCCCTGATCCCGAGCAGACTTGATCATCTTCCACAGCCAGGATGACGATTCCCTTGCAAGAGACCATCGCTGCATAAAGGGCTTGGCAATCCATCCGGTCTTTGACGAGGTGAAATGATCCGGATCGGCACATTGGCGATCCCATGAAGATAGGCTAAAAAACAGCGTGTCATGTACTCGGCGAGTCAACCCGGTCTGGAAAGGGCTGCTCGATCGCCCAGCCGGACAAAGTCAGTAGAAAGAAAGTGACAAGGCGTAGATGCCGACAGAGCATCACGGCTGTTTGTTGACCCTTGGTCTTGGCTACACACACACTCACTCCCCACTCGGACTCTTTCTTTTCGGTCTAGGATGAGATTCCGGCAATTTCCCACCGCTTGGCACTCACGCTTGACCAAGCTCGAGGAGACAATTTTCCGGGGTATTGTATGCACGAGTGCGTCCTGTGGTCTTGGCACTTGCGAACTACAGTAGTGTTGTAGGATCGTCTCAGAAGGGTGGCGAGAGCTGCATAAGGGCGCGGGGATAGGGTCCATCCTTTCCATTTTCAACGCGCCCCCGGTCGGGAAAGAAACAAGGTGGTGAAGAAATGGGTTGTGATGAAGCTACTGCGGTACTCCGCACTTTTGGGGGAGAGAAGGTGCATATGCCATCTGCCAGATGGGGGAACGAGGAGATAGTTGGCATCGTGTGGACCCTGGGTGCATTTCTTCAGGTTGCCGAGTCGAGGAGACAGTACTTTCCGTCTTGATTGAGGTTTAATGGCCTTTTTGCATATTTGATGAATTATTCTTTATTTTCGCTGTGGTTTTTTTTTTCTCTTTTGAAAAAAAAAAATATAGATTTTACGTTTTCCCTGCATTGCACGATGGTATCAGGCCCGGAGATTTACCGGAATCGGGGCTCACGAGGTTGATCGTGTCCGTCGTGGATGTTGCTATCGTTTCGGTTTTCTTTTGAACGAGTCAATGAGACAGGCCATGTGGCACTGCACTGTAGCCATGAGTAGGTCATGTCATTCGAGCTATTAGCTACTGTCCTGTTTCCGTGTAGCTGGATACAAATGTTGCCTTGGAGGTTCACTTGAACTCAATCGCCCCTACTCGAATACACATTCTAAAAATCCTCGATTCTGACATAGTCTATTACAGAGAACAGAGAACAAAAAGTGTAGTTTACACGTTCTCAAATCCTGATTGCACTATTCATTCGTACGGTCACCGTGTAACTCACATACTCCAATTGCCCAACAAACGTCTCCGCCCGGGCCTAGAATCAGTAAATCGCCCACGGATGCCAATCTCCCTTTTCTTGACACCTCTGCTGCCCCTCTGGCAAGTGACAACATCTATTCTGGACCCTTGACAGTCGATGGTCCTGCGCAGAGGGAATAAAGTGAACAGACAATCCGATGGGAGACTGTTCCTGGTGCCGCAGGTGATTTGCCAGGATAGGAGATTGTCTTACCGTGAAACGCACTAAAGGAGTTCCCAGTCGGCAACGAGTCGGCTGAAACGGCCAGGTGGAGAGAGACCCTGACTCCCCTTTGGACAGACGAGCAAAGACAATCTGTGAATCTGCACCCCTGCCAGTGTCCCAAATGGCATTCATTCCGAACAGACGGGGGAAAGAAAAACAAAAAATAAATAAGAATAAAAAAAATAAACAGCCTTGCGGGGCCGAACGGTTATTCTGAAGAAACTTGGACCCTGAGACCCCTGTTGGTCAGGGTTTCCGGTACCTGGTGCCTCGACAAGTCCCGACCACTCGAACCAAGACCTTTCAACCGTCTACAGTGACGAGCTGGACGAGTCATGAGCTACACGCTACGAGCGACCAACGACTCTCGTGTCTCTAGCTTGATTCTAGATCCACACATCCCAAACTTCCAGACTCTTCGAGGGAGTAGCAAACTCAAGTCAGGGACTCACGCTTCAGGGCTGGCGAGGTGGACATGCCGAATCCATGTCCACTTCGACCTGGTGTGGTCTCCACCCCGAGGGACCGTTCAGGCGTTGACGGATTCCACTTTGCCGAGGCTGGTCTTCTCCTGAAGATAAGCCAAGACTCGTTGCCGGGTCCTTTCAAACACCTTTTTGGGCATGGCCTCCCGCCGGGGCTCAAACGTGAGCTCATCCTCAAACAGTCCAGGGTAGGGCTACGAAGGACCAGGGGGAGATCCGGCTAAAAAGAAGCGCGATGCACGCGCCCCGACGGAGCCGACCAATTGGTCTCCTGGCTCCGTGACAGTCACTGGCTGAGATCAGCAAAGAAGTCGGGATTGGGGAAAGGGAGCTGTTTCTGGTTGAGTTGTCTCGTGGAGGCGCAGGATGGTGCGGCGTCCGCTCTGCAATCGGGAGGGATTTTCATTTGGAGGTGGGAGCTCAGCACGGCCATGATTGTGAGCACCACTCCAGTTTCACCATGGTCCGTATCCATCTAATATCCTGACGGCTCAATGATGGGTCTAGAGGAGGGGGGCGTTGGATCTGGAGAGACGGTACATATTGGCATCAGTATAAGTACAAGGTCGATCCCGTCCACCTCCTTCCTGTTCCTCATCCAAGTTCGTTTCATTCCTTTCTCTTACCTACAGTCTTCACTTCTACCTTCTTTTTCTTTACATCTCTTTCTATTCTTCCCCACCAAATCCCTTCCACATCATTCACAATGGTTCAAATCAAGGCTGCCGCTATTGCACTGATCTTCGCTGGTTCGGCGATCGCTGCTCCTGCCGAGACTCTGGAGTCTCGCCAGGCTGCCACCAGCATTGATGCCAAATTCAAGGCCCACGGCAAGAAGTACTTTGGTAACATCGCCGACCAGTACACCTTGACCAAGAGCCCCAAGCCTGCGGCTATCATCAAGGCCGACTTTGGTCAACTCACCCCCGAGAACAGCATGAAGTGGGATGCCACTGAGCGTAAGTGTCCTATCGTCCCTTTTTGAACACCAGCCACGAGGGAACAAGAGGGCAATCGACTAACACATCATATTAGCTTCCCGCGGCAAGTTCAACTTCGGTGGCTCTGACTACCTCGTAAGCAATCACTTGGCTTTCCCATCTGTGAACATGTCCGAGCATATCCTGACGGTCCCATCTAGGTCAACTTTGCTACCCAGAACAACAAGATGATCCGTGGTCACACTCTCGGTATGTCTCCCCTTCTTTCGATTATCATATCAAGCCAAGGCTTCCAAAGTGAGATGGTCGAACCCTGACTCGTTCTCTTTCCTCTCTTCTCCAGTCTGGCACTCCCAGCTTCCCCAGTGGGTCCAGAACATCAACGACCGCAACACCCTGACCCAGGTTCTCAAGGACCACATCACCAACGTGATGGGCCGCTACAAGGGCAAGATCTACGCCTGGGACGTTGTCAACGAGATCTTCAACGAGGACGGTTCCCTGCGCAACAGCGTCTTCTACCGTGTCCTCGGTGAGGACTTTGTCCGCATCGCTTTCGAGACTGCTCGTGCCACCGACCCCAACGCCAAGTTGTACATCAACGACTACAAGTGAGTTCCACATGACAGATCGTCCCCTTTTTTGGAGTTCCAGTTCTCATGATCTTGAATCTTTTAGCCTTGACAACGCCAACTACGGCAAGACCAAGGGCATGATCAGCCACGTCAAGAAGTGGATCTCCCAGGGTATCCCCATCGACGGTATTGGTAAGAATTCCCCTTTTTTTACAGAGCACCCAGCGATCAGCTCCATCATCATGGAAGAATCACTTGCTCACACATTCAACAGGTTCCCAGAGCCACTTGGAGGCCGGTATGGGTGCCGGTGTCTCCGCCGCCCTGAACGCTCTCGCTACCGCTGGCACCAAGGAGGTTGCCATTACCGAGCTTGACATCGCCGGTGCCAGCTCCACCGACTACGTCAACGTGAGTGGATCAAAATCGCGTCTCGATTCATGCAAAGACCCGGTAGACCAGATCGCTGACATTGTTCTTCATAGGTCGCCAAGGCTTGCCTGAACCAGCCCAAGTGTGTTGGTATCACCGTCTGGGGTGTCTCTGACAACGTAAGACAATTATCCTTTCCCTCCCCTCCTCCAGTTCTCAGCATTTGACCAACCCGTTCACCGACTGACCCTCTTCACTTTTTCTTTTTTTGCAGGACTCGTGGCGCTCCGACAAGTCTCCCTGCTTGTTCGACCGTAACTACAACGTCAAGCCCGCCTACAACGCCATCACTGCCGCTCTGTAAGTTTGAACCAGCGAAAGCGCCGAGCGCCCCGCCGACCCGCCCATTCCCTCACGTATCGAGTGGACTCCTTTTGGCTCCGACGCTCTGAACTCTCTCTCTCTCTCTCTCTCTCGCTGTATCTCTTTTTTTCCTTTTCTCTTTTTGTTTTCTTTCCTCTATTGTTTTTAAGCCTCCCCGCTTTTGAAACTGGTTTTTCGAGTGGATTGGCCGCGGAGGAACGGGGGAAAGAAGATAACGAGAATCGAATCGAATTGAAACTGGAGAAGACTTTGCTCAGACGCACACGTACTTGAACGAAATCATAGTAATTGAACGGGACACTTGTGGCTAACGGGCGACATCCAATCGCATTTTTACACAGTGGCAATGGCAACCCTCAACAACAAGTGCAAGACATTAACACCACGGATCTGTGTGAATAAATCCGGTTTTGTCACCCTCTCTCTCTCTCTTTATCCATCCCCTTTTTTTCCCTTTCGCCTTCTCTCTCAGTCTAATTGACTCTGAGCATCTGGACTGGACTGGACTGAACCCTGCGCTTCAACTTCTCTATATTCTCTTCTACCCAAAGAGCCCACGGGGGGGAAGAAAGACGAGTATAAGGATATGGAGGATACACGCTCGCGTATCAGTTCATAATTTTAGCTCCCAATTCAACTTTGTATAACACTTGGACTCTATCTCCTCTCATCTCATCTTTTCTTTACTTTCTTTCTTATTTTGGGTGTGTTCCCAATCACACGAGCTTTTGTATTTTTTTTTCGCAGCTGAGGCCGGGGATCCATCCAAACATGAAGGCTTAAGGTTGTGTTTTTTGTATAATGTTTCTTGTACAGATTACTCCCCATTTATAGTATACGGGATTTCTTAAGCATAGATATGATTAAATCCAGCGGCCCCCAGGTTATTTGCCCTAATCCCCTTCAATGTTATCACTTTCTTCGAAGGTGTCGGCTCCGACCTCGACTCCGACTCTACTACGCCTTGTTGGCTGTGTTCTGCAGGCTGCACCTATCTGATGTGTGTCGTTTGCGACATTCCGTGCAAAAATTGGTTTCTTTCAGGGTTCAAGACTCAAAGGGTGGCAATTTTTCGACCGTCTGATGAATTCAAGGTTATATGATCACAGGCACAACATACTATGATGTCTTCATATTCTGACCCTAAGGTTTATGTACTTGGTAGCTAGCCTTGGGCTCTGGTCGACCGGCAAACTATCATTGCGTGTACATTATATTTTATCTCGCCTGTAATGAACCAACGTACCTGGACACTAGAGGTCTCCACTCGATGGACGGGTTCATTGTACTTAACAGGAGAGATTCAATTGAATTCGCCATTTCTACCATGCCTGAAGATATTGATTTGATGCGCGTTTATCGCAAATCGCAAATTGTAAAGGCTGTAACCCCTATGTGGTATTCACAGAAAGACAAAAAACAGCAAGAACAGGGGAAAAAAGGAAGAGAAAGACGAGCACAATTCTATAGACATTCATGTCGTGACCAAAATGCAAAAGGCTTTCCCACCATGGCAAGGAAAACGAGAGCATAATTAGGGCAAAACATGATCATCAATTTGTAGGCAAAGAGCAGTAAATGGAATCAAGCGGGGGTGAATAGACGGTTTCCGCAGTCCAACAGACGCACAATACGCCTCGAGGACCATAAAGTGAATAGCAATGTATATGGCATATTTATTTCTTGGGGGTGATTTTTCTTCTCGTCACTGTTCACGACGAAATGGGTGGGAGGTGGCAAGGGATGTACAAATCAATGCACTTTTTGCGCGTGGGCTCCATCACTATGAACATGCCCCGGTACCCAGGAAGGCGAAATTTCAGAGGTATTTCTACCTCGGCTGAAAAGATGGGCCCCCGCGGGGGGAAAAAACAAAGGGCAAACGAAAAGACCCATCATACAGGACTCGGAGATTCGGACACCATCGCGGGCACACCGCCTGTCGGCTCCTGATGGACCAAGTTCACCGGACGTGCGGGCTCATCAGTAGACTCCGCGCCGATTTGCTGGCTCGGAGATCGAGGCCGGATGACCGATCGACCGATTCGTAACACAGGGGGCTTGGGTGATTCCGCTCGGCTGTCACGCTTGCTGGAGCGGTGTCGCGAAATGGAGAATTTGCCTTGGGGCATCGCCGTGCTGTGGGTGTGGCGGGCGTTGTTGATGGCCACCGGCTCGGGCTCATCGACAGTGCTCGTACTGATGGCGCTAGAAAGGGTACGCGGGAGATGATATCCCGCTTTTCCAATGGGCACGGAGAGGCCATGGACAACCTGCAAAGCATAAAGTCAGAAAAAGAAAATAAAAGACCTCTCATTGAGAGGATTCCCCAAGAAGAAGGGGGGAGGGGCGGACTCACAATGCTACAAATGACCAAGAACCACACCACGACATTGATGGTGTCATAAACCTTCTGGACGTCGGCTCGCATCTCCCCGTCGACCGTAATCTCGCGCAAGTATTCACGGCTAATAGAGAGGTAAAAAATCGCGCCAACGCCGATCGGGCCGAAGAATCCAACGAATCCCGCGTGGCGCACATGCTCGATTTGATGGATCCACTTGTGCATGGCCAGCACGATCGGGAGCCGGCGCACCAGCAGAATCAACACCCCCAGGAAAATGAGCCGGTAAATGGGGATCACATCGTTGTTCAAAAAAGACGACCAGGGGCAGACCGCGCCGAACCACATAAAGACCGACAGGTTGAGCAACATGTCGATAGTGGGTTGCAGGGAATCATCCATTGTCTCAAGGCGAAACCAATCACTGTTGTTGTTTTTGTCAGAGTTGAGTTGGTCTGCGCCGTGGCGATCGCAATCGCGAGGTGACTTACTCTTGAGTAAAGACATTGCCTGCAATGAAGCAAGCAAGAAGATCGTCGGTACCAATGAGGCCACAGGTGCCCACAATGAAGAGCTGCAACCGAGGATTAGCGAGCCACATTCGGGAAACTTCTCCATTGACTCCCTCATCAAGAGCAGGCCACAGAACTTACGGCGAGTGCAATGGCAAAGACCAGGAAACTCTCCCGGTCCACATACCGCTTCTCCTCTGCCCAGTGGAGGAGCTTTCGAGACACCCAGCCCACGACAATCCCGTAAACGACGCTCAAGATAATGACATATAGCCAGGTCTCGAGAAACCACTCCCCCATGGCCTTGCCCGCACCACCGGGGTAGCCCTCGCCCCCCATGCCGGTATACTTGAGCAAATAGATGGCAAAGAAGAGGAAGGGATAACCGAGCCCGTCGTTTGCACCAGACTCAGCAATGATGATTCGCTGCAGTGGGCGCGGCACATTCTTGTCGGCGAACTTGCCCTTCACGATCGAGTTGGACAAGACTGGGTCGGTGGGGGTGACACAGGACGCGACGACCAGGGCGTGGAGAAACTTGATCTCAGGCACCATGGCCCAGACCACCAGGCTACTGCAAATCCACATGGCACCCATTCCGGGGCCCAGCAGCAGCGCCAAGCTCCGCCATTCCACCTGCAAATACCGCTTGGGGAGCTGGACGCCCGCCAAGACCAGCTGCACGCCGAGAACGAGTCGCGTGAAGTGCAGGGTAATCTCCTCTAGATTAAGATCATTATGCAAGGCATACTCTTCTGGACGGATAAAATTTGCCGCATGAGGAGAGAATGCAATACCGGCAAGAAGCGAAATCACTAGATCAAACCGTCAGTCGGCCATTTTCTTCATTGACGGGTCGAGAAATGAGAAGGGGAAAAAAGGCCAGGGAATAGAATATTCATCAAAAGACAGGCTTTTTCAGCATTTGAGGGGGGGGAACCAAAAAAAAACCAAAAAAACTCCTACTGGAGGTTGTCGACATTTACAGATAGTTGACTTACAGGCTTCGGAGAGGTAGAATCGCTCCTTACACAGGTATGAAACCAGGCCAAAGAGGGAGATAAAACCTCCCAACGTCGCACAGACGATATTGAAGTTGATAAGGGCGAGAGTGGGCATCTCGCTCTCGCTCTGGGGCTTGGAGGGGCCTTTTGCTTGCGGGGCTGTTTCTTTGTCTTGGCGACTGGAAGGGGGTTCTGAACTTCCCGACGCAGACGATGACCACGGGCAAGAGGTGGATGATTCGGAAGAGCTGTGTGATGGATCACCCACTTGGTCGTTCTCCAGAGAATTTGACGCCAGTCGAGTGGCGGGGTGGAGGGGTTTTTGCGGCAAATGGATGTCGCTGGGCTTTGGAGATTGGGATCACCACACAGACAATCAACTCGTGTTGAGGTGGATCAGGGACCTGCTTCGAGCTGCCTCAAACGGACAGAAACGGTGGAGAAAAGCAGGGGGATTTCAGCAAATGTTAGGCAATCATAGTAATTGTTGGTTGTTTCGGGCAGTGACGCAAGACGACCATATGGCAAGATGCTCCGAGATGGCAACAACGGTGGAGGCCAAAAGCTTGGGTGAGCTTCGCAGGACGTTCCAAGCACACACTTGAGGAGGTGTGGGTTGGGCAGCGTTGTGGGGGAGAGTTGAGGAGGGAATAGTGAAGGACAAGAAAACACCAAGAGATCGAAGCGGAAGGTTTTCGGTTTTGACTTGGCAGAGGCACGAGGAACGGGTCGTGGTGGTTCTTGGCGGGGGAGGTACCGGAGGGAACGGGCGATGAGTGGATGACCAGACAGAACGACGGCTGCAACGAGCCAACCAACAGTATTTCCACGGACTCTTTTAGCAGTGTACGACGACACACGAATCTCAAAATACCCAAATACTTTACAGAATCGACTCGTGGAACACGCCAGGCTGAAAAGAGAGAGAGACCCCAAGGAGGCTGCTCTCACTACGAGTCAGTTCCCGATCCGCTCTCTCGTCCATTCTCCGCATTCGGTCATGTCCGGGGGGGGGGGGGGGGTCTGGAGATGCACGGTGGCGCTGCCAAAGGGCAGGATCTCGTCGATACGCTGATACGCATTGTGCTATGTATGAACTAGCCAGGATGGCAGGATGGAACGTGTGCCAGCTTGTAAATGCTGGTTGAGTGCGCCAGTGGTTTTTCTCGACAATCTGGTTCCTCGGAGGCTGGCCCTCGTCTCGCCTTCCGTATTACCGTACACTTTCCTCTGATCGTGATTTGCTCGGTTGGAATCGCAATTCATTTCAAAACGACGGGTCGCCGCACGTGGTGCAAGATGGTTCCTGGCATTTCCACGGGCCCCCCCCCCCCCTTACCGTCACTCCTCCTCACTCCGACATGCCGACTGACGTCGGGCGGCCTGTTTCCGTCGGCCCGTCCGTCTCTTCGGATACGATCGTGATCTCGAGTCGATGGGCGTGCGCTCTGATAAAATAAAACACATAAAAAAGGTGGAATCGGGATCGCAGCCACACCGAGATCAACCATGACACCACCACACTGCAGTACGGTCGCATGATCTGATCCCTGGGCCTTGAGCCCCTGCAATCGGGACACAGCAGACTCACAGACGCACATTTCTACACGCGGGGCTCTCTCTCTCTACACCTTGCACTGCAGCCTCTACCGGTTATTGGACGAACAATCTGATCCAGGATTTTCATTGGTTTTCAATGGGAAAGCGCCAAGCCCGCCCGAGCGTGGTCAAAAGAAATCCTCCCCCAGTGCGGCGGCGGGCGCTCGACGACTCACTTCGAGCGCCTCGGCCTTTTGCCGGACGCCCTCGTGGGCACCATTCACCGCTAGTTGGTCCGCCGCCTCGTTCCCGGGGTCGCGATTGTGGCCTTTGATCCATTGAAACAGGGTCTTGACCTTCAGTTCATTCCGCTCCTCGATCTTCACCAGGATGGCCTCGACCAGGTCGCGATTCTCCACCGGCTTGTTGTCCTTGGTCATCCAGTTGTTCCGCCGCCAGTTCACAAACCACACCGTCACGCAGTCAATCGCATATCGACTGTCCGTGTAAATGGTCACATCCCGATGGCGAGGGGCAATATCGATGGCGCGGAGGATCGCCGTCAGTTCGGCCCGCTGGTTGGTCTGTCGGCTGCCCTTGAGGGGCTCGGAGACATTTCTGCTGGTAGATAAAAGGGTCAGTCCACGAAATCTCGATTCCATCGGGAACGTCTCTCGTCTGTACCTCCCCCTCCTCCTCGTCCGTCTTTCTTTGCTTCTCTCCTCTAGCGGATTGGTGCGTGTGCGCGGAGAAGGAAAACCAAAGAGGAGCCTACGAACCTTGAATCTCCCGGTCCAAAGTACACACCCACCCCGGCAGAGGCGAGCTTCGTGCCATTTCGCAGCGAACTCCCATCCGTGTAAATCCGTAACATGCCCGGAATCCCCGCCGCCCGCGTTTTGGTTGCAGTCTTTTTCGCCACGGGTTTGTACACCATCTTGCCCGTGGTGGGATCGAGCAGGACGTTAGGGTCAAACCCGTCCTCCGCGCCTGTGGGTAGAGGTCCCTCGCCCGGCGCATACTCCACCCCCGCCGCATCCTTGGGAGTCTCGTCCGTCAAGCCGGGAACCCCAAAGTCAAGTGACGCCGACGCTCCCTCATTCCCAGCATTGACGAATTCTTCCGCCTCTTCTCGTGTGGAAAATTTGCGATATCGCGGCCGCGAAAACCCGCGGATCTGCTCCTGCGCTACCGTCCAGTCCGTATACACGCCGGGCACTCGCCCGCGTTGGACTCCGTAGAACCGGGGGTTGTCGGCCCCATTGGCAGAGGCATTGGCAGAGGGGATTTTGGCGCCGAGGAGGAATGCGTTGGCATCTTCGAAAGTGAGAAAGGATTGAACTGGAAGAAAGAGAAAATAAAGACGCGCGCCCAGATTAGTGCCCAAGCGACAAGATATTCCACGTGGAAAGAGTCATGACGGAGAGATCTGTGTGCAGGAGATGTGCTAGGCGGACCCGCTCAACGTACATATAGCGCCCTTGAAGCCAGTGATTTGCGCCAGGCAGTCAGGCCAGCTGTAGTAGATGCCCGGCTTGTTTCCTTTCTTCACCGCATACAACTTATTGCCCGTCGTGCGTTTGCGCTTGGTTCCTGTCGTAGGGGAAGGGGAGGACTTGACGCGCGACGACGCTTGCATGCCGGACCCGGGGCTTGATGAGGGCGTGGTGCCGCTCATCGTGGCAAGCTGGTCCTGGGTCGAGAAAAGGGCGGAGGGAGTCCAGGCAGTGAACGAGGTAGCCAAGCACGGTGAGAAACGGGTGGGAGGCTCAGCAATGGAAGATCTCCCACGAAGCACCGTCGAGGTGCGATTGGGAAGTGAGAATCTGGGTGAGCGAATTCTCCCTGGGTGCGGAGTGACTTGCAGAAGTCTCGAAAGGGCGGATGAGGACCCCACGGTCGAGGTTCGGAAGCAGACGCGTCTGCTTGTGATGGGTGGATGATAGATAAAAGACGATTCGCACTTGATATTCTCAAAATTGATAGAAGAACCGGCGTCGAGAGCAGGTGGTGGGTGGAGGAGGCCGAAGAACTGAAAGTGAGGAGGGGAGGGGTGGCCGATGAGAAATGAGAGGGGGGAAATCTTGTCTGATTGGGGCTCTCCGCGGCAACGCGGCCGTTTGAGTCGAACGCGATCGGCAGATTTTAGTTTTCTACTTGATCAAAGGTGGAAATGTTGTCAAGAAATAATCGAGACCTGTTCTGGGAGAATTGACTCTGAAATTTCTCTCTCTCTCTGAAGAGCTTTGCAGCAATTTCTTACATTTTTCGGTGGTATGGATGGTACAAAATAGCGCTTGCGGGCCCGGTCCAGTTTCGGTTGCTTTGTTCAGTGAGCGGCGTCGCTTGGCTGGGGATATGAATCTGGCACTTGGACGCGACTGAAGCAGGTGACGATGTCGTAATCGAGGCAGTAGTTATGCCTATAGTACCCTACGAGGATATGAACGGAGCTTGAGATGAGAAAGAGGGAACTCTTCATCGAAATTGTTCGCTCACCTTATTGCACATGGATACATGTATCTGTGCTGATCGCCGGACTTCATAGTATCAAATCGTGCATGGTAGACATTTGTACCGGAGCACTTTGAACCCTTGCAACCGCCTGCAGGGCTCGCAGCCACGGGATAGACCGAAGCCGGTCGAGGATCAACATATGCACAAGTTTCTGGCCCAGGGCAGTCCGGGCGATCTCTGTGACTCTGTTCCTGTGGCCGTCAAGTCTGAATAAGGGTCTTTGTGCACTCCCTGGCCGAGCTTTTACCTGCCCAATCTTGTACAT
Organism: Penicillium oxalicum; assembly: GCF_001723175.1. Classification (NCBI taxonomy): domain Eukaryota; kingdom Fungi; phylum Ascomycota; class Eurotiomycetes; order Eurotiales; family Aspergillaceae; genus Penicillium; species Penicillium oxalicum. Next base: position 986,307 of record NC_064654.1, on the reverse strand, counting down.
CTATAGTTGCTGCAAGCAATCGACCTCGATTCCGCATTTCGACGAGCAAAGCCTTGACGTGGGTGTTTAGTTGACTCGAATATAACTCAAAACTTTCACTCGGCCTGGAACAAACCGAGTGGTTGCCCTTTCGACGGTCAGTCAGGGTGGCCTCCTTCCCAGACTAGCGCGCAGAGCAGAGAAACGACAAAATATCCCTTCTGGTAGGTAGTCGGTTCTTTCATCCATCCATACACACTCGTAAAGCTCATCACTTTCACAATGTCTTCATCTCCAATCTGTTCCGTAAAAAGAGGGGCCCAATGGGATAGTCCAGAGCGCTTGGCCAAGAGACCGACGCTCGAAAGAGTAACTTTCTGGATGCCCTCGGCCAAAACTGTGAGTCACGACGACGTACTAACATTTCTGGGTTTCACGCGTTTTGGCTTCACCCTTCCTTACTTCGTCTCTCCTGGTAATCTCCATATTTCTCATCTTACTGACAAATAATTCATGGGAAAGTCTCCCTCGCCGCCCCAGAAGACCATTCTCTACGCCAGCAAGACCAAGCACGAGAGCGACTTTGTCAAGGCGGCCCAGGACAAAATGGCTGACGAAGCCAGGACGCTTCGCCACTATTCGCCTGAAAATGCTGTGGCGAACTCTTCCGGGTTTGAGCTCCTGCAGTCATTGCGCGAGCTTCGAGAGCGGCAGGAAGCCCTCGAAGTAAGCCACAAGAAGATCCGGGCAGAGCTTGATGAAATCCGCGAAATCCACAAGGGGCTGCGGGACAACATCGGCGAGCTGGAGAGACGGCAGCACAATGCTCAACAATGGATCATCTCGACATTTGTGCGGGAGACCAGGCTCCCACCGAGAGGTCTAGCACGACGAGCGGTCCTTCGGTCCATGCAGGACAGGGACTTGGCTTAGTATCACTTTAGTATCACTTTAGTATCACTTTAGTATCACTTTAGTATCACTTTAGTATCACTTTAGTATCACTTTAGTATCACTTTAGTATTAGATCTATTTTTTGATTTAATATTTGATTTAATATTTGATTTAATATTTGATTTAATATTTGATTTAATATTTGATTTAATATTTGATTTAATATTTGATTTAATATTTGATTTAATATTTGATCTAATATTTGATTAAGTACTAAATTAAGTATTAAACATATATTATTTCAAAATATAATCGAGTATTAAATTTTAATTCAAATTCAATATTCATTGAGTATGAGATTCTAATTTAAACTCTTTATTATTCTACTCTATACCAAGTATTCTGCTATTAGTAAGTATTACCGCCAAGGTAATTCGTAGGGATTAATAGCTACGTGATGAAGTTAAACGTAGATTACGGATATATTTAATGAGTATATATTTGAACTCGATAGTGTGGTCCCAAAGGGCGCATGCGGAGACATGCGGGGCCAACCGTCTATAAATACCGTTGCAGGACAAACCATCCTAACAGATGGTTTGGCTTAGACCTTTTGGCCTAATGTGTAAAGCAGTGAGCAATGACAAGGTGGATTTCACTAGGCCCGTAGGTCATAATGATAAAAGGCTATGATTAGATGCGCTATAACATACTAATATTGCAAGGTCCAGCGTAGGCAAAGAATGATACATGATAACTATATCAGTGGCCGACGCAGGTATACTACAAACCACTCATACCATCCTGCTGACTCCTTTTGATGCTTTCCACCAGGATTTTGATACCATGTTCTGAGCGTGACAGATGACCGCGGAAAGTAGACAAAAACAAAAACAATGACCAGACTGGGGCTCGATCCCAGGACCTTATCGGTGTTAACGATACGTGATAACCAACTACACCATCCGGCCAACTTCTTGTTGAGCTTGTTAGAATTTGACGATATATAAGAATTTCTTCTTGGTACTGCTATCAGGTCGAAAATTGAAGGGCCGGCAAAAAAACCGACTCAACCCTTTGTATCAGTAGCCTACGTAGGCCACTAATAGTAGTAATTTCCTTTCCCGCAATTAGAGCGCCAGGTATCAAAGTTGTGCGAAGGGTATTATCAAGTACACTATGTACATCATTGTATAAGACCTCTGCGACACTGCTATACAAGGGGCTAAAAAGGGCGCATATAGGAGGATATAATTGATTTGATATGTATGTCATGCCAGCGCTTCGGGCTGCGCTAGCCTACTCAGCCAAGAGACTGAATAAACCAGAACACCTGTTCTAGTTTACCCGAGAACGGTATGCACAAGTATCGCGCAACTTTACCACTGCTGCTAGCTACGGCCGCCAAACCCGCGGTGCCGCAACAGTGTATGCTTCATGGTAAAAAGCTGGTAGGACATTAGATGGTCGAAGAGGTTGAGGGACATGAAATTAAGGGTGTGCATAAGTTGGGAATGAATGAACACAAAATATAATACAGGCTTCCACTACAGTAGGAAGATGAGGCTCCCTTATCCAATTGGGAGGCCAAATGTCACAGGCGCGAGATGCGGCCGGATGCGTACCACACGAAGTATATACACTGGACTTTGGGCAATATCCTCAACTGCGGATATTAGTGATCTTTTATGGTCTTGTTGGCCAGTGTCCGCCCAGAACGCTCCTCGTGACAGCCAAACCGTCTACCGACTATAGTCAGAGATGAGCCTTTTGGGCAGCTTCAATAGTAGTGATGTAGAAGATCATCATACTAACTCACCCGTCAACATTAGCAAGGATTAAGGCTGCTACCTAGATCGTTCAATTCTAAGGCCCTGAAGGATGCCGCCCCAAAACCCAGGGGGTGCCAATGGAGGCACTGCAACCTATGGATCAGGCTACATCCTGTGCATATTTACTCCGCAAATTACCTCTGAGCTGTCTCCACTCTCTTCCTTGCCTCACCAGAAATATCAGCAATATGAAATAAAAGTGATGATGATCTAGAGGCTGCCCGCCACATTCCTCGGCGGGGCAGTGACTGATGCCTCAGGCACTCACGATATGCAAACCCTACAAACCACTTTGGGGAACTTTGGCATCACAATATGTAGAACCTTTGATGGCTCAAATATGGCCAGTCTAATGTGCTTGAACCCAGCGCCAGATCATTTTGAAAGACCCAGGCATAATCAATACAATCAAAAATTCACGCCTCTCTGCCCGCGTTGAGTCCCAAATATGGCAGAACAATGGCATGACCGATCCCCTGCCACAGAACTCTCCAGAGCAGAGCGCTTCAAAGCCACGCACCTCGCCGCGCGCCATGGCAACTACCACCAATATTACGCCAAGTTCCGCGCGCCCACTGTCCCAGACGATCGCCTTTCCATTCTTCCATCAGAGATCCTCCGTAATGCACGAGTCATAGACCTCGGCTGCAACGCGGGCAAACTGACCCATGAGACCATAGCGCACTGCGGTGCGGCCGCCGCAGTCGGTGTCGATATCGACCCATGGCTGGTCGAGCAGGCGAAGGCGGCGTATCCAGACGGGCCGTGTACATTCGAGAACTTTGACTTCGTGGATGCGTCTGCCTACAAGGGTACCGCGCTGGGCAAATTTGACGTTGTCCTCTTGCTCTCTGTGACCAAGTGGATTCATCTGAACAATGGAGATGCCGGGATATTGACGCTATTTGCGCATATACGAAGCATACTGAATGAAGGCGGTTATCTCGTTGTTGAGCCGCAGCCTATGAGCAATTATGCGAGAGCCTCCAAGAAAAATAAAGACTTGAGGGAGACGTATAAGACTATCCAGATTCAACCACCGTTTGATGATGAGTTAAAAGCGCAGGGATTTGAGAGGATACTAAAAGTTGAAAGAGACGAGGAAGGGTTTGCTAGGCCTGTACATGTCTGGAGGAAAATGTGTCATAACGTGGCCCATGTTGAATAAATCGGGGCGAATTAACTTTTATCGGGATGATGTACTGTAGTTTTCTTCGGACAAGTTCCGACCTCCAAGCCCGCGAGTGGTAGGTCCTAGAAAGTGAACAGGGAAGTAAAAACCAACAAGTGAATATCACCGTGTCTCATGGCACTGCAGAATCTACACTGTAAACAGTCAATACCAATAAGTCAATACTAAGACCTTAATAAGAGAATACCAATGGGACGGATGGATATTGCTTTTAACGAATCAAGTTAGCGTGGTGGTGGCGACTACTAACCCTAACCTTCCATATAACGCATTTTTGACCTAATCAGCAATATTCTGCAGCTACCTGCACTCTGCACAATAGAAGGACTAGCGCCTCGTGGCAGACCGTATCAAAAACATCGAGAACCAGACAAGAGAGTTCGTTCGTCAAAACAAGACTACGTGGTATGTACCTATCCCCGCCTGCACAGGATTCGTCAGCCGAACCGGTCAGTACACTTCCAAGTAGGTACCTGCAAGGGCCCGGTACCTAACGAATCCAGTAATCCACCGTTACCTTAGACGCAGGGTTATCCTTGATTAGAACTTGTCTACGGGCCGAGTGGCTATCATTAGACTGAGTTAACGTTAGCCTCAATTCATAATAAAGTCAACTAAAGCTACTGCTGTCTACCTGATGCGGTAGCCGTAGCCTGCAGAACCTGGAAAGAGATTCTGGATCTTCCAAAATGTGAGAGCAAGAAGCGCTGGCAGAAGGATTCGCATTGAAGACGCTGTCAAAGCTCAACACGGGAAATATGTGAGGAGGGGACTGATAGACAACAGGCTTTCTGGCCTTTGTCGGAGAGGCCTTGAAAATAATGACACGGCGTACTGCTGTCTCTGAAGGGCACGGCACCACAATTTCTTTTAATCTCGATGTAGAAGCGGAAATCACAGCAAAGAGGATGAGGCCCCGGGCACGTCTTAGACCGGAACTGGGAGGACTGGAGTGATCTATCACCATCTATCACATTGAAAGAATAATGGGAAGGATGGCCACTAGTCTCGTTATCACATATCACTGTGTATGACCTCTGCGATACTGCCATACGAGGGGCGTATATTGGGGGATATAATCGACATATATGCTTTGTGATTAGAATCTGATGGGAATAAGGGTAGTTGAAAAGATTTAGACAATTACATTGCTAGATAAAAGGCCTATCTCAAATATGTAATCAGTGGTTGAGGGGGTGTATAAGTTGGAAATGAACGGATGTAAAACCTAATATACCAGGTCTGTACTGGGGTGGAGGGGGGGGGGGAGATTGGGCTCATTTATCAAATTAGGAGGCAAAACCGCCTGCTGACTAAAGTAAGAGATGAGCCTTTCAAGCGACTTTGTAATGGTGCAGTAGGTCGCTATCATTACTTATGAGATGAACTACCACAAGAAGCAAAGAGGAATGAGGAACAAAAATAATGACCAGACTGGGGCTGGATCCCAGGACTTTATCGGTGTTAACGATACATGATAACCAACTACACTATCCAGTCAACTTTCGATAAATGCCTAACGATTTTTGGCGTTATAAATCCACAAACCGATCCTCTGTTGTCACTTAGATAAACAAGGAATTCCGGGCAGATACTTCAACCTAATTGGCTACTCATCCGTTGTAGCCATTGCGCTAGAGCTTAGAAATTCGGTGTCAAATGGGCATCAATTCCCATAGTGTGCATCCATCTTTGTTGACTGCTCCGTGGTAATTACGCATGATTTTCCTTAATTTATTGATATTTTTTTAAAACCCGAGCAAAGGTCGAGTGTGTCCCACTTACGGTAATTGAGCACAGCATCTACATTGATACGGACTTTTAATTGCCCGAGGACCAGAAGTATTAGTAGGTAGGTGTGTAACAAGTAGACCTAGTAGCACCCACACCTACCCATATGCACATACTCAAGTAGCGACGCCGCTTGCAATAACATTGAACAAAGATGATTTACTGGCTCTCGAGCTTGCTAACCATTCCATATGACAAGTCTCTGAAAAGTAACACTATATAGCGCTTTCCTACACCATAATCAAGTACGTTGCGGGCTTTCTGGCCGCCAAGAACGCAATATGGCGGGGGTAGCCTTTTACATCCATCAGAAGGCTTTCTCACTGTTCTCTATCTTAACAAGAGCCACCTGGAGCCTATCCGCAGCCCGATGGACCTAGTGCCTGAACATGAAAAATTGCATATCATGACTCCAAAGACTAACTATTCATTCGGGTTCCTACTTGCCAATTGCCGGACAGGCCGCTAATAGTTTTATCAATATGTTCCAAACGCCTTTAAAGGATTCAAATCAAATCATTCCGAGCAATTCTAGATACAAAGATGCTTTTTATATAATATCACAAACCAACGCTTCACAGGCCTTTCCAAGCGAGCTTACAGGGGCTTACTTCACACCATTTTGACGACGCGATTGAACTTGATATAACCCGGTCTATTCACGGTTCTGTTCTTTCCCGCTCTTCTTAGATTGGGATGCAGCAATGAGGACAAGGTATTTCAATGCCTTATATCCATTTTCAAGCTTTTGGTCTGTAGGCTTAAGGCCCCTCTTGTATAGAGGGTGAGATATATCCTGATGATGATAAAGCAGCCGTTTGCTTTTCAAAGTGAACCCACATGTTCTCACGGCCCTTATTGCCCCAACAGCAACCAATCTCTATCTAGAATCCACCATAAAAATCCAATATGTGATGAAGAGTAGAGGCCGCTTTAAAGAAGCATTTGATGGATTTGTTCAAGGAATTTTGAGAGTGCGAGGGTTAAATCGTGGTTCCTGAAAATTTGAGTTTTACCAATAACAGAGTCATGACTGTGAGTTCGATGGGAGTTAGTTGACTTTTGTATCCGCAGGGCGGAAACTGAATTCCGGGATACCAAAAGTCAATTGTAGACGAAGGTATCCAGCCCATTGGTTAGAAATACTAAATATGGGGGGCTGTTCACATCAACTCGAGTGTGATGGACCTTGTGCTTTTTTCAAGTGGAGCGCCAGATCTTCACCACATACTGCTCTACCATTGGATCGTGTGTTCGGGCTCAGTTTCGGAAGATTTTGAATTGATTTCAAATAAAATAAGCGCACGAGATTGTGAAAATGAAGCTAAAACCCGAATTTCCAAGGTGAGAGGGAAAAAAACCTCAAGATGAGAGTGAAAAAAACCCCTTAGCCTTGTCGCACAACGATTGAACATTAAACAGTAAGCAACGACAGGCAAACACCGCAGGTCCAGGACCCGAATTCTCTCTCAGATCGACATCATGTTGAAGGTGACTCAGAAATCATCCACGTGAAACCCCTTCAAACGACCAGAAAGGAAGAGTTACCCCGGAAATCTCCTGCGTTTCGCGCCACATGTGCGATGAACTCTCCCTGTTCAACCACATATCTCATTTCCGTGTTCCAAAGACCCAGCAATTTCACGTCAACGTCAAATTCTACCTGGACGGTTTCCCCGGACTTGACCAGGACTTTCTTGAATGCCTTCAGCTGCTTATTAGGAATGACCACGGAGCTGATAGGATCAACGATATAAAGTTGAACGACCTCCCACCCATCTTGAGAGCTGGTATTCTTGACTTTCACGGTGACTTTTACGTTCTCGGTGGACTTGACGTGTGTTTTGTCGACCTTGACATCGAAATACTCGAATTCGGAGTAGCTCTGGCCATATCCAAACTCGTACCAGGGTGTTGGCGTTCCAGTCACATAGCTTCGTCCGAAATGAATTCCATCCTTATTGATGTGTCCCGGATTATTGGAATCGCGGCCTGACTTCAAATAGTCATATGTGAGAGGAAGACTCCCGGTATCACGTGGGAAAGTGAGAGGTAGCCGTCCGCTCGGGTTATAGTGACCAAAGAGAATCTCTGCCAATGCCTGGCCACCATTCTCGGAGGTATAAAATTGCTGAAGTAAGGCCGCATTCGTCTCAGAGATCCACGGCTCTGTGACTGGCTTGCCAGAGGAGAAGACGACAACTGTTTTTACGCCGGTTTCTATGACCTGTCGTAAAAGGCTTGATTGCGCCCCCACCAGCCTAAGATCATTGGTATCGTACGCCTCGCCGCTCCTAATTGACCATGTTATTGTTATATTCTCAGAGAGAAAGAGTTTTTTGTGACTCACGTGGCGTTGAGACCCTTTTGTTGGCCCAAGAGAGATCTAGCCCAGGTGCCGACAACCACAACTGCAACATCGGACGATTTGGCGAGATGCAAAGCTTCGGGTATCTGAGACTCATCGTTACTCCATTCGTCACAACCTTTTGCGTGGTAGACCTGGACTCCGACGGGGGCAGTTCTTCGAATACCTTCCAGAGGACTGACCCCGGGAGGTGGGGAAACCGTGTAATCACCGTACTTGGAGAACAATTGGTTAGTAAAAGTTTGGATCAAAGTGGCTTGAATATGCCTAAGAACTCACATTAACGGTGTCAGCAAAGGGTCCAATGACCGCGATTCGCTGGACATTTTCTCCGAGGGGTAATATTTGCTCAGGATTTTCAAGGAGAACAATCGACTCTCGATCCAATTGAGTTGCAATTTGCAATGCTTCGTCCGTATGAATCAAGTTTGGCCAGTCCTCTGGCGCAGCTGCTGGGAAAGGATCTTCGAAAAGACCCATATCGAATTTTGCTCGCAAGACACGTCTCACTGCCTCATCAACGATCGAAATATCCAGTGTGCCGTCCTGTACTAGATCGGGAATGGCGTCATAGTTGCTGCAAATTCCATGCCATTAGTCTTTTGTCAACTGTGTGGTTTGTCCCAGCCTCACATACAATGATCCACCACCTTCTGTGTCTCCTCCAGCCGGCAGCATCTTCATGGTCACGTCAGCTGCATCGATGGGATCGCTGTGGCACATTTTGAATACTGAACACAGGCGATCAGGTGCACCGTAGTCCGTGGTGGTCCAATATTCGAAATCCCACTCTCCACGAAGAATGTCCGTCAGAAGATGCTTGTTAATCAGCGAAGGAACCCCGTCATATCTAAGCAGCAAAGTCAGCGCCTCCTTCACCTCGAGATGGACATACAGGAAACCCTGAACATACGCATTGTAAGAGCTCATGACAGTGTATGCACCAGCGTCAACACCACGCTTGAAAGGAGGAAGGTAGGTGGTACGCAGCTCACGTTCGCCTCCCCGGACGGGACCCATATCGAGACCTTGATCGGAGTTGCCAAACGCCACGAGGTGCTTGACGATAGACGCAACCTTGGATCGCTTCAAACCTTGTATGAAGCTTGCCACCATCTCACCCGCAAGGTAGGGATCTTCAGACATGGATTCCTCCACCTGCGTGACATCTGATTAGCCCCTTCTCATCCTTGAGGTCTGGTTCCAAAGATCTGGCCTACCCTGCCGTGTCTTGGATCTCGAGCAAGATCTGCAGAAGGACCGTAAATCTGAGTAATTCCTAGCGCCCTTGCTTCTTTACCAATATACTCAGCCGCTTTTCCAACGAGCTTGATGCTGTTAGAAAAACCTTAATAATCCACGACAACGTTGTCTCGGGCACTTACCTCTGGGTTCCACGACGCACCCAGTCCAATTGGTGATGTGAATATAGTCGCACCCGGAACGCCGAGACCGTGAATACCTAATATCTCGTCAAGTTTTGTGAGCATAAAGATGAGTCTTGACTCTATTGCTGTAGGAAAAGAGCTCATATTACCTTCACATTGAATGATTGCAGGAAGTGAAAGGCTGGTGTCATTCATGATCCAATCCTGCAGAAGCTTCCCTCCCTTGAAAGCAATTTCGGCTGTAGTCAACGGGTGACTCACTATGCCGTAGAGGTGCTGATCAACATAACAATCCCCGGATGAGAGCGTTTGTTGGCAATGCGCGCCGACTTACCTCTCAGCATGCTGGAATGATAGAACATGTGATCTTTCATGCCAGTCACATTGAATTCTCCAGTCTCAAAATTGACCCATCTTTCCAGCTCACCCTGCATCAGTTGAGCTTGCTTCTCCCGCAGTGGCATCCGAGAAAGCAGATCTTCAACGCGAAACCAGGTGGGCTGAGTCGGATCCTGGTAAGGTGCACTGATGGGATTAAAAACAGGAGGATCTCGGGCCGGAGTTCCCCCTTCAAGTCTTCGAATCGGAGCGCAAAACTCCTCCAGATCAGCAACGCTAGAGGCTGTCAAGCCAAGAAAAATCTGGCTTGCCACCTTCATACTGAATTTTTGTGAAAACGATATTCTCTGTGTAAGTCTACAGCTCTCTATTAGCTTGAGAACACAATGGCCTTATATATTCCACATTTTGACCAGTCTATTCCGCTCATAATAGTCTTGTTCTGAGACCTGAGCAGCTTCGTCGTCATCCAGAGACAGCAAGTCTCTGTGGCTGGAGCCCTTGCGTAATCTCGCCTTCGTGAGGTCGTACTTCCTCAAGACCACTGCAGGGAATGTGGACACGATTTCAAGTATTTTTCGTGAACTGATCCCAATCTGCGCAACGAGAATTATCTATTTTGCCAGGTTTAAGCGATAGAAGTCTGGTGATGACTTTGCCAGAAGCACACGCACGCCAAATCATGGGATAAAGTTGAATATCAGTGTGTATTTAACTAACTGATTACGCTGAATGCTGATGGAATGCTACCTTGCATCAAAGTCGCCACATATGCACGTGCTGATCTGGATATGGCTTGTTAACAAGGAGATCTGATGGACTCTCCTTTGGCTTGATTCATCATACAAGGCTGTGCAGGTTAGAGTCTCGTCTCTTTGCTATCAAGGACAGACTCTTAACCGCCAGGGAAAGCCCTCTTGAGACCAATAAAGTAAGTTTTCGTCTATCACGATGCAAGGATAGTGTTAGGATGTTAGCTTCTATGCATGTGACGAGGATCAGGCGCTAGGGTTACAGAGATTGAGACTCTCCGGCATTATCGAAGACATCAGTGTTGTTTAATGAAGTAGTTAGCCACGGGCATACACATTGCTAAGCAGAAATATCCCACTGAGCAGGATCTGGTAGTCAGTTTCTGCCGGCTTTCTGTGACATGGAAATGGTGCGATAGATCAGGCTCGGCAAAGATAGCCGTATGACCGAGGGCTACTGTGATGTTGCTTTCAAGGGATGGGCCCGAATCCCACGTTACATTGAATACTTTCTGGGATAAAGAGGTGCATCTACCAGGTGCATTTACCAGTCTCAGTTTTTGCAGGTGAGCCAAGGTTGGGGATATGATCGAGGTGGAGATCAGCTCTGAGCGAAGGAAAGCGTACCGGAAACAGGGAAAATCGATTTGGGTGTGATTTCCTTCTGTAGAACGAATCTCAAGCATGGAGAATGAAATTTCTGCAGGAAGATAAGTCTTTGCGCCCTGGTTGAGTAAGGAGAGCTATAAAAGGACGCTCTTCGGCCCTCCCATATAGAAATGTAGTCTATGCGAAGACCAAGCTTCATCATGGCAGCAAATATAGGAAATACCAGAACGTCAACGCTTGTATGGATAATTTTGGCTCAATTTTTTCTCATTTCCCCTACTACATGCTTGGTAGATACGACCGCTACCAATATATTACCCCAACATCACCAAGTTCCGATGTGTTCAGTTACAGGAATATTCCAAAACTCTGAAGCTGTGCAAGGCATTGAAACTTGTGCAAAGCTTGTGAGTGGACCATTCAAGAAGAAAAAATTCTCGTTGAGTAACTTGATTACAGTGTCAAGACCTTTCTAGAGATTTGCCAGGAACCACAATTTTCCCGGATGACACAGCCTACGCAGACCAGCGCCTATTGTTCTTCTCTCAGCAACAATCTGAGACTTGCCCAAGCTGTTTTTTCTTGCCTACAGATGCGAGTCACGTCTCTCATGCAGTGCGTTTGATAGCTGGAGGCTCTTGCCATTTTGCAGTCAAATCTGGTGGCCATGCTAGCTTTGAGGGTGCATCGAGCGCTGCTGGAGGGATAACCATCAGCCTCACGAAACTAGACTCGGTGAATTTGGCAGATAACAAAGCCATTGCTCAAATCGGAGCTGGCAATCGGTGGCATCGTGTTTTTGAAGAACTAGAAAGATACAATGTCACTGTGCCCGGTGGCCGTACAGGTTCTGTCGGTGTGGGCGGATTGACTCTTGGAGGTGAGACCAGTCCTGAAGACGATAACGCTCAATGCCGTAGTTAATTCATGACATTTAAAGGAGGCATATCCTTTCTTTCAGGTCGCTATGGGTTCGTGTGCGACAATGTCGCCAACTATGAGGTTCGATCGCTTCCTCCCATCCCCCTACAAGCTCACATCTTGACATCAGGGGGACTATCAAGGCAGTACTCGCAGACGGATCGATAGCCGATGTCAATATGACTTCCAATCCGGATCTTTATTGGGCTCTCCGCGGGGGTGGCTCGGATTTCGCTATAGTTACCAGGTTCGACATGTACAGCCATCCTCAAGGAACAATGTGGGGCGGGGTCCGAAACTATACCATCGATCAGGTCGACTCTATCCTCGACGCTTATGTGGACTTTGGGTTGCAGGCATCAAAAAATCCATCCACCTATCAAATCACGACGATATACTACACAGGAGGCGCTCACCATCTCACTGTCGATCTTTACAATACCGAGCCAATCCCAAACCCATCAATCTTCAAAGCCCTGGATCGTTCTTCTGCATATGCCGATACGACGGGCATCAATTGGATATCAAACATCAGTCGCTCCAATGCCAAAAACCAGCCAGATGGTCACCGCGGAACGTATTGGACAGCAACCTACAAGCTGGATCGTGAGCTTGCCGCAATTGTTGCCAAAACTTTCATGCAAGAAACAAGCCATCTTGGGAATATGGAAGGGCTAGAGGCGCGATGCATCATGCAGGTGATCACCGTAAATATGTTTCCTCATATGGAGAAGAATGGTGGTAATCCACTTGGAATTTCCACTCGCAAGCACCCACTTATGCTCTTGAATCCGGTCTTTCGATGGAACAATCGTGTCGACGATATGCGCATAATGCAGGCGGCGACCAACTTTGTGAACAGAGTGAATGCACGGGCGACTGAATTGGGCCTTGAGGAGCCGTATCTCTATATGAATTATGCAAGTCAGTTTCAGGATGTCTTACACAGCTATGGCCCAGCCAATCTGGAAAGACTCCAAATGGTGGCAGAGAAATATGATCCGCAAGGAGTCTTCCGAACGCTGAAACCAGGATACTTCAAATTGAATGGGCGGGTCGGCTGGTGAGAAACACACGCGCAGGGACCAAGTCAAGTTGAACAACAGGTCAAAGATATTTGAAGGATGGGTTTAATTCAACATGATCACATCCCGCGGTTGTCTGTACGTCTGGAAGCAGTGGAAGGAACTCAACTTTTCAATTACGCCTGCCCAGGAGGTAGCCATCTGATCCAAACAATTGCTCTACCAAGGAAGGTTCGACTGAACTAATTTTTTTCTGGTTCATTGAATATGGAAGCGCTTTTTCTGTGGATTTTATTCCCTTTCTCTTTCACCTTGTCTTTACCCCAGCACTATTCTTCCATTTGTTCATCGAGAAGAATTTAGCTTGGCTCTTCCTTCAGCGATAAAGTAGGGAAGTTTCGCTGCTTATTTTGGATAGAGTGTCAATAAAGTTTCAACTCCGTGGCGGCTTAGAATGCATGGGAAAAAATAGCCGATATGAGATAGATTGATGGCGTCGAGGTATAGTAAATTTGTATGCTACACAGACAAATAACAAGGAAAGAATTTTTGAATATTGTATCGTCATATTTGTTGCCTGGTGGAACAGAGAATAGCAATATTATAACTTGCTCATATAGAAAAGTATGTGCCGCCTTCGCCACGCCCTCTTTATCAAAGGGAAGCTCAGAGGGGTCAAAGTGATTTCGCAGCGCAGAAGTTGAGTCGGGCGCGGAAGCCGCGATTAGCCACAACAAGGGAGCCTTTCATAAATCCGCTCTTTAACTCAAACAGAGAAGACAAACTGGTGAAGGGGCTCCATTGACGTTGAAGAGATCATTGATCCTTGATGATCTCTTTAGGAAATAAGACCGGACAAGGTTTGGCGGCCGCATTCGTGCAGCCCTGCCCTTGTTGCACTTGAAGAGCGTATAATACCGAGGGTAATGTTTTGGTAGACAACTAGGCTTGTGAGAGAAACAACATTAATAGCTGAAACTAGCAAGCTAATAAGCTATATAGGCTAAATCTGAAGCGGGAAGTAAGGGGGCAAGCCGTGCTCGATATGAGTAGATGCCTCGGGTAACGCGATGTCCGCTGATTGTGACGAGATTCTTCCACGCCGGTTGCAGTTGCATGAATCATGACTATAGTCTTATTCAACCCCGAGAGATTCCTGCCTTGTCCAGATCATGGCTCTTTCCACAAGAACAAAAATTTCTTGCCAATTGTATTCTATTACCACCACAAATGAGCAATAGACATGGCGAATCATGATGACAGCGGGAGAAAGATAATCTGACACTTGGAGATAGACGGAACCAGGAGATCTAGAAACACAGAGATTGGAGTTGTGATCGTTCCCAGTACTCTACATCGTCGGCACCTTCAACGGCTTTCGTCAGCTTGAAGACTGAGCCCCACCCTCTCTTGTGGGCCGACGATCTGTGGTCATCTCCATGTCCTGATTTGATGGGACTGTCCCCTTGCCTCCAGCGCACTAAGGGTTGGGGAGCTGCGAGTTATCCTTGAATAGATTGGATGACCAGTTTCATACTCCGAGGCGGTTATAATTCTCCCCACCTATCAATCCTCGGACTGAGTGCAAGGTTATGGAGAAAAACAGTGAGACCATCTTCAACATGCATAAGTTTAAAAAGGAACCCAAGGGGGCGAACTACCTTGGAAATCGACAAAGCATGGGGCAAGTGGCTCCAGGTTTCTAACAGCATCCGTATATCTGGCTCACCGATATAGTCTATGACAAGGTATTCGTGCTCGAGCACCTGCTGACGACGATAGATAACATAGGGGCAAGGCAGCGGAAATCCAAGGAGCCTTAACATGCATCGCTTCAAGGACCAGATTGCCTCGCGGTAATCGGCATTGCTTCAGCTCTGGTTTACCGTGGGAAATAATTGTTAGTCTGTGGGTTCAATTACTCCATGTTTTTCAAGGCATACAGTTTAGCCCCCTGCGAATCCAAATCCCAAAAGGCGAGGGAGTGGGATGTCAAGGTGATTTTGTCTAATCCAAATGAAGGTAGCGGCTTCGCAACGGAGTTTCTCGTCTGCGTTTCCAGGAAATGCAGACTCCCACCTCGTAAGGCAGGGGGAACCTAATGAGAACCCCGTCTAGGCGAGCATCTGTTCCAATTTTTGACGTAAACGGGAATGCAAACGTTGAAGCTTCCGTGTATCCACTCCCTCACTTCTCCTACGCGGCACAAATTAGATTGATTTAGTCCCAAATAGCTTGAAACGAGTGCTGCAATGCCAATGTGGTGACTGTAGAGAAGATCTTAAAACTCTATTTGGGAATCTGGATAAGACACGTCGAGAAACATGTTCTCCTCTTCTCGTGTTATAGAACCCCGGAGTAGACGAAGGCTTAATGCTTGAATTGTCATAACGGCGAAAAGAATGCCTTTTTAAGTGGAGGAAGAGAAGGTATTACTCAATTGGTTGGAAAGTGACGCGAGGAGAGCAATATCAAACTTGCGTACACAAATTACCGCTATTTGATGGCTGTTTTGAAAACGGGATGGAGGGGAAGAAGACATGCGTGATCACAGGGCAGTATTTTCACGTGACTATAGAGCGCTGAACTAAAAAGGGAGGACTACTCAATGCGAAGACCTGTGGTCCTCAGTCTAAGGAGCTACCATGTGTCTAGGGAAGATAGAACGAAGCTGGGCATATTTGTAAGAAATGGGTTGGTTGAGAAATTGGAACGCGTAAAGATGGAATAAATACGGAGAGCGATTTGCAGTAATATGTTCAAGCTCGTTTGGCTAGTCGGTCTAATTGTCATCTGAACTCACCTTGAATGTAATCGGCGCTTCGCGCCGCAAATTGTTTCTGCATGTTCCGTGATTTAATGGATAGAAATTTCAAATAACTTGGCCTGAAAAGTATTTCTGGGGGTAATCCCAAAGTTTTGGATAAGTTCTAAATCTCTGTAGCTTCATCGAAGTACACCGACGGGGGCTATTCAGAGGAAAAAGGCATCGAATTAATGTAAGCGTCATAGATGGGAGATATGATCAGAAGAGCTTCAGGAATCTGTCTGCCTCAGAACTGAACGGTTCAGCTTCCCCCTCACCTGAACGACAAGTCGTCCATCTTGCCAAAGCCGCCATTGTGACGGTAGTGATTATCATTGGTATCGCCAATAGGCGAACTGCTAATTCGACTAATATGAGAAATGGACACATGTGATTTGAATCGATGACCATACACTTTGGTTCCGAATAAGGGAGCTCTCAGTATTTGAATGATGTGTTGAGAGACCTCTTGTTATTAACTCTCGGGTCTACTGCAGATAGCTCACATCAAAATGCGAAGGAAAAACAAGACGCATACTCTTAATTCTAAGTTACGCACTACGGCGATGTTGATTTGACTCTTCCTATTAAATGAGATCAATTCAAAACCAAAGTCCATTAGCTAGACAGTTCAATGTCTAAATGGGGATAATAATAATAAAAGTACAGGGCATTGAATCCTTCGTCCAGCCAGCGAAAAAACCTGTGTATCGTCTATCATCTATATAAAAGCTCAATTACCACAGGTAAAGGACAAGATTCTGTTCCATGCAACGCGAGACACAAGGCATCATGACCTTGTTCTCTCGTTTCTCTTCTTGAGAAAGGACAGTATCGCGATGCTCAGGATATACACCCAGCACGAGTACTTCGCAACTTCCACATGTGCCTTTTGAGCAAGTGGATATGATTCCGCAACCATGTTGATCCAATACCTCCAGCAGTGTTTGCTTAGGTGCAACTGTTAATCTTCGCCCGCTTCGCCCCAATGTAACGCTGAAGTCTTTGTTAGGCAAGAAGGCTTGATTTGAAAGCCCTTGGAATCGCTCGACCTTCAGCTCCACCTTCGGGTTCTCCCTGTAGGCGTCTTCAAGTGCATTCAGGAGTCGATCTGGACCGCAAGCGTAAATCTGGACTCTTTCATTCTGTGCTTTGATGAAACTTTGAATGTCAAATCTTCCACGCTTTTGGCTAGTCCAGACCTCGGTTGGGTGTCCTTGGCTCATCTCTTCGGCGTAGGCCATGGTTTCACGAGAGCGTCCGAGGTAAATCAGGCGGTAATCTGCTCCGGTGCGCTTGACCTCGTCAAACCCAAGGGAGTGCCACCTGGGGGAACCCGGTTGGAAAAGATGGGCTTGACAACTTCTGGAAAGTCGGGGACTGTGACACCTTTTGAAGCAAAAGTCTCAGGATGATCCAGCGCATACACGATATCATCATATCGCGCCACGACATAGCCGCCCAGGGCCTCACTGAATGAAATTTTCTTTGCATAACGTTGCTGCTCAAAATCACTGAACATCATACCTGGCTCTTTAAACGGACATGTCTTTGGCACGTTGGCGTTGTTGGACTCGATCATAGTTGAAAACTCGGCGAGCTGATCTCAATAGGACCTGAACGAGATAAACAGGGATAGGAGAGTGGGCACTGGGGAGCGGGCTTGAGTCACGTTGGGGATTTCTTTCCTATTGACGAGGCCGTATACCGCTAACATATTTAAGTTCGCTCCGGCGAGACCGATTCACCACTCGCTTGTCATCGGCAAATGGACTCACCTCGATTCACCCACAAGCCGAGGCTGAGTGGGGGAATCAAAGTCGATCTGTGGGGGATATGGGGATAAGGGAATGCGGGGAACGAATCCACAATGTTTGTATTCTCTGTTGCCCATTCACCGAGAGCTAAAGGGATTTCATTGAGATTTGGACCCTGATGATCAATGAGCAACCGCATTGGGCGTTAGCATCTCCTAGTCCATGCGCCGAGTATTTGCACAGTAGCAATTTGTCCCAACATCAATCATGGCCAAGCTACGGGCTGTAGTTCCATTTGCCCGATCGGGATTGTGTGGACACTTTTGAAAGCCCCACTTGCGGGCGTCTCTGCCATTCGCTCCACGGTTGACCATAGGCCCCAATGCTGATACATGCATGGTCGAAAATAGATCAACTTGGCGCTCCGAGGACCGAAAATATTTGGCTTAGCTCAATCATTGAAGAATGTTGGCTAGACCCAGGATTTTGAAGTGCGCTTGATTTGCTACAAGCACTGGGTACAGCTGCCGTACATTGTCCGGACCCTATATCTTTGCCTGGATCCAGTGAAATGTCATCTTCAACTTTGGGCTTCATCCAAGACATGATCAATTAGCGACCGATTAATTATAGTAAATACGATTCTTGGTGACTTGGGGGGTGCTTGTTCTGTTCTTCAGGAAAGAAGTTTTTCCGAAGAAGGAAACGAATTCTTCAATTCGAGGTTATTGCCCTTTGATCTAGTCTTTTGATGACATCGTGGAAGTTGAGTTTTGTATTTGATAGCTACCGTATGGTGCGGACTCATTTGTTCAATGGTTGACATTTGATGTAGACCGTTCTTATTCCAGTGGAAGAGTGCGCCGCATACCCAACACTTAATACCAGTATTTAGCAGGTGGGAAAGTCTCGTGGTTTCTAAAATGAATCTGATATCGCTTAGTGATTAAAGCGCTCTAATAGAAATTCAAGAGCATCGGGTTGCAGTTGGAGTGATGAGATAGTCAACGGGGTCGCATTATATTGCTAGAACTCTGCCTTTCTATTCTGCTTCGAGTCAACGCGGCGGGATGACATGCTGATGGCAGTTTCCTCCGACCCCTCGTGCCGGTCAGGTAAGAAGTTAGTGTACATGCAGGTGAGCTCGGGCAAAAAATCGACAGAAGAAGAAGACGAATTCTACAACTGAACTAGAAAACTGAGGTAAAAGGTCATGTTGTTGCTTTTTCCCCTCTTAGACCTCCGTGGGACGTCGATTGCGCGGCACTTGCTCGCCATGGAGTTTGACCCATCAAGACTTCTGGATGAAACTTTTGTGAAAGAATTGCATACGGTTGCCTCTGTTTCAATAACATCCATAATTTTGTCGCGGGGCCTACACGGCCTAACCTTCGTGCTGCTGTCGAGCAATCGAGGCAGACATGAGTGCCGAAATGAAAGTGAGCAGTCCAGTCTTCTTGACCCAGTCTCCACATTTCAGCACAAGGCCCATGTTTCATTTCAGTAATTGAACGGGAAACAATGGATATCACGAGAAAAGCAGGATGGTGTACTGGCTGGGAAGATATCTCACGAGACTGCGTTATCGGAGAGGTTCTTTCTTTTTGGAGGAATATCATCGAGGCCAAAAAAAAGAAGTCGACCGTCTGAGCTGAGACAGGAAAAAGTCCAAAGTAGCTCTGAGCTACTCTTGAAAGGTTTGGATTGGCAGAAGGTGCCCCTCAGAACTCGAAATCATCATTGGGGTAAAATGCCCCCGGGTGAAAAATCGAACACCGTTGCGACAGACCAACGTGTGAGTATCTGGATGAAGCTTGGTGCCACTGATTTTTCCCGGGGATGAAGAAAAAAGAGGAGAGGCCTGTATTCTCCTCAGAAAATGCACAGTGCATATTCATCACCGGAAGATGTGGTAATGGCCGAATCGTAAACAAAGACTCAGCCAAGAAGAAAAGATGCTGAGCGCGTATCCCTCAATGTGCGTCGCACAATTTGATCATCGAGACATGCTTTTCAGCCAGATTAATCAAGACCGTAGCCATGATCGAGAGCGCCTGTGAGTCTTAGTAGATTTCTGCCCCTCAGTGTGTACCACAGGTACAGCATCATCATCGGGGCAATCATGAGAAAACAGCCCACAAACGAAAATCTAGCTGCGCGTTCCAAACTGATTTTCCTCTCCAGAACAGGGTAGCTGACGTTGTATACACAAACTTGAGTAGCGCAATCGGCCCTTGATGCTTCACCACCAAGTTTCCCCAGGGAAGCGTAGTGGTTGAGTCATACTGAAATGGCTTTAGAGGGCACAGCGCGAGGCTAGTCTCCGGGATTTCTAGAACTCCAGATATCTGTTGATATGCCTCCCTTACCGATGCAGTGAGTCTTGACCAGACGCTTTCAGATGCTGGAGGAGTCTTGTAGGAAGATATGCCAGGTCAGCTTGGAAGCAATGATGAAGGAATCCACACTCACTTAGAAAGAAATTCACCAGGTAGCGCTGGGGACTCTCATTCTCGAACCGGAAATCTGCCCTTTTATGAGGAAATCGGGGTCACGGATCACCGTCAAGCGGGGCCACCTTTATCTCGTTGGTTGAGCCAACACTGTCGGGAATTGAGCTTAGCAAGATTGAATAGATGCAAAAAAAAAATGATGATGGGAAGTTGATGACCAAGATTGCAGAAGTCAAGGAAAGTAGGTAACAAATTGTGTGGCGATATGGCGAGCCTCAAAAGGTCAAGGAAAAGTAGGCAAGAAACAAGAAGAGCTAAAAGAGAAGGGCGAAGGAAGAAAGATGTTGAAGAACAGGAGGAAAAGAAAAGAAGAGAGAGGAGGGGAAGAAAACAACAGCTTTTATGCCTCCTCTGATGATGTTTGTGTGCCCTGAACTCGCGTTTGTTTGCTAATTGTAAGTGTGTCTGTTTAAAGGGAAGGGGGGGGGGGGGGAGTTGACGCGAAATGCAAGCAAACAATTCACCTTGATGACCAATATCACCTGGCTCGGAAGGTACCCTTAATGACTGGAGATGGAGTGAAGAAGAGAACGAGGAAGAGAAAATGGAAGTTGCCGATCTTCAGTAACACTGAGATGGGCAGCCAACTAGAAATATTCGCCTCTCTATGACGCACAACGCCTGGCACTGACTATGTACCATCATGAGGTAGTTTGAAATTCGCTGAAAGGAGACGGGTCAGCCGTGGAAATTTGATCGAGTAGGTATTGGGTCAGCCAAAAGAGGTACTTCTGATTGTTCCTTACTAGGCGTCTTCCTCAGTTGTGCTTACTACTGCTAATAACTATGATTATCTTGTCAAGATGCATACTCGAATAACCTCATTCACCAGGAGCCTGTTCTCCCTGCACTGAGCACTTAAAAACCCTTATGGCATCTGTCCATCTTACAGCTTGAGTACTTGCTCCGTATTCTTAAGGTCCTCACCATGGTGGTATTTTCTTGATTTGTCACCAAAAATAATCAAAGACAGCTCTCTTGACTTGGATTTCGCTCAAGATCTCCCTTTGCCTCATCATCGTCGCTAACTGCGGCCCTAATACCGCAAGTCACTGGATTGGGGGCTTGAAAAAGCATCTTTATAGTGCTCTATCTGATGGGGAGACAGGAGGCTTTGTATCTGTCTTGTTACGGCATCATTTGCGCCCGAGTGATGTTGGTATCTACCATATCGGCCGAATTCTCAAATTACCTGTAGATAGAGCAACAGAACCTATTGCCTCATCACCGGTGGCGAGATCAGGAACCAGGCCAGGAATATTTCTTGAGCTATGGGAACCGGGCGTCTCCTAGTGGACTTTGCTCTCCTCCATGGTAAGTTAAAAAAATAGACAGCGCTTTTGACCCGTGTGTTTATCATGCCACAAGTTCAATTTCTCGAGAATGACTCCTCGATCCAGCATTTTGAGCATCATTGCAATCAATCACAACGTGTCATGCAACACTCCCGGCTTTGAAGGCAGAAACTTGCGACTTATTACATTCACCATTGTCGTTCAAATAGCGGGTGCCCGTGCAGTGGGCATTGGGTCAACACAGCCATTACTATAAGCATTCTATCTGCAGAGAAACACGCCATACATGCTAAAACTCGTTTTCTCTATTTGATGGGCATCAAGCAGCAGATTCAATGGGTAGCATTTCGAGTCATTTCTTTAGTCTCTAGATTGTGCTTTGCTACGAGCTTGATTGCCGTGGGACGGCTTTTCACTTAGCTTCAAAAGCAAGTCTTCATTGTCTGTCGGCCAACCCATGGTTCCGTAGCTCGATTATCAAGTAAATTCATGATTTGATGAGAAAAGTATACCCTGTCTCACCGCGTTTTTCCCTCAGCCTGGTTAGAGTCTCAACATGATAAATTGAAGACATTGAATCGTGAAGGGTCGATTTCTCACGGGCCATACAGTCCTGGATGGTTGATGATGATGGTCTAGATTACTCACTGAATTCAAGCCGGGAAAATTTACACAGATTTAAACATGTGATAGAAGAAGTAGTAAGGATGGTAAGAATATCCGTGATTCGATAAAAGACATAAGGTCTGTTACCACCCAGTACCAGCAAGACTGGCTCATGACTTGTAGCTGCCTGCTGACTCAGAAAAGAATAGAAAAAAAAGCCAACCCTGATTGCGACGACCCGTCGACTTCTCATCAGAAAGCATCACTGATGATTCATACCCAACCGATGCAAAAGGGAAATGTTTCTAGTCACGACGCTCAAGTGCGGGCCAAAGAGATCACAATACCCGTCTGAACGCCTTCCCATGCAAAACACACGCGGTTTGGGTGATTCAAAACAGCAAAACAGCAAAACAGCAAATAATTCATGGTAAGACATAAGAATGGAAGCCTGAAAAAGGAAAAAAAACGAAGAAGACAGAGCTGCAAGGAGCCCACGGCACGCAGGGGATCCGAAAGAAAAGCGGAGAAAAAGCGCAATAAGAGCCTGTAGGACGGAGCGGTGGTTGCAAAGACACCAGAAGGGCATAGCCTGAGCAGAACGAGTAAGAGGATATGTGTGCGGAAAAGAATAAAGTGGATAGAGAATACGATCACAACACCGAAACAAGGCGCAGGACCGAGTGAGAACTTGATGTTCAATGATGGCGTTGTCACAGGCCCATTTCAGGTACACCGTGAGATCAAGCACCAACTTGGTGCAGCTCGTAGTTGGGAACTTCGTCAAACCAATCACTGTCAGGGTTGTACTGGTAAGCCTTGAAGTCAACACCATATGGCTTAGGTTCCAGCATGTACAACATGCCCATTGGAACATCCAGGTCTGCAACCATGTCTCGCTTCAGGCCACGGAAGTAGGACAGCAGCACACGAGCAGTAGACCGGTGGCTGACCAGAAGAACATGATCAGTGGTACGCTCCACCTCAACAATGACCGCGCGAAGACGGTTGATGATGTCCAGGTAACTCTCTCCACCCGGACCGGGGTAGCGATAGAAGAGTTTGTCCTTCTTGCGATGGGCGTACTCCTCAGGGAACTGTTCCTGAATTTCCTTGTAGGTCATGCCCTCCATCTTGCCCGCATGAAGTTCGTCCAGCATGCGCATTTGCTTCACATCAAAATCGTCTTCGTTGAAGTATTCAACCGTCTGGATGGCACGTTTCATCATGGATGACCAAACACAGAAGTTGCGCGGGCGGTCACGGGGGATGTAGGAGGGGTTTGGGGGGGTGCTGTCACCCGGACGTGGAGGGAAGTGCTTAATGAGGTTCTTCTGTCGTTGATAAAGCTCCCATTTCTTGCGCTGATGATCGATAAACTTCGCCAATGCCTTAGCATACCGTTGACCATTTTCACTAAGATCAGAATCGCCACCGAGGCGTCCGGCTTGGTCGTCCACGCTCTCGCCATGACGAGTGATCCAAATCTGGCGTGGAGACAAGTTGAAGTTGAGCAGGTAATAGACCACCTGCGACGAGAGGAAGCCATGTGTCTGGTGTGAGACAATCTTCCGGCCAACGTCAATCATTTGAATGTAGGCCATGTCATTTTTCTCTTCATACTCGCCAAGTGGCACGTATGACTTTTCGTACAGTGCAACCCGCTTCCGGAAGTCTTCTAAGGCAGCAGTTGGGTCTTGGCCCTTGTAGTCAGGTCCGGAGAGTTTCAGACGCATGTTGGCTTCCAGGAGGTCTTTGTCAACGCAACTGCTCTCGAGGAAGAGGATTCCGAGCTCGGGGCCGGCACGCTTGCGAATGTGGTCAACAATGGCTTTACGACGTTCCATGGTGCTGTTGGTGGCATCGAGAATACCAACACTTCCACCTTCCTCGAGAATGTACTCAAGGAGTTCATCAAGGGTATCCAAAGCAACCTGCTCGCGGAGCTTCAGAGCGATCTGATTCGAAGGATCAAAGAAATTGGCAGACTGGTCCATCGGCTCTGGGGAGGCTTCTTTGATGGCGTCGGCCGGAATTTCTGCGGTGTGATTACCGGCATCATCAGAAGATACTACCGTGCTGCCATTCTGCGAGATAGACGAATCGGGCTCCTTGCCGTTGATGAGAATCTTCGTCGGGATAGCAGGCGGGGGAAGAGATGTGTCGTTAGGAGGCGACGACGCCTCAGGGGGGGACGTTGCGTCCTGGTTGGCGGTTCCAACGCTGACGCTGAGTCGACGCACAGAGTCCACGAGGTCCTTGTGGACACTGCTCACACGCTTTTCCAGTGGACGCCCAATGTGGGCTGGCGACGGTGACTTCCCAGCAGCGACACGACGACGCTCGCCGACGTTGAAGATCTCGGTATCATGCTGGAGCCAGTTCAGGTAACGAGCCAGCTTTTTGGTGATGTAACTCTTGCCTCGGGCTGGCAGACCGACCATGACAATGACCAACTTGGACCCCACATCACGTTGGGCAATGCGTCCATCTGGGGACACCTTGGATCGAGTCAGCCCGGGAATATCCAGAGTCGTTGCTCGCACCCGGCTGGGAGTGCTGGCGGCTGAGAGACCATTACTGCAAGGACAACGATGAGTCAGCCAGGTCAATGGAAATGAGCCTTATGTGATAAACACAGCCATAAGACAAAAGACCAGCGCGATCAAATTCATGAGTAACAGCAATAAGATCCAATCAGAGGTTGAGGACAATCGCTTGAAACCCAATGAGACAGTGAGGATATGGATAGCGGTCAAGCCCAAGCTTTGTGTTCATCAGAGGCAGGCTTCTAGACCTGCGCTTTGCCGGTAGACAACCGGCCCGAGGCACGTTGCAGAAGATAGACCAGCCTCAAACTTTGTGACACCGTCTCCCATAGGGCCTTTGCGGTTTAAGCATATCGCATCAGGTGGGACTAGGTCACAGATGACAGGAGACCCAGAGTCCAGACTTTTCTCCCACAAAGAAAAGGCTGAAATCACGCAAGCAAATGGACGACTCAGAGAGGCAAGACTTACATCTGTGGAGAAGAGGGTGCGGTAGAAATCGGAGTGTCCGTCAGTGCGGTTCCGACTCCGCCCTGCGAGCCTCTGTGGGCATCGGAATGCAAGTCGCTTCCTAGCGCTCTGCTCACCACCGTCTTCGGGCCTGGTGGCATCAAAGCTCCTTCTTTACCCGAGCCGATGCTGGCTCCGCTTGAGGTGACTCCGTTGGGCCCGGAGTTTTTAACTCCCTGATCGCCCTGGTTTGCATGAACAGGTGAATTTGCCGATGTCATGATAGCCGACCGCGCGATGGAAGAATGTTGCGCCATCCCCGGCTACAGGGGATCAAAGTCCCTGGGCTAGCAGTGGGTGTCAAAGGATCTGGAAGCTTGAATGCTTATTTCGTGCACCTGGAGATGATGCACTCGTGGGAAACGTGAAAGCCTATGATGGCAAAAAAAAAATTCGATGCTCTGGAAGAGCAAAGCAAAAGCGGAGAGAAGAGGGAGAGAGCGGGAGAAGCGGATGACTCAACTCCGACACGAACGTCACTTTTAACGGTGTGCTTCACTCTGGAGATCTGGTTGGTGAGAATGTCGCCAACTCACAACTACGAAAGGAGCACTCGCGTCAGTGAAGGGAATTTTGCGAATCAAAGAACAAAGAGACAGGGTGGGTTGGACAGTTGTGAAAATGGATTTGGAAAAAGAAAAGAAGATGATGTTGGCTGTCAAACCAGCAACAGACTGATGAAAAGTGGCAGGGTTGAGAGAGGTTGCAGAGGGAAAAGAAGATGGAGGGGGACGAGGTGAGAGAAGAGGAATAAGTAATGACGGTTTGATGTTGGGGCGATCGCGTCAAGATGGCCAAATTGAGGATGGCCGACGATGAATGTAGATGAGGGCGGGCGCAAACAGGCAACGCTTGGGTTGAATGGTTGGGACCATTCGAGAAAGGAACAGAAGATCTTCCAAAGCGACTCACCAGGTCAATCCCAATATGGAAACGGAGCTCTCCCAGGAGCCATGAAGTCACAGCGTAGTCACCCCCGACGGATTGTCAGAGCCCACGCAGTGGATCTACGAGGTACCGGTAGCTTGAGCACAATGATGTCAAGTCTTCACTGTGGTTCTGAATTCGATATCCCGATGCTATGAAGAATGGGGTTCAAATGAATCAGAACACGAGGACTAATATGAGGAACTCTCATTTGCTAAATATACAAAAGTTGGATTGAAATGCGCCCTTGTCTCACGATGGGGAAAGTGTTCCGAGACGGTGGGCGGGGATCTATCAATCTTCCATCACACGCAGAATGCTTGGCCCTCTGATCACTTTGATACCTAATCTAAAAAGACCAGCCAGCTGGGACCGCGAGAATCTTCCTAATGTATCCCAATTGTGATGTCTCTCGCCTCGCAAAATTCGGCTACATGGAAATACCCCCCAAAGATCCAAAGATCTGCGTGGAGAAATCGGGACGAGCTACACATCCCTGCCCACCTGGAAGCCAAGACGTAGTCAGAGCTAAGCATGCAGGCATCTCAGATCGCCCGGAAGATAGCTCAGCATGCGGTGAACGGACTGATTGAAAATCGAACGAATCCAGGACCTCCTTTGGAGGTACTGGTTCCCATACGTGCTCCGCCGCTTGGGTCTATTCGCCACCCATTCTAACATAGTTGCTCCCTTGGCGAGACCCTCGATGCTCAGCACAGGTAGTCGGACTCCGACCAACCGGATAGCGCGAAAGACCCAAGGGAGCTTTGCTCCGCTGTATGTATCCGCACCCTGATGATAAGGTCGCTGAGGGTGGTGGTGCATCATTCTTGGCGCTTGGCGGTAACGCAGGGGGTGAGGGTTGATCCTGGCTGGGAGAATAAATGCAGGCGTGACCCTCTGTGCGCTGAAGAGGTGATATCGCAGAGAGTGCGCTCTGACTCAATGGACAGGGTTGCGCCGAGGATATTTCGACAATCCTCCTGGGGCTGTTGGGTCGGACTATCTGCCAAGGTGCAGGGTGAGACCGATCAAGCAAGCGTATGCCGCAACACTCAGCGCAGTCAGAACCACCACGGCGTTGCCGCTAGTCCGAAATTTATGTCGATGAACGCCGTCATCGCCCATCACCGAAAAGAATTGTCGATTGCCCTGGGAGCGGCGGAACAGACCGATGATCAGGACACCGGTGCCGTAGATGGCGAACAACGCACCAATACTGTAGAACTCGGCGGTGAAGATTTTGAGGACGACCAAAGCAAAAGAGAATTGGGAGAGCGCTGTCCGAACGTAGGCACCTTCAAAGGTTCGCTGGGCAGCACGAACCTCAACAATCTCATCTGACGTGAGGACTGCGGACCGGGCTCGGTGCATCCGTAGACGATATCGGTCGGCCGCTCGTCGCTAAAGCTGTTAGTGCGGGGAAACGGCAAGCGATCTTACGGGATTCACACACCTCGAACATGGTGAAGCTGTGATTTCAGTGTCTGTCTGACGATGGGGAGGTCTGGGTCAGGGCGAGTCGAATAGAGGGTGCTTCGACGGGGTGGTCCGCATGGGCAAGAAAACGATGAGAACGCGCGATCGATGCTCACGTGGACAGCAGCATCTCAAGCCACCAACGCGGAATGCTCTCCATGTAGGACCACTTGCACCACTACCACAACTGGTACTTTGATGGTGTTTTTGTCTACCTGAGAAAGTGGACGAATCGAGCTTGGAAACCAGTCTCCGACCTGATGATGAGCTCCAAAGACACCAGAAGTGATCTCCTCCTCGCATTTCCTACCAAAAGTACCTCACGGATAGCAGACTACCAGACTGCCTGAATGCGAGTTGTGCGAAAACGCCCCGACAATTCCCCACCAATGACGTGGGGGTAGTTATCCCCAATGTCGAGTCTTCCGACGGTCGGCAATCGAATTTACCCAACGAGGACGACAGTCGGGGATTCCTCCCCCAGAATGAACCCCCACACGGCCAGCATAGACGGTCGGGATCTTCCCCGAATGAGTACATTTTGTCTTGCCCTCCGTTGAGCATTCCTCTCATTCTTCTTGCTCTCGAAAGAATTTGACGTGAGACAAGACTTGTTGGAAAGCGTAGGTGATCGCAAAGAATCGAAAATGGCCAAGGTCTTCGACGCAGCAGAGGGTAAGTACTAGTTGCGCTATGCGGAATAGGTATTCCATCAGCTCGACCTGAGCGCTGTATCGTTTTGTGGGGTAACACTGACCGGATCACTCAGTCGCGAAACATAATACCGCAGAGAGCTGCTGGGTGATTCTTTACGGGAAAGTCTACGATGTATGAACATGTCCACGCCTCAGCGCTGGGATCGCGGAGCATGGCACAGGCGCTAACACGTTGGCATTTGAATTAGGTGACCGATTTCCTGCCCAGCCATCCAGGTGGTGCGAAGATCATTTTGAAACTTTCTGGGAAAGATGCCACCGAAGAATACGATCCCATCCACCCTCCAGGCACTCTAGAGGAATTGAAGCCAGAGGCCTGCCTAGGAACGGTGGACGAAAGCACATTGGCCAAGGAGGAGACTCCAACACACGCACCACAGCAAGCAACCGGCCCGCCTCCCATGCACACTCTTCTCAATCTCGATGAGATTGAAGAGATAGCCACGAAGCAAGTTAGCCAAAAAGCATGGGCGTACTACTATTCGGCGGCAGATGACAAGATGTCAAAACGGTTCAACAATCAAGTCTATCAATCGATCTTGCTCCGACCAAGGGTGTTTGTTGACTGCACCAATTGTGATTTAAGCACATCGGTGCTGGGTCATAGACTGGGGATGCCGATCTACGTGTCGCCTGCAGCCATGGCTCGTCTCGGTCATCCGTCGGGTGAAGCAGGAATCGCAGAGGCATGTCGAAGCTTCGGTGCCATGCAGGTCATCTCCAACAACGCCTCAATGACACCGGAGCAGATTGTGAAGGATGCCGCCCCGGATCAGGTCTTTGGCTGGCAACTGTACGTTCAGGTGGACCGCAAGAAGAGCGAGGCCATGTTGGCTCGGATCAACAAATTAAAAGCCATCAAATTCATCGTCCTCACCTTGGATGCTCCCGTGCCGGGAAAACGGGAAGAAGACGAGCGCAACAGTCTGGTCGGAGCTTCGGAGCCCGTATCAAGCGGCGTCAAAGCTGCTGAGCGCGCCGCCGATGGCACCCCTGACGTGAACGGCCCTGGTGGCTCGGGAGGAGTTGGCCAACAACTGTTTGCCGGCACTGATCCATCCTTGACATGGCAAAAGACACTCCCCTGGTTGGCCCAACACACCGACCTCCCGATTGTGCTGAAGGGGCTGCAAACGCACGAAGATGCGTATATTGCCTCTCTTCATGCACCTCAGGTTAAAGGAATCATTCTCTCAAACCACGGCGGGCGCGCGGCGGACACTGCTCCCCCTGCTGTGCACACACTCTTGGAGATTCGTAAATACTGCCCCGAAGTATTCGATAAGCTTGAGGTCCATGTTGATGGTGGCATTCGTCGTGGAACAGACGTGGTGAAAGCACTATGCCTCGGTGCCAAGGCGGTTGGTCTTGGACGTGCAGCGCTTTGGGGGCTGGCTGCCGGTGGCCCTGACGGAGTTCGCAGAACCTTACAGAGTACGTGTCGCATGTGGAGAACAAGAGACAAAGATACTAATCTCACACCGCAGTTCTTGCCGATGAGACTAAGACGTGCATGCGGTTGCTTGGGGTGGAAACTGTTGATGCACTGGGCCCTCAACATGTATGTCTGCTCTTATCATTCCAGTTGTCTGAGGGAAACACTAACTCGTCTAGATCAATACTCGTATTGTCGAGCAGCAGATTTACGATGGACCTTCCAGCCTCGACTCATTACGACGCGTCTTCCGCGCGAGACTATGAGTGGATTGGATTACGTGACGAGATTCGTTGTACATATTGTATTTCTTCTGCTGTGAGGAATGAATCCTGCATCGTCCTCACAAGGATCGAGGCTCTCACATTTCTCGGGTCTTCTTCCTGGATCGCACTCCACAACCTCTTGTAGACTACTATACCCAGTAGCAATCCATCCCACTGTGGCACTGACACAGAGAGAAGTTTCAAGAGAAGAGCGGCTCCATACACTGTAGAGAACCGCCCACTGGGCTTCACCCCGCGACTTGTTCCTTGGCCCATGCAATGCACGACTCGTCTAAGGACTACGACAGCTGCCTTCCGGCTTACCTGGAAACAGTGTGCACTGAACAGCACTCGGCAGTGATAACTTTTCCTGTGTATTGAAGTTGCCCTCGCTCGAACTGGAGGGGCACATGATCTGAATCAAACAAGTCAAATGGAAAACAACACCGAGAACATCACGCCTTCTCATCCTCCTTCACCTGCTCAAAGACTTCCAAGAAGGTCTCAGGCGCATCAGCCCCTTCCACCGCGTATTTTCCTTGAATAGTGAAATACGGTACTCCTGTGACCAATCTCATGGACGCCATTTTAGCCTCGGAATCAACCTCGGCACCGCCCTCATCCGAATCCAACAACTTCTGCACCTCAGCCTTGTCCAAGCCAGCCTCCACTCCAGCCTCCAACAGCACCTTGGGATCGGTAATGTTCTTCTCGTCCTCGAAGTAGGCGCGGAACAATTTCTCCGCCACCCGCGACTGCACACCCCGATCACCGGCGTAGCAGCAGCAGACGCAGACGCAGTCTGCTGTCGCTTGGCCTGCTCCAACTGACCCGCGTACCAAAGCAGACGGTGCGAGTCGCGCGTCTTGCCCGTGTTACCGCCAAAGTTGAACTTGATCCCTTCGCCTTCACCGACGGCAGCGAGACGAGCGAAGATTGCGGCGGTGCGCTCGTGGCCGAATTTCAAACCGTAGGCCTGGGTTTTGTTCACGCCGGGAAATTCGGGGGAGGCAGGGTTGAGGTAGAAGGCGTGCCAGGTGAGGGTAAACGTGTCGTTGGGGTTGTTGCCTTGGTGGGTGAGAATGGCGCGTGAGAGACGACGGTAGCCGACATAGCACCACTAAAGCGTTCGAGAAATCACAAAAGTCAGTTTATACCTCGGTGTTGAAGCTGGATCTCTCCATCTATCTAGTGTGGTTTAGGATGGGGGAGACGCGAGCCTCCGGTCTAGTCGAGGGGTGACGTACCGGGCAGATGGTGTCGGAAATGATTTGGATGTTGAAATTAGTCATTTTCAGAACTAGCTGGTTGGGTTTCCCGGGCACCACGTAAGTTCAGTCGAGATGATCGAGCAAGATGGATGTAGATTCAAGTCTTGGATTTCAGAGCAGGAGCCTGAGGAGCAAGATAGAGTAGGTGTCAGTGGGGATGTACGAGGAAAAAAATATAGTACTCCAAAGCCAGACCGGATATGGATATAGCGGGGGGAATGTACGTCAATAAATCAAATGATGTCAAGCGTCCCGTTTAAATCCCCCGCCGGCTCGAGTCAAGATGCTCCGGTACCTCGTGGCTTATAGATCGCCGAGGCTGAAGCGGCTGTTCATTTGTCAGCAGCGCCTCGGACGGGATCCATCGCTGCAGTCGGAAATCGGCCTGCGGATGAATATTCTCCTTACCTAAAGTGGAGCCAGATGATTGGAAATAAGTCTCTATGGATCTCGAGGCGTTGATGCTTATTTTGTGAACAACGCTATGTACTGTACTTCATTCTTTGGGGGTTAGGAACTAATTGTGCATGTCGTCTGTGCTGAATCTTATCAGATCCACGGGTTCCCGGATGTTTTGAGAGCATCCTTGATTTGCAAACGTGTGGCGAGATGGAAATTTTTCACTCAGTGTTGAGTCGTTGACTCGATGCTATTCTTGGCGGCAGTGCGCACGCTTCGGGGGGTTTTCAGAAATCAGATACACCTAGAATCTGTATGTGGACTGAGATGGTCCCTCACTGTAATGTAAGTCTGGAAACAGCTACAGAAGAAGAGCACGATTTATTGATTCGGCAACCTTATCGGGATAGCTTCACAACCCATTCGTACGAGAACATGCTCCATGTAGGCTTGATTCAACCTTATACCTCTGGCCAAATTGGACCGTCGAGAAAGATAACGCGCTGATCATTTCGAAATCGAGGGATGTGCAGGTGTGACTCAAGTTATCAAATTAGTACACGCGACGCCCGGTGACAGGGTAAGATTCTCCGCTCTGGCACTGGTGACGGAGGAGGAGCCCAGGATACTATAGGTTATTTCTTCGTCTTCATAGTCTGTTGAATTTGGTGACAAAACTGTGACCTTTGCCAAGGCGTTCGTCCGCTTCTGGCTCCGCATGCTAGTGACTTAGTGTCCAATTTGGAGTCCGTGAGAGAGAATCGCGGAGCATAGGGACTGGGAGCATTAAATGAATTCGAGACTAGTCTCCTTGGCGATCTCCTTTCTACCTAGTCTCCGCTATCTTCAACACTAAGCCTTTCGGTGCCTTGCCCATTCAGACTCGAGATGGTTTGGGGGAATACAGCTAGTGTGTTACGATTGATGTAGCGGCTATATACGCTACGTGCGCTATGATCAGATCAAAGTGCTGAGCTCAGAACTTAGTGGACCTGGCTTATCCAGTGGATAGATCAGAATCCACTCAAAGTGAAACAAAGTAGCAAGAGTTGAGCAGAAAACTCGGGCGAGAAAGCGGGCTCAGACTTGAGCAAGTCAAGTCGGTAGGAACTTTGGCTCTGGTCTGGCGTCCATTAGGCTGTCTCGGTGTCAGCCAGGCTGCCCACAGTCCCGTCCAGCCGGGGAGTCTGACGCCCAGTTAGTCAGCCCAAGGCGGTGGGCCTCGGCGCCGAAGGCCCGGGCCACCCAAGAGTCGGGTCGCGTGCCGTGACCCACCGGCTGGGGTCTCTCCCCTGTCAACCCTCCGACCGCGCCCCCGGTATTACTCCCAGTTGATCTGACCCATGCCTGGATGAGATCACCTTTTTCAAATTGACCCTGTTCAGTCTGTTGTGAATTCCTCCGGCACTCTGGCTGGCCCATTGGACTCAATGTCGAAGTTCACCCAGAATAGTGAGACCTCGGACGGACTGGATCTCTCTCCCCACCTTCACAGCGTTCTAGCCGAGCTTCATCGCCGGCCGTATCCGCATGTCCCCAATCCTCCGCGCTGCAACAAACGTGCCTCAGTCGCCCTGATTCTCCGTGTCAAACCAACCCACAACAACCAGCCTGAGCCAGGCCCGAATACTGACGATACATCCCTCCCAATCGAGGAGCGATTACAGACTTTCTTCTCCCAGCCATGGGTCCAACATGGAGATCCCGAGGTACTGTTCATCAAGCGGGCCACACGCGAAGGTGATCGTTGGAACGGTCATGTGGCTCTACCTGGAGGGAAAAGAGATCCTGAGGATCCAGACGACTTGGCGGTCGCGATCAGAGAAACGTCGGAGGAGATAGGCTTCGACTTGACCACGGACGATGTGATCAGCGTTGGAAACCTACCGGAGCGAGTCATTACCACAAGTTGGGGGGCAGAGCCGTATGTCAATGATAGTCCTCAAAGTATAATATCATGTCATTTACTAATCAACCCTGTCTTTCTCTGGCAGAATCATGGTCCTCTGTCCGTACATATTCTTGACCACGCGCAGCGACTGCATCACTTTGAACCTGCAGCCTACAGAGGTGGCTGCGGTACATTGGGTCCCACTTCGAGCTCTCCTGTCCCCTTCCCTACGATCAGCAGAATATGTGGACATGTCTCAACGGTTTGCGCGACAAGGCGGGTATGTCACCCGTCTTGCCGTTCGATCTCTCCTGGGCTGGATGCAATTTTCGGCCGTGCGACTTCTCCCTTCCGAATCACATCTATGCAGAACGACGCCCGACTCTATCCCTGACCGCAAAAACCGCCAATCCTCTCTTTTGTCGCGGCTTAAAGCCTGGACACTAAGTAACCAGGCAGACTCTGGTGATCCCACTCGCCCCCTCCTACTCTGGGGTCTCACACTCGGTGTGTTGGCCGACTTCCTGGATATGCTGCCGCCTCACAATGCAGTGGAATTGTGGAAATACCCAACTTTCACAGCACCCGACCTGCGACTCATCGTGAGTGTACTGACTTATCATCTTCGCAAGCGGAATGCACGTGAAGTGCGAATGGGCCATCGAGCGGCTGAGACCGCGGCCGATAGCGAGACCACGGCACTCCGCGTGACTCATGACGATGGCGATCATGATCCCAATGCTGTGGGAATTGGAGGCCTCGGGGTTGGGCGATATTACGGACCAATCGATCGTCAGGGTGAGGGTACCTCGTACGCTGTGGGCGTCATGCTACGGGGATACTACCAGCGCCTGCGGGTGGCCGTCTGGGTGTTCCTGGCTTGGCGGACGGTCCTTGGTTCTGCGGCAGCATGGACCGCTTGGCGCTATTTGCGCCGGAGGTGGTAGGGAAGCTGCTGCATGCCTCCTTGGATACATATTGGATGAGTACTGTACCTCTGCAGTCTTCTTCTGTAAATCGAGTGGCGAGCTTGAAGATCTGTAATTACATGCATTGATGTATAGAACAAGACCATAGCACCATGTGGATATATTTGGTGTCCTTTCCATTCCTGAATATATATTTGTCCCCGACCATAGTCTTTTCGATTTTTCCGACTTCGCTATTCATACGATGAGGTTGACACTTCATTTTATACATATTGTATTCATCGCCCGAGCAAGTCGCTATTGAAAGCCAGCATGCTGGATCTCTCTTTCTCGATGTATTGGACTGCTCCGGGCCCGTAGCCCATCCCGTCCGTCATCCAATAGACAGTGCTTACATAATCCAAATGCTCCCCACACCCGTGACCGAGTCGATATCGGACATTGGATGCCTCTGCCGTCCTTCCAGGCGTGTCCGCCTTTAAGCTCTGCAAGTAAACACAACCTATCCCCGCTACGGTCGCTTTTAGCATTGGGAATATCACCATGGCTGCAACCCAGAAACTATATCCCCGTGGAACAGTCAAGCGTATTGTGAAAGCACACTCCAATCAGAGTGTCAGCAAGAATGCTGATATCTTAGTATGTTGCATCTGATTATCTGCCCGCGCAGCTAGTTTTATCTTTCGAACGCGCTGCATCATTTCTAACTGGGCGTGTCCTTCACTTTCCAGATCTTTCTGGACTACATGCTTTTCATGCAAGAGTATGAGACTCCTTTCTTTTGCTTCTGGGGTCATGGATCATTTCCAATGAGGCTTCTTCCAAGATCCTCCGTATTGGACTCTTTTGATGCCATGGACCTGTTTCGACTAACCTTTTTTTCTGATCAGGTTGATGCGTGAGGCTTCCATTCGGTCACGCAAGTCTGGTGAGAAGAACATCTCTGCCAACTCTGTTCGCAAAGTCACCGAGGTATGATTGGATCCCCTTTTCCCCTTGTGCTGGTTCGCCAAGTATAGTGCTTAGTGGCACCCATTGACTTTTTTGTTGCTTCAGAAAACCCTTCGCAAATTTCAGGGATAAGGGGACCATGTATACCACATTCTTGGCATACTATGAATGAGGGGGATCGAGTTGTGAAGAGCAATGGCGCAAAGGGAGTAGATTGGGAATTGGAGTTCTTTGGCGTTTGGTCTTTGGCTCAGAAGAGAACGGCTTTTAGTATGCACTTGTGAGTGTGCAGAGTTGGAAGATACCCTAAACTTGGTAATTACAAGAAACTTTGATGCTCAGAGCGTGGAGTAGAGCAATTAGGCATTCAGAGATGTTATGTACTACTCTCTCTCATGGAGTGTGTCATTGACATTGCACATGGAAGCAAAGTAAACACTAGAAAATGTTTGTCCTTTGACCGCGTTGGTCTGATCCGTTTGAAAGAGGCTGAAATGCGGGCAGCCCACCGATCAGGCAAGGGTTCGGGCGACTTCCACCCACATCGATTCAGTGGATCTTCAAACCAAACCGCC
Organism: Penicillium oxalicum; assembly: GCF_001723175.1. NCBI lineage: Eukaryota > Fungi > Ascomycota > Eurotiomycetes > Eurotiales > Aspergillaceae > Penicillium > Penicillium oxalicum. The sequence continues at coordinate 950,342 of NC_064654.1, read as the reverse complement.
CTCCCTTCTCTTCTTTCATCCTCCTCATACCCTTCAACCTTGCCATCTTCATCTGCTTCTTTCGCACAGTGCCACAGTCTGACACGCTTGCACTTTGCAGATTCTACCTCTTTCCCCTTCTTGTCAAAGTTTAGAAGCTGTCACTTGTCTCCCACATTCCATCATGGCAGCCTCCACTACCGCTCGGCAGTCCAGCAGCAGCAGCAGCAGCAAGACCAAGAGACAAACCTCCCAAGCCTCGAGCACTCGCAAGGCTGAATCTGAGAGCCCTGTTGCAGAAAGTAACGGCAATGAGCCTACATACCTGAAGGAGCTGCAAAAGTGCGTATATCGAGACCTGCTGTAGCGCTGTACGCGAAGCTAACTTGAATGCGCCAACAGGAGTTTGCGCAACGCGGTCAAGAAACTGGTATGTGCCCAAGAGGGTTCTCCCTCCGAGTCAAGAGCCATCCTCACTTCTGGTTTCACGTGCTGACCGTATGACATTTTCCCATTAACAGAACGCTACCGCAAAGACCGATGCCATTATTGCTGAGAACCCTGGGAAATCGCTGGACGACTTGGTCACTGAGAAAAAGATCAATGCCGACCAAAAGGCTCAAGTCCTGAAGAAGCCGGTTCTGCAGGCCTCGATTGCACAAATTGAGGAGCAGATTGGCCACTACAAGCAGTTTGCGGCCCAATACGAGGCACGCATCGAAGGTCAAAAAGCGGCTCTGGAGAAGCTTCACCAGGAAGAGCTGGAGGCAGTCCGGGCCAATGCGATCGCCGATGCCACCGAGAGCTCTGCTCGTCTTCTACGCGAACAGCTGCTCACTCTGACCAAGTTCTTGTGCGCTGCGGCCAACATGCGCCACTCCGGCGAGACTGAGTCCCTCGAAAGCCGTGCTTTGGAGGGTGTTCTTTTCCAGGTATACGGTGGCAACCAGAAGGCGGTGGATTCCATGGTCAAGCTGGTGGAAGGGGCGGATGAAAAGGTGATTGGCGTCGAAGGGGACGCATTGGAGATGACTTGTGAGTTTCCGGTCCCATACTTTCTAACGGGCAAATCCTCCAACTACTCTCAAAAGTGTCATGGACTGACATTCATTACTACTTTCAGACGGTGATGTGAAGGTCGCTTCAAACAAGTTCGCACCGGCCGAGGAGACTGAAGCTGCCACTGAGTCCGTCGTGGAGTCCGACCCTACCGTGGCCAACGCTGGCTTGACGGAGGTTCAAGATTCGTCCGTCAGTGCTGAAGTGGCCAACGCCCAGGCCGCCAGCGCTCCCACCCAAGCCGATCAAATCGCACCACCCGCGCAGACTTTGACTTCGGATGCTGCAAACCAAGTGGCCGACACGTACAACCAGGACTCTTCTACGACCGCCGAGGGTTGGGTTGAGGTGCCGCGCGACCCCGCCGAGACCGAGACGGGCTTAGATGCGACTCCGGCCGATGTGAACAACACGGCTGCCACCTCCGTGTCCGCTGCCGCTCCTACCGAGGACGCGACGGCCGCCGTCAAGGGACAGCACGAGGGTCGCGGTGGTGGTCGCGGTGGCCGTGGTCACCGTCGCCCTCGTGGCGGCGATGGATCCCGCGGTCGTGGTGGTCGATCTGACTACCGCGGTCGAGGCCGTGGAGGTCGGGGTCGTGGCCAGTCCAGTGGCTCGCTCGCAGCTGCTCCCACTCCTCGGGAATAGATGCCTGGCACTTGTGGTGACCATGCTCCCAGATATCTCATCATGGAAACTTTTGCCGTGGGCATGGTTTCCAAATAATCCGCAACTTCTACCCTCGCCGCAACGCTGCCAATTCTTACTGTCGTTCTCTTATGCCCCTAGCCTGGTGTTATGGATGATGAACGCAACGAATTTTCTTTTTTTTTATTTGGAGGTTGATTTCAGGCAAGACGGGTCATGGGTTTCTTTTTTGACTGGTTGATCTCCCCCGGTAGAGATCCAACACCCCTCCCCTATTTAATGCCTTGTTTCAAGCGTGCATATTACCCTGATCAGGGTGATCTATTCTCCATGTATTCTACTTTACTTTTAAAACTTATTTTCTTGGGGAGGGATGATCTGGTGGGCGAGAGAGAGCAATGGCGGGTTGGCAGTTCCAGTTCCGATGAGTTGGGCCCTGAATGAAACGAAACACAGACCTACCATGCTTTTCACGGAGGTCTTAGTTGGATATCGTCACTGCTTTGAAATTGCCAAGACTAGACGAAATCTAGACGCCATGCTGTCCCTTCTTAGGACACGATGCGTATTCGACTTGATCGGTAAATTCCCACCCGATCTGCACAAGTCCTTGGGCTCGGCCTTGACAAAAGGGAGCGCACACACTGTCTTTCCGAAAAAGGAGCTCTAGCGATCATCACTCAGAAACCATGTCTCACTTCACAGCTGTATGCAGTAAGTCCGTTAGTCATTTCTCTGGAAGGAATCGAGGAATTAGGGGGAATGCGTCGACTTGAAGCGGATTGCCGGAGCACGAGCGGGCTGAGCAAGTGCCGCCGGTCTTTCTTCTGCTCTTCAAACAGCACATTCCCCTTTTTCCTCGACTCTTGCGCTGCATACCATTCGTTTCACGCCAGAGATTCAACCAAAAACACCATGTTGAAACGATTGAATGCCATTTTTCATAGACCAGGCGCGTCATTCCAGGTCCTATCTGACCTGCACCTCGAAGTCAATCGACAATACCAATCATATGAAGTGCCGGCGTGCGCACCCCATCTCATCCTCGCGGGAGACATTGGACGTCTCTGCGACTATGAAGACTACCGCGACTTCTTGCAAATGCAGACCGATCGCTTCCGGCTAGTATTCTTGGTTCTTGGCAACCACGAGATCTACAGTCAAAGCTATGAATCGGCACTGGAAAGCGCCAGATTCCTGGCGCAGGAAGATTGCTTCGAGGGACGACTGATTCTCCTCCACCACTCGCGCTACGACATGCCCGATTCGCCTGTCACGATCCTGGGTTGTCCACTCTGGTCTCATATTCCCAAAGAGCAAAGGGGGATCGTGGCATCAACCATCCAGGACTTTAAGCAGATCGAAGGCTGGTCCATTGAGGAACACAATCAAGCCCACGAGTCCGATCTCGCTTGGCTGTTGCGTGAGATCGATTCGGTGCAGGTCGCCAACAGAGACAAGCCGGTTGATGAACGACGGACGATTCTCGTCGTCACGCACCATGCGCCGTCCGTCCAAAAGACATCTCATCCACAGTATCAGTATAGTCCGTGGAGATCGGCATTTGCGACCGATGTGCTTTCGCGCATTCCCGAATTGAATAATGTCAAAGCGTGGATTTTCGGCCACACGCATTATTGTACGGACGTCAAAGAACGAGGTGTTCGAATTCTCGCGAATCAGCGTGGATACAAATTTACAAGTGACGACTCGAAGGAGCCCAAGGATGGGTTTGATTTGAGGAAAGTCATCCATGTATAAGGTTGGATCTTTGCAGTCGAGGTCCGACCAGGGTCCAGATGGTTTTTTTTCTCTCTCTTTAGCTGAGCCAGCGACGAAGGCCTCCCCATCCGTATCAATAAGTCCCATACCAGAGGATCTTTCGAGGCCGCTGGTTATAATATGTGGTCTCTTTTGACCACCTCATAATGAACGAGCCATTCACAACATTCGTGTATAGGTCAGGAGATCTGTGAACCAACCGATCTACAACCTTATGCTGAGAAAAGTTTACGCAGTCCCTCCTTGCATGGCATTGCCAATCCCGTGTGGTTCGGCTCCACTGCGGTGGGCTGCTGTCCAAGACTTTTGCCGCCAGCTGTCGTGTGCGACCGACTGCGCAACGTGCCCTGCGAACTACTTTCAAGTCTCGAGAGCTTGCAACAACTTTTCTCCCCCTTTCTGCGTTGGAATTCACCAATTCACCCCTCCATTACCCAGGACTCGACGACTTTCTTGTGGAACAGATCTGAGAAACCATTCATCCTTGGACATTATTCTACACCGGCGCCAGCTACAAAGATGGCCGTCGCTGGCGCCCAGCGAAAGCAGGTCCTCAAGGTGGTGATGATCTCGTTGTTACTGGACCTGGTACGGATACCATAGCCATTCTTCTTTGGCTAGTGCTGCTCTATCGATAATACAGTGGAGCTTCAGCTGCGCTAACAGCACCTATCGCCCAGATCTCTTTTACATTTATTCTTCCGCTCTTCCCCTCGCTGCTTTCCTTCTACCGCGCTCAAGATCCATCTCCCGACTCGCTCTTAAATCGCATCTTCCACTACCTCAACGCATACAAGAATGCCTTTGCGCGCCCCATCGATTCCCGCTACGATATCGTTCTTCTTGGAGGCGCGCTAGGATCTCTCTTTTCTCTCCTTCAGGCCTTTGCTGCGCCTGTGATCGGTCATCTCTCCGATCGCCATGGTCGACGTCGCGCCTTGTTGACCGCAATGATCGGGAACATCTGCAGTGTGGCGCTCTGGGTGTCTGCGCGGGACTTCCGAACTTTCCTCGCGAGCCGCGTGGTCGGAGGCCTCAGTGAGGCAAATGTCCAGCTTGCCAATGCTATTGTGGCAGACGTCACGGACGAATCGCGCCGCGGCGCGTCGATGGCGCTGGTCGGGGCTTGTTTCAGCATCGCATTTACCTTTGGACCCATGATGGGCGCGGCACTGAGTACCGTCGACATGGTCGCTGCCAACCCCTTCATGACCGCCGCACTGGTCTCGCTGCTCTTGATCGTGGTCGAAACCACCTATCTCTGGGCCTGTTTGCCGGAAACCCACCCGCGGTTGACGACTCTGCAACAAGAGCAGTCGACCCCGTCCGAGAAGCAGGCCAAGTCTGGATCGCAGACCAGATCTGCCAAGACCGCTCATCGTCACACGAACAATCCGGCCCTTCTAAACGCCATCCACTTCATGTTTCTTTTGCCCTTTTCAGGATTGGAATTCTCACTTCCATTTCTGACCGCGACTCTCTACGCGGGTACCAGCACCGCCAGTCCCGCCGCCCTGAATGGTCGTCTTCTTTCCCTGATGGGTCTGATCGCCTCACTTCTTCAAGGGACGGTCGTTCGTCGTCTCCCACCCCTGGTCACCGTGCGGGCCGGCGTCGTCGCCTGTGCCTTGTCCTTCTTCTGTCTCGCACGAGTCTCATCTCCGTCCGGCCTCTATGCTGCCGGTGGCTTATTAGCAGTGACGAGCGCCACCGTCGTGACTGGATTGAATAGCCTGGGTAGTCTGGAAGCGCATGAGGCAGACCGCGGAGCTGTCATGGGCCGACTTCGTGGCTGGGGACAAGCAGGACGTGCGGCGGGCCCGATCCTGTTTTGTACATTGTTCTGGTGGGCTGGGCGTGAGGCGGCTTACATTGTTGGTGGAGCTGCCATGTCAATTGTCGCTCTGTTGGTCTTTTTGTTGGTCAAGTCTCCGTCACTGCGGGTCAAGGCGGAGTGATGTTCTGGGAAAGAGGTTTTCTTGAAGATGTGAAAAGGCCTTTCTTTTGCGGTACCTGCTGGACGGGACTGCTGAGATACGGGTAGTGAGCATTTTGATCAATACTTACAGGGGGCTGCTCCTGTTTTCTTTTCTTTTTTTTTGTGTTTCCTTTTTCCTTTTTTTTTGTGGAAAAAAAAGGGGGAAGATTTCGCGTAGATCTGCCCAAGTCAATATCTATTAATCAATTGTTCTTTACACTCTCTGTAATTTTTGTTGACTGGCCTAGTGTGAAGGGATCGAGGCGAGAATATTTCCACCGTTCGCAAGTTTACGGTATCCCGGCTTCTACTACCTACTGAACCTCCCAAGTCCCAAGTCTAGAATCGACCTATCGGCGTGATCTAGCAATATATTCAGCAGATTGCCATGAATTCAGACCACTTTGGGGTGAGTATCAATCCCGAAGCTAGTAAAGCATGCCATCTACCTAAAGAGCTTCCATCTGAAACCTGGAAGTTACATTGCCTAGACCCGGGCTGTTGGGTACTCGCACAACACGAATGTAACTACTCTAGACAGACAAGGCAAGCAGAACAACCTCTGACGGGCAGTCTGACAGGTCCTCGGTGAGCTCAAGCAGATTACCTGCTTGAAACAAACTAGGACAACGTTTTTGATTTCAAAGGATATGGTATGTATTGACCTTTTGCTGGATGATTAGGTTCAAGTCTATTCCATTCTATGCTAGTACAGATAGTTGATGACTGGTACACCCATGCAAGATGAATACTGGGCAGTTCTGGATTGTGATTGAGGGTATACCGGCGAAGTACATACTCAGTAATTGATTGATCCGGGGGTAAATTTGAAGTTTCTCGGGGGGTAGTTCTGTCGAGATGAAAGTCGGCGTGTGAATGGTTGGAACTGTCTTGGTTTGGGGTTGAGATGGATGAGAGATACGTACGGGATGGATGGGAGTGGGTTATGATTAGGCGTTGGTTCAAGATGTAGATTCAGAGATATTCAAGTGATTGAGAAGACCTACTAGGTAAGATAAAACCGAGGAGATTGGGTATTTCCAGATAGTGAAGAGCTTGGACCGGTGCTCGATGGCAGGCTCTATTGACTATTCTAGAAGGGGTAATTATTAGGTAGAAAGGGCGTACATACTAAGTACTCCTTTACTAAGCCGATGATGTCGCTTTGCCCCAGGCATGAGTGATTGTACAGCGCCCACGTACCAATCTTCCTATCCTTTTCAATCAGTCGTGTGCGCAGTTGTTCTTGAACTAGAATCCGATCATTATCTCTCGGCTGCTGAATACCAACATGATTACGGTGCAGTGCACACCCCCACGATCCACTTGACTACTCGATGGACCGGGGGTTGTGGCGAGCCCATCTCTTTTAGGTGTAATCACCGACGGTCTACCGTCTTAGTGCGACGGATGGATCGACATCCGTCGATCCTCGTGCGTGACTTTCATTGATCAGAATCCCAATGTCAAAAGTACAAATTCTCATTCTGCTTACCTCCACGGGGAGGTTCTCGGCCTTCAAATTCCACCGTCACATCGACGGTCCGGAGTACAGCCCCCTTGTCTTCGAATCCCTGCGTCAAGCCCCGTACACTGTCCGTCTCCTCCGTCTCACTCAAATTTGACCGACTGCCACCTCGTCCATGATACTTCAAACCTCGACTTGAGCGAGACGATATCTCCGTCGTCACTCCGGTCTCCTCTCCCCAGCCGTTCCACACGGATCGCCATCCGCTGCTCCGGGTCGTTTGGCGTGATTCCGACCGAGAGTATGATTCTTTGGGCGGCTTGACCGAGTGTCCTGCCAGAGAATTCTGAGCCTTGGTCTGCGTCGTGTCAAGCTCGATACTATCGGGGATCTGAGTTGTCGTTAAGCCCGAATGCAGACCGGCGAAGATGTGATATAGGGTCGGAACGCATGCGGCGATAATGCTGGTGAGCATCATCATCTGGCCAACAATTTCCCAATTGGCCATGTCCCCTGTGTCAAAGTTAGATTTCTCGTAAATCATGGCGATCGAGGGGTGGGAGCCTCGTGGTTGTCGGGGGAGAAGAAAAAGAAATGGGCATCGGCGACGAACATGAGAGATCCTCTGAGTGGATAAACGATGGGACGAGGACTATGTGGGCGATTCCCAGACCCAGGACACTGCTTCTCATTAGTATGTCCATTCTCCTCTTGACGATTCTCGTAGCTATGTATGGAGACGAGATTTGCGCTGAAACGAATACCTTAAGCGCGACGAAAAGGCGCACAGGATCTTCACACGCTTGGACCGGGCCATTTGAACATTCTGCATCATCAGAAAAGGTTGAGCCGCAATGATTGCCTCGGTCAAAATGTTCAAGGTTTCAATCGGATAAAACATAGCGCCCTATGTGAGATCAGAAAAAAGGCCCTTTTGCTTTGCTCCCTAGGTACCCTCCGTGCTTTTAGGCCTCTACCCTCGAATCTGTACTCACCTTGCCAGCGCATCGCTCTGGAGAATATACCCACGGATCCGGCATTTTGCATTGAAAGGCGATGCTTAATATTGCAAACACTGACCAACCACCCACCAAGACCGCCGAGGCTACGCAGTGGCGACGTAGTTTGGTACTCGGTGTCAGCTTCCAAACCAGTAGGATGTTCGATATTTTTGACAAGCACATGACGAGGACAAAGAGGATGTGCGAGGCAAATGCAAATTGACTCCATTTTTGAATATCGCCCTCGTCAAGAACACTTTGGTGTCTCCCCAGCCCATGATGAATGGCCTTTTGTAATGTGATGACCTGGACAATGGCCAGAACCAGAGCAATCCAAACGGGAGTATTGACTGCCGTCCGTCGTTGCTTAAAGTAGATTGTGGAGGCCAACTTCGCCAGGACAAATATCGTTGCTGCGATCGCAAAAGACACCGAAATCAACGTGATGATGGCTCCATGATTGTCGCTCGATATTGTTTGAAACGGTGCCTTTTGGTCGGTCATTGTGGAATCATTTCCATGTCACGATAGTTTGAGAGTTGTGGATGAGCGTAAGTCTTCCACTTTAAACGAAGATTTCCTACAGCATCTTCCACACTCTGAGGAATATTTGCTTATTGTCATCTTCAATCTTGCCTTGTGAGAAAAAAAAAAAAAACTCCGTACCCTGGTCTATTCACTTCCTCAGGTCCGGCCCCCGGTTCATGTGGCCCCCTGTTCATTTTCCATTCTCGTCTGACCGGCGCAGGTTTAGAAAGCTAACTCACAACACCATTGTCATCTCTAAACAGAGGCATTGTGCGCATGTATTTGATTTTGCGCAGGAATAGTATGCTTTTATGATCAGAGACCCCATTGATTGCATCTCCCTTCCTTTAATTACTCTCTGTCCAAGAGACCGACCAACCCAGAGCCAAGAGCAATCTTTGGGGTATTGGATACTCGACACACACGCAGTGCCTAGCCGCTAGTGACTCGACCGGCTCATTCGCTTACGGCGCATTGATGCAACCCTGTTAATGAACGATCAAAACGGAAGCTGGGCCGCACCGCTGCGACTGGGGTAGAAAGTTCTTCGCCTCTGGTGATTCTTCGTCGATTGGTTGGACTGGTATAGCATGCTGGAGTCGAATGCAAGTGGCACGGCCCAGCGCCGAAGCTAGCCAGGATCTTTCTTGACGACGTGCGAATGCACGCATGCAAGTCTTTGAACCGCTTGTTTTGAATTGAGTATGCAGTGGAAATCCCTGTCGGATCCTTGTTCTTCGACAGCGAAGAGGCAAAATGTACTATCGCGTACTTTTGGGCTGGATTCTGGCTCAAGGCTAGTCTCTCTTTCTTTTTCTCTCACTCGGTGCAGCTTTAGATTCTTCCTTTTTCTTTTGTCTTCTTGCCTCTCACACTCAGTTGAAATCCTCGCTCACAAATTCCATCATGGAAGGAGACATCGAGCTCAAGAATGGTTCGGCGCTTCGTGTAGAGCCACTCGCAACGGGAAGTGCGAATGATGCCTACGGGAGCGTCACCTTGCGTCAGAAAAACCAGCTTGATGTAAGTATTTTTCAAGATACCGTTCGATGCTGTGGAAGTAGACGGGACAGACTCTAATCTTTGTCTCTTCAATTTTTTCAACAGAGATATATCAATTTCTTCTCATCCGTGGCATTCTCGACGTGTCTTCTTGCTTCGTGGGAGGGCGCTGGTGGCAGTTTGCTCTCGGGACTGTTCAACGGCGGTCCTGCGGTGATCGTCTACGGGATTATCCTCAGCACTATAGGAAATCTCACAATTGCCTGTTCTCTTGCGGAGCTCGCTTCTATGTATGTGCCTAAGCCCAGAGCTGAGAGTACGCTAGTGCTCATCGCTTACCGTTTTGCCTAAAGACATCCGACCGCAGGCGCCCAGTATCACTGGACTTATTTTCTTGCGCCTCGAGGCAAGCGATTTCTCAGTTTCTTTCAAGGTGAGCTTGTTTGATTTCTCAAGACCGATCGAGTGTCTTTTCTTTTTTTTTACCACACACACACACACACACTCTCTCTCTCTCTCTCTCACGAATGCTGATCATACCAAGGATGGGTGACTGTCTTTGCATGGGCTGCCGGTAGTTGTGTAGCGCCTTTCTTCGTTGGAAATCAAATCCAAGGCCTGGTGGTATTGGCCCATCCAGAATACGAGCTTGTGAGATGGCGAGGCACTCTTCTCATGTGGTTGATTGCTCTTGTGCCGCTCACTATGAACGTCTTTGCCCGTCGACTGCTCGGAAGTATTGAGATCGTCGCCGGAATCATGCATGTGGTCTTTCTGCCCGTCACGATCGCGGTGCTTGTCACTTTGGCGCCTCGAAACCCGGACGAGTTTGTTTGGAATACTTTTGTCAGTGGACTGAGTGGCTGGACCGATCCTGGCGTGGTCTTTTCCATTGGACTCTTGGGTGTCCTCACCCCTCTAGGAGGTACGTGGCCAGTGCCAACTCACTATTTGATATAAGGCACAATCAACTAAAGACGCTCTACAAACAGGAATCGACGGTGTCATTCACATGGCCGAAGAAGTCAAAAACGCCAAGGTCGTGATTCCTCGTTCCATGATCTGGGGCACTTTGATCAACGGAGTCTTTGCATTCTGCTACCTGATCACCATCCTTTACTGCATGGGTGATTACACCGAAGCGTTGACTACACCGACGGGATTTCCAATTATTCAAATCGCCTACCAAGCGACGGGGTCCAAGACAGTGACCTTTGTGTTGATGGCTCTTGGAATGATGCCCGGCTGGATCGCACTCTTCAACAGCTACGCATCCGTGACACGACTCACCTGGGCTTTTGCTCGAGACAACGGCCTGCCCTTTTCCGACTTCTTCGCCGTGGTCGATTCAACCTACAAGATCCCCATTCGTGCGCTCTGTCTAGTGGCCTCGTGTCTCTTTGGCCTCTCCTTCATCCAGATTGGATCGACAGCCGCCTTCAACGCCATTCTCTCTCTAGGAACCCTCGGTCTCTATATTTCCTATCTGATTCCTCTCGTGCTGCTCGTCTACAAGCGCTTCACATCGCCTCGGGACATTCCACAGGGATCTTTCACCATGGGGAAATTTGGTCTTGCGGTGAACCTGGTGGCTATTCTTTTCACGAGCTACTTTGTGGTGTTCCTCCCTTTCCCACCATCTCTGCCGGTCACGGCGGAGAATATGAACTATGCCGGACCGGTGCTTGGCTTCGTGATGCTCTTTGCCTGCGTTGACTGGGTTGTTCGTGGACGACACAAGTGGCAAGGCCCGGCGCTCAGGGCGTATGGAAGGGAGGATTAAATGTATGATGTTATGATTATTTCTCTTTTTTTTTGAACGTCTTTCTTCTGCGGGTGGCATGAAGAATGAGTGTATTCATATGAGGAAGGCACCCCTGTGTGCGGGATAAACAACAGGACTTCTTCACCGTTGCAGCTTACTTTGATACTGCTGACTTTCTTTTTTTCATCAACGATTCAAATTAATACATTTCTATCAGACCCTGAGCTTGTAACTTTTATCAAGAGGCATGTTGTAGCTGCCTCATCATGGCACTCACAGTCACGTACGGGTATAATGGGCCCGCCCTCCTGCTCGAACCTCTCCCTCACCTCGACATTTCAGCTCGCCGCACAGTCAGACATGCTCTTCACCAGATTGAGTTCATCGGAGCTTTGCGAAAATGGATCAATTTCAACACAGAAGTCGCGCACACCTACAACAATCAGACATGGAACCTGCGCAAAATAGCGTCCAAACTGACGGCCAATTCACTCGCCGGTTCAGTTCACGAGGAGCAAGTGCTCGTGAGCGACGAGCGTGGCGTGCAAGGCAGACTTGAGGGACGGGCAGGAACAGCTCTGGGGGCTGTATTTGCTGCTCAAAACCATGATCTCAAGTTTGGGACCTCAAAGGGCGCTTTGCCTCCATATCCAGGATACAAAATGTCCCCTGACTTTGTGCTTGTGACCTCAGCTCATAAAGCAAAGGTTGTGGGAGAAGTCAAAGTGCCATGGATTTGCGAGCACAACCTTGACAAGTTGATCATCGAATTTGAGTCGGGACTAAATGTATACGGCTTTCGGCATGTACTCGGTGAGTTTGATGAGCTGTTAGACGGAATAACTGTAAGCTGACGCACAAATGTAGGCCAGATTGCAGAGTACATGTTGGAGTTCCGACTTAAGTATGGGTTCCTGACTACATATGAGCAAACAATCTTTCTTCGAAAGGTGGAAGTCGGCCGATATTGGGCACTGGAATACTCCCCGGTGATTCAAAATAGCGACAATGGAACTTTCTCAGGCAAAAGGGTTTCATTGTGTCAGAGTCTCTACCATATTGGTATATTGGCCCTCGCGGACTCGGACTTCGACACTACCCAAGGCATGCGGACTCAGAAGTGGACAGTGCCGTTGTAGTAAAGCAACAAAGTCTCTTCACCGAATATCACATGGAAAAGAGACCAATATTAATTCCGATACTTCCTCGACTACCACTGCCAGCGTGAGGTATCTCCATCCCAATCACTATCAAATACATTCGTAGAGGGCTCTGGCTTGGCGAGTTCGAAATGCGCAATCCACTTGGCATCAAAATGTATGGGACGCTCGAGCTTGCCGGCCTTACCGAATGGTCCGATAACGTAGCTTTTCGAAGTAAGTTAGCGGACTTGTCGCCCTGTGGCCCTGAGATCATCGGACAGGAACGTACAGCTTTTGTGCCTCCCGGTGCCAAATGAGGCAATGTGCGCCACCCACACGGGGGCCCCATCCATTCTTGTGCAGTTTGCTACAAAGTTGACAGTAATTTAGACCCCAATATCGAGCACAGACGAAGAATTGACTTACGATATAGTTTCGAGAAAGGCCAAGCGAACTTGCTCCCTCTCGTGGCTGTCAAGAGCCCAAAATGGTTCAGCACCATTACTGTCTCCGAGGCGCAGCCCGGAACGATCTCCCACACAAGCCAGATCATGAAACCACCCGGCACGAGCCCTGAGCGATCCTGTTTATCAATCTTGTATCCGAGAAGCCGTGGTGTCTCGGTCGAGCCCTTTTCAGTGAGATCCAAGTAAGCGATCAGCTCCCTAGGATGGTACATTGTGGCTTGTTGGCTTCTAGTATCTGCATCATCCATTTCAGTCTTCCGGTGGGGAACTTGCATGTAGATGCGCATGAAGGCCTTTCTACTCCGGGTTTTGGGATCGCAGCACAGGTATCTGGCTGTTGCGAAAGAGCGGGAACCATTATCATCGTGCTCCTCCTTGGTCACCTGATAGTCATGCTCGTTCACTTTTTCGAGAAGTTCCCATCGCGACGGGGCAGGTTTGTCAAGGGAGATAATTGCCCCAGGGTCAAACCCTTGCGGAACCATTGGGAGTATGAGGATGACATTGGAGGCGCGTTGATTGTTTTAGAGATGGTCGAAGGTGTATTGACGTGAGGTTCTTACGTGGGATAGACTGAGTAGCCGTCGAGGTAAGAGAGCGGCTTTCCAAAACACGTGCCTATACTTTTTCGGGGCATGGCCCGCGAGATATTACACAATCAAACGTCAACAAGACCACAGCTATGCTCGAACCTCAGGAACCGAAGAAGCTTGCGCACTAAGCAGCATGGGCCTCAAACACCCTCGAAGTCTGGCAGGATAAGAAAATATCATAGAAGTTCATTACCTTGATCTACAGGGCCAACACATCGATTCGGATGGTCACGAGGCGGACGGATCTTTCTCAGCCTTCTTCACGAATCGATCAAGCCTATCATTATCTTCTATTTTTCTGACTTCGATCGTTACAATAGTTTCTCACAATCCTATTTGTGCTTAATTTGATTCTCAAAACTCCGTAGCCACACGATTCCTTCCGTCTGTCCACAACGGTCGTCATATTTACCGCGACTCACAAGGCTAGGTACAAGCACGCGTCTGCTTTTCATGTCATACCCTAATGAAGGCAGCATCAATACGTCAATGCTAATGGAGAAAGTCAGCAGAGGTATACAATGTAGAAAGGATCAAAAACAGGGCTCAAGCAACGATAGAGCGTTGACTAGCTTATCGTCCCTCTGATATTCACACATCGTGTTGCTCGAACCCTAACACGCACTATGCTTTAAGTATCTCTCTTTCAAGGCCAATTCCGTAGCAAAGAAGCGTGAAAAGGTGAAATCCATAAATAATACAGACAATTCAGCCGGTAAGAGATAACATATACTGGCCGAAAACTCGGTATCGGCCCCCGGGGGATGTATTTGATGTGAATAAATGCGGACGAGTCTGCCTTGAACTTGTCAAGAGTAAGGTTATAACCCACCTTGCTGAAAGGTGTCAGACCAGTGTCAGCCTAATTTATTGAGAGCCGCGTCAACAGAAGAAAAATTGCCGGTGTTTTGCAAAGTAGGCAGAGCACGCCTAATGAGTGCAGGTCTTTGTACAGTGTGAGAACTCTAGCTCAAGACGGAGACTGGACACAGAGATCTTCAAGTCACACGAAAAACGTACGGATCAACATTCTGCACGACAAGAAAAATGTTTTGATTTTACAACACCGAGTTTTGTTTCCCCCGTTGAGATCTGTCCCTTAAGAAAATCAACTCATTTGCTGAAAGGTAAATGTCTGGCCCCCACAAACGGTGAAGGATTCTGCGCAAGATTTCTCAACCTTGCTGCCATAGACCACCCGGCACGTCTTTAAAGGCTTGGCCATGTTGCTCGGCAGGTAAATGGTGCCCTGGGTATTTGCCGGAGCGGTGACATTCATAAAGAACAACCCCTCGGAATCGAAGCGCCAATGTACTTGTATAGGGCCAAGGGGAGTTGGGTGCGCACCCCGGGCCCAGTTCAGATCCAATGTCTGTGGAGCAACCTTCCATGTTTTAAACCCAGGGGTGACCGTTTGCACACCAAGTACATGGCGAGACAAATCGGCAGTTGGTCCCGAACCCCACGTGTGACAAAGAGATGTGGAATCTCCAAGTCCGGGGGTTCCATCTGCATTGAGGGTCTCCCACGTACAGCCCGTGTAGTTGGCATGCTTGGGGTCACTCATTGTCTCCCAGATGGTGTTGAGAAGATGCTTGGCGGTTAAAGTGTCATTGGCATGGAACGCAGCTTTCAAGTGATATCCAGACGCATAAGGGCTGATCTTCTGGGTCCAACCACTGCTAGCGCTGGAATTGGAGAAAGCGAGAGCACCCGCGGGAACCAACAGATCGCGACTCATACTCGAGAGAATCGTACGACTCCGGGTAGTGTTGGCGGTTCCGCTCAGAATGGCCAAAGCATTGGCCTCCTGCGAAAAGAAATCCTGGTGAGAGTCGGCAAGGTAGAATGCTTGGAGGGTCTCACTCCAGAGATGAGTGTTGATTGCACTTCGCAAGGACTGTAGGCGAGACTCATAGACCGTGGTATTCAGTCCACCATCAGCCATGAAGGGAAGCCATTGAGCCAAGGAATAGGCATAGACAAGATTGAATTTTGCCACGACCCCATCGAGGGAAGGATCGTAGTAGTCCCAGTCACCACCAAACATCGCATTGGACACGTTGAAGAGGCCATTCGGTAGCATCTGTGAGTCGGCCCAATCAAACAGACGAGCTATCCGGGGCGCCCAGTGCTGTAAAAAGGAAGTATCTCCCGTGTGAGAGTAATACTGAGCCATGGCACTGGCAAGGCTGAAAGAGTAACTGAGCAACCCGGTCACATTGGCCTGGACATCTGAAGTCCTAGGAAACTGCTGGACTTTGGCGGTGGGGACAAAAAAGCCTGGAAGCTCTTGGAATGAGCCCAGAAGTGCAATTGAGCCGTTGATGTACTGGAGGCCATGAGTGCTGGCAAATGTCGCGCCTGCAGCAATGTCAAGATCGCCTGCATAAGCAATTCGATCCCGACGAGATCCATCAACACTGACTGGCAATGGATTGGTGCCCAGTTGGAAGTCTTCCAGAGCAGACTTGTCGGTCAAGGAAGAATAGTACATCTGCTGACCAAAAGCCGTCAGAGAGACGTTCGTAAACACGGCCGCGTGCGTGTATGATGCACCCAGTCCGAAAGAGCCGTAGAAAGACGAGGTTTGAGAAAATTCCAGCACCGAGACGGAGTTAATTTCAATCGAGATTTGAGTAAGATTCACCACGCAATGAACGTCATGCCAGTTGTCTAGAGTGACCGACTGGGGGAGAGCAGCAGACGTCAATGTGGGAGAGTTCCACTCCGAGGAACCGGCGTGAGCAGAGACAATCCCGTTCACAACATCCACCAAGAGGTAGATTCCATTGCCGAGTGTATCGCTGAGAACCGTAAATCCAAAGCCATTGGAAATTGGTTTCACCGTGAAGTTCAGCTCATAGGTCGTCATGGTTGCGGCGTAATCTTGCGCGAACGGTTGCGGAGCGAGGCTGTCGACTAAAGCCCCTTCGTCGGTGATGACCCAGAAATCTGGCAGGCTTTCAGCGGCAATTTCAGTGAGCTGCACCGTGCGAGCTCCGGTAGCCCAAATTCGATTGATCAGTGGATCAGAGCACTCGAACGTGCCTGAGAGATCAGATGTCGACTTAGGGTCAATGGATGGCAGAAACCCAACAAACGAAAGCTCCAGCTCTCCTGCGCTGGATAGATTGAGCTTCTGATAACGCAATCCACCTTGAATGAGACGGTTTGTATAAGTCTTCGATTCGCTGACGTTGAAGCGGTTGATGCGATACGTGTCCATTGCGGCGGATAAGGGGAGAGGTCCATCGGCCTAACAGGAGGAGAATCAGCTGAGTTTTTTTTTCTCTCTTTTCTCTGTGCTACCAATTCGTACTCTACCCATTTCTTTCTCGTCAAGGGAGAGTACTGACCATGTGATTGTCTAGTAGAGCTCGACTCTCACTGTAGCTCATTTCGAACACCGAAGTATTTCCTGAATGGCTTTTCACATGAAAGGTTCCATATCCTTCGATATCCTTTCCATAATCAAGTACTATCACTCCAGGGGTCTTGCCGTCAGATGATAGCTTGAAAGAGGTGTTTGTAGTAATGGGCCTTGGTTTGGATATGGAATCAGTGGCTATCGTGAGCGGTCGGTATTCTGGAAATGAAGTATCGGCGGACTTGAGTCTGGTGTTGGGATCAGAGGGTGCCTTGGATAAGTGGCATGCTGGAGATGAGGACGCAACCACAGCTTGGCCAATGGTCAGAAATCCTATGCCTATTTTGAAGAAATGCATTTCAAGCGAATTCTGTCTGGCTTTGCGGGTAAAGTCCGAGAAAACTGTGATTTTCGCTCTTGAATCGTGCAGATGAGGCTCTTTTTATACTATATCTGACAGTTGATTGTCAAGTCTTTTTGGGTCTGTGAGTCGCCGTTTATTGGTTTGTTCAAGTCCCACTGAGAGGTCCCTTGGTTCACGCAGGATTTGGGACTCCATGTCAATACGAGTATGCGAGCACAGCCGAACGAGAATGCCGAAACCGAGGGGGGCTCCACAAGATCCGGAAAATGTCCTTTCGATGTACTGGATGACGCGGTCAATAAGATTTAGGAGAGGATGGTGGATATTCAGGGTCTCTTTTTAATGTAACGTCCTACCACGCGTTGCCCCAGAATATTCTACAGTTAATTCACTAGCGCGGCTCTGATCCGCAACATGCAGATTCGGACGGCGCGGACCATCAAATTAGGTTGCATGCGGGCGGAAGTTACGAAATTCAGCCAACTTCGATGATCTTCCTGGAATCATGCCGAGGGAAAAAAAGAATAGAGATGCTCTAGTTGGCAAGAATAATCTGGGTGTATTATTTATCCTTTTTTTGCATATCCGTTGGGGTCCCTATGATGCGCCTGACACTCTAAACCGAGCCTTCAAACATGTCCTTTTCCCCCTGATGTTTGTGGCCTAAAATGCGCAATTTTTGCACCAAGAAAAAAAAAGAGGAAGAAACAGAAAGACTTGTTACTTGCCTCATTTGTCTATGATAGGGTATTATGCTTTAGACTCCTTGCCGGCCAGTATGAGGCTAAATTCTCCGGCGCCCATGCCTTCGGAGCTGGTTCCAAATTTGCACGGTGTTTTTCCACTGCAGGCATCCAAATCAAGTGATGATGTTTGAATACTCCTCAGACAGCAGAATTGCATCCCATATTAGTGAATACAAAGTTCCCAACTCTCCTTTGGCAGGGTTTCAGTGCTTTTTAAGCGTTTCAATGCGAGAGCGTGTCTTCAGTTGAAACCTGTGTTTCTGTCTGTTACATAGCGTCACCAAATTTTTTAGTATATTCTTTGGCTTAAAAGACCTTCTTCGACTCACCTGCTGCCTAAATCTTGCTAGCCATGTGTGCCATGTAGACGTCAAGGCGTGCCTTAATGCCCCTGAAAATCTTCGCCTTTGCACCCAAATTTGGGCATTTCGTCAACCAAGTTATAAGAATCTATGAATAGTCTATACAGCCACAAAATCCCCACAGGCAAATCTGGCTGCCTCCAGTGAATTTCTACAGTGATGAAACGGTACTCGATAGTCATTGAAGGCCCACTTTGTCTACAGGGCTGAGAATCACTCCATTCCTGGTCCAACTTTCTCCGGCCCTTGATTGGCCGCTCCACTCAGGTAAAGACGTATGGACGCCCTGACGCGAGAAACAAAATCGCGATTAAATGGACGCTGTCACTCATCTGGTGATATCCGCAGACAAAGTCTCCACAGCTGTTCGTGGAAATCGGACCGTCATCTTACTTTGATTTCGCTCATTATCTCAGCCTAACATGTCGATAAAGGAGTATGATAGACCATTGAGAGCGTGGAAACATTGGACACAGCGTTCTCGCATGACAGAGAGAGTTATGTATTTTCTTTGAAATATGATATTTTCGGCATATTAAATAGATAGCTGAGCTCTGTGAAATTCAGAATCTGTTTCAGGTCGATCCGGTTCTGTAGTGACTTCCTGGATTACCTACTCAAACGCTGCGAGGGAAATCGAGTCGAGCAGAGCATAGAAGACCGTCCCGTGCAAATCTAAAATCACGGGTGTGGCGCTGGGGCTCCAATAAAGTTTGCATCTTTTCGTCACTGAAACCCGAAGTCCCGCTCGTATTATCGTATTGCGCTTTCTCGCTTTCTCGCACTCTCGCATTCTCGCATTCGCTCTGTTCCATTTTCGGCGATAGCAAGCCCATTTGTAGGGAAATTTTCTGTTGAAGGCGAAAAATTAAGTTTCTATTTTAGTATGATATCGCTCTCCTGAAAATATGGAGTTGATACAAAATCAAGTCTCTTCCCCATCTTGTGGTCTGCTCTCATCTGCTTAACACCACTCCACCCACTCCGTGCTCATTCCCATCCTACCGACCGCCGCTACTATGTCCACCACTACCAGCGACGGAGGTATCGATTTCGCGCTATACCGCTACACCCCTTCAATAGTGGCGGCAGCCATTTTTGCAGTCATCTTCTTGGTGATCACTTTTGCACACGGCCTTCGACTCTGGCGCCATGGTACTTATTTCTTTGTACCATTCATCATCGGCCTACTTTGTGAGAATCCCATGTGTCCGGCACTCGAATATGCCTCGGATTGAAATTGCTCTAGAAAGCTGACTCTGATTCGTCCACTGTAGTTGAGTGCGCGGGCTATATTGCCCGTATCTTCTCACACTTTGACACCAAGGCTCTTGGTCCATACATCGTTCAGACCATGCTTATTCTCGTCGCGCCGCCGCTTTTTGCCGCCTCAATCTATATGACTCTCGGCAGAGTCATTGTAGCTCTCCAATGTCAACAGTTCTCACTTGTGTCCGTTCGATACCTGACCAAGATATTCGTGGTCGGGGATGTGATATCGTTCCTTCTCCAATGCGGTGGTATGTAGACCTTCCCTATGCCCTTTAAGCCGTTTTCATCAACTAACATCGATTTTTCAAGGTGGTGGATACATGGCCGCTGGATCAATCTCCGCGATGAACACGGGTGCAAATATCGTCATCGGTGGTCTCGTGATCCAACTTCTCTTCTTCGGGTTTTTCGTCATTGTGTCGGCCGTGTTCCACTGGCGCGTAAAGAGGAATTCTCGAGACATTTCACATGCCAGGGAACTTGACAAGAAGTGGGAATCCATCATGTGGGCTTTGTACGCTGCCTGCTTCCTGATTCTGGTGCGATCAATCTTCCGTGTGGCTGAATTTGTTGAGGGCAACAATGGGTTTATCATGCGGAGAGAATACCTCTTATATATTTTCGATGCCTGTCTCATGGCCTTGGCTGGTGTTGTGTTGGTGATCACTTACCCGGGCTCTTTTCTTGGCCGAGAGAATGCCCATCGGGACAGTGCACTCCAGCTTATGTCTACGGATGACGACTACTCAACGCAGAGGTCAAAGGCCTAGAGATAGAGCTTACAAGAAATCTTCTTTTAGTCACACGTGAGTCGTGAGTACAAGCGGCATGTTACGCTGCAAATTATTTAGACTGGCTCAATTATCGCTCTGGCAGCGCCACTTAGACATGGTTTATGCCTGAGTTTCTGATATACCTCCAAGACTCCTCATAATACCCTGTAGGTCACGATTTTTATATGTAACTGAATCAACCAATTGTCAGATTCAAGCACGGTGACGGCAATCAGAAGAGTCAGAGAAGAGAGAGAGAGACATCCTGGCGAATTGGATTACACTGCTATTCAGAAGGAAAAAGTGGGCGCCGGTATAGCTGTCCGGAAGAACTTCGACCTATCTGCATACACCAGCCTACAACCAGGGGTTTCGACCGCATTGAAGCTCCTACACCGGGAGACTCTGACAGGGTGAGTATGCGAAACTTCTTGTGGCAGACTGGCATGTTGAAATTCAGCAGGATTTTTGCATCGCTGTGATGCAGATATCGAGTATTTATCTGGGCTAGTAAATCTGTACTTGTCAGGTTTCATAAGCCGTATTCTTTGACTTCCAAGTGCTACTCAGGAGCAGCAAATACAACCTACTTTCACTCAAAATGCTTGATGATTAGAAGTACTTACTGCGCACGGGGCAGAATGCGGGGAAGATCCTTCAGATTCATGCTCAATTGCAGGTTGTAGTCTCAGAAAAGAGGCTGGGGGCTGTACTGCCGCATATTAAATCGGAGATTTTTCAGCACTGTGAAAGTGTCATCAGTATGCGCGGCGGTATGAAATGGCTTTTTATGCTTGAAGTCGTTTTGTCTTGAAGATATCATGCCATCATAAGATTTGTTCAAGCCTGCTTAACAACTGCATTTCATAGCTATTGTCTACTGGTATGCTCCAGTATAGCAGCGAAGAGGCTTTCTCGATTTTCCTCTTTGATGTATGGACTTCATCTCATGTCCTCGTTTGTGCCATTCCTCGACGGCTGATCAAGCCGTCCGAGTGGGTACCACCACCGCAGTGACACCTTGTCCACATTTAATTGGCTCTTGTGCTTTAGTATAAAAAACCCCACGGACTGTCACCGAGAGAGATGTTCTACGACTTAGGATAGCGTACGTTGACTTTCGCAAGACTTGTACAGTTTTTCTACTTTCAGCTGAGACCCAAGAGCCATTGATCTATTGAAGTGCTCTTCGTGCATCGGCTGCCTCCAATCGTTTGCGCGACATTCATAAATGTAAATATCAGATAGTACGCTTTACCGCCTGGAAAACAAATATGGACGAGAAATGAGTGGAAGGAAAGAGGGGAGGGGTCTTTGACATATCATCTCTAATCGCTGGACCTATTTACAGCCTTTCTGTCAGGCGTTGTTGTGAGTGCCTTGAATTTCACCATTCTTAAAAAAGATTAACGGAGAGTTGTACTAGTCTCTTGTGGCGGATGGCTTTTCATATTCCTTGCTATCCCACCCGGAACGCCCGCGCGGACCATGTTTGCAAGACCTGATGTACATTTGCCAATTCGGCTATCTACTCAAATGACCGCCAGCTAAGATTCGAGAGATAACCATCCTTTTGGCACAGAATCGGTTTGTAAAATTGATCTCGCTTCGAGAGATTTATTTACCCGCTGTCGGCAGACGAGGGCAGCCCACTCGGTAAGAAGACATCATCAAGGGTCGTGGGCCGGGCCTCGGCCCATAATTGGCAGCCTCAGGCTTCAATAGAGCCCCACAATGTCCCAGCAAGCCACTCAGGCCACAACGTCCGAAGTGGCCGTCGGACGATCCAGAACGGTGATACCGGATTAGGATTAGTCCGGGACCTAGCCTGGAGCTGCGCTTCAAGCTAATTGAAACAACTCCGTTGATTGGCTCCCAGTCTGCAAGCGGTAGACGAAAGCTAGCCACTGCAAGGAGCACGTGCAGCGAGCCTTGACGCCATCCCACTGGGCCTGTTCATGTCGCATGTCTTTTTCTCTGATGGGAAAACTTCTTTAGTCGCCAATTCTGCGTTTGTTGTCTTATTTTTGACACAAGCTTCGACGACTTACAAGCACTAGAGACAACGAAGTTTCTCAATTGGGGCCCGGATTTCTCGAGGTGCAGGCAATTGCTTCCGACTCACTGCTGGGGTCGATATTGGTAACACGACGAATACCGCGCTACACAGCGTGAGCAACGACCCACCACAATCCGATTAGGTTCATTCGACAAAAGAAAGAACCGTCAGGATGAGGTTCGGCAAAACCCTGCGAAACGCAGTCTACCCACCCTGGAAGGGCAAATATATCGATTATGCCAAGCTGAAGACGCTTTTGCGAGAGCATGATGTCACTGGCGACGACGCCAGTGATTCGGATGAGAGCCAATGGACGGAACAGGATGAAGAGACTTTTGTGCAGGAATTGCTGAACGTGCAGCTGGACAAAGTCACGGGCTTCCAGTCAGAAACCTCGCAGCAGCTCCGCGAGCGTACCACGGCGTGCGAGGCCAAGCTTCGCCCACTGGCCACAGCCACGGACCAGGCGGAACCCACTTTGAGCGACGAAGAAAAACGCACAATTGCCACCGAGGTCTTGCGGGAGCTGGACAATATCACGAAAGAAGTCAGTGAATTGGAAAAGTACAGCCGAATCAACTTTACGGGTTTCCTCAAAGCCGCCAAGAAGCATGATCGCAAGCGCGGGGCTCGGTACCGTGTCAAGCCTCTGTTGCAGGTGCGCCTGTCGCAAACGCCCTTTAATTCCGAAGACTACTCCCCTCTGGTTCACCGCTTGTCGGTGATGTACTCGTTCGTGCGTGAGGCGCTGAGCCAGGATAATGTGCAACAGAAGGAGGCGGAACGTGGCTTTGGACGCGATACCTATTCGTCGTATAAGTTCTGGGTGCACATTGACAATGTTCTGGAAGTCAAGACATTTATCTTGCGTCGTCTGCCGGTCCTCATTTACAATCCCGGAAGCGCAAAGACCCTAGACGGCCTATCAGACGACCCGACCATCACCTCCCTTTACTTTGATAACGCCCAGTTCGATCTCTACAACCAGAAAGTTGCCCGTGCCTCTGAAGCAGGCTCGCTGAGGCTGCGTTGGACTGGACAACTCAAGGATAAGCCTCCAATCTACTTGGAAAAGAAGATCGTGACCGAGGCCGATGACAGTCGGGAAATCAGAGTGCAACTCAAGGAGAAACATGTGAAGGAATTCTTGGATGACGAGTATCATCTAGACAAACAAGTCCATCGTATGGAGGATCTGAACGAGGGAGAGGGTTCGAACGAGGCTCAAACCCTGAAGAACCACGTGGAAGAATTGCAGTCGTTCATCAAGGAGCACAAATTGCAGCCGATGCTGCGGGCCAACTACACGCGCACCGCATTCCAAATCCCCGGTGACGACCGCATCCGTATCTCTCTTGACACAAACCTGGCCTTGATTCGTGAAGACTCTTTGGACAGTGAGCGTCCTTGCCGTGAACCTTCCGAGTGGCACCGCACCGATTTGGACGACTCGCGCATGTCGTACCCCTTCGATGCCATCCGCACGGGCGAGATTGTTCGCTTCCCCCACGCTTTGCTTGAAATCAAGCTACGCGGTAAGGCTCATGATGTCGAGTGGGTGAACGATTTGATGGCTTCGCACTTGGTCAAGGACGCCCCACGCTTTTCCAAATTTGTTCACGGTGTCGCTCAGCTTTTCGAGGACCACGTGAATAGCTTCCCCTTCTGGCTCGGTGAGCTCGAAAACGACATTCGACGTGATCCAGAGACTGCATTCCACGAGGAGCAAGAACGCTTAGCCAAGCGTGCAGAAGATGATATGGCTGTGGGTAGTTTCATGGGTGGCGCAGGTAGCCCTGCAGGCCCACTTTCCGCATCTCCCTTTGGTCGATGGGGGGAGTCTGGCAGTCGCTCGGCGTTGCGCCGGCCATCATCCGTCAGTATCACCAGGAAGCCACCTCCGCGTCGCATCTCCACCGTTGCGCCTCAAACACACCGTGAGCCTGCGACCATCACGTCGGCCACCGAAGAGGAAGAGGAGGAAGAGCAGCCCGAGGAACCGTCTTCCCGCTTCACCGCTATCATGAAGTCGTTGGGAGTCAACTCCAAGAACTGGACCGGCCGAGAGGTGGTTTCTCTGCCGCCCGGTGTCCGTCACCCTGGGTTTTGGATCAAGGACCAAGGGCCCATCCGCGTGGAAAGCAAAGTGTGGCTCGCTAACCAGCGTACCTTCATCAAGTGGTTGCACGTCAGCATCCTTCTGTCGAGTCTATCGCTTGGTCTTTATAATGCTGCCGGAAAGCACAACCGCGTGGCCATTGCTCTGGCCTATGTATACACCTTCTTCGCCATCTTCTCTGCCGCCTGGGGCTGGTACATG
Source organism: Penicillium oxalicum (assembly GCF_001723175.1). Taxonomy (NCBI): domain Eukaryota; kingdom Fungi; phylum Ascomycota; class Eurotiomycetes; order Eurotiales; family Aspergillaceae; genus Penicillium; species Penicillium oxalicum. The sequence continues at coordinate 925,664 of NC_064654.1, read as the reverse complement.
TATGAGAAGCGCGCGCGTCTCATTCGCCAGCGCAGTGGAAAGGACCTCGACAACATGTTGGGTCCGATCGTGGTTTGCGTCGGCCTCGCTGTTGCTCTTGTTTTGAACTTTGTGTTCAAGGTATGTTCCGTAGTTGACGCACGGCTTTTTCGTCCGGCTCTTCTGTGCGAATGCTGATCTCCGTGCTCTTTTTACAGTATAAATCCGCTTTGAACCACAGCGGCCAGGGTCACCTACCTGATCAGTTCAACGCAACGGCGACCAGTGCCATCGACTCTGCCTCGTGGCACCACGGAGGTGCTCATGGTCTTAACCAACAGCAGGTTCTTTGACGTTGTTCCAGGGAACTGGAAGTCAATTGAACCCCATACCCCGTCTTCCGTTGCCTGGGGTCGATTGGTGGCGTCTGGTCATGGGAAGTTGATATTTAGCCCACACGCGTGACTCATCTACTTTTGGATTATTTTTTCTTGCTTTGCGCTACATGGTGCTTGTTCCCCAAGCGACTGTATTCCCATGATATCTGTACTGTGTATATTGCGGTTATGAATGCGATTGAGCTTCCTTCAGTTCGATATTCTGTGCTTAGCATAAGTCCCGTAGATGTTAGCTCGCTCTTGCGAGCAAATAAGAGTTTCGAGGTTGCCTACCTAATTCCATCTGCGTACCTGTTTCGGCTTATCCGATTGAATGCCTTATAACGGGTAGATGAAATGGCGGGTGGTTCTTCAGTGAAAGGCTAAGAAACGCCTGCCGAGCGGACACTATTATTTACCCGCGTCTTTTGGCTGGTTAGGATAAACAAGAACATCAGTGCTTGCTCCAAATTGACAAACTGATGATGACGGGATTTTCAATTCAATCCTTTTGCATAGACGTGAAGAAGAATGTCTCGCAAGTACAGATGCTGCGCGCTCTCTGGGGGACCCCCACTCTCGTCGTGTAAATGACCAGCCGGTCCGTCTTTCCGGGTCGCTTCCAGATCTCCAGCCCGGCCCGCAGAGGTTCGGTCACTCAACTACTGGCGCTGGAAGCCAGTCTCTAAGTCGTTGAAAATCAATGTATCTCTAATGACTGAGATTTGAAAAATATTCTATTCTCATATTGTCGCGTCAGATGTCTCTTTTGCTTTTACAAAAAAAAAAATCCAAAAAAATCAGAGGACGGTTCGCACGGATGGCCCGTATGAAGTATACGAGTATAACCCCACGTGACCGGCTCCGCGGTTCACGGCCCGGCAGTCGTGAGTGTGTGGAGTAGCTCGCGATGGCGTCGAGATAGCCCGAACGTATGATGGTGATGGAGTCATGCATATAAAGGATTCCACCTGGGCCTCAACAATTGGATGAAGCTTACGGGTCTTTCTTTCCTCGACGTCGGCCATTTTACATCCGTCCCCGAGGAGATAATCATTCTAAATCCCCTTCAGATCTCGTCTTTCTACTTCCGCTCTACCTCTTCTACTATTACCACCACAGTCGACACTACCTAGCCGGGCCTGGTCTGCACTAGAATGACTTCCAACAACAACAGATCATACATTATCATCGGTGCGGGCGTCTTTGGAGTCTCTACTGCCTACCATCTCATCCAGAAATATCCCAATGCCTCGGTGACTCTGATTGATCGAGATGCATACGACGCCGAGTCTCGAGTAGCCGCATCCTGGGACTGGAACAAGGTCGTGCGCGCCGACTACGACGACAAAATCTACTGTAAACTTGCCCTCGAAGCACAGGACATCTTCAAGACCGATCCCCTCTGGCAACCGCATTTTCACCAGACGGGCGTCTACTGGACCTGTCGCAGCGACTATGCGCAGAATGTGATCAACCATCACAAGGAGCTGGGGCGCAACGACGACATTATCGCCTTGCCGGTGTCCGAGGCCCGGAAGCTGTACGGCGGTCTCTTTGACAATGCTGATTACACGGGAGTCAAGGAGGTGCTTATCAACAAGGCTAGTGGCTGGGCTGCTGCCGGTGATGTGCTCCGTGCGGTGACGAAGAAGTGTCTGGAGCTGGGTGTTCGGTATGTGACTGACGAGGTGGTTACGCTTCAATTTGATGGTCGGGGCTCCTGTACGGGAGTGAAGACGAAGGACGGTCGGGTTCTGTCAGCCTCGAAGGTGATTGTCTCTACGGGCGCGTTTACGCCGACTCTGTTGGAGTGGAGCGCTGCGGACAGTGGCAATGCGGGGATTCGTGCTGGAGAGCGGATCTTGGCTGCCGGGATTACGACGGGGATGGCAAAATTGAAGAAGGAAGATCATGAGAGGTTTAAGAACATGCCGGTGGGATTCCAGGGGTATACTCCAGAGCAGGGTACGTAACAATCTTTGGAACCACCGTGTGAATGGAGGGGTGTGGTGAGATGTTGAGACTTGGTTGCTAATCGGAGAATTGTGCGTGTTCAACAGGCAAGCCATTTATTGGTAGCCTTCCGCCTACCAAAGATGGAGAGCTCAAGTGGTGGGGATCTAAGATCTTCACGAATACTCGCGAGGTCCTGCCAGGACGGTATCTCTCCGCGCCGCCACCATCGCAAGATTACAATCAGTGGAAGGTTCCTGGCCCTCTCAAGCAGGACATCATCGAGGCCCGAAACCTTTGGTACGGGCCGGCCAGTGCGGACTGGGAGATGACCAAACACCGAATTTGCTGGTAAGTGAGATGGCGCACATCTTTCGCCTTGAGAAGGACTTTTTCAAAGTCTGAAGGGAAACTCTACAGAGAACTGACTTGGATGACTAGGGACGCGTTCACAACGTCTTCCGACTTTATCATCTCCCCGCACTCGGCCTCCAAAGGACTCTATGTCGCCACGTGCGGCTCTTTCCACGGCTTCAAGTTCTTCCCGGTTCTGGGCAAGTATATTGTTCAGATGCTGGACGGTGAACTGGAGTCCGAATTGGTGGAGAAGTGGGCGTGGGACCGCCAGCGTCCGGATTCATCTCTCAACGTCGAGTATCCCAACTCGGAGATGAGGCATTTGTTGGGTCCCACGGCCAGACTGTAGGGTCTTTTGATGTGGTTCCAAATAGGTTGCACCGATGGTGCCGTTTTTGCAGTATAAACTATGATTTAACGATGAATTCTACGACTTGTTTGAGATGGCGAAGCCAATTTCTTTTTGATGGCACAGTCTTGTCAATACTTGTTCTTCTCAGTGGACCAGGTGTCCCCAGCTCTGCGATGAAAGTGGAAGGCAAATGTAGTAGATGGAATGCGGGGTAGACAACCTGTTGTTGACAGAAACATGTGCACCAGATGGAATGGAATTATGCTTCAATCCTGATCGAGGACTTTGGAGGGGTTCATAACTGAATTTGCCCGCCACAAGGAAGTATCAAACGTCAAAATCAATCGAGTGGATGCCAAAGTCCCCGTCAAAATCCCTAGTGGAGGTGAATGTGTATAGGCATCACTTGTCGAGTGCGGGGTGATCTTTGCGGAGTAGAATCCGCATCGGAGTTGCGCCGATCATCACGGATGACACCATCCGTAAAGCAAATGAGACGTACATAACCAGGTGAGGAAGCCACAAGAACAAGTACTCTGAGGACACCAACAAAAAACCGCCACTAGGTCGGATTACTTGAGCCTACCTCAGATGCATCATGTCTGACCACGAGCACACCAAACCCCCTTCACCAAACCGCGATTACGACCTCACACAGCCCATCACGTCCAGCTCCGGTCTCCGGCAAGGCCTCACATCCTACGGGGACGCCCATTTCTCCCTCTTCCTTCGCAAAGTCTTCATCAAAGCCCTGGGGTACTCCGAAGATGCCCTTTCACGACCGATCATTGGAATTATCAACACGTTCTCGGGGTTTAATCCGTGCCATGCGAATGTGCCTCAACTCATCGAGGCCGCGAAACGCGGGGTGCATTTAAGTGGAGGGCTTGCAGTGGAGTTCCCTACCATTAGTGTGCATGAGTCTTTTTCGCATCCAACGAGTATGTTCTTGAGGAACTTGATGAGCATGGATACGGAAGAGATGATCAAGGCGCAACCATTGGATGCTTGTATTATGATTGGGGTAAGTTGACGTGAATCGGAGGACTGGATCCTTCAAAATGAATAGAAGTAGGTTACTAGCTAACTATCGAAGCGATGTAGGTTGCGATAAGACAGTGCCTGCGCAGCTGATGGGTGGGATCTCGGCAAATAAACCTATTCTCCCTCTGGTCACTGGTCCCATGTTACCGGGCAGTCACCGTGGCCAACGACTGGGAGCATGCACAGACTGTCGCAACAATTGGGCTGCCTTCCGAGCAGGAGAGATGGATGTCGAAGAGATTGCGGAAATCAACGAAGAGCTCGCACCCACGGTACCAAATAATCCTTCAATATAACAGAGATACTGCTCTCGAAGGTTCAATTATACTTACTAGTCGGTTTTTTTTTACCTTAGATCGGTACCTGTGGCGTCATGGGAACGGCAAGTACAATGGCGTGCATCATTGCGGCACTCGGAATGATGCCTTTAAAAGGCGCATCTGCACCCGCCGTATCGTCAGCTCGACTACGACTTGCTGAAGAGACGGGAACCATTGCAGTGGCAGTTGCAAAAGCCCACCGAAAACCACAGGAGCTTCTTTCCAAAGAGTCCTTTCTGAATGCCATCACCGTGTTACAGGCGATTGGAGGTTCGACCAATGCCGTGGTTCATCTGCTCGCCATCGCGAATCGACACCCGGACCTACAAGGCGTGATCACGCTGCAGACCATTGAAGACATTGGCAAGAAAACCCCATTGTTGGTGGATCTCAAACCGAGCGGAGACAACTACATGAACGATTTCCACAACGCAGGCGGGATGCTAGCTCTGCTTTCGGTACTGCGACCCTTGCTGCATCTCGATGCAAAGACAATCAGTGGAGAGACACTTGGACAGGTTTTAGATGTCGCGTCGTCGAAGCGATTGTTTTGTGATGAGCGAATCATTCGGCCACTGTCAAATCCACTCTATCCATCGTCCTCCTTGGCCGTTTTGCGTGGAAACCTTGCACCAAACGGTGCTGTCGTTAAAGCCTCGGCGTCCAAAGATCGGACACTCCTATCTCATACGGGTCCGGCCATGGTATTTGAGAATTCTGCCGACATGGCGCTTCGAATCGACGACCCAGATCTCCCCGTCACAAAGGATAGTATCCTGGTCCTCAAGGGCATTGGACCGATTGGGAACCCGGGCATGCCTGAAGCGGGCATGATCCCCATTCCTAAAAAGTTGGCTGCCGCAGGCGTGAAAGACATGCTGCGATTATCTGATGGACGTATGTCAGGGACCGCCGGCGGTACGATCATCTTGCATATATCACCTGAAGCGGCCTTGCCAGAATCGCCCTTTGGGGTTGTGAGAACAGGAGATATGATTACATGCGATCTGAAGAGCCGCAAGCTCCACGTCTATCTTTCGGAAGAAATTCTGAGCGCTCGGATCTTGCAACGACGGTCACTCCTTGAGGGTGGGGATGGACCTGTCCGGGCGAGACAATTGCGAAGAGGATACCGAGGCTTGTATGAGCGGTCGGTCAATCAAGCCCACGAAGGCACTGATTTTGATTTTTTGACAGCCAAGGGGTGTTGAGAAGACCCTGCTAAATTCTCTCATTTAAAAAAGCTATGGCCGTCTTATTAAAATCATTCCTTACGACCATCAATGTAGATAAACTGTATAACTATAGTTGGTTCTGGACGTTGTACTTGCGAAGCCATCCAACGGGTCTTAAACGGGGTGACGTGCCCTGAACCCTACTTTCCCAATAGAGTTAAATCCCTTGCGCGCGCGTCGCGGACGCGTCTCCCCCGGACAAGCCCATCTGCCAAAGTGCAAGAAGCCAGTGCCGAAGGACAGCAATAAGATCGAGAGTGAAACGAAACCCCCGGAACGCAAAACTTCAATTGATTTGCCATCAGCGGGGGCACTTTCACGATGAGTTTCGATCCTCACCGTCCACGCGGTCGTCCAGCCCGTGAGTCGCCCTGGTACATTGCACATGCCGCAGAACGTATCGCTAACTAAAACCCGTTGACAAGACACGCCGGGAACGACGGTGCTCGCATACACGCCCGATGGACGCCGTGTTATCACTGGAGGCTCAAACTCGGCAATTCGAATCTACACCGTGGACCAGGACGGCGAGCCTAAAACAGTAGATGGGAGCATTGATGGACATTTTGCGATTGGCGCCACGGTAGGGCCGATCACCAAGACGTCAATTCGTGGAATTTGTTGCTAATTAGCGCATGCAGAATGAAGTCGTGCTTCTGGGCGCGGAAGATGGAACTGTCTGGTCCTACGATGCTGCCTCCGGGAAGATGGGGGGTCTGCTTGTTCGATGCGCGTTGCCCGTGAGAGACATTGCGGTGTCGCGCGATGGCAAATGGGTGGCGGTTGCGAGCGAGTGCGTATTGGCAGCCTTTCATAAGCGCAAAAAATTCCACCAGGCTAACGACTGGGACCTCTAGTGAGCTCACTGTCAAAATTGTCAAGATCGAGGACATGACGCAGGTCAAATATCTACGGGAACAAGGAAAGGGTACAAAGCACGTCACATTTGATCCGAATGGCCGATACGCCACCGTCTCCGGAACAGATGGAATTCTGTATGTCTATTCGATGACCGAGGAAGAACCGGAAGCGCTCCGCAAACTAGACGGTGTCATTCGAAAGCTCGAGCCAGACGCGGAAGCCACAGCAAAGGCTGTTTGGCATCCCGACGGCACTGCCTTTGCAGTAGCCGAGGCCACCAGGGATATCTCAATCTATTCGGTGTCTGAATGGAAGAAGGAGAAGACCTTTGCTGGGGGTCACACCGGGGATATTACAGCGCTAAGCTGGGCGCCTAATGGCACGATGCTGGCATCCGCAGGCGCCGACGGACAAATTGTGCTCTGGGAGACCAAGACACAAAAGGTTCTCCAGCGATTCGACTTTGGAAATGTGTTGAATCTGGCGTGGCACCCAAAGAAGAACTCCGTCTCGTTCACGACGTCGGATGGAGAGCTGTTCATCTACGACAACTTTGTGCCCAAGGGTCACGAATTGCAGCTTCAAAAGCCTCTTCAGGCTGCGCCAATTTTCCCTGGGCCGTTGACTGAGATCTCTCACAATGTTCCACAAACTCTTGCTGAGCGCTCCAAAGTCCCCCCGCAGCGGTCCGCACGCGCAGGGTCGCTTGATTCTCTCGACGACATTTTGGGCGACGATGAGGACATGCAGGACTTTGTGGAAGACGACGATGGCGCCGGCTATGCTGACGAACAACGGGCCTGGTATGGTAAGCGGCCTGTGGACGACGAGGACGACATGGGAGAACCCAGCCACAAGCGAGTTTATACGGGACCCTCGCAACCCAAAACTCACTCTCTGCTCCAGCCGGGGAGCACACCGTGGGCAGGCAACCGCAGATATTTGTGTATGTCATGTTCTTTGGATCGTGAGAATTCCTTTGCTAATTTGCTTTAGGCCTCAACTTGACCGGTGCCGTCTGGACTGTCGATCAAGAAACACACCACACTGTTACCGTGGAGTTCTATGACCGAGAGCTTCACCGAGACTTTCATTTCACCGACCCGTACAAATATGATAAAGCGTGCCTTAGTAAGTGTGGCGTAACTTGCGGTCGTTTACTGTGGTGCTGACTGGTTCCAGACGAAAACGGTACGCTGTTCTCCAATAATCCGTCGGACGGCACTCCTGCGACGATATTCTACCGACCACATGAGACATGGACGACCCGAGCGGACTGGCGCACTCAGCTCCCCGAGGGAGAAATGATTCGAGGTAGCTGAGTTTCTCTTGGAAGTGCGTACAGTGGTGCATTGCTAATTATTCAACGACAGCTCTGGCCCTCAGCGAGTCGTACATCGTTGCGGTCACCACGGAGGACTACGTTCGGGTGTATACGCTCTTTGGGACGCCAGTCCGAGTCTATCGGCAGAAAAGCCAGGCTGTGACATGTGCTGCTTGGCGAGACTACATCATGACCATTGGCAACGGACCCCTAGGGCCCGATGGTCGACACACGACCTTACGCTACACGGTGGAGAATGTGAAGCGTGACGAGATCTGCCAGAACGAGGATGTGGTCGCTCTGCCTACCGGTGCACAATTGCAGAGCGTCTTTTTCTCTGACACCGGGGTAAGCTGATCCGATCCACTGTTTCCAAGTCCTCAAATTGCGAGGTACAAGGTGCTAACCGTCCTTCGACAGGACCCGTGCGTGTACGACTCTACCGGTGTTCTTATGGTTTTGCAACATTGGCGCACGCCCGGACAAGCCCGCTGGGTGCCCCTCCTAGACACCAAGCAGCTCTCTCGATTGGCAGGTGGACGAAAAGAGGAGTCATACTGGCCCGTGGCCGTTGCGCAGGAGAAGTTTCACTGTATCATTCTCAAGGGTGGAGATAAACATCCCTACTTCCCCCGACCTTTGCTCAGCGAGTTCGACTTCCAGGTCCCTCTGTCGAGTCAACCGCCCAAAGACCCCAGTGACGCGGAAGATGTAGGCACGGCTGATGGGTCCCGTTTCGAAGAGACGTTTGTACGCGGAAGTGTGCTTCTTTCGCTCTTCCGGGATCTACTCTCTTCTACGAACGCCACTGCCAGTCAGCGTGCCGAGCTGGCGCGGAAGGAACTGGAAATCGACAAGACACTTCTGCAAATGCTGGCCATTGAATGCAGAGAAGGTGAAGAACGTGGTATGAAGGCATTGGAATTGGTCACGATGATGCATGATCGCAATGGCAAGATGATGGAGGCCGCTGCCAAGGTTGCCCAACGCTATGGCCGGGGTGTTTTGGAGGATAAGATCCGCGATTTGGCCGAGCGCCGGGTCTTGGGTATGGGTGACGATGATGAACTGGCTTGAAGTGAGAATTGACATTAGTACCTATACCTATACACTATACCATGAACACATAATGATGCATCGAACTGTTTGAGTTCCGTGGAGTAGATTTTCGCTGGTCGAGATTCTCCGAAGCATAAAATTTCTCTCATCTCGACCTCTCGAGGATCCTGACATTAGCCTCTTCTGTTATGATGTTTACTGATTGTCCAAAATCAACCCACAATCTTTACACGCCTCATCGATTCAAGACCACTCGACCGCGCCGCCACTCTGTTTTGTTGTACAAACCGCCATCGGACACTGCGATTGGCCCGAGTGCTCCCGGCGGCGCACCGGGAAGATTCCGGAGGTCTCGCCCGCCGCATGATTCAACTTCTTTTTCTCTCCACACTTGGTTCCTCGCGAACCTTCCTCTCAACCGTTCTACCAGACAGAACTACGGAGAAAAAGCGACCTCTTTGATTCTCCATGGCATGACCGTACCTTTACACACCACTGCTCAACGCAAGGCAGAATGCCGAAGCTGTCCTCGCATTCGCGCTCTCTCCGCCTGGCGCTGCAGCCACCTACCTCATCCACTTGTCGAAGATCGACGGGTCGTTCGGTCACTTCCTCGCCGCGGAGGACTCTCGCTTTTCCACGCCATGGGATCTTGAGTGATCCATGGCTCCCCACGCCATCAGCAGTGTCTCTTCCCACGGCGTTCTTTTCACCCTCGCGTGTTCGACGAGACGTGAGCGGCCTCGGGGAAGGTCCCAACCAGCAAGACCACAAGCCGCCTGACGAGCGGGTGGTAAAGCTGGGAAAGAGTGAGTAGATGGACTTTCTTTCCCTCCACGACTGAGAGTTCGGTGGCTCATCGTCATCTCACAACCTTTTTAGCTCTGCGGACTCTTTCTCCTCTCCTACCTACAATCCTGTACAACACACTTCCGCCGGAGATTCTCGCGCCCAGCGTCAACCTTCACCTCTTCCCGTCGACACATCCTCACCTTCCTACCGTCAAGGGTCGCACCTTGTATCGCGCCGCACTATGGACCGTCCCCGTCGCCTGGAGTAGCGTTCCTCTGGTTGGGAATGTGAAGCTCAAGATCTTGAGTGAGCGCATGGTGCGTGCGGGCACGATTCTCGACCCTACACATCACGATCAGCACGAATGCGGCGACGAGCGGTTGGTCGTGCGCTGGCAAACTGAGCCACGGACTGATAGCAAACCTTTCCACGAGGCCAAAAGCGAGGCTGCGCCTCAAACCGACGGCGCATCGTCGTCCCGGTTCTTCGATTCAGATCCCGGCCCGAAAGCCGGACAGAGTCATCTTTCTTCGTCGAGCAATGGGACGAATCGAGGACTGAGCGTGCTGTTGGGTGGAGAGGAGCCTATGTTTAAGCTCTCCAAGGAAGGGCAGTTCACGGGACTCTTCATCTTTTCTTTCGATGAGGAGGGTCGTATCCTGACCCACACGATCGAGCACGCGGATGAAGCGAATGGCTGGGATCGAACGTCAAAGTTTGTCACTTTGACAGACTGGCTTATTGGGAAGGCTCGTGAATCTCTCGAACCGACCCCTCATCCCGGCCTGGCCATCTCTTGTGGGAAGCATGGTCTAGCATGCCATCAGTCGGGGCGCTACTGGCGCCAATAAAGTCCTGGGCACTGGTGCTCCATGGCTAGCCGACTGGGCTGAAATGCTTTTTCTCACATGACTCTATTAAAGGCTATCGTCTCTGCTTGTTCTTAGCTGGAGTTTCTCATTCACTCCAAACGAGGATCGAGGTCGACCCTCCCACGACGCACTTTTGATCTGTTGGGCGACTCTTGCAACAAGGGAATCAATTCTTGGTATCAGACCAAGACCATCCGCGCCTATTATGCTACTGAAGCCGACTCTGTTCTCTTTCTCTCTCAGTTGCCGTCCTTTTGAGCCATTGAGTGTAAGATACCCTACGTGTGATATGATTCTTCTCTTCTACGCATTGTCAAAACTGCTTTTGAACAACAACCCCGTGTCATCTTTGTAAATGAAAAATGCTCTTTTGTTACTGGTCGCTTCGATATCAACACTCGAGCCAAAGCCAACCGCGGAAAAACAGTCGGCGAACGAAGCCTCAATGAATTCTATGTAAATATCAAACCCGCAATTTTATCTTCACTTTGACATCCGTAGCCGGCTGGAAAGTTCCCCACGTCGTCCGGTTATTCGGCACACGAAGCTCCAATCCATTGGCGGAAGTAATATTCCACATCGAAATGATACTCGCAGCAGATGCCAGAACAGCCCGTTCGGTAAAAGGATTATTCTTCGGCCCGTAAAGCCCATCTGAAAAGGGCTCGAGACCGGCAGAGCTAGCCCTCTTTGCGCCCGACGACTCGTCCGTGACGATGAAGCGGAGAGGGTCAAATTGGTCGGGATTTGAAACGCGTTGTGAATCACAATTGACCAGGCCGTGCGGGATCATCACGATCTCGCCCTTGCTCAGTTTATAGGTACGCGGCTGGACCGCTTCATCAGTGGATTCGGTCAAGGTCATGTCTGTTTCGAGCTTGCGCAGGGATATTCCAGCGGAGTGTAGCCGGATAGACTCGTAGTAGCACGCCTTGAGAAGCGGGCAGTGTTGAAGCATGTCTTCCATATCGAGCTCGAGTCGGGGCGGCTCGTCGAATGGAAAACCTGTTTCTTGTCGGGTGCGCCGAGACGCTTTAACAGTGGTGGAAATTTCTTCTCGGATCTCTCTGAGCAGCGCGCTGTCGGCGAAGATATGGGCGATTGTCCAAAATGTCATTTTCGAGCTATATTCTACCACGTCCCAGTAAAGAGAGAGGTGACCCACTGCGCTTGCAGTGGGAGACAGATCCAATTTTCGAAACGTCCTCATACGCTCTTTGACCAAGTCGGAAATGTCGTCGAGATCACGCAGCTCGACGCCTGGATCAATGCCGTCGTCCCAGGCATTGAAAGCGCGATAAAACACCGACATGGTGTTGAGAAGCCGATCGCGTGCCGGAAAGGCCGCCGAAATACCAGGTGTAGTGGGAATCCATCGACGCAGACCAATAAACAAGGGAACCAGATTTTTGTCCAGCGTCCAAAGATCAGTGAGGAAGAGTGGGAAATTCTCAACAAAAGCCTCGCCCATCAGGAATGAGCTGAGATTTTGCCCGACAAAGGCCCGTGTCAGTGCGAAGAGGCTGGCTTCGCAGATGGATTGGCCTTCTTCGGGTGCGGACACGTCGGCATCGCGTTCCCACTGGGATTGATCGACGGGACTTCGGCTGAAGCTCACGAAGTTTGGCACGTTGCGCTGCAGGGTTTGTGTCATGGCTTTTGACGCTTCGCTGATAAATGGCTCGCGGTTTATGGTGACTGATATATCGGGGTTTGATGGATGATGTTGAACGGAGCGTGCATTGCGCGCCGAATTGGGGTCGCCAAAGACGTTGGTCAGAGCCTGGTTTTGTAAGGGACTGCTTGAAGTACTTTTTGACGAAAGTATGGCCTTCATCATAGACGGTGAAACAACGGCTTGATAAGTCTCACCGCGGAGGTAGACGCCAAAGATGGACTCCCTCGTCGAGTCGCTAGGAAATATCAGTACATGAAATTTAACCTCGAACCTTTTCAAACCCCCTTGCCTCCAGCACTCACCGTAATGACTCCAAAAAAGTAAGATGATTCCATAAAAACGAAATACCGTGGCCTAGCCAGGGGATCCAATATGGCGCTGTTTTGGGGCGTCGAGACTCTCTCCCATTTTGAGCAAGCGGGCGACTCTGAGCACCAGAAATGAAGCGAGTCGCAATGCATGTAATCGCCAACACGGTAATCAGCGTCACCCATTTGAGACTCAGTGGCTCATAATTGGTCGTTTGGATAAGAGAAAAAGCTGTCATGTTGTGCTCATCTATCAAGGTGGATAGCGTCCGGCAAGGATTCCTGGGGAAGTAACTGTTGGGCTGGCTGTCTGCGCAGTGTCAACCCGCGTTGGTCTCTGCGCAGCAGTCCAGCAGATGACACTCAATTAGTCAAGAAATAGGTCAACAGAAATTCAAACACTCTGTTGTGGTCAGTGGACTGAGAACAATTTGCAAAGTTTTGTCTTGCTTCTAGAACCCTCGAAGAACATGTTGAAACGGTCGATGGGGGAGAGGGATGATCCATCACAAGCTGCTTATCTCATCAATCGCGATTCATCCTGGATCATGTCCACACTTTTAGTTGACGCACCCCAGCTGCCTTGAATGCAGTTACTGAAGACGGAAAGTCTAGGCCGCTTGTGTTATGGATCGTGAGGTACGGGTGGGTTTATTGCAAGCTTGCGTGTTTATTCGCCTCAATAGTGGGCCAAGGTCTGTCAATGACCGTCAGTCGACTCGCTTCTGCCCCTGCGATCTCTCGTTCAGCGATCGACCTGCATTCTTTTTTTTTCTTCAATAGACGAACCAGTTTCCAATCGCACGCTCTTGTCAGTAGCATAATATTAATTGGTCATCGAACTATGTACATGGTCCATTAATGGTTGATCTGAGGACCTTTGCTTTGCGGAGATGATGGGTACGAGAAATGACGCCAGCAATCAATCAATAGATCCATTGTATCCTTCAACATAGCCGCGTATGGCTTATTTCTCATGTTGCAATAGCTTGGACAAAACTGCACTGTCTGCCTCATATTTGAGAATCTTGGACTGCGATCCTTGGATCTTGTGCAAAAGCCATTCGATACGGGATGTCAATTCCCGAGGCTGCTTCGGCAGTGATCCAAGCAATTGCAACTCCTGCTCGTACTTGCTAATGCTTTTATTTTCCTGTCCGATGAGTTTCCCGAGGATTGACAAGTCAAGCCGACCCTCCAGAGTTCTGTTCTCGATCAAGCGTTGGAAAGCGGCTTGGTAGACGGGCTTGCCAGGCTTGATGTACTTGGGGAATCCTTGGACAGAGGTGACCGAGATAAGTTCCGCTTGCTCGAGAGCTCGTAGAGTAGCCTCGCCGTTCTCTTTAAACATGTCTGATAGGAGGATCTTGTTGTACAAAAGGGAACCGTCCTTGGCGTGAGCCAACGACTTGATCAAGTGCCAGGCTTGCTCACGAGTCCATTGCGGAGTGGCCGAATCTGTCCCGAGGATGAAGATTTTCATGATCTCAGAAGCCGATTGATCGACGATCCGGTTGACCGCAGCTATGTGATCAAGTTAGCATTAAGCGTTTTTGGTTAGACTCGCCACGAGAGATCATACCTTTTGGCGTTTCTCCAGCCTCAATGCGATGGGCCATGAACTCAAGATCAGTGATACGCCCACCCAAAACTTTGATACAATCATCTAGACCAGTCAAGTTTCGTGCCGGCTTGTTGTCAGACACATTTTTGTGGCTCTCTGCTTCCGTATCGAGGTGGCTCATCACAAAGCGGCGGCCCACTTCGGGGGAACAGTCCCCCAGGCCGATAGTCCGGAAGACTTGGTTCGGTAGTGCCTTGCTCAATGGCTTCGAGTACGACGAATCGGTAGTGAGGAAGATGACATGGGCAATGTTGGAGGTAGTCAAACCGGCAGCCCACTCTGTGAGCTTGTCGAGAACAATATCGCCTTCAGAATCATAGGCAAAGTTATCAATAATCACCACGGGTCTCTTCTCAGGGTGTGCTTCCAAATACTCGTCGTCACTAATGTTGGCGTCCTTGTCGTTCTTATTTCGACTTTCAAGTGCGACGCGCTTCATAGCAACTGCCGTGTTCTGCCAAATTTTGCTGAGCTGAGCATCCAAGGTTTCGCTGAAACCGGCCTTGGTCCCAATCATTCCTTGCGCGGCCAGGTCAATCCAACTGCTGATGCTGTTCATCCACGAAAAGATAGGTCGATATCCCACTTGAGCTGCAGCTCGGGAGATCTTGGCGGTGTCTCCTCGCGCATCTTGTAGTTGTTTGCAGTCGATGACAACCTTGTATTTGTGGTCTTTCAATGCCTGGTCAAACACAAGCTCTCGTTTTCCAGAACCCCGAGGACCATGAATGACAATGAAAGTCTCCACTGTCTCTGTCAGCCATGCTCGCAGCTGCGAAATATCATTTTGTCGATCCTCCCAGATCGCTGCTAGGCCTCGAGGATCTGTTCGCCGGTTGCCAAAATACATTCTATTCGCTTTGCTCACTTGCCTGCGGATCCACTGGATCGCCGCATTGTCCTCGGTGTGGTGAGAAGCCTTGATCTTCAATGTGATGAAGAATGTGCGAATTGGATCAAAAATGATGACTGTGAGGGTGGCAAGCAAGGCTGCAAGAGCAGGGATAACAATACGCGGATGATTCATAATCCAATCTTTGATGACAGACAGCTTGATCTTGCGCTCGTAGTTGATCTTGAAGCGAGTCCCTGCTTTACCGCCCCCTTCAGCCTCACGAACGACGTAGCCATGCATGCAATTCCGTGCCATCACCGCAAACCGTGGCCGGCTGAAGCGCAAGATAGCGTACCGCGGCTCGACTTTGGAGTCAGAGGGCTGAGGCTGAATATCCAGAAGTTTTCCAAATGGACGAAAGAGAGTATAGAGAGTCTCCTGGGTGAGTTCAACTGCTTTCCCCTCGGCAGAGTCTGGTAAAAATTCAACTCGCAGGGTTTGGCTGGGAATTCTGGCCATATCTTCAATCCAGGGTCGGCCTTGCACGAGATCTGCTTCCGAGTTCTGCAAAGGGCTATACCAAGGTCTGATCGGATTTTTCTTCAGATGATCTTGAATCGCTGCTCTGAGCTCTTCGTCGCTTGTCTCGGGGTTTCTGGCATATTTAATGAATGCTCCGCCTTCCTTGTACCTCGGGACCACTTCTTTAACCTCAAGTCCAAGACTCTTCGGACAAGCCAGTCGAGCAATCGCTTCTGGATCAGATGCTGCCAGATCTGGGCGATTAATCTTTTTCAATGTCCCCTCTAGAGGCTGTACGTGGCTGAGAGGACCGCGCAGGAACCATTGTAGGCGCTGCGGGAAGATGTCTTAAAGCTGGAGTATCAGTCTGGATTCAATCAAATAACTCGGCAACCTTCACATACTGTTCAGATAGAGAATTCCTTCATTCTGCTCGAGCTTAATGTGCCCAGATTGAACAGAAGATGCATTGCGTCGGCTGATTGGCGGGAAGCATCGAGGAGGAGTCAGTCTTCCCCTCATATGAGAATGACTGACTCGGCCACTTGTGGCCCATAGCGAGACTCTTCCCATCGGGGGAGCTCCCATCTTGAGTGCAGGTCTCATCGCATGAGAGAACAAACACCGCAGCCAGGCCTTGTGTCAAAAGGAAAGAACAAGGTTTGGGTCCTCCATGAGCGATGGCCATGACGTCGTGCAGGTCTTATCGATAGCCGTACCTGGCGCTTCCTTATCGCTAAGCACGTGACCTGTCACTTTCTCTCTCATAGCCACGTCCTCGGCGCAGCGCAGTGTGCTCAACATTCAAACATACAAATTAACAAGCACCTGACAAACTACATCACAATGGGCTGGCTTTGGAATTCAAACACATCAAGGGAGGCGCCCAAGGAAGTGCCCAGCACATCGACGCCCGGCTCCGAGTCAAAGACAAATACCATCCCTCCGTCCAAACAATTATCGCCGGACGAACAAGCCGACTTGGAATTCAAGCAAATCCTCGCTGAGCTCCAGCAAGCAGACGCTGAGCTCAATTCAAGTCAAAGGAGAGGCCCCGAATCATACAGTGGAACCACAACTGCGCCAGCCAACCCTGACACGAGCGCGCCTCTCGCGCAACCCGCATCTTCTATTGCGCCAGAATCTCTATACGCGGACTCCATGTCCTGTCGCACGGCATTCGACTATGCTTTCTTCTGCCAATCTTTCGGTGGCCAGTTTGTCAATGTCTATCGTTACGGTGAGCTGCGATCGTGCAGCGAACACTGGGACAATTTCTGGCTGTGTATGAAGACCCGCGGATGGTCGGATGACTTGCGAAGAAAAGCGATTCGGGCGCACAACCAGAAGAAAGCGATCAAATACAAAACTGGGCCAAGCAGTGAGGATGTTTGGGACGTGAGACTTGAGCCGGCGTCGGACTCCTTCAAGGGTGACTTTGCAGCCCTTGAAAAAGAAATGAAAGTGGAAGAGGAGATGAAGCAGCAGGCTCCCTCCACATGAGAAGTCGTTGCGCGCTGCTCTGGTGTGTTTCAGTCTGCCTGTGGAGGCTGGCAGTATCATTTCAACCGTTTCTAGCACATGCTTGGTGCTTGAAATGGGAATCTGTACTATAATTCAAGATATCCGGGGAACTTGTTCATTTTTCCCCTCCAAAAGATGCATTGCCTGCTATTTACAATCTTCACACATATTTTTGGTTGGATTTTTGCCATTCATGTCGTAGTTATGGGCATCGATTCATTCGCGAAGATGATGGATTGGATTTCGTGGGAGCTTCAAAAGCCGTCTTTTTGCCGTCATCCGGCGAGTGAGACATTTATTATTCCAGACTTTCTGCTATATCATCCAGTCGAGATGTAGCATCGACGCTAGAAGAGCAGTCAACTTCACCTACTACAGAGATCTGCACCATTGAATGTAAAGGTATTAAGGACGGGACTACGCAAGGAAGGTACGACAGGAATAAGTACTAATGGAATATTAGATTCGTGTTCTGTACAGAATTCGATAAACATATCGCTCCTGGAATCTTATTTATTGGTATTCTCAAAAAAAAAAAAACGCAATTTTTCGTTCCTGACCGAGAACCTTTCACCCTCATTCCTCTGCAAAAAGTTGAACGCCCAGCATGTGCCTCGACATGCAATATCCAAATCGTGGGCCAAGAATGAATACGGTATACTCAACAAGCCAAGACTGCCGGTCCACAGGACCGGGACGTGCATACGGGGAGGCTCTGGGAAACCCCGACAGTTGGCCGTCGAACAAGTCCAAACTGTACTCCAAAGTTAGAATCCTTCCCATGTGGCCCCCAAGGTCCCACATACTGTAAAATGCAAAAGTGTACTGTAAGAGCATTTATGAGGCTGCCTCTTGCCTTCTCTGTAAGGTCGTACTGTACAGGAGTTCCTGCAGCAGTGCAGCATCACGGCTGATGTGGTTTTTATTTGACGTTACAGATACTCACAAGGTACCGTATTCAAGATTGAAAGACCAATGACGCTCGGTGCAAAGCTGCGAACCGAGGCCAACCCCCCCATTATTCATCTCCCAGTTGGAAAAGCACCTTTTCCACCTCGTGCAGTGCAGGACCCGATGATTCCGAGACGTTCCGAAATAAAGTCCGCCCCGGAGTAGTCAGCGTTGTTGCATGCGCCGGTGAACCCAAAGCGGACTGGGGATCTCGGGTGAAACCGGACCATCCGCCTTCGAGACGTGCAGACCGCTGTCCGCACTAGTGAACTAGTGATTTAATATGAGGGAACGGGCACAGGCCACAGCCACGCTGGGAGAGGGAAGACTTGAATCCGAGCACAAACGGTACGCTAGGCGTCTTGAATTTTGTTCTTTCGATGATTGGGTCTACGCTGGACTGTGCTGGAGGTCTTGGAACCGCGCATATTAGTCTCGAAGACTGGACCATGTGAATTGGGTATGAGTACGGTTGTGTAATGACTGAACATAAGGCATGCACATTGCACTTTGTTTTGCGCATGAATGTATGCATGTAGAATCCAAATAGATCTCCATTGGAGATTTGTTTATACCCAGTATCTAGATTACATGACTATTTCATGCTAACGCATAGTGGAGATTACATAGGTATGGGATAGCAAATAGTCAACCCTGCAGGGTCATGCTGCATTGTCATACTGTGTGCCGTGGATGGCGAACGGCCTCGGCAGTATAATCCGGCTAGGAAGAGAGCCTGAGTGGAATGTATGTTTGAATTTCACACCAAGTCTCAGACATGATTGAAGGACATGCGGAGGAGCCAACCTAGGGACGTCAGACAGAAGCACTAACAGTGAGCAAGACTTACCCATGGATCCTTTCTTCCCAGTGGCAAAGGTAGAATTGCCAACCGTGTGGTTCGATCGATCTGGGGTCCTTTGGTTAGATGCTGATCTTTTGATCGTCCACTTAGGAATGAGACTTCAAGATACATACATACTGTAAGATCTGATTTGCTTGGTCTCGATTCGCTCTCCATGCTTGCACCGTTCCGACGATCACCCTGTATTTTGAAGATACACGCTGTACGCAACTACGCATAGTCATGACGACCGTACTTTCAGTCCGTTTCACAAGATAGATTACACCTACAGTATAACCTAAATGGATCGCCCGCCGCTATCGAGGAGTTGGCCGATTATTGATCACTATAGGTTCCACCGAGCGGAGAAGCCGCCCGCTCCCGAGAATTGATGAATTGGATGTATGACGATGTATGAGAATGGAGTACCATGACTATAGACCATGACTATAGATACATACTGGGCAGATGCAATAATGAGCGGGATTGATCAAGATGAGGATGGTTTTTCCTTGCCGAGTCGAGACTTGGGATTTCTGCAAAGATACCTCCAGTTAAGCACATATGCAAATGACAGCGAAAAGTAGGCAGTGAGGCACACCAAACGTCGATCTTATCAAAGGGCTGGTGGCCGGAGTACTAGAGTGTGGATTTCTCGAGCTTCAGGTCTACAGTGTTGAGTGTACATATGTACTACTTCAATGAATGGAAAGTTTGTCGTTCAAGCGCGAGAAAGTGTATGTGTATTCTTATCTACATCCTAATAGGTTCATGCAGCGCTCGGCTCGGATAGGTGAAACATATACCGATTTGCAATTAACAAGCGCAGAGTCTATTCAATTTTTCCCCCAGTAAAGACGATGATCCAGCCGAATGGAAGAAATAGCACAATCATAGACATGGGTTTCATACAATATTGACAGCTTTCTTCGTACACGTTCGATCGTAGCTGATGTAGGCTGTCCAATGATGATTGTAGACAGGAGCGAGCTTCTCGTGCAACGACGATGCTAAAGATTTGCACATGCTTCTTCAACCTGAACCGACGTTCCCTAGATAGGTGCCCGTACAAAGGTGAACCTTGACATCTCCGTCTCTGTTATATTTTTTCTATTCCAATGCTATGTATAGAGCATAAGTGAACACATGTCTATCTTCTCGCCCATTCTCCACAAAGCATTCCTTTACCCCAACCAACTGATCGCCGCAAAGATCTTCATACCTGGGGAAGCGACATTCGCACCTGTCAGGAGGGGCTATGGACCACGAAAGAGTGGAGGCGAGGGTCACCGATCTGGAGCATTCGCAATCGGGCATGTCTCTATGATTGCAGTGATGTGGCTACTACCAGTGTAGATGCACATTATGGCAGAGTATGTGACGTTGAAATAAACACAACCCATGCCTTACTACTGACCACTGGCTACTGGCTACTGACTCTAATCCATGAATGACAAGTTTTCCGTCTCAGGAGAGAATATCGCACCGACGTGTTTCTCCACGAAGCAGAATAGCCCAAATGAATGGAAGAATAGGGGGTTTGCGTTTCATTGGCGTGAAATCTACACCATTAGTTTACTTCGTGAAAGGGGGAAGAGGTGCGCTAGCGATCTCAATTTTCGACCAAGCCGCGATAAGCAGTTCGAATGGACTCCAAAAAACGAGCCAGGGTGAAATCGACACCAATCCGGATGCAGGATGGGCATGCGGGAAAGACAGGCTGGACAGGGACGCCGATTTCGGCGAGCGGAGGGGAGGGGAGGGGAGGGGAGGAGAGGAGAGGCGAGAGCTGACTACCATCAAGACCTCGGGAATCTTTGGTCCCGTGCACTGGCTTGGGTGATTGGAGATGAGGGGAGAGGTACTCGTTGCAGGCTCGTAGAGAGTTTTGGAAAAAAGAGAATTGCTGATTGGGTGATGTCGGGTGGCCTTGCTCGATTCATTTAAAAGGATTGGCTGGCTGTGTCAAGGGTGGGGGGAAGTCTTCTTTGACTCGGGCTGCAGGAATGTCCCGGGCGGCTGCTGTGAGCAAGAAGGTCAGTGAGTTCACTCTAAACTGCAGTCAGTTAGATGCACATGCACATGAGTGGGACTGGGAGTTCTGGAGATGTGTTTAGCCATTGCGTGGTGTGTTGGCTGGGCGGAAGGGGGCGGGGAGGAGACTCGGGAGAGGAACGGCAGAATTACTGGTATTGTATGTAATGGAGTATTACCCATGGCCAGGCTCGGTATCTGTCGATCGGGTGTCAGAAACAATAATTATAATAATACATGAAGTACAATAGTCTATTGGCAAGAATGGATGCGCGTTGCTCTTCTCATTTGGTCAGAGGTGGGATTCGATTTGTAAGGCGGTCGACTCTTCAAGGTTGCATTTTGACCATGGCATTATGATGAGCTTCTGCTGTAGCCACGGACGAGCCGATTCAGTCGCCCGACCCATGGAAACGTGCCTCGAGACTCTGGCGCAACCTACCATGTCGTTGCAAATCATCTTGTTGACACAATGCCATACCGTTTTGATCCATCAATTCTCGTAGACTGTGCTATACATCGGCAAGTCCTTCTCGGATCTGTGCTGGTTGCTTGTTCTGTATGAATGGTTCAACCCCCAATGCAGCCAAGCCAGTTTTCTTGCTTGTGTACCATTACGGGGTCCAGTCTGATACACGTTCTGCTCTTGGCACTGATTTGGTCCGTGCCTGCCAAGGTGATATGATCGTCCTGTATGACGCTGCCTAGCTCGGCGGCACATTCGGTTGGAGATCTAGATCAAGCCTGTAGATTGTGCATACTGAATTGAATTTCTCAGCCTGGAGTGTTTGGTTGCCTTGTCCAGGACGCTGAAGGGTAGCGTCCATGTGCAAAAAGTGCCACTGAGACGTCGGAGGGGGAAATAAGTTTGGATTAAGCACTGCATCCTTGTTAGATGCCCCACCAAGCGTCCGGCCACCTGGGTCCGCAACGGGAGGGGTCAAAAATACGGAGCTTCGGCCGGATTAGTGAGACTGAAAAAGGGAGAAGAAATTCAAATATTCGAAAATCGAAAATACGCTTCCTGGAGTGAGATTTCCAAGACGGGCCTAGGCAGGATAGCTTCAAGCTGCTAAATTGGGAGTAGTCGACTAGGATGGGCTTGGCACCTATGGGACTAGACCGACTCACAAAAGATGTCCCGATTAACAGACTGCCAAAATCGAAATAACGACGAGAAAAACAATTCAAGAGTTTTTTCGCTTTATTGCTGATGAGTGGGTAGGACATTCAGGACAAAACAGGGCCGGGCGGGCTGGCCGTTGATGTCCTGCCTGGTTGCGGCCCAAAGGCCAATGGGAGAATCGGTATTGTCATAGGCCCACCAGCGGAGCAAGTCAATTGGGAGACGAGAGCCATCATTGGCGGCTCAGAGTTGAAGTTGGAGTCATGGATATTGAACGACCACTGTTAGTCGTGAATGCCTGGCAAGAGTCCATGTGAGATGAGCATCAAACATCTGAGATGTGCTACGGACGTGTGAATTGGATGACCCTGAGCGGAGAAGAGAGAGAGAGACAGACCCGGCCCTCGGAGTCTTCGATCTGTACATTTCTACGTATTATGGGCACAATTAATTACCAATACATCCTGAATGACAACGACAGATGAGTCAAATTGCACACCAGAGGGCAGCGTGCCTGTACGGCGTACGCACGTATGTACAGTACGAATGTATTGGGGCTTGGACATGCAAGCAGATGTACCGGATGTTCCAGTGCTCCCGCGCCCCACCGAGGATCTTGACGTAGGCGAAAGCTAATCGTTTTAGTGCATTGGTTGCAAAGCATCACCTCTCATTGGCCCAAACACGCTTATCTTTGAGGAATTGCTTGCCGTAATCATAATGATTATCATTACTCGGCCCACGATTACATGGTG
Organism: Penicillium oxalicum; assembly: GCF_001723175.1. Classification (NCBI taxonomy): domain Eukaryota; kingdom Fungi; phylum Ascomycota; class Eurotiomycetes; order Eurotiales; family Aspergillaceae; genus Penicillium; species Penicillium oxalicum. The sequence continues at coordinate 902,935 of NC_064654.1, read as the reverse complement.
CAGTATTGCACGTCTCCAACTTCTCTCGGTCGATTGAATCGATGGAATGTGGCCTGTCCACCTGTTCACCCCCCCCCTCCTGGCTCGAGAGACGCTTTCGTCCATCCGAGTCCCGATGGATCTGGGGAAATTTAGGTCTGGTGGTGTATGGCCATTATACAAGGTGTATACAGTAGTTGTACCATCCGGCAAGCAGTCATGTCTGGCAATAGTACAGGTTGTTAGATATGAACGGAGAATGGCCAAGTTGGGCTTGTATTTGTGGCAGTAAGAAGACTCACACAGTCAAGACAGACACACCAATCACTATACACAAATAGCATAGTTGCGCTGACTCTTTATTGTTCACGTACTGCCTCAAAGTGTAGCAAACGAGCACATGCAGGTCTCATCAGTCAAGATCACCAGAGATCCATTTGCCACGTTCAACCCCACAGCCCGTAATTTTCCCGTTTCCTTTCCCTTTGGGGGGATCCATCGGAGGTTCAGCCAAGTCCTACAATCCCCGGACCAGGTGCTTGCGCTGCCGCAATCGCTGTCCATCTCTTTTTTTTTAATTCCACCCCTCCTTCACAGTTCATCTTCTGCTACCACCCTCTCCCTCCTTCCTCTTCTCTTACGCTTCACCTGTCCCCTCCCCCTCCAAGCAGCTGCTGGGCTCAATTTCACGATCACACATTCTCTTTCCTCGTCCGCTCTGCCCGCCTTTTTGTGACGACATACCTCCCCTATCGATTCCACCCCGCCTCCAAAATCCCCGGCGGAGAATCCCCCTTCCGATCTCAAGGAGTCTCCTTTTTCAAACCCTCACTTTCATCCCGTGTGATTGCATTCTCTGTCGGCCCCCGACGGAAGAATGGGTCTTACTTTGGAGGACATCTATGGCAAAGATTTAAGCGAAGAGCAGGCGCCTCAAGAGTATTCGGAGTACCAGCCCAAAGAGGGCTATGGCTGGGCCAATGCTCTGCCCAAGAAGCAGGGTCTCTATGACCCCGAATACGAGAAAGATGCCTGCGGTGTCGGCTTTGCTGCGTAAGTGTCCTCGTCTTATTGTTGGGACAGCCGTTGTTGAACTGAAACTGACATGCTCGGGGAATTTACAGCCACATCAAGGGTAAGCCGAGTCACAAGATTGTGAGCGATGGTAAGTCAACAATTCACCCTCGGTGGTATCCAGACGGAGAGAGGCGAGGGAAGGGGCTGGAATCGCCTTCTTCTGCATTGCACGGTAAAGAACGGTCGCGCTGACGTCGGTGTGCGGTCTAGCTCGCAACTTGCTCTGCAACATGACCCACCGTGGAGCCGTCGGCTCAGATGCACGAGACGGTGACGGTGCCGGTGTGATGACCAGTATCCCTCACAAGTTTTTCATCAAGAATTTCGCGCGCGAGGTTGGCGTGGAGCTACCTCCGTTGGGCCAGTATGCTGTCGGTAACCTGTTCTTCAAGCCCGATGAGGTGTCATTGCAACAGTCCAAGGCCACTTTCGAGGAGCTGGCGGCATCCTTGGGTCTTCGCGTATTGGGCTGGCGTGAGGTTCCCCGCGACTCGACCATTCTGGGTCCCGCCGCGCTCTCCCGGGAGCCGATCATCCTGCAGCCCTTCGTTGTGCTCAAGTCTGCCTACGGCGAGGGCAACAAGCCCGAGATCACAGATGTGAAGCAATTCGACGACCGGACCTTTGAGCTCCAGCTGTTTGTGCTCCGCAAGCGTGCCACGCACGTTATCGGCCTCGGCAACTGGTTTTACCTTTGCTCGCTGAGCAACCGCAACATTGTCTACAAGGGTCAACTCTCCCCCGTTCAGGTCTACACATACTACCATGATCTGGTCAACGTTGACTATGAGGGTCACTTTGCGCTCGTTCACTCCCGGTTCTCAACCAACACATTCCCCTCCTGGGATCGCGCACAACCCTTGCGATGGGCTGCCCACAACGGTGAAATCAACACATTGCGTGGAAACAAAAACTGGATGCGCGCCCGTGAGGGGGTGCTCCGGTCGGAGGTCTTTGGCGAGGAGCTCGATCAGCTCTACCCTATCGTTGAGGATGGCGGTTCCGACTCGGCCGCTTTCGACAATGTGCTCGAGCTGCTCATGATTAACGGTGTTCTCTCCCTCCCCGAAGCGGTCATGATCATGATCCCCGAGGCCTGGCAGGATAACCCTGCGATGGACCCGTCCAAGGCGGCATTTTACGAGTGGGCCGCTTGTCAGATGGAGCCCTGGGATGGACCAGCGCTCTTCACCTTCTCGGATGGCCGATACTGCGGTGCTAACCTGGATCGCAATGGTCTTCGCCCTTGTCGTTTCTACGTGATGGACGATGACCGCATTGTTTGCGCCTCTGAAGTTGGCGCCATTGACATTGACCCCGAGCGCGTCGTTCAAAAGGGCCGTCTGCAACCCGGAAAGATGTTGCTCGTCGACACCGTGGCTGGTCGCATCATCGACGATGCAGAGCTGAAGCAGACTGTAGCCAAGCGTCAGAACTTTGCCAGCTGGCTGGACAAGGAACTCCTGAAGCTACCTGCCATCAACCAGGCTCTGCTTGACAAGCAGGTCGATCTCTCGTTCAAGCTTGATGACAACTCCGTTCAGAATGACCCTCGCCTGCGCGCCTTTGGCTACTCTTTCGAGCAAGTCAGTCTCCTGTTGGGTCCAATGGGTGCCGACTCCAAGGAAGCCCTTGGATCTATGGGTAACGATGCTCCCCTGGCCTGCATTGCCCCCAGCCTCGTCTGCTCTACGAGTACTTCCGCCAGCTGTTCGCCCAGGTCACCAACCCGCCTATTGATCCCATCCGTGAGGCCGTCGTCATGTCTCTGGAATGCTATGTCGGTCCTCAGGGCAACTTGCTCGAGATGGACCCTTCGCAGTGCAACCGTCTGCTCCTGAAGTCTCCTATCTTGAGCATCCCCGATTTCAACACCATCAAGAACATCAACAAGGTCCACGGTGACTGGACTGTTCGCACCATCGATATCACCTTTGAAAAGAAAAAGGGTACCGCGGGTTACATCGACGCTCTGGACGCTATTTGTGATGCGACCACTGAGGCTATTGAGAACGGCGACAAGATCATTATTCTGTCCGACCGCGCCACATCTGCCGATCGTGTCCCTGTCTCCGCTCTGTTGGCCACCGGTTTGGTCCACCACCACCTGGTCCGTAACAAGTGGCGGTCGCTTGCTGCTTTGGTTGTTGAGACTGCTGAAGCCCGTGAGGTTCACCACCACTGCGTGCTCCTGGGTTATGGTGCCGACGCTATCAACCCTTACCTCGCCCTGGAGTGTCTGCTTAAGATGAACCGCGAGAAGCTGATCCGCAAGAGTCTGCCCGATGAGAAGGTCATTGAGAACTACAAGGCTTCTTGCGACGGTGGTATTCTCAAGGTCATGAGTAAGATGGGTATTTCGACTCTGCAATCCTACAAGGGGGCTCAGATTTTCGAGGCCTTGGGTATTGATGACAGTGTCATTGACCGCTGCTTCGCTGGTACTGCCAGCCGTATTCGTGGTATCACCTTTGATCTGATTGCCCAGGATGCCTTCGCCTTCCACGAGCGTGGTTTCCCATCTCGTGACATTGTTGAGATTCCTGGTCTTGCCGAGACTGGTGAGTACCACTGGCGTGATGGTGGTGAGCCTCACATCAACGACCCCGTCAGCATTGCCAACATCCAGGATGCTGTGCGCACCAAGAACGACAAGTCATACGAAGCCTATGCCAAGGCGGAGCACGAGCAGATCAAGAACTGCACGCTGCGCGGTCTGCTCGAGTTTGACTTTGAACAGCGTACCCCTATCCCAATCGACCAAGTTGAGCCTTGGACCGAGATCGTGCGCCGCTTCGTCACAGGAGCCATGTCGTACGGCTCCATCTCTATGGAATCACACTCCACATTGGCCATTGCCATGAACCGCCTGGGCGGCAAATCCAACACCGGTGAGGGTGGCGAGGACCCCGAGCGAAGCAAGCGCATGGAAAATGGTGATACTATGCGCTCTGCCATTAAGCAGATTGCCTCGGGCCGATTCGGTGTCACGTCGCATTATTTGGCCGATGCTGATGAGCTTCAAATCAAGATGGCACAAGGTGCTAAGCCCGGCGAGGGTGGCGAGCTTCCTGGTCACAAGGTCGTTGGTCCCATCGCCCGTACCCGTCACTCCACGCCCGGTGTCGGTCTCATCTCACCTCCTCCCCACCACGATATTTACTCGATCGAGGATTTGAAGCAGCTCATTTATGACCTAAAGTGCTCCAACCCACGCGCTCGTGTCTCCGTCAAGCTCGTGTCCGAGGTCGGCGTCGGTATCGTCGCTTCAGGCGTTGCCAAGGCCAAGGCCGATCACATCTTGATCTCAGGTCACGATGGTGGTACTGGTGCTTCGCGTTGGACTGGTATCAAGTATGCTGGTCTTCCCTGGGAGCTTGGTCTTGCCGAAACCCATCAAACTCTTGTACTGAATGACCTACGTGGCCGTGTTGTCGTTCAGACCGATGGTCAACTCCGTACTGGACGTGATTTGGCTATGGCCTGTCTGCTTGGAGCCGAAGAGTTCGGCTTTGCTACCACTCCCTTGATCGCCATGGGCTGTATCATGATGAGGTGAGTAATTACTTACACTTGAACATTCTGTGATTATTGCTGACATTTACGCCTTCTAGAAAATGCCATCTCAACACCTGTCCTGTTGGTATCGCTACCCAGGATCCCGAGCTTCGCAAGAAGTTCCAGGGCTCGCCTGAACACGTGATCAACTTCTTCTATTATGTCGCCAACGAGATGCGTGCCATTATGGCCAAGCTTGGTGTTCGGACTGTCAATGAGATGGTCGGTCGGGCCGAACTGCTCAAGGTTCGCGATGACCTTCGTAACCTGAAGCAGGAGCGTGTGGACTTGTCTCTGATCCTGACCCCCGCTCACTCCCTCCGTCCCGGCGTTGCCACCTACAATGTCCGCAAGCAGGACCACAAGCTGCACACCCGTCTCGACAACAAGTTGATCTTTGAGTCTGAGCTTGCTCTGGAGAAGGGCTTGCCTTGCCGAATCGAGTGTGACGTGGTCAACACTGATCGTGGCCTTGGTGCTACCCTTTCGTACCAAATCAGTCGCCGTTACGGTGAGGCCGGTCTGCCTCAGGACACTATTCACGCCAATATCAAGGGCTCTGCGGGTCAGTCCTTTGGTGCTTACCTGGCTCCCGGTGTCACTTTGGAGCTCGAGGGAGACGCCAACGACTACGTTGGTAAGGGTCTGTCTGGTGGTCGCCTCATTGTGTACCCACCTCGCGGTGCTGCTTTCAAGGCCGAGGAGAACGTTATCATTGGTAACACCTGTCTGTACGGTGCCACCCGTGGTACTTGCTACTTCCGCGGTGTGGCTGCTGAACGTTTCGCTGTGCGTAACTCCGGTGCTACTGCCGTTGTTGAGGGTTGTGGTGACCATGGTGCTGAGTACATGACTGGTGGTCGTATTCTCATTCTCGGACCCACTGGTCGTAACTTTGCTGCTGGTATGTCTGGAGGAATTGCCTACGTCTTGGATAAGGACCAGGACTTCCACTCCAAGGTCAACATGGAGATGGTTGAGGTTTCAAACATTGAGGATCCCGCTGAGATTGCCTTTGTGCGTGGCCTTATCGAGGATCACCACCACTACACGGGGTCTGAGTTGGCTGCACGCATTCTGCTCGACTTCACTCGCGCCCTTCCTCACATTCTCAAGGTCTTGCCTACCGACTACAAGCGTGTCATGGAGGAAGAGGCCGCCAAGGCTGCTGCTGCTAAGAAGGCCGAGTTTGCTCTGCCCCAGTTGCCCAGCACTCCTGTGGCCACAGAGAAGCCCAAGGTTCACGCGGATGAGAAGAAGGCCGACTTGCTGGATATTGAGGACAGTATTAGCAACGAAAAGGCCGACAAGAAGCGATCGGCGCTGATTCTCGATAAGACTCGCGGGTTCATGAAATACAGCCGCCGCAGCGAGAAGTACCGCAACCCTGCAACCCGTACTCGTGACTGGGCCGAGCTGTCTGGCCGTCTCAGCGAGGATGAACTGAAGTATCAGTCTGCTCGTTGCATGGACTGCGGTGTGCCTTTCTGTCAGTCCGACACTGGTTGCCCTATTTCCAACATCATTCCCAAGTGGAATGAATTGGTCTTGTAAGTTTCTGTCGACTTGTCTCCTTTGATCTGCTGTGCGAATCCTTTCCTTGCTAACTTTAAATTCTTAGCCAAAACCAATGGCAGGATGCTCTCAACCGCCTGCTCATGACCAACAATTTCCCCGAATTCACTGGTCGTGTCTGCCCTGCTCCCTGTGAGGGTGCCTGTGTCTTGGGCATCAACGAAGACCCTGTTGGTATCAAGTCGATCGAGTGCGCCATCATTGACCGCGGATTTGAGATGGGTTGGATGGTGCCTCGTCCCCCCAAGACTCGCACTGGTAAGACCGTTGCCGTCATTGGCTCTGGTCCTGCTGGTATGGCTGCTGCGGATCAGCTCAATCGTGCTGGTCACTCTGTCACCGTCTATGAGCGTGCTGACCGGATCGGTGGTCTTCTTATGTACGGCATTCCCAATATGAAGCTCGACAAGAAGGTTGTTCAGCGCCGTGTGGACCTCATGGCCGCTGAGGGTATCAAGTTTGTCACCAACACCGCCGTTGGCCCTGACAACGAGGTTTCTCTGCAGTCTCTTCGTGAGTCTAACGATGCCGTCATCATCGCTACCGGTGCTACCGTTGCTCGTGACCTCAAGGTCCCGGGCCGGGAGCTGGAGGGCGTGCACTTTGCCATGCAGTTCCTGCACAAGAACACCAAGTCCCTGCTCGACTCTGGTCTGGCCGACGGCGAGTACATCTCTGCCAAGGACAAGCACGTTGTTGTCATTGGTGGTGGTGATACCGGTAACGACTGCATTGGCACCTCCGTCCGTCATGGTGCGAAGTCGGTCACCAACTTTGAGCTGCTCCCCCAGCCCCCACCCGAGCGTGCCGGTGATAACCCTTGGCCTCAGTGGCCTCGCATCTACCGTGTTGACTACGGTCACTCCGAGGTCAAGACTCACATGGGTAAGGACCCCCGTGAGTACTGTGTCATGTCAACCGAGTTTGTGGATGATGGCAGTGGCCGTGTCAAGGGTATCAACACCGTCCGCGTGGAGTGGACCAAGAGCGCCACCGGTGGGTGGGACATGAAGACCGTCGAAGGCAGCGAGCAATTCTTCCCTGCTGACCTGGTCTTGTTGTCCATGGGTTTCCTGGGCCCTGAGGACCGTCTTCTCGGCAGCGAGATTGAGCGTGATCCTCGCAAGAACGTGAAGACCCCTCCTGGTCACTACTCGACCAACATCCCCGGCGTCTTTGCCGCTGGTGATTGCCGCCGTGGACAGTCCCTTATTGTCTGGGGTATCAACGAGGGTCGCCAGGCTGCCCGTGAAGTAGACACCTTCCTCAGCGGCACCAGCTCCCAGCTTCCCGTCACGGGAGGTATTGTCCGTCGTCCGGCCATCGACTCTGTTCCTCAGCCCACGGCCACCGAGGTCGTCGCTTGAGTTTGCTCTTGGACTTTGGGAGCTCATTCAAGAACTCATGTTGAAAAGTGACCAAAGTCCCGACCACGCATGATCATGACGACAATTGCTTCTCGGTTCCCCGCTTCGCTTCTACATCCAAGGAGCCCAGCACCAACTCTCAAAGCTCGATTTGAAAATCTTGAACCAATAAATAAATGATTGGACGATTCGACGTTTTTCTACTAGATTGGTTTGGGTGGACGCTTTGAGCAATTCTACGGAATGCGAAATTCGTCCAGAAAATTCGTTTTGCTTTTCTTTTTCTCTCTCTTTTATGGTCCCTAAGACCGAGAAGTATTTCTTTGTGGGCTGATGATACTGCATTACGCTTTTTGATGTTTCTTTGATGACAATATCCTTGCACTGCTTTGCTTCTGGCTCTGTTCTAGCAGCGTGTCTTTGGTTGGGTGCTGAGCGTCTTGTCTCTTCTGCTTGATTGTTTGCTTTTCTTTCGATATCTGCAATGTAAATACCTCTATTGCTTTTGTTCTGTCGAGTTCAACATATTTTATTTTTCAATGATCCTGACCAACAGTAGTTTGGTAGGATTCTCCAAAGGGATCTGCCAGTGCTGACGGATGGTAGCCATTTCGAAATCATTGGAGATGAATCTACCCTAGTACAAGTCATCCTTCATCGCCGAGGTATACGCTGACATTGATTCATAGATCCCCGTTGAAAGGTGTTTCTAGAATCCAATCATTCCATGCCCTTTGGAATCAGACGTCCTCAAAATGAGAACAAAGCGTCAAGGCATCGCATCAATTTGATTCATGAAACGCATGGCCACCTACACCCACATCCATGGTCACAATCCCAATACATTTCATTGTTCTGCTTGCTTGATAAACTCTTCAACTCTACCTTGCTTCTTCTCTTTTTTCCCCCTCGTCCTTTTCCTCCATTGGATGGTGCACCATTAGTACCTCCACGAATCCCGTTTACTTGCTTATCTCCAATCTTCCCCTTTCCCCCCGGGTTCAAAACATCCTTTTTAACGCCATCGCCCCAAATCCCCAATCTCTTGAGTCTCCAAACGAGACTGTGCCAGCTTCTTCTCAGAGCTCAATCTCTCATAAATACTCTGAAAAAGAAAAAAGGTCTCCTCTCATCTGACCCTTCATCTACTAATCTAACAAAACAATCGTCAAGGAGTTCACTCGTCCACCCCGTCCAAGTCCCTGCGCAAAAACAGACAAATACCTAACTCACTTGGTATCTTGTCCACCATCAAACAGCGTACGTTATTTCGGCCAAAATAAAACACAACCAGGAGTAAAAAAGAATGAGCAAAGACATGAATCTGGAGTACAGCAAGAAGGAGACTTTTATTCTGCTTCTTGCTATACTCCAGATTCATGTTCTTCGGCGTGGGCTGCTTCCTCTGTATAGGTTTGCTTGGGCGGTGGGATATGGGAACCTGTGGGTTTAAGGAGGGTGAGAGGGTCGTTGACTAGTTTGAGGGAGAAGTATTTGGTGAAACAGGATGAGTCTGATGATGAGATTGGGAGGGAAGAGGGATGTTGGACGAGGGTGATGAGGGAGGAGGGTGAAGAGGAAGAAGAAGAAGAAGAAGAAGGAGGAGGAGGAGAAGAAGAAGAAGAAGAAGAAGAAGAAGAAGAAGAAGAAGAAGAAGAAGAAGAAGAAGAAGAAGAAGAAGAAGAAAGAAGAAGAAGAAGAAGAAAGAAGAAGAAGAAGAAGAAGAAGAAGACAACCCTCCCACCGACTCGATCAATCCCCATCCCCACGAAAGCCCATACTCGAGTGATTCACTTCCCTCAACCAACAACCACCCAACACATCTATCCAACGCTATAAACCTCACCTACGACTGCCAATCAGACAAAGACGAAAGTAAAGCACCGAGTAGCGCTAAAGCCGACTGTTCTCCGCACTCCCCCCTCACAACTCCAGCGCCAGATTCCCATGAAGCTCTCCCCCATTTAGCAACTCCTTTTTTTATTGGAAGGAGAGGAATAATTCATTTTGACGATGATGATCAAGAAAACGGGTATAGTCTGTTAATTGGAAAATCCCAGATCATGCACGAGGCAGGTCCACGCGTCGGTCTTTGGAAGATCTTGAGCTGATTTTGGACCGGAAGGCGAAATTGCTGCTTGGGAGGACGGATGCACCTGCGTCGGCATCCACGTCGACAGATATGGTTGTATCTGAGTCGAGATGAGGATCTCGAGTTGAGGTTTGTAGAGATGGAGGAGGGTGGGAGGGCCGAGGTGAACTGTCTGATACTCTATGCGATGGTTGTATGAGCTTACCGGAGTATGGATCGGGGGGTTGACGGTTCAAAAGGAAATAAGTATCAGCTTGAACTGTGACTACGTAGTGCGTACTACGTACTATAATGTTAGAGAGACATATCCAGAGCAAAGAACGAATCCTTTCCGAGGCTACTCCTTAACCAGTATACCTGTCCGCTATCATGGCATCTTGGTTGTTACTTTTCTTTTGTATGAATGGTCGAGCAATTCAGGGTCGTCAAGATTGATCGGTGCGCCTGTGGTACACTTTCCCAAAAAAAAAAAGAAAAAAAAATGTATATGTTATATTAAATTAATCACATTAGTAGGAAACTATGTGCATATTCGTGGCTGATATGGACACATCTGTATTCAAACACGGGCTGGTTAGGCATTACAGATAAAGAAGGGCAAGGCCAGTAGTGGCAAAAGAGGCAAGGGCGTGAACCCAGCTCATGTGGTTGAACATGGAGCCTGCACCGGAGAACAAAGGAGTGTTGGTCTGCGAGACTGTCGCGGCGGTGGCAGCGGTAGTGGTGGAAGTGGTGGGGGTAGCCAGAGAAAGAGTAGATGAGGTCTGCATGCCCTGGCTGCGGACAGTGGAGACGGTGGTGGCTTGCTGGTGGTTGATGCCGATTGAGGTGTTCTTCAGACTGAGCGAGGAAGCAGCGGAGGCGTGAGGTGGAAGAGTCGATACGAGTGAATGAGTGGACGAAGATGCCGTGGAGCTGGAGGACAAGGTGTAGGTGGACTGGCCAACCAGGAGGGTCTCAGTCTTGGTCTGCGTGGTCATGGCAGTAGCTGCGCAGCTTGACAGACTGGTCGGACAGGCTGTGATGGTGGAAGTGCGAGTGCTGAAGACGGGAGATACAGAGACCACCGGTGCGGTTGAAGCAGCGGGGGACGCACCCATGTCAGTTGTGCCGGTCGCAGTAGCAGTGGCACCCACAGACCCTGTGATGGGGCAGACAGTAGTAGACACGACCACAGTCTCAGTGGTCACGAAAGTGGTCTTGGCCGAGGCAGGGCAGTTTCGGACGCTGGAGGGGCACGCGGTCACGGTGGCAGTGCGAGTTGAGAAGACGGTGGAAGTGGTGAATTGCTCGGTTGACTGAGAATGTTGCGGGGAAGATCCGCCGGGTCCCTCCGTGACAGTGGCAGTGGCAGTCACCTGGGCATTGGTCTCGGTCGCAGTTGCCGAGACAGGACAAACTGTGGTGGACAGGTAGATCGTCTCAGTGGTCACATAGGTAGTCCGAGACTGAGCTGGGCAGTCTGTGACCGTGGAAGGACAAGCTGTGACGGTGGATGTCCGGGTGGTGTAGACGGTTGAAGTGGTCATCGCCACCCCGGTGCTCGTGATAGTTGCACTCGCGGCGGTAGTCGAACCAGCGGCAGACGAACCAGATGATACACCCATTGATGCACTCACAGAGCCGATTGAGGTTTGGCTAGTAGCCGCCACTCCCGTCGACGAGGTAGCTGTCGGTTGAACATTTGTCTCGGAAGTGACAACGGCTCCGGAAGACAAAGGAGCAGAGGTAGGGTTCACCGAGACAGAGGTAATGACAGAAGAGCTAGGGTGATTCGAAATGATGGAGGACCCTGAAATGACCGGTACGCTTGCCGAGCTTGAAACGAGTGAGCTGGAGGCCGCGGGAGCAGACGAAGGGTTGACAACGGGAGTTGAGGAAGGAGTGGACGACGGCGAGACAACTGGGGTGCCAGGGGCCACCGGGACAGACGAAGAGCCGATAACAGGAGTTGACGCAGGAGTGGACGATGGCGAGAAGACAGGAGTGCTGGAAGCAACGGGAGTGCTGGAAACAACAGGAGTGCTGGAAGCAACAGGAGTGCTCGAGACCACCGGAGTGCTGGAAGCAACAGGAGTACTGGAAGCAACAGGAGTGCTCGAGACCACCGGAGTGCTGGAAGCAACAGGAGTGCTGGAAGCAACAGGAGTGCTGGAAGCAACAGGAGTGCTGGAAGCAACAGGAGTGCTCGAGACCACCGGAGTGCTGGAAGCAACAGGAGTGCTGGAGGCCACCGGAGTGCTGGAGGCAACAGGAGTGCTGGAAGCAACAGGAGTGCTGGAGGCCACAGGAGTGCTGGAGGCAACAGGAGTGCTGGAGGCCACCGGAGTGCTGGAGGCAACAGGAGTGCTGGAAGCAACAGGAGTGCTGGAAGCAACAGGAGTGCTCGAGACCACCGGAGTGCTGGAAGCAACAGGAGTGCTGGAAGCAACAGGAGTGCTGGAGGCAACAGGAGTGCTGGAGGCCACCGGAGTGCTGGAGGCAACAGGAGTGCTGGAAGCAACAGGAGTGCTGGAGGCCACCGGAGTGCTGGAGGCAACAGGAGTGCTGGAAGCAACAGGAGTGCTGGAAGCAACAGGAGTGCTCGAGACCACCGGAGTGCTGGAAGCAACAGGAGTGCTGGAGGCCACCGGAGTGCTGGAGGCAACAGGAGTGCTGGAAGCAACAGGAGTGCTGGAGGCCACAGGAGTGCTGGAGGCAACAGGAGTGCTGGAGGCCACCGGAGTGCTGGAGGCAACAGGAGTGCTGGAAGCAACAGGAGTGCTGGAAGCAACAGGAGTGCTCGAGACCACCGGAGTGCTGGAAGCAACAGGAGTGCTGGAAGCAACAGGAGTGCTGGAGGCAACAGGAGTGCTGGAGGCAACAGGAGTGCTGGAGGCAACAGGGGCAGACGAAGAGCCGACAACAGGGGTTGAGGAAGGAGTGGACGATGGCGAGACGACTGGAGAGCTCGAAGTTGGCGATGGCTCTGCAGGGGTCGAAATTGCTGGGATTGAGACGGGAGAAGTGCCAACAGGAACTGCGGTGCTTGGAGTCGGGGTCGGGGTCGGGGTCACCGTCGTGCAAGATTGAGAGGTGGTGGTACTGAGCAACTTGGCGTTGTCCAGGAACAGGCTGAAGAGGTTGTTGTTGTTGTTGTATGGCGAGCAGGTGGTGTAGATCCCGAGCTCATCACTTGGGGAGGTTGCTGTATACTGGCCCTCGAGAGTGAACCATGAGTTACTTTGTTTGTTGACCACTCTGCGATCGGTCACGATGAGGTTTGTCGTACTGAGGCTGGTATGATAGATGTAAAAGATACAGGATTGTTGTAAGTTGTAGGCCGGGTTGGTGTAAGCTTGAAGGTCGAAGGATACAGTGTAGGTAGAGCCGGGGGTGAGACTTGTCACGGTCTGACGAAGGATCGAATAAGCGTTGTTGACAGCATTCATACGTCTGCACCAGGACTCAACGTTAGTAGGGTGTTTCAATTGGGACGAAATCGCCCCTTCTCCGGGAAACTGGGATGAGCGTACAAAGCGTGCGAACCGTCTGTCACGGGAGACGTCACGACTGTCATGCCATATGAATTTGTCCATCCTGTCAGCCCGTCTTCGAATGAAGGGTTGACGAAAAGATTGGTGGTGGTCACCACGTCGGTGCAAGTCACCCCATCACTAGGGTCGAGCATGGTGAGCGCTCGCCCAAGCTGGGTGCCAAGGGCCACTGAAAGCCACCAGGAAGAGGGCGCCATGTTGTTCGGTGTTGAGAGAAACGAGTGGATTGACTTCAATCTGAGTTCAACAGGCGTCTCCAAGAAAACGACAAAAAGACGAGGAAAAGCAGGACGGAGCCGACTCTACATATAGAGACAAACCAGTCGATCAGCCATAGTCATCCCTCAACTGTGGGCCCTAGGCTAATCCTGTCTCTCACTCGCCTCGTCGGTAAGAAGCTCTGTTTTGTCCATCGTTTCCACCGTTCGCGTTCAGGCTCACACCTCGTTCACTATTGCACAAACTTCCCGGACTGGAGCAACGTGAGTCTCGGGTCGGTTGTTATGCCACGTTTTGGGGACCCAAGTGGAGTCTTTTTCCACGGCTGTCAGCCGTGGCGTTTCGATAGTTCATCGGGGCGCCCGATAAGAAGACCTGGCCCTGATTTGGGAGATCGCTGTGCATTGGAACGGGGAAAACAACCGAGACTTCTCGTATGGGATTGAGATTGAAGATGGTGTGTTTGATTCTTGAGCACGCAACCCAAGTCCACCACCAGACTTGGTCAGGACAGCCGAGATCTCCTGCCCGATTCTGCCACAGAGTCTCTCTCAGGCTTCGGCGCGGGAGGTGTCATATTGAAGTGACCCCCCTTGAGAATTCTTGATCAGCGGAAGAGAATTTCAAAACGTGGGCACATATGCCGCTCAAGCTCGCAAATGGAGACGTCTGCGAAGAGCCACTGCTGCTGCATCTACCCTGTTCCAGAGACCACACAGGAGAGGAGGGGTCCCATGGTTCAGCGCACCCTTGCGAACTCAGATCGCAAGACAAGGTTATCTTGGGCTAAAACAGGAACAGGGCCCAGGCCACCGGCACGGACCCACAATCAACACAGGGCACAGCTCGCGCGAGGCTAGCGTCTGAAGATCAGGAGGAATTTTGCGAGCTAAGCGAAGCGACACGATGGATCAATCTGACGGCGATCATCCACGGAGGGGGAAGGTGGAGAAAACCGTGGGTAGCTGCGCCTTAATTGTCGTTTGCTATCACTCCATTTGGAGCCTCACATTTCGTGGACCTTGGGATTCTACCGAAATCCGACGGCTCTGCGACTCGCGGGAAGGGTGAGTTCTGTGTGGGATGAGGGCACCGAGGAGTTGAGAGAGTCCGATGTCCGACACCGCTAAAATTGGCGAGGTTTCTTCCGTGAGCCGATGATGACCACGAGCTTCGGGTACACCGCTTCTGTGTCAGGTGCCCACCGCGTGGTGGAAATGAAGGTGCTGTCGGAGGACTAGTGACACTCTGGAGTTTTTGCGAGGATGCTTGTTGATCATTATCATTTCCATATCCCCCCCCCCCACTTGAGAGTGGATTGTCAAGGATCAGGGTTTTCTTAGCTCGGATTGAAAAGATTGTGATATGCGTGATTGTCTGTACTCTCGACTCCATACTGCTCAGGACTCTAGACTCTGTTGACCGTCTCCCAGACCACCGTGGAAGACCAGCTAGGAGAATGACCACGAAGCTGTTATAGATGGTGCCGGGGTCAAGAATTGTCACTTTTCCAGAAATTACAGAGAAAGAGACCTGTCTCCTGATCCCATGTTGGCATGTACAATGTTAAGACGAATTTCCTTTTACTTGTGAAGAGTGAGTACTTTTCCAGCGACCCAACCACAACCCAACAACAATTCAAGTACGTAGTATATGATCCGGAAAGAGAAAAACTGTGAAAGGGACAAAAATCAAATAGTAAGAAGGTCCAACTCACAACAACTGTCTACACCACAAATCAACCTTTTTGCTCTCATCTCTAGGGCGACTCGAACCTGTTTAATTCTGCAGCGCCGGTCTCCATGATCACACCACACTCGATTCCAGCTCTTAGGAGTACTAGCAGCCTCTGCAGGGTCATTCGCATGTCACTTTGAACTCTACAAAGGCTTTTAAACCTTGGTGGCTTTCTTTGTAAAAGAAGAATAAATAACTAAAAAAAAAACTCTAGTATTGCTTCCTGTAGTCATTTCTGTCACACAGAATTGCGTCAAAGGTATCTGACATGGTACCTTACAGCTGCAGAATCAACGGAGCCACAAAGCTGGCCCTTTTATCTCCGCTCAACGTATCTTTTTTTTTGCTTTTTTTTAGCACGTACTGCTTTCCAAGTCGGATCCTTGATCTACACAGCTCATTTAGAAGCAAGTACTCTCTTCCCACAAACCCTCATATCCACACTTGGCTAGAATATTTTAGTTGTCCCAGTGACATCTTACCCCATAGAGTGGACCATGTGTAACGTCTGCTGTCCAACAGAACCAGTCCTGTAAGCTGTTCCGCCAGCTCTTGCCGCCAATCGCGATTACTATCGGGCGGACTGGAAAATCGTACCTGAGCGCGCATCTCTCGACGTCACAATCGTCTAACGGAACGCGCTCGACGCGGTCGGAAGCATCAAAAAAAAAAAAGAGACAACATCGCAGTTGGCACCACAGATCCTATTCAGCATTCTATTGCACCAGACAATCCATTGTCAATTCAAGGCCTCTGGACATTGAGCACAAGATTCCACAGCACATAGAGCACGCACATCATGCTCTCACTCCCATTCATCGCTCCGCAGGATGTAAGCCCGACACACACACCACACCCTGCCCCAAGAGTATACAGTGACTCAATCCTTTCTACTGACCCCTTGATATTGCATGACTGCCAACTAATCAAGATCTTCCTGCCTCCATCAGTCCCATGAACTCTGGTTCGGCCCTTCGAATCCCCATCGTCCCTCCTCTCAACAGCTATCTGGCCCCGAATCAAACCCTCTTCAACAACCACATCCTCCGCCTCACCGTCGCAATCATGCCTCCCAGACCACCCACCAACGAAATCACCGCAGTGCCTTTCTCCCTCCCCGCACCGCAGATCTAAGCCTCTCGGCTCTGCAGGCCGAGGAGCGCAATCTGCGCGCCCGCAAAAACACCATCGCCTGCTTTGGATCCTCATGGATCCGCCCCGCCGGGTGTGCCAAGACCATGCTCGGCATGAAAGAGGAGGAGGCCGAGCGGGAAGAGGCGCTTGCCGCACTGGCGGCGGAGCAAGAAGCGGCGGCGTTGGCGGCGGCGACGGCCGCGGCGGGGGGTATGGATGCGGATGAATTGGGATTGACGATGGGGGAGGAGGGAGAGGAGCGGGACTTGGATGCGGAGATTCCGGATGCGGATGAAGAAGGGTTGGTGGAGGAAGGTGAGGAAGGGTTCGAGGAAGATGGGAGCTATATGGAGAGGGATTTGGATGATGAGATTCCGGAGGGATATCCAGGGGAAGATGAGGAGGAGGATGGGTATGCGGATACGTCGGGGTTATATGCCGAGGAGGTCGAGGAGGATTTTGATCAACAGCCTGATCTCGACGCGGATGTGCCCGAGGCGGAAGGAGGGAGTGCATTGGATGATTATGAGGACGAGGAGGAGAATGAAGACGGACAAGATGCAAATCTCACTCGTGATCTGGACGATGACATTCCCGACGCAGATCAATCGGGAGAATGGCAGCACACTGACACCGAGGACGAGTTCGACGAAGACGAAGAGAATCACGAACAGAGTCTGGTGTCGATCCCGGGAAACGTGTTTCGACAACGCATGGACAACTGCCGCACCAGCACCAGCACGCCAAATAGTCGGGGCCTGCCCACTCCGCCCTTGATGCGTCGTCCGCGGCCCAGCGGATCCGGTGAAACCGAGGCCCAGCGCCGATTTATCAATCGCTGGAGTGGTGGAGGCGATGCCCTGGACTCGAGCAGTATGCTCTACGAAGAGGATGATCTGCGGGCCTCGATCACCAGCCAGGGAAGTCGGCGAAATGGTCTGGCGCGACGGTATCCTCGTCGTGTCGGTGGTCCTCGGGATAGTCTTGACTAAGAGCTTGCTGGACCGAGAGAACGGTGAAGAAAAGGAGAGATTGTCTTCTTTCTGTTCATGCATCGATAAAGATCCGACCTCCTTTTTGAGGGGATCTTTTTACTTCCTTTTCTCGTGTTTTTGAGCGGTGGCGTTGGGTTGACAGGGGTTTCGTTGGACGTGTCGCTAGACGTGGGGATGCCATTCGATCGGAGGGCTTATGAATGAGATTGTGGACTGGGCACACAAGACAGGAATCATGTTCAGTAGGAATAGGAATAGGAATGTACAGCATGTACTTTTTTTTAAAAAAAAAAAAAAAGAAAGAAAGAAAGGCCACGGCGCCATGGAACCCCGTCATGAGACTAACAAGACAGGGCATAGGGAATTCCTTCATTTCCATCGAACATATGGCAGAGCAAAAAGAACTATGTACAAAAGGGATTATTAGGTATTAGAGAATTTTCCAGCGACGGGGTTCGTGCCCTTTCACGTCACTTGATGCAAGCTCAAAAGGGTTCAGCAACCCTCTCAGCCGTAGCAGGCACTCGCTACTACAACAAGATCATTTCGCGACTAACACATTTCACCGAATGGGCACCTGATGCTCAAATTTGAGCCACGGGCAGGCGAGCAACGTGGAAGAAGCCATTCTCCCACCTGCCACAATCTCCGTCCCTCCGAGAAAGTTGCAGTGGGATACTCGGTTGCTGAAGTCGAGATGGACAGACTTCTCGTGGTCACGGGTGTCGCAACAAATATGTTTTCATAGCTCCTCGTTTCGTCATCGGACTAATTAGACCACGTGCAGGGTTCAGATCGTACAGAAAGACGGCGGACTCTGCATCGACTACCCCCGTCGCTCAAAACAGCCACACGTAGAAGAACAGCAAGAACACAGCGGTGAAAAAGCCCAGCCAGACTTTCCAACTGATCCCCGTTCGCTCGGCCATGCGAAGCATACGGGTCATATTCCCGCGAAGTCGGACACGGGTGCTTTCAAAAGAATTTTCAAGGGTGTTGAGGTAGGATGTATCGCGGATCTCGTCGCCGATTGCTATCGTCATCTAGAGAGTGGTTGGCAAACGAGTCAGTCTTGGTATTTTAGGTCTTTAAGGGGGGGGGGAGTGCTCTCAGTGACACATACATCTTTCAACATCTTCACTTTGGCTGTAATTCCTTCAACCTCGGCATCATTCTGAGACTCGAGTGATGATAGTACCGCGTCCGAATAGTGGCCCCTTTGTAATTTGATGACAACAGTTAGATCTTTCAACAGGGAGGCCGGAGAGAGGGGGGTGGAATGGAAAGTCCTCTCGTTTGTACAATATCTGGCCCTTGATCGCAACTCTTCAGACATACTTCTTATCCGGTGTTACACTGCGAAAACTGGCACTGCCATTGGTACCAGGGTACGCGCTGACTGCTGGGCCAGCGTATCCTCCATATCCGTATCCGCCTACCGACGCAGGAGATCTGCTCGCCGGGCGGGAATCGCCGCCGCCATACGAGTCGAATAAGGAGGAGGACGAGCGTGGGTCTCGTTGACGTGGGAATCTGTTGATCGAATGGCGAGATGCAGTCAAAAGTCAGCCTTGTGGATTTTGGAGAGGGGAAATAGGGGGGTGTGTGGTCCGCAAGCGTATATTGCACAGTTGGTGCAACATCCATCCATGTACAGTTTGTCATCGAGAGTGCGACTGCGACTGCGATTCTTCAAAAGGGAAGGGAGGAATCGAACAAGTCAAACTATACCTACCGTGAAGCCATCGAGTCGATTCTCCCACAATAAGCCCGGCTGATCTCAAAATCGGAACACGATCACTCAGAATATCGCACCAGTTCAATGGAGTGCAATAAGAACCATATCAATCCAAAGAAGGTGGGGGCGTCTCTCTCTCTCTCTCTCTTTCGGCGTCTCTTTTTTATTATAGTGTTCTCCTCTTTATCAGTGAGCCGGGACCATTATGTTGAGGTCCGACGAGGGTGGAAACTGGAGACGAAAGAAGCTTAGTTGGTCTCTCTCTCGGAGTATCCAGTTGCAGTTGGGCTCTTTGAATGTTTGCGGAGACGGTCGACAAATGAAGGTGGTCCGAGCGTCTTCGGAAAGGGCGAGACCAACTGTGTTGCACGTGATGGTGGATGAGTGACTGCTAGCTGGTACCATAAGCTAGCTACTAAAATAATGAAGAGTCCAGCCTTCGAGGGCGAGTAGTTCGCTGTAGGTGTCAAGATATAAGGGTACAGTACAGGACTTGCGGCGCATTCGGTGAGATGGCATATTTGTCAGATTTTTCGTAAATAAAAGGCTCGGCTCGCTCTCTTGGCGCTGTTGGCTTCTTGCATCGAACTAGTAGATCGGATCCCGTACGAGACACTAGAGCCTCATACAGTACTCCTCTGGTAGTAGTTGACTATCGAGTCTGAGGAGACAAACAGTTCAAAGAGACCCACTCCTGCCCTTCCATGTATCGACAAAGGCAGCTGTCCTGATGCATCTCAAGCTCCGTCCACCATGCGGGCTAGTCCATAGAACCATTGTCGGCATTGCGGAGTGACTCTTTTTTCGATCAATGTCACTTTTTTGTATTCGTGACTCGATACCGCGTCCATGATATGTCTTTTCAAATCTACCTAGGAAAGGAGAGCAATACTGGGGGTGATTTACATCCCATGGTTTCACCAACTTGTTGACCCAAACCGACCACCCTAAAAAAAAAGAAGCAGAAAAAAAACAATTAGGCTTCATTGAATCATAGTCGTCGCTGCATAGATGACGCAAGCTCAAATTCTCATCTCACATAGTAGCCAGATGCCATCGACCCTCCGTTTTGAACCCATAGAGAAACTGATAAGAAATAGGCTACACCCTTCAACTCGCCAGAGAGCGTCTGAAGAAGCAAAAAGAAAGAGAAGCAGAAAATAAAGGACGATCAATGAACAATTGCCCATCTTTCACTCCTTATCCGAATTCTGCGTTCGAAGCAAAGGGTCCAGAAACCGGCCACCCCATTGGAAAGGGGGGGGGGGGGGGGGGGGGGGGGAACAAAGAGTCTTTAGTCGCGCATCTGATCATCATCAGCTCCACCCTGGTAGTCCTCATCGTCGTCCTCGTCATCATCCATATCGTCGGTCTTGTTGCGCACTTCCTCCCAGTTGATGTTCTTGCCACGGGTGCGACGACCGCTGCTGATGATGTTGGACTCGGAGATGGGCTCCAGGCTATCGTCGGCTTCCTCTTCGTCTGCGTGGTTAGAGTCCGAGTTAGTCAAGAATACTTTCACGGTGTGGTGACTCCCATCATCGTCGACGGGCAATAAGACGGGTCTAGTTGGGCGCTTTGCTTGGCATAAGCGAGGGTGGAGAGCACAATGCGCTCCACGAGATAAAGGAGCCACGTCACGGTATCATGGAGAGTTGAAAAGGGCGTCTACATACCGACCTCGACCTGTCGCAAGAAGTTAGTTTCATCATGTCATCTCTCTCTCCAAGTCGAGTCATTGTCCTCGACCAACTCTACCGAGCACAAGGTCGACGCACCATTTCTTCACCATTGTCAGATTCCGAGTCGCTGTCATCCTCCATACTCATGTCGGGGTCCTGGGCCTTGCCCTTGCCCTTGTCGGCGTAGGCGGCCTCGGTGGTAGCTGTGGCGGAGGAGTTGTTGGTAGTGGCGTGGTCACCCATTGTGAAGAAACTGGGAGGATGCAGGGGGATCTGATGAGCGAGAGAATGTGGAGTCGGAAATGTTTTTGACAGGATGGAGGTCCGGGAGAGAAAGAGAAGAAAGGAGAGGAAGGTCGTGCGGTGGGAAGTAGGAATTTCAGAAACAAGAGACGGTCTGCAAGGTGGTTTGGCGGGGGGAGCTTTCCAACAAAAACAACCGGCAGCAAGGGACGGTTCTCACGGGATCCGCAGAGGTGATTCGTCGTGGTGGGGCGACCCTCAGCTCGCGCTGGCCGTCGTGGGACTCGAGTTTCGACGAGGGCATCGGGGCATGGAAGAATACCTCTTGATGAGGGATAGGTCCGGTAGTTGATCATATTACTGATCCTCTCATTGGGAGTCAAGGTATTCAGGAAGGTGACCGTGGCTTAAGGGATGTTGTGGGGTGTGTTTTGAGACGAGTCCAGAGTGCTCTGTCCGAGTGAGGTTCATTGTTGGCATATACTATTATCACCATTATTGGGCGAATGGAAAAACTACGTGTACCAGCCATCGTTCAGTCATGAAGATTCATCGCCATCGTCGAGAGCGTCCATCCGCTCTACCACTTCTTCAAGGCAAAGCATCGCTCCACCGAGTCACCATTGTTCCCCCACCAGGCGGGCATGGAAACCTGCTTGCCCGCACCAAAGAAGAAGAAGATCAACAGCATGTTCAGGTTGAAGCCGGCATCAAAGGCCGCCGCGACCAGATAGTTGTACCGCTTCCACACCTCAAAGTGCTTCCGATAAGCCCAGTACATCACAATGTATCCGCCAATCAGGGCAGAGGTGTATCCGGTGCTGACATTACCGTAGAACACAGCAAGACCGCCAAAGAAGATACTGACATTCCACAGGTCAATGCGCAGGCGGGGGAAGCATCGGTGCAGGACGTAGAGGATGGGCGGGATGACCGCGCCCACCAGGAAGGACCAGGGCAGGGGAGCCATCTCGGCTTCGGCGAAAAGGCGCTTGGGGCCAAGAATGGCATATTGAATCCCCATCGTGTTTGAGTTGCGCAGGCTTTGCCCCGTCCACTGGTTGAGCGGGTCGGCCTTTTTGCCGGTGATGAAATCACCCTTGGTGTCCATGATCCATCGAATGACCGCGTAGTTGATCGGCACACCCATGCAGGTGCCAAAGATCTGAGAGAAGAAGATCTCCCGCGGCGGGATGTGCATGTAGTGTCCAATCTTCTGGTCCTGCAACATGTACTGCGCCCGATACCACGCGTCGCCGGCGATGGCGCCATACACCGAGGGTCCACAGGGATGCTGATGCGTCGAGCCGGCCTTGGTGTGGACCATGTATCCATACATGAGCTCATTGAACGAGCCTGTGGCCAGTTGGTAGTTGGAGATGGCATAGAGCCACGCGAACGGGATGATGAACACAGCGGCGCTGGCCAAGGCGACAAAGAGAGTCCAGATGGGAATGAACAGATACCCGCATGCAATGCTCACAATCAGGGTGAGGAACCCGGCCAGGAACAGGGCCAGATACCACCACTGGGGAATCTCCTTGTACTGTCGCTGGATCACATTGAGTCGATCGTGGTAGGCGTAGTGAATACCTCGACCCTGGCCCTGGTCAGCGGTGGAAGTTCCGGCGGCCTGGGCGGCCTTGGTCGCCTTGCGAGTCTCCCACACTTTCCGCAGGTTCGCGCTGATTTGGGAGAACCCAAACGTGGCAATCCAGGTGATGGCCGCGGGGAGCTTGGCGTAGTCGAAGAAAGTCGCCCACACATTCTGCATTCCCATATACATGGGGCCGTACTGCTCGTAGGCGGTCTGATTGAGGTGAAAGTCTGGCGTCAACACCTTGGTCGTCGGGTAGGTCGTTCCATTGCCCAGCATAAGAGTGTTGGTCATGATGCCATGCTTGAACGACCCGAGGTTGCCCCATTTCGCGGCCGGAATGAGGACCCAACAGTTAAAGGCAAAGGCCAAGAAGAGAATCACTTGCGTCCACCACGGAGTCAACATGATGGAGGATCCATTCCAGTTGATGTTCGACCAATCCAAGGAGAGGTTGAGAAACCCCATTCCCCCCAGGCCCGATCCGATAAAATTGGCCACTGGGTTGCGTGGCGCAACCCAGCAGAGAAAGGCGAGCGAGGAGGTGAAGGGAAACACGTACTCGGGAAGGAACTGCCACAGCGTCATTCCCAAAAGCGCAAAGAAGAAGACCTTCATCTGGCGCTTGGCCAGGCGAGACGAGTTGTCCGTCTTGCGGAAGGTCTCGAAGAGAGTGGTCTGCATCAAGGCCTGTGGCCAGATGTACTCGGGATCGGGCAAGAGGATGTTTCGGGCCAGAGCCGCGAAAGCGTATCCGATCCAGACAATCGCCAGCATGAAGAAGATCGCCACCGCCGGGGGGATACGATATCCGTACCACAGCTCGGCCAAGACAATGGGGGCGTATCCCAGGTTGTAGGTCGCCCCAGAAGCCGCAGTCACCGTGACCAGCACGTGTTCCTTGATGCTCCACGCACCCGGATTCAAGCTGAATCCCCAGTTGGTGCCCGGGACGCGAACCGTCCACGTCGGGAGGGTTCGTGCCAGGAAATGACCAGCATAGTGACACGCGATCTGGACAAAGAAAACCGAGTAGGGGGCCTTGGTGGTTCGGAAATAGCTCATCTGCGAGAGGAATGCGCCGGGAATGACAAAGAGCGCCGACAAGACAAAGTAGCGGAACGTGATGGTGGGAAGCGTAGGATCGTCAGTCAGGTTGATCAATTGGCGCACCTGCAACGGCAAGGCGGCGATCTCGGGATTGTCGTGGCTCTCGTGCTCAATGGCCGCTGTCTCATCGAGCACTTTGATCTTTTCCTCGTCCACGGTGGTGCCATCCAACTTGTCAATCACCGGCACCGGCACTTCGACATGATCCTCCGTGACGATCACAGTGGTCTCTCCTTCCTGTCGGGGCCCCAACCGACCTTTACGTTTGAAGATATCTGAAATCGCCATTTTTCGGACGATAGTTGCGGGATCCCAGACTACTGCGAGTCTCCAGATCGCTGTTTCACCGGCCACTGGATGTTACACGACGATAGGACCGACACGGATGGAATGGGAGATCACAGAGGGAATATGAAAGAAAGAAGAAGGGCGGGTCAGATCTTTTTTTCTCATTTATCAATGATCGAAAAAATTCCCCCTCCTTCAAATTCCCCTGCGCTGCCCTGCATGGCCAGAAGTATGATGTGCGAATCCATTTTCACGTCGCCATCGTGAGTAAGAGCGAAGAATGCCCGAAGGCCGTGTCGAGACTTCGGAAATCTCGATGGAACCAATCGAACGGCTGCATCCACGGTTCCATTCCAGTTGGATTGGAGGAAGTACTCGGCCCGAAGAGGCGTCTCCGGCGGGCATGATGAGATACCAAGCAACCACCGATCCAAAAGCTTGAAGAGCTTAGATGGCACTGAAAGGATTAGAGTTTGTGAGCCAGTCAGAATGGGCGCCGATGGCGTTATCAGTCCGGTGCGCCCAGGGACGGTTAGTGCCGCCGGCAGTGGACGTCTCCACTGCCTGAACGAGGGAACTCAGTCCGATCTTTGAGGTGTGTGATCCAGGATGCTTGAGTTTTAGTGTGTCACTGGCGGGTTTGATTTGTCACATTTCCATCTGGAAAGAAGAGGCAAGTCGGATCCTAGTTTGTGTCGCATCGATATGTCCAGTGTGGGGTTGTTCGATTGGGTGAGGCCACTCATGGACCTCTGCGGGCGAAGGTCACGAGTCAGAACTCCGGAAGGGTCGTAACAATCCTATCGCACAGTTCCTGCAAAGGGAGGACTCGCAGGAGAGGCTTTCGGAAGTTTGCCGTCACTGCATCAATGCTGTGATTTCTCGGTTCAGGTGGTTTGTTTTTTTCTTTTTTGTTCTATATTTGACTTTCAGATCTTTCGTGTTCCTCGTCTTTTTTGGACTTTCTCCACCGGGCTCCGCTCAACAACAGGAGCCGGATTTCTGTCAAGCGCGGCGGGCCATCAAGAACCATCACTACATATGGACGCCTGCAACATCGTCATGTACTGATGTCGATAAACCGTATCGAATTCGTATTGCATTTTCAACAAGAGACGAGGGCGCAGCGTGCTCCACATCTTCTTGGCTAGCCGATTCGGGCCTTCAATGATCGATAGGGCTTTGGATGGATTCGGACTTGGGTACTTTCTAGTCTCACGCGGACCTACCTAGGAGGGGGTAAGACAGCTCAAGTGGGAGTAAGCTATGTAAATTCTAGCTTCCTATCCTCTACAGTGTTCCAGGACAGTGGACACTGTCCACTGGATACTCTCTGGACCATCTCGTTGACCAGGGATCCCAGCAACATAACTTTCGGGGTATGAATATAGTGATAAGATTGGGTCTAAATTAGTTACACAGTGCCGTCTGGACATTCTTACAGATTTGATGATTCAGTGGCTCACTTCCATTTTCATGGTACTCTTCCGTCGGCCACGTTTTGCCTCTCATCTTTCCCCTGGATTTTCCCACGTGGAGCGCAGCCATGATCTTTGCTCCTGTCCCGAGCCGTTGTGGATATATCTTCCCTAGCGAGCAGAACAACGTAAGCAAAATGATACAGAGATACCTCCCACCCAATGCCTGGACTTTTCCGAGGATCAGGAGATGCTGATACTGCCCATCAGCCGATCAATCAAAATCTTCTGAAACAATCAGCTCTTTGTAAGAGGACAGGTGGGCCTATCATCATTAAAAAAAGCTCGGTAGTAATCTTGGCCACGATAACTTCAGCAAGTACTCGGCCTCGGAGAAACGCTCCTGGCTCGCGATGGTACACTGCTCGAAAGTTCTGCGCGGCATCCACTCCACGGTCTTTCGGCTCAACTTCTACTAAGCCGAGTTGCCTCGCCACTGGAGATCCCCTGGTGTGGCAATTCAAAGTACGCATTCAGTGTAGTAGAGATCTTCAAAACTCGAGCTCTTTGTGGGTACTGTAAGAATCAGGGTTGTTCCGTGCAATCCATCTTCCGAGTGGGTACCATCGAAGGAGTATGTTGTAGGTAGCCCTGTCAATGGCACAATACCTGGAAAATCAGATGGCATACCTTTTTCTGATTTTGATTCTTCAGCAACCTTGAAGCATCTTTTGCCCTGAACCGCAACATGAAGGAGTGACAACCTCAGGTACGCATTAATGCACCGGTTTTCTGATTTTGTATTATCTATCTCTCACAGGTTGAAAGGTGGACTACCTCAATACGATCCCTCTCTATGCGAAAACAATCCCAAAGCTAGATCCCCGGCCCCCATGTGTATCGCCTACACTTGGCCACATGCCAAGAACTTTAGGGACTTCCGGCCGTTGGGATTATCAGAATGATCAAACATGGTTGGCACGATGAATTTGAATAGGAGAAGAAGGCCTATGAGAGATTGCAACGCCCTTCAGGATCCATGATACCCACCTTTTGGGGCCAAGGGGACGTTCAACAGCACCCTCTATCATCATCATTTCCGAGGTGATTGGAGATCCACTCCAAGACCTTGCTCATAGCGGGGGTCCCTACAATTGCATTGGAATGGCTTCGACGTCCGCTCAGAAAGGTTCTGGGGCTGTTGCATTCGTGCGCAGCAGAGTATCTGGACCAGTGACCGGACAAATCTGGTCAGTGCGAGACGGGACAGGCCATGATTGTTGATTTGGAGCACGTAGAGTATCCACCGATCCTTGAAGATTGGAAAGAAAGTATGAATGGTGGCGGTGTGGGTTCTCTGTGATGTCTTTTCAGCGACATCAGAGAACAGGTGAACGCGGAGTCCGTACCGAAGAGTAAGCTTATGCCTAAAGTAGGTCTATGTCAGCCGTGGGTGGCCTGAGCGCCGGGGCCAAAAAAAAAGAGGAAGAAAAAAAACCAAAGTTGATTGCCCACTGATCAAGGCTGCAACACACGTGAGCGTTGCACGTGGGATTGTTTGGAAATGGATTGTGCGCATAACGCTGGGGGCGCATTATGACCCTTGGGAGGTCTGGCGATCGGCTGATCGAAAAACACAGAGAAGGAGAGACAAAGTCCATGCAATCATTATGACGCCGGAAAGAAGCTGTACCGTCACAATACACCATTCTGCGGCCCTGTCTGCCGATGTGGAACTGCCCAACTGCATTCAGATCGTAAGAATAGCCTGTTATTTACCGTGGCATACGGTATTGTCATTCGCTGGCAAAGTCTTCTTTGGGAGGGCAAAAGTCTTCCCATCATTCATCCCACCATCGATTACATCATCTCCTGCCCCGCCAAAAAAATATTTCCTTCGAACATCAAACCATCTGAATAGAAAGTTGAGCTCTCCGACAGCAATTGAGCCGCTTTGCGTAGGATCTCAAACCATCTCGTAGCTTCTTGCAATCAAAGGTATCCACTAGATCCCTCTGGAAGGGCCGGGGAGTCTCCTGAAAGACTCAATGTGTCAGTTGCTGGGGCAAAGAAGGCCATGGAACCGGATGGATGCTCGTGGAAGCTCCCCTGCTAGAAGCTTCTGAGCAATACACCGCTCAGTATATAGAAGGATTTCGCTACCCAGACTCTGACCAGTCTTTCTTCTTCCTCCCAGATTTCAATCAAGTTTTTAATCCTCCTTCTACCTCCACAACACTTTCTCCTCTACTACATCTACACAGAGAGAGAGATCCTTTACGAGTTTTCTTGTTTTCACGACCACACAAAAGTTCTCCCTCCTTTTTTCCTCTCCTCTACATAAACACACACATTCATCATGGCCCCCGCCGTCGGTATTGACTTGGGTACCACCTACTCCTGTGTGGGTGTGTTCCGTGATGACCGCATTGAGATCATTGCCAACGACCAGGGTAACCGTACTACTCCCTCTTTCGTTGCCTTCACCGACACCGAGCGTCTCATCGGTGATGCCGCCAAGAACCAGGTTGCCATGAACCCTCACAACACCGTCTTCGATGCCAAGCGTCTTATTGGTCGTCGTTTTGAGGATGCTGAGGTTCAGGCCGATATGAAGCACTGGCCCTTCAAGGTCGTTGAGAAGGCCACCAAGCCCATCATCGAGGTCGAGTTCAAGGGTGAGAGCAAGCAGTTCACCCCCGAGGAGATCTCTGCCATGATCCTCGTCAAGATGCGTGAGACCGCTGAGGCCTACCTCGGTGGCACCGTCAACAACGCTGTCATCACTGTCCCCGCCTACTTCAACGACTCCCAGCGTCAGGCTACCAAGGACGCCGGTCTCATTGCCGGTCTTAACGTCCTCCGTATCATCAACGAGCCCACTGCCGCCGCTATTGCCTACGGTCTTGACAAGAAGGTTGAGGGTGAGCGCAACGTCCTCATCTTCGATCTTGGTGGTGGTACCTTCGATGTGTCCCTCCTGACCATCGAGGAGGGTATCTTCGAGGTCAAGTCCACTGCCGGTGACACTCACCTGGGTGGTGAGGACTTTGACAACCGTCTCGTCAACCACTTCGTCAACGAGTTCAAGCGTAAGCACAAGAAGGACCTGACCACCAACGCTCGTGCCCTCCGCCGTCTCCGCACTGCTTGCGAGCGTGCCAAGCGTACCCTCTCTTCCGCTGCCCAGACCTCCATCGAGATCGACTCTCTCTTCGAGGGTATCGACTTCTACACCTCCATCACCCGTGCCCGTTTCGAGGAGCTCTGCCAGGACCTCTTCCGCTCCACCATGGAGCCCGTCGAGCGTGTCCTCCGTGACGCCAAGATCGACAAGGCCTCTGTCCACGAGATTGTCCTCGTCGGTGGTTCCACCCGTATTCCCAAGATCCAGAAGCTCGTCTCCGATTTCTTCAACAAGGATGCCAACAAGTCCATCAACCCCGATGAGGCTGTTGCCTACGGTGCTGCCGTCCAGGCCGCTATCCTGTCTGGTGACACTTCCTCCAAGTCCACTAACGAGATCCTCCTGCTCGACGTTGCTCCCCTGTCTCTCGGTATCGAGACCGCTGGTGGTGTCATGACTCCTCTGATCAAGCGCAACACCACCATCCCCACCAAGAAGTCCGAGACCTTCTCCACCTACTCTGACAACCAGCCCGGTGTCCTGATCCAGGTGTTCGAGGGTGAGCGTGCCCGCACCAAGGACAACAACCTGCTCGGCAAGTTCGAGCTTACCGGCATTCCCCCCGCCCCCCGTGGTGTTCCCCAGATCGAGGTCGTTTTCGATCTTGATGCCAACGGAATCATGAACGTCTCCGCCGTCGAGAAGGGCACTGGTAAGACCAACAAGATTACCATCACCAACGACAAGGGCCGTCTGTCCAAGGAGGAGATTGAGCGCATGCTGTCCGAGGCTGAGAAGTACAAGGCCGAGGACGAGGCTGAGGCTGGCCGTATCCAGGCTAAGAACGGTCTCGAGTCCTACGCCTATTCCCTCAAGAACACTCTCTCTGAGGGCAAGCTCCAGATCTCCGAGGATGACAAGAAGAAGGTTGAGGACAAGATCAACGAGGTCATCTCTTGGCTCGACAACAACCAGACCGCCGAGAAGGACGAGTACGAGTCCCAGCAGAAGGAGCTTGAGGGTGTTGCCAACCCCATCATCTCCGCTGCCTATGGTGGTGCCGCTCCCGGTGGCGCCCCCGGCGGTGCTGCTCCCCGCCCCGCTGACGATGTTGAGGAGAAGCCCGAGGAGCTTGACTAAACGTCTCGCCCTGAAATGGTTTTCTGATGCATCGAAGCACTTCTTATTGCCCTTTTGACCCTTTGACAACACATGAGAATTTTTTCTTTCCCTTGTCATGGAATTCTTCGTTGACTCTGGGAAATTTGGCTAATTGGGCTTGTGATTAATCTTTTTTATTTTTCATGCCTTGTTTTACGACTTATGGGATATTCGAGTTTTCATTTTTACCCCTTTTCGCTTTGTTCTCACTTTTTTTTGTGATTCCTGATTGCATAGATACAAGGTTATCTCCCCACTGGTGATTTAAAAATTTTCATCCCAGTGACAATCAAAAATATTTTAATTCAACCTTTGGTCTCCTCTTCTATAAATAAAGTAAACCGGTACAACGTGCAAGGGTAGTATCCACCACACAGACCGCTACCCAGTGCGCATCAAGCTCTACCTGTCATTCATGGTAGTAGACATAGCTAGACCTTTTCCAACCACATCGCCAGCGTCTGGAATACCTTAGCCCTGGTCCCTATCTCGATTCTCGAGCAGCTCGAAACTCCTTCCAAGTACATTAGAGACACAGTACTCATCAATCCATCTATCCGCTCACTCCCTTGGCAAATCCACTATTTATAACTTGACCTCCAATATATAGCCATGTGTTAAATACACAAAGAGTGGGAAGCTGGGCATCCGCACTATATCCTTCTCCAGAATGTCCATTCCCCAGTTGTATTCCTCTTGGGAACGTCAATTAGTCAGGTACCCCGGTACAAAATCGATCTTACTCGACAGATGTTCGAATTCTGAATACACCCTTTGGAGATATGAGTGAATCTTAACCTAAGTAGGTTAGGTCAGGTGGACCAATTGAACAATTGGAGGTCGACATCGGTATATCGGGAGTAGGTAACCTTACTTTCCTTAGGTGTGTACACCTTCTGATCTATCAGAGATCGAGTACTCTACGTGACTCCCCCGCCGTCTACTCTCTACTACCTACCTATGCCCAGTCCAGTAGAAGTACCATCAACATGGTCAATCATCAAAAGGGTTTCAAAAGTCCCAATTTTCCACCAAACGCCATGTGGCAAGGGACCTTTGTCAAAAAAAAAAAAAGAATATATTATGCTCTTCCTGCCTCCTTTTCTTCCTTTTTCATCACTCGTATCCAGGGTCCCCTCCTGACTTGCCCACTTCCCTCCTTGGAAAAGAAGCACAGAAAGTCGTCCTAGTGATGATGATAAACATAACCACAGTACCAACGACACCACCAATCTCCAGCTCAAAAAACCCCGTCACAGATCTTGAAAATCCCCATTCCACCAGCGCTGCAAGCGCCGCTGACCCAATTGCACTACGGTGCCGTATCCAATCTCCGAGGCCTTGTCGGGGGTTTTCTCGATTTGATCGCGGCGGATGCGTGAGAATGCAGCGGCGATGCCCATGGTTAGGGCGAAGATGGGGTCGCCGACTCTGTGAGGTGGTCTGCGCGTTAGATTCTGGGATAGATGGGGATGGGGATGGAAGTTAGAGGTCGTTGGATGTGTATAGGTGGAAGTGTATAAGGGGTTGGACTGGTGTATGTGCAGGTCGGTGGGAAAGGGAAAAGGTAGAAAGCTGGGAGCTTAGGAGCTGGGAGGGGGGAGGGAGTGTTTGCGATAGAGGAAAGTGAAGAGAGGGTGTTTCATGATGTGAATACGTCAATATTGACGCAGATGGAGGGGAGCTAGAGACAGAGACGGATTCAGAGCATCTCGTACCTGGACAAGAGATAGACGGCCATTGTGTCAATTGCGTGACTGGACAAACCACTCAGATCAGCCGGGTCCTTCTGGGAGAGTCGATGGCGATGGCGGAGAGAGCCGCATAATCACGTGATGCGACGCGCATACGGATGCGGAACCGGGGGGTTTTTGCAGTGCGGAGGAAATGAGTTGCGACGACTGGGGAATGGAGGTGAATTTGGATTGTTTACTTGGAGGATGAGGGTTGGTACCTCTCGAGAATGACCAATTTCAAATCAGGATTGGAAATGGTACCATGATCATGCAGAAAAAACAATATTCGTCGCTTTCTTCATTTCTCACAAGACATCATCACTCGATAAAATAAACAAGATCTAATGGGAAAAAGGGGGCGGGCCAAAAAAAAGATACACAAGCAGTCCAAGGAAAAGGATAGGTCATGAATATCATGAGAGACCACACCAGAAACGAAGACGCCGGAAGAAGAGGGAGATGAAAATAATGAAGTATGATCGGAGAAGTGATGCCACGAAACTGAAAAAAGGGGGAGGAAGGGGGAGAGTATTTTCCGAAGATGAACGCCGCGGCTGCTGAGAGGGAGAGGTGAAGAGTGTGTCACCCATCTTGACCCCCAATCTATTGATATTAAAATGGTTCACTGTTTTCGTGTTTCTTTTTTTCCCGGTTTCTGTGTTCACACACAAAAAGCAAAAAACCGACTTCAGCGCTTTTATACAACCTGGCCAAAGGCTGGGATCAGAGTCTGGGCGAGCCAGAAGCTGAACACCAGCTTGGGACCAGTCATCAGAAGCTTGGGGGTCAGACCCTTGAAGAAGGACGGGAAGCCCTCATTCTTCATCATGTTGGAGACAATCCGGAAGCCGGACTCGGGGTTCTCGAAGTTGCGGTTTTGGATGCGGGTCTTGATCACGTCGAGAGGAGCGGAGACGACCAACGAGGCGCTAGCACCGCAGACGGAGGCAACAAAGTTCTGGGACCAGCTGGCCTTGTTGTAATCCTTGAGGCTGTAGATGTACTCCTTGGCGAAGGCAGAACCACCGAAGAGCTAGCGTCAAGGCAAAAAAAAAAGATTCAGGATTAGCGCGTGCAACAGGTCAATCGGATGGTGACAGGCATGGAAAAAGAGCTTACAGCAAAGGATCCGGGGGCGTTACGGGCGGCGGTCCAACCGGCACCACGGTAAAGACCCATACCCTCATCGGAAATGATCTTGAACAGACCACGGCCGCGGAAGGCCTCGGGGTTGGTCTGACGCTTGATCTTCAGGACATCCAGGGGCAGAAGGACAATTTCTCCGATACCGATCAAACTAGCACTCATGGTTAGTGCCAGCTTCCAACAGCGTGCGTTCCTCATTGGGTTGTCCCTCCTCTGGAGAGATCTATGACTCACCTGCCAGCAGTCGCGTGCATGATAGCCTTGCCATTGCCCTTTCCGAATGCGTTATCAAAGGCGGCACCGTGGTGCTGAGCCAGGTAGTCACGGGCGAAGGGCTGACCACCATACTTGTAGATACGCTGAAGGACCTATTACACCGACAGACACCAAATTAGTGACCTGGATCACCATGAGAACCCGTCGCGCCATTGTGGGGGGATTTTTTTACCTTGTATCCAGCGGCGTATCCCAGACCGGGGAACAGGGAAGTGAACTTGCGGCCAACGGCAGCATCGGCGTACTCCCGGAAGACGACCTTGTTGAACTCGGACGCGGAGGAGATCTGGGCATCAATTCAAGTCAGCCGCCCCATTCCATGCGCAAACAACGATCTTCCCCGTCCTGTTCACACCGAATACGTACTCGGGTCTGGTTGCTCATCAAACGTTTCGCCGTGGTATCAACCTGTAAAGGGGTTAGGTGATGCGATGATATGTGTTTTTTGGAGATCAATTGAGTCATACGGGATGGAAGACCATCAGCTCGGCGATACCAGCACAGCCTGAGGAAATTCAATGCAATTAGCAACCGTGCACAGAATATCTCTCTGTTTCAACCTGTCGCCATTCTGCATCTTTTCTTCCCTCCTTCTCCCCCCGTTTCTCGCGCGTGCGCTCTGACGGGAATGAACGTGTGTTGATCTTACCAGAACCAAGCAGACGAGCGGTGGCAGACTCCTTCTTGGCGTCCTTGGAGGCGGCGCCAGCACCGGCTTGAGCAATAGCAGGAGACATTGTGCTGTTTATTTTCGGGTGAAGGATGAGGGATGGAGAGGTAGGAAGAGAAGCGAACAGCCAAAAAAAAAAAGGACCCAGAGACAATTGACGTACAAGAAACACGAGATCTCCCCAGGAACGAAGGGAAACATGTGCCTGAAAATTTTATCGGAACGACTCGGGTGGGCCGCTAGTCCCCATTGGGATCCGGCGTCGGAGCTCAGCCGTGGATGCTCACGAGTCATCGTCAAGTACTCTCCCATAGTCGGATGGCGTGGGAGGTACCTCCCCATTGATCTTACTGATAAGCCCAGTCATCACCCGTCGACGATAAGACCGGCCCCTTGGCGGAAGTCCAGCGGGTCTCTAACACGCAGTCCGGACTCGACTTGTGGTTGAATGGATTCGTTACGCATGCATGACTGCATCTCATCATCACCTAAAACAACACATAGGATACCTTGTACCAGACATTTGAAGCTGTCCATGATAGACTGTGATATTGATACTAGAGAGGAAAACATGTCCTGTTCCCTTTCTACTGTTTGGATCTTACGAGGCGCTAGCGGGTGCTCACCCGCTGCACAGTGAGAAAGTCGGGGGGGGGGTATGGGGAGGATCTCTGCGGCGCATATTGTATCCTGAATCCCAATCACCAAACGACCTTACTCAACAGGCTACATATATCAGTCCATCATGTCGCCATGAGCATCATCGGCCGGTGCAGTGTGCCTCTGCACTCAGTATCAGCTTCATCATCACCGCCACCACCACAGGCATCACTTGAATAAGTCTATTGCCTCAGGCAACCACACCTCTACTCGACGCACATGGACGCGACACAAACTCCACAGCCATCCGGCCTGCATCCACTCACCACCCAGTCTCTCCCCTCAACAGCCACACTCCCAGTCAATCGTCACCCAATCAGTCCCAGCGATAAACTTTGGTCGATATTAACTGCTCTGCACATCCTGGCCGCACCGATGTCATGATAGTCCGCACACACTTAATTGGAATGCCAACGTCCTCGACCAGCGCAATGACTCGTCATCATGCCACCGACGTCATCTAAGCCTCGCTGGTCAACATGGCACTGTATATATATATATATGAAATGATGCACACGGCCACCTGAGCCACGCTTGAGTAGATCTATGAATTAAAAAAAAAAAACAACCTCCAGAACTTCTCAACTTGACATACACTCAGTCTACCTGAAGATCATTTTCATTATCAAATTTTCTCTACCATCTACCCTGGTTGATCGTCCTTCTTCTTCCAAAATGAGTTCCTCATCCTCCTCAAGCAACAACTTCAACCCTCTCGCCGGCAACAAAAAGCCCGAGGAGCAGAGACAAACCTACACCGAGTGGGCCAAGGAGACATACAATGATCAATATGAGAAATGGATGCCCTGGATGGAAGACCAATACCTGAAGTGGTTTGGCAAAGGTGACAACAAGGCTTCGTATGCCACAAAGGGTATGTTTCCACACCAACTCTCACACCCTCCAGAGTTGAACTATGAACTATAAGGTTCCTGGCATCTACGCAACCTTTCTCCCTTTGAACTCACATGGAAGAATTCCCCCAAGGCTAACCTTCCTTTTCCTTCCGTTCTTCGCTCGTTTCTATTAGATACCCTCTCCAACACCAAAGTCACTGGTATCAACCAAGTAGACCAGCTCCAAGATGACACCAACAATCTCATTGGCAACCAACTCGGTGAGAACGGACTCCTAAAGCCCGTGGGACAGTTCGTCTCCAAGGAAGGCATCAACCGTGCCGAGCGCAACGGCAAAGATGAATCTGGGTCCTACGCCGGTCCTGCATCTGGAGTATGGGAGAAGAGCAAAGAGGGTGCGGGTAATGTTGGCTCGGGGCTGGCATCGGGTGCGGAGTCCGCGTCGAATGCCACGATAGGCAATATCCCTGGTGTCAAGGGAATTATGGGGGGTGGTGAGAAGAAATGAGATAGTTTCGAAGCCTAGTGGAAGTTTGTTTTTGGTTTAGCCCTGGGGGATTGGAAGGAAGGCCTTTCTATGTACTTTTGCGTTGCTTTCGTGTCTCTTATATTCCTTGAAGAGAGAGAGAGAGGCTTAATCTAATGGTAGTGAACATGCAATCATGTTGAGACATCTGAATTACCGGATGTGGTTCCTGGAATTCTACCGCTATTCGATGAGCGTCCCGATGTGCTCTTTACTCTGTACACTGGGTTAGTTGTTGTGCGTTTCCTGGGCATGAAATATCCGCATTCGTCCAACTCCCATCTGTATCTGATTCCTGACCAGGTTAATGCTGCCTGGAATTATGGAGGCTGAGTCGGTGATATACCCATCATTGATATGATGGTGTGAAAAAGCATGCATTTTGGGGGGGGCTTTTTCAACCAACATGAAGGTTCTACCATTCTCGACGGCCATTCTTCAGACTCTCATGTTCTTGACGTATAACCTACCTACCTTTTCTACAAAATCCCCACAGTCAAATACAACACACACAAGACCAAGATACATATACATACCATGAATATTGAAACATCCTACTACAGCAATTATGTAGTAGGTACTGACCTACCGTAATGCTGTACTAATACTCCTACTTGATCTCCCATCTCTTCGGCCTCGGCTACATTTCTTCCATAAACAAGAGTGATACTAGTCTTTCCCCCTTGAGATATCGGGAGAGAAATACATACATACCTCGTCCATTCCATATTAATGATTCCATCACTCATGCTTCACGGTGAATAGAACCCCAAAGTAGTATGCAACTTACATACCCAATTTCCACCGTTCAAATTCAGTCACACCCGGGGATAAACACCGACCTCACCGCTGCTACTCACTCGAGCCGAGAGCTCGATCCCTCGTTTCAAGGACAAAGAGAGCACATTACATCAATCTGATCTGCCTTGGGAATGTGTTAACAGGGTGCTGAGCGTTACTGGAAATTATCACTCGAACCTTTTAACTTCCACCGCTAGCTCGGATGAGATGCAATCCAGATCAATACTCTTTCGAGCCCTGCCCGACAAAAAGGTATGAAAGTACAAGGGCGATGAGACCCATCGATCGCACTCAGTTACAGCATGGGGTCCATCCATACGGCTCAGCCCGTCATAAGTTTTCTCTGTGAAGAAACTGGATGGAACGCTAGGTGGTAATGTCTAAGCTAAGGATGGTGGCCTCGAACCTGAGGCTTTCTCATTCTTGCCCTTTTTTTTCTTGTTTTCTGCGCAAGGGGGACAGCACACAAGCACAGTGTCGGCACAAACACATGGGCCGGCATACCAACTTGGTAGGTGTCAAACTTCTGCACACGAAAATTCGGCATGCGAGAATGCCAACGCAAATTGGATCTATACTTCATGAGCGACATGTCGATTTGAAGCTATCGAGGACTAGCTGTGAATTTCCACCGACTTCCTGGGGACAGAAAAGCCCGCAGGCAGATACGACCAAGCCTAGATGAACTCAAATTAAGAAAAAAAAAAAGGAGAGAAACAAGTCATATACGAAACACCCAAAAACGCCCCATGCCCAAGTGGAACGGAAAAGGACGAGAGAGACATTCTGGGAGTATTGCTTATCCCGCCGGAGCCACTGAGGCCCCCGCAAAGAAAACCCATACTTCCCATTACGGCATCATAATACGAGGATCAGGCGACAAGTCAAGAAGGATGCAATGAGCCCTCACAGGTCACCAAAGGTGTTCTCGCCGGAGTATCTGGTGAAAGTCAAGAAAGTCAGTACGGTGTGTCCTTCCGAGCCCCATGGAGAAGAATAGAAACGATAGAAACGCCGTGAAAGAGAGAGAAGGGGAGGGTGAATAAAACGTACGTAATGTATAGAAACCCGTCCTCATCCTTGTGTTCTTCGTAAATGCTGCTCATCAGCGCAGCCGTTGGTGGTAGGACCTCATCGACAAAGATGAAGATGGCCTTCTCGGGAGAGAGCTTGATGCGCTTGCGGATCACATAGACAAACTGACCGACGGTCAAGTCGGCAGGAACAAGGTACTTCTTCTTGTCGATGGTTGCGATATCTGACTTCTCAACCTTTTCGCAGATCACCTGGAGGAAACGGACGGGCGGTTAGTTACCGGAAGGAGCGGTGAGGGGAAAGATAAGGCGGCAATCCTGGTCTCCGACCGCAGCTTCACGACACAAGCCGTCTTTGAAGCTGGTTGACCCCCTCTGTAAACATCATCATCCTATTACCGGTGAACACTTACTGGAATACGGTCGGCATATTTCTGGCGAATACGCTCGGCCTCAGCCTTGCGCTTCTCAAAGGGATGCTCGTCCTTGAACTTGGAACGCATGGTGATGGATTGATAAGCTGATAAGTAAAGCGGGTCTGGATGCGGAGCGAGATGAGGAGAGAGAGAGCCGGAAGGCGTGTTGTAGCTGAACGGAGATCAGGGATGCAGAAGAGAGGTGAAATCTGCAAGCTCTGGATGAAGATCGAGAGTTGGGCGCCGAAAGTCGATGATCGATGGAAGAGTAAAGTCGTCAGATAGCAGAAGGGGGAGGAGAAGGAGGATGACCGAAAGGTAGCCCCCGCTGACGTTACCGTAAAGATACAATCACACGAGGCGGTGAGTCACGGGCCTGGTTCACGTGGAACAGGTCACTTGCTGCTCGCGTTGACAGTGCCGTCAGTCAGTGGTAGGGTACAAAGGTGGAAGATGACCTTGGAACGATCAATGTCTTAACTGCCTCGGCCGCAGCTGACTGAGAGAGATATGGATCACCGTTCACTACCTTTATCGGTAACCGGCACTCAAGCTACTGATGGACGGAGGGAAGCTCCATCTCGATGGGCCCCGGATTTTGCCGCATCCTGCCTGGCCTGGCCTTACGGTACTGAGTACATTGACGAATCCTTCCTTCCTTTGCGCCGTCTCCTGGATTAGTAGTAGTATCTGGAGTAAATCTGACCGTTCGGACCTGGATCGAACCAGATTCAAATTGCTGGTGCTATCCTCGAGAGCCAGCGATCAGGTGAACCTACATTTCCGCACCCTTCTATAGAGCCCGGAGAGTCGCGACCGCCAGCTGACGAGCCAGATCTTGTTGCGGGCACCACCACCACGTAGCCTGAATCGGAATTAGCGTCATCAAGCCCCGATGTAGTTTAACAGGCTCCATGCGTGGTTGATGTTTATAGGTGGGTGACAAGAAGGCGAGGGGGGTAGGTATTACATGCATAACCTAATTCGCCCTTTGTAGTCGATGCTCGCAATCTCACGTCCTCGAGTGGGTGTGTGTGATCGTGGGTGGACAATACTGGTCCTCGAACTAGCATGTACGCGCAATGATCATGGTCCATACATGCTGGGGTCGGCATTTCGTTTCACCGTGATGAATCTGATCTCTTGAGGTGAAGTACTTGTCAGCCCTGATCGCAACTTACATATGCACACAATATTGTCTACATAGCTCCCGCATCTCTCAAGTGAACGAATGATCTACATTCAACGAGTCGAATGGTACAGCATGGGCCGCATTTGTGGATGAGACACCTGCCATGGTGGAACAATCGTCACCGAGGGACAAGGAACCTTAAAAGTTACCACCATACCTCGGTTATCAGGTCTGCGAGTTCAAGAAGAACGGTCCTGTGCATCCCCGGGAAATCTTTGGACTAGATCATCTCGCTTACCGACATAGCTTCCCGGAATTGATCCGACTGGGTCTGATTGGGCTTCGCACTTTGTGTTGAGATTTGCAGCGCATGGTAGTATAGCTGTGTGTTGCCCTCATACCTTCCAGTCTTTCACTTTGTCGGCTCTTCCCCCATCATGTCATTTTTTTCTTCTCAAATCCTCAAAAATTGATTGATTGATGCTTTGGAAGATATGCCTCGCAAGAATCCGTACGTCATTTCACTTCGCGCCGAGCAGAGACTCGGCCCACAGGAAAAGGAGATACAGACGTCTATGGGCAGGTCACATGCTCCGGAATCCGCTTGCCTTTTGATGCCTCTCTCACCTCTCGACTGAAACCCTTTCATTTCAACAGCGGCTTCAAACTTTCTCAAGCCTCAGCCCCGCAACCACACTCCCCCTCCATCATTGGGGACCCCAGGTTTGGTCGGGTCCTCAAATGGACGACCCCCTTTGGGCAAGAAGCTCTAGGGAACTAGCGGCGGCAAAAGTGAGACACATGGGTGTCTGATCACTCCCGCGAGTGGTCCCCTTGGACCGGGGCAAACCACCGACTCCGTCAAGCTTGAACGGTCAGTCGCCCGGGCGTTAGACTGACAGGCGGGACACACTCCCGCTCGACTCATTGGGCAGTCCATCGCGAGGACATGGTTCGGCTTGCCGGAACCTCCAGGAATCTGCCGTTGACACCGCGTGTGTTGTCTCTACCTGTGTTGCTCTGCCCACGACGATTACCTGTCCGGTCAGGGTGCATGAGGCTCTTCCAACTCATAGGGCGGCAGAAAGTGCCGTATCTGGCTCGGAAGCCCTGGACGATGGGTTCTCCCTCCGAGACAGCTCCGAGGAAAGGATCCGACTGCTTTTGCAGACATTCCGCGAGCCTGGTAACCCTGGTGGGTTCGTGTGGGGAGGAAGGTGCCGTGGTGCAGAAGGGGTTTGGCGTAAACTTGAGAAGGCAGAGTTTTCACGCTTCTTCACGTCCCAGTGTGAGATCTCTCGAACTTTGCTCCCTAGAACCCGCCAATCACCACCTGCCAGTCACGCGGCCCTCAACTGAAATCGTCTTGGGGACTGTCAACCCACCAATCAGTCTATGATGAAGCGCGGCTGTTCCCGTCGTCGCCCGTATGGCCATCTCAAATTGGAGTGCTACTATCGCCGTGTCTGTGCCTGTCTCAATGCACGGCTTCACATGATTACACTCTTCAATAACCTATCCACCAACTATCCCACATTTACCGACCTTGTCCAGTATCGAGGCTGTCGACTTTGAAATCTAGTGTCATTCCTTCTCCGTGCATGTCGAGAATGCACGCAAGCGCCGGTATCTAACAATCTAACGGATGGATAAGGAAAAAAAGGAACGCGCCTCCTCTCTCTACTTTTCTCAACTCTGGTGACGGGAAGATCCTGAACGATTGAAATCAATGGTTACCCATGGCCGCCGCTCCGCAAATCTGACATGTCTATCTGCGGCCACGTTTTTTTTTTCTTAATTTTTTTTTCGGTACAGCGGTGCCTGTCACCGGCTTGCGACTAAGCGTGATGGAAAACGCTCCCATGGGAAGGGAGAGAAGGGAGCAGATCAGGACTTTCAGGAGTGGCCCTGGCCGACGGAGTGGAACTGGGCCAAGATTCCAGGACCCGTTTGATAAAGCTCGAAAACCACGTCCGCTGGACAGGCGATTTGAACCAGTCTTTAAAGCCTCCAAAAATGTAATCGAGCTCCCCTGGGGGAAGGGCGGTGGCCCTCGGCGCACTGTAGTCGCGTGCCGGGGCATCATCGTCCTCCTGAACTGTTCCTTCCTTGCAGGACCATCAATGGCGGAGGCACTTGCTCAGGTAGAGACAGCGGATGGCGTCTGTCGCCTTTTTCGCCGCTCTCTCTCTCTCTGTTGTGTTCCAAGTGTCTCCCGTCGTCTCCGCGGAGATTTGGCCGGGCGGACCATGGAAATTCAGATGGTTGACGCACTCATGCCCATCGAGGAGAGTCCAAAGTCCAGGCCTAAGTGCCGGCGGAGGAGTCGTGAGCACATCGATCGCCATGTTTCATTTGCTTTTTTTTTTTTTTTTTTTTTTTTTTCAAACCCCTCCAAATTCTTTAATTTTATTATTCCTTCCATTACATATTCCTAATCCATTCTTCTGCTCCTAGTCTTCCCCTCCTTCCTCTCTCTCTCCCCCCCCCCCCCTTCTACCCCTCTGGTCCCTTCGATCTCTCTCTGCTGGTCCAGCCCGAGGGATCTCTTCGGGGTTACGGTTTGCATTTAGGGCTCCCGATCCCCACCGGTCAGCGTATCTACACAGCGCGGCCTGTCATTGGCGGCATCTCAAACCGAAGCCAAAACTGTAGGAGTCGCACTCGCAGCACATGGTCAATATGCTTCACCATCCTCGTAGAAGTAAACTCTTGCTAGAAACGATATCGACACAGTTGCGTCCATGAGCGGCAAACGACCAGCGAAACTATCCTCAAAATTATCGGGGGAGAGTCCGGCTGGGCAGAATGAGCCTGTGGACGCATCGCGGGTCTCTGAGCCGCATAGTGCGCCGGCCACGCCGCAACAGCCCTCCAGCCAAGATGCCTCCACGACCATCGCCACGCGCACCACCTGGGGAGCATCCGGTGCAACGAGAGCGAGCAAGTCGACGCCTGCTCTCTCAGCCACGCAAAAGAGACCCAGTGCCGCCCTCAATGCCAAAGTGGCCATTCCTCGCCAACCGCCGAATAGTGCTGCACCGCGCTACAACCGCCGGGTCCCCCGAGCGTGTGAGTCGTGTCGGCAACGAAAGACGAAATGCAGCGGCGATACGCCCGTCTGTCGACAGTGTCGTGAATTGAGAGTCAATTGTCATTATCCCGTGGGATGGAGGGAAAAGATGAAAAAGTGGGCGAATTTCGAAACCAATTCCGTTGATTCTAGTCATTCCTCCCGGAAGAGACTCTCATTCACCAGCAACCAAAGAAAAAAACCCCCCAAAGCTTTCCCCCTCACACAGCTTTGATATACAAACAAAAGAATAACACATATCATTTTCCAATGATTATGGATTGGTTCGATGCAACATTGCAAGAGATATGGCAACGGGTGAACTAATGGCGTGTATCTCTTCCTTTGGAATAGGGATGTGGACAAGCTGAACGCGGAGATTCAAGATTATGAAAACTTTGTCAATGCTCTTCGCACTACGACCGAGCCGCGTACGGCAGAATGGATCAAAAGCTTGCTGGACAAGGTGTGTCTGTCTTTTTTTTTTCTCTTTCTCTTCGATGCTGTGGGAACTGGATTCTCTTGTCATTTTTCAATGGCGTCAGAGAGTAGGAAATGCCGAGAATGAACCCCCCTCCCCAAAAACCGAAAAAAACCAAAGATTTCCTACCCCCAAGAGATCACGGGACTAATCCTTTCACTCCGCGGGACGTTCGTTTTCTGAACTGAAAAAAGTTTGGACTCAAAGGGGATCACCACTTTGAAAATACGCAATCATGTCTTTCGACTCCGCAAAACGAACTCGATGCCGACGACCGATCTCCACTCTCCTCGATTGGCTCCTTGGAGGCAATCGATCGAGTCGAGGAGGAT
The DNA here is from genome assembly GCF_001723175.1 of Penicillium oxalicum. Taxonomy (NCBI): domain Eukaryota; kingdom Fungi; phylum Ascomycota; class Eurotiomycetes; order Eurotiales; family Aspergillaceae; genus Penicillium; species Penicillium oxalicum. The sequence goes on along the minus strand of NC_064654.1, from coordinate 860,162 downwards.
CTGAATCGTACAGAACACACGCGTGCCACGGGATTCATGGGCAAGAGCTCTGAAATCTCCTGGATGCAGCGAGTCCAGCGTGAAGCCGAGCAACGAGCACGCGGCTACGCCGGCATCGTCGAACCTCACCCGGACAAGAACGAAGAGACCCGAGACCGATTCGCCTTACATGCACTGAACTATCATCTCGACGATCTGGACATCTCCGTCCCCGAGCCGGTGGAGCGATACGACGTGCCCCCGCGACATCTGGCTGATCGCCTCTTTGACGATTATCTAGATACGGTACACCCCTTTTTCCCCATCATCAGCAAACCCCTTTTTCGTGCTCAATATCAGACTTTCTTTGACAGTTTCAGGCGCCCCAACGCTCCTCGGCCGGGAGACAAGTGGCTGGCCATTCTGAATACCATCTTTGCGATTGCAGCCAAGCATGCCCATCTGGTGGACGCACCCTGGCGAGGGGATGTGGATGATCATCTGGTCTATATGACCCGAGCACGACTACTGAGCCTCAACGCTGAGGTCTTGTTCAGCCATCCGGACCTGCAGCAGGTCCAGGTGGAGAGTTTGATTGCCTTTTACCTGTTGGCTTCGGATCAGATCAATCGGTGAGTGAGAGGGGGGAGAGAGAGACAGAGAAACCAAAAAGAAAAATGCAGAAGAAACGCATACTTGCCTCCAGATGGGCGAAGTGAATTTCCGACGCTGATGGACACGGTTTCTCATTCAGAGCATGGCGAATTTCTGCCCTGGCGGTCCGATCGGCCATCACGCTCGGCATCAACCTCAAAAACAACAGCTCCGTCACCCCCAACATCTCTAAAGAGGCTCGATATCGTGTCTGGTGGTGTCTCTTTAGCTTTGAACACATGCTCGGCATCATGACCGGACGAGCGATCTATACCCTCGATGGTGGATACGCCACACCCTTACCGCTACCCTTTGAGGAAGAGCAACTGCAGGATGACCCCACAGCCATTGAACTGCTCAACAGTCCAGTGCTCCGGGACGAGCTGATCAACCAGGTCATGGCCAGTGCCGTGATTCGGCAGGCCAGCGGTCGGGAGGAGGTCCAGAAGAATCGACCGCGAGATTCGACGTGGCTCCGAAAGTTGCCCTCCAACTTTGGCCTGTGCTACCTGTTTCACTGTGACCTGACCATCATCACCCAGGAAATCGTGAACAAGGTCTACTCGACCAACTGCGTCAATCTGTCCTGGTCCGAGATCGAAGCGCGACTGGACGACCTTCGCGCTCGCATCGACGCCTGGCAGGCCAGTCTGCCCGTGGGGCTCGACTTTACGAGTGACGAGGGCGATGATCCCCCAGATCAACTGCGCTGCAAGCTGATGCTGGCCTTTCACTACTACAGTGCTCGGATCACCCTCGGTCGTCCGTGTCTCTGTCGCCGCGATGCCCGCCAGCAGAATTCCCAGCAAACCTTCAGCCACATGATGGCCCTCATCACCCTCGACTCTGCCTCGCGATTACTGGGGCTGCTCCCCGACCAGCCCGACGTTCTCCAACTCTTCCGGATCTGCCCCTGGTGGGCTGTCCTCCGATATCTCATGCAGGCGACCACGGTCATCTTGCTCGAATTATCCTTTGGCAGCGTCCACGTTCCCGAGGACGAAGATCGACTTGTGCAGCTCGCCAAAAAGTCCATCCGCTGGTTTCACGCCATGTCGGACCGCAGTATCGGCTCCCGTCGAGCCTGGGGATTGTGCGACTCGACATTTCGCAAGTTGGCGAGCGGCATGAAATACACGACCGATGATCTGCCTACTCATCCTCGTCCGCAGGACCGATTTGCCGCTGATCCGGTTGTATCTCACGTTTCTTCTTCGTCTTTTCACCCACCACAACCACATCCCCAACATCATCATCACCAACACCAGCACCATCATCATCATGATCCACAGCAGCAGCATCACGCCGGCCCGCCTCTCAACCCCAATGACTACTTTACTCTACGCCCGGAGGACATGAACCCGTTTTCGCACCGACCAACCACCGCTCAAGCCGACGGAGACGTTTGGACAAATTATTTCAATCTTCCCACGCCCGATGTGGTCTGGCCGCCTGCAGCAGGGGCGGGTGAAATCACCGAGGACTCATATTTCCCATACGATCCACTCAGTGAGGAGTTTATCCGATCCTTTTTCCCGTCGTCTGATGAAGACAATCGTGCACCACGCTAAGTCGATCCTTGAAACCAAGGATCGTGCGTGAGGAAAATGTCAAATGAGCGGGAATTCTTTCGGGCTTTTTCCATCTTTTTTTTATTTGTCTTCCCTCTCCCTGTTCCCAGTGTTCCGATTTCTGGCATCGTGATTCGCATCTTTATACCTTTGTGCATGATTCTCGTCAGCTCAGGCATCTTTCTCATATCATCAGCGTTGTTTGTCATCCCCTCCCTTCTCTCTCTATCTCTCTCTCTTTTTCCTTGTTCTCTCTGAATCCAGAAAAGAAAAGTCGATTCGGTGCATCAGACGAGTCTATACGAAACAAGAGAAATGGGCGGGGTGGGAAGTTGCATCTGCATTAGCCATGTTTGTACTTGAGCGAGGAAAAAAAAAGAGTAATCTGATTCAACTGATAGCTCCAATCAATCTACTTTATTTTCATTTTTTTTGTCGCTGTATATTGTGCATTGCTATTCGGAGAGATCTCTCATGACGAACCGACACATTCTGCAATACGCAGTCAACCGATCACTGATCAATTCGGCTTCTCTATAGAGTCATCTGCACCAATCAAAAGCCCGTCGACATTGCTGATCGGCGGGGAAGATGGAAGGGAGTGCAAACAGTGTAAACTGCAAGCTCCGATGGCCTGATCTGATTGCCGGCACGCTACGTCGTGCCATCCCGGGCATCGCGCGATTCCCTACGACGAAACTATTTTTCGGAGAAGGCCGGATTGCGCTTTTCTTATAAACAACCTGTCATTTTGTCCCTCTGTCCCTCTGTCCCTCTTTGCTTCCTTTTCTGGACTGTGTGAGCTTCAATTGAACTTGTTTGAGAGGTGAAAAGGGGGGGATTTTCCCATTGTACACTCTTTTGTACACTTCTTTTTCCTTTGGAAGAGTTGGTCCTGCCGGTAACATATAAATGGCTTCGCGAACATTCATGCCTCTTCGGAGGTCATTGGCACAGATGTTGCCTCGAACGAGTCGCAGTGCAGGGAGACTTGTGCGTGGATATGCCACGGAGAACTCGTCGCGGCAGAAGCAGCAATTCACCGTTTGGCGACCCTACTTGCGTTTGGCGGTTGGAGTGCCGTTTATCGGGATGATTATTTATTCCATGGTGCGTCTTCTGGTGTGACGGTTGGTTTTGGGGGGTGAGGGACGACTCTAAACTGACTCCATTGGGTTCCAGGCTACCGGCGAAGTCACCGACCTCGATGCTCCCTCCATCGCCGAGCTGGACGCAGCTCTGAAACAATCCTCCGAGATCACCGAGTCATCGCCCATGCGTCTACGAATGGAGAAGTTGATCAAGGATCACCAGCAACAGATCATTGCCGAACTTGCCCGGATAGACGGCAAGGAGTTCAAGCAAGATAGCTGGACGCGACCCAACGGCGGCGGCGGGATCTCATGCGTCCTGCAGGACGGCAACGTCTTTGAAAAAGCCGGCGTCAACGTCTCGGTGGTATACGGCGAATTGCCTCGACCGGCGATTGAAAAGATGCGTGCCGACCACAAATCCTTCGTGGGCGCCGACGTCGACTCGCTCAGCTTCTTCGCGGCGGGTCTTTCCCTCGTGTTGCATCCGCATAACCCCATGGCTCCGACGGTGCACTTGAATTACCGGTACTTTGAGACCTCGGACCCCAAAGACCCTCTCAACGGGGACAAGAACTGGTGGTTTGGCGGTGGCACCGATCTGACGCCGTCGTACCTGTTCCCCGAGGATGCGCAGCATTTCCACAAGACGATCAAGGAAACCTGCGATCGACACGATCCGACCTATTACCCCAAGTTCAAGGCCTGGTGTGACAAGTACTTCTTTATTCCGCACCGCGGCGAATGTCGCGGTGTTGGAGGTATCTTCTTCGACGACCTCGACGCCAATTTCCTCCAAAGTTCATCGAGCTCTTCGTCCAATCCGCAGGAAACTCTATTCTCATTCGTCTCCGACGGTCTGGCGTCCTTCCTCCCATCATATGTTCCCATCATTGAGAGACGCAAGGATATGCTCTTCACCCCGGAACAGAAGCAGTGGCAGCAGCTGCGGCGAGGCCGTTACGTCGAGTTCAATCTGGTGTATGATCGTGGAACAAGCTTCGGTCTCCGAACGCCTAATGCCCGAGTCGAGAGTATCTTGATGAGTCTGCCACGCACGGCCAGCTGGGCTTACATGGATCCGGTGTCAGGCACAAGGACGGAAAGTATGCATGTTGATGAGGAGGATTTGGGCGAGGACAAGGTCAAGGAGAAGGAGATTATGGATGTGTTGAAGCATCCTCGTCAATGGGCTTGAGTCTTTTCTTCCTCTTCTCTCTCCTTCAGGAAGGAAAGAAAAAAGAGTGTTACCTGCTATAGATAGATGGGGATCTGTTCTTGAGTCTTTACTTCTTCCCTTGCCATGTTTCTTATTTGTAAAATATCCCCGCTTGCCCGATTTTTCATTTTCTTTTTCATTTTCTTTTTTGATGCTTGATTCATCTCTGTCTTCGCTGTGTTCTTGGCTTCAACCTCTCATGAACTGTGTTTGATCTACAAGGTCCACTCCCCGCCCTCGTCTACTTATGTATCTATCTACCTACCGCGCCGCACATGATACACATTGTACATTAAAACCAAACCACAAACCTCAACTTATGATATCCATTTCTCTGCACCGCACAGTGAAAAGTATCAAAATGGAAAAAAAAGCTATATCGTCTCTAGTCTCTCGACTCGCTTTCTCCTTCTCCCGAAAGTATTTTACTACCTCCTGATGGAACAAGCCAAGTAAACCTCCATATTAACCAGAGTATTCGCTTTTTGCGCAAACCATCAAGAAAGAGAACATAGAAATGCGAGGGAGTGATTCCCAGCTACTCGACTTCAACTGATCTAAATCTTGATTCTACCTTTAAAAAAAAGGCTAGATAGATACCTAGGAGTTACGAATTCAATAAAAGGTAAAAGCATCCATTCACTGCGCCTCGGCCATCCATCAACCACAACCAATTTTTAGAGTTATCTCGGACTTATTCGTCATGGGCGGTCCAGATCTGGCTCAGGTGCCTAGAAGGTGAAGAAAGACACTGTGAAAAAACTAGGGAAAATGAGGTTTGATATAGACAGATATATACGTGCACAGGAAACAAAAAGACAAATTAGAAAGGAGAAATGAAGTTCGAGACCGCTGACTGAAAACGGGTGACTTGAGAACAGGGGATATCAAACGATCGGCCAAAGATGGAGGGGGACAAGATTTCTATGTGCAGTCCAGCATGGAATATGATCAATGAAGAATATGGCGGGTGCAATCTATCGTGGGGAATTGGCACGGGCAAGGAGGATGGGAAATCAAGATATAAAAAGAAAGTGAGTGAGAGAGAGAGAGAGAACCATGTTGAATCAGGGTGAAGGAGGAAAAAAGAGCAATTATATCAGACAAAATATGTCGCTTTGCAAGACCAGACTGCGGGATTTCTCTTTCAAAGTCTATCCCACATGAAACCTGATCAACCAGCAATCAAACTTCGCTGTTTCGCCAACCAGCCCCGAGGATCGGTCATAGTTGCGCCTTGGCGGTAGCGAGAGACGGTCATGTTATTATTCTGCCATCGGCTCTGGAGGTGATACCAGGCCGAGCTCACGAGGTCGAGCTCACGGGCTTGGTCTTCGATAATTCTCTGGAGCTCCATCTGGCGACGAGAATTAGCAAAATGATTTGATAACAGGGTAAGATCACGAGTAAGTCCATAAATTCAGCAGCAGGTGGTGGTGGTGATGATAGTGGCAATGATGGTGAACGCACTTCACGTTCCCGGGAGATTCCATCGTCCAGGTTGTCTTCGTAATTTTTCATGCTTTCTCGCAATGACTTGATGAGTTCATTTTGTTGCTGGATATACTGTGGGAAGAAAGGATGGATCAGTTCAGATTCTGGCCATTTCGAACAAAAAAAATGGGAAGAAAAGGAGGGGGAAAAGGTGAAAAAAAAAGATATATCAGGTTGAAAACATACCTCAGCACGTTGAGCCAGTCGCTCAATATTCTTTTCCAGCACACCCGCACATTGCTTGAGAAGTTCAAAGCTCGACTTTTGCTGTGTTTCACCTCCCTCACTGTTGACAATTTCAAATTCGCCCAACAGCATCTGCATCTCATTCATCACTTCTTGATCCTCGGCGCTGACCTCGTTCTGCTTGGTATCGAGCATCTTGCGCAACTCCTCCCGCTCAGAGCAGACCTCTCGCACCAGTGTCTGACTCGCATCAACCTCTGCTTCCAAGTGATGGATATTTTGTGTGAGACTATCCCATTCGCTCCGGAGTTTGGCCAACTCGGCTGAATTGTGCTCTTCAAGCTCCCCGAGAAGATCGGATTTTTCAGTAGAGAAGAGAGAGACTTTGACAAAGGCGTAAGCTCTCTGTATTCAATTTTGAAAAAAAAAGTGAGATGGAGGGAAGCTTACTCTGAGTATGTGCGTCTCCAAGCTCCTTCTTTGTGCTCTCCAGAGTAGCCTGCAGCTCAGCAATCTTCTTGAGTGAAGCCGTGTACATTTCGTAGAGCTTCCAGTATTCGTCGCTGCACCTGGGGATCAGTATCAAGGTAACTTAAAAAGTGACTGGACCCAGATGGGGGGAGCATACCTCTGTGTGGAATTAGCTCGAGCCAGTTCCACGGAAGCATTGAAATTCTCTGAAAACATTCCCTCGGGCTGAGCCAGGTTAGTAGGCCGTCAATGGGAACAGTTATGGTGTGGACACGGAACAATAGCTGGGGCCTTACAGCGACTGAGGATCCTTTCATGGACTTGGAATCGTCCTGTTCGGCTTTCCTAATTCTGGTGTCAGTAGAAGATTTCATTTGGCCCGCAGTCCACTCTCAGCATCACATACAGCTGTGACTCTCCCACGCCGATGGCCTCAAAATCCTTGCTGAGTGTACCCTGCAGCTTGGGCGTCTCGGAGCCAGGAGATTGACTGCCAGGCAGACCATCCAGCTCCCCCAGTCGTTCGCGCAGTTCGCTGATCAGCGCATCATCTCTTTCGTGCTGCTCGTCGGCACTCTGCAGACGCTCCGTAAGCGCATGATTGTTGAATTCCAGCTGCTTCTTGAGGTTCTGAATCTCATTGCACTCTTGTTCGATACGAGGCAGGAGTTTGCGATACTCCTCAAGCTCGACTTCCCGCTCGGCAGACCACCGTTGCTGAGAATCCGCCTCCTTGAGCTGCTGCTGAATGTCTTTGATCTGATTCTTCAGCACCTGATTCTCCTTCTCAAAGTCCTGACTGGCTTGCAGCTTCTGTCGATATTTCTCCGCTGCGTTGGCCTTTCGTGCCAATTGGTCTTTCTCGGTGCGCAGCTCGTCGTAGTCATCCTGGAGTTTCTGGTATCGCTGATTCTTGACCTTCAGGGACTCCACCGTCATCCGCAGACTGTCGATTTCATCCTGTGCGGCGCTCAACTTGGCCTCCTGCGACGCGATCAGATCGTCCTGCTGGCGTGTTTTGCTCTCGAGTGCCTTAGCATTGAATCCCAGATCCCCCTTGCCCGATTTGAGGGTGACCAGGCGGTCCTCGGTCGACGCCAATCGGTTCTGCAGCGTGTCGTTGTTCTCCTGCAGACGTGCCAGACGATTGTGCAGATCTTCCAGAGCCTTCTCGAGTTCCTTCTTCTCATGAGTCAGGCGATCGTTTTCCGCAATCACTTTGCCGACGCGCTCCTCGAATTGTAGCTCCAGATCCACCGAGTGGTCCACCTTGGCCGGTTCTTCAGGGATCTCGTCCACACCATCGAGTGGCTCATGCTGCCCATTGTGCGCCTCTTCAATGATTTCCTTCAGTCCCTCCTGCGTCGACGTCGTCAGTGATTGGAGGGTCTGCACGTAGGTTCCCGCATTAGGAGAGCTGATGGCGGCAATCAGCAGTAACTTGAGCAATTTGTTCGTTTCCTTGACCGAGGCTTTCTCCGCAATGCCTTCGAGATCGGGCGACGGGTCGAGTCCGGAGGGAAGGGTCTCATCATTCTGGTGTCGGATGTAATTCAGCAAGAGCTTATGAATGTGTTTCAGGTTCTGCCACTTGGCCACCCAGTGGTCGGCGGGATCGCGTTCGGGGATCTCCTCGAGGAAATATTGCGGATCGATGTCTTGGAGAATCTCCCAGAGAATGATGCCGTCGGTCAATTCATCGGTGTTGCGGAGGGTCTTGCCCAAGGAGAAGCTGTTGATCCATTCCAGGAGGACTTTGGTCACGGTGTGTTCCTGGGCCATGGCGAATGAGTGTGAGTTCAATTGTGTGAGAGACGGAACGAGCAAGGGTATGGCCTTGTAGATCTCATTCCTCCAGGCTGCGCCAGCGACAAGACGAGCACAGGCATGGGACAAGGCCGGTAGATGAAGGAGAGAACTAAGTTGCGAAGCAGCGGGTCCACGCGATCGCGTTTCGGGGGAAGGAGGAGACTCCGACTGAGCGGGGCGATCATCCACGCCCGATGCTGATGGCTCGGCATTTGAGGCCGCCTGCAGGAGTGCGTTTCTAATGTACAGGATTAACAACCCCGAGAGTGTGAATCTGGATGCCTCTATACATGTGCGTGGCCTGCAGACAGCGGGAATGACGATGTGATAAGCAAGCGGACTGTATGTCCTCAGACAGGAACAGACATTCTCACGCCAGTGTTTCTCAAAAGCACTTGGATTGAAACCATTTTAATATTGTACAGACCGAACCCCCAAGAACAAATAAAAAAAAGAGAACAAAGCGAAGGCATTGAACGTCCAACATCGTGAGGCCGAGGACTAAAGCGACAGCCAGCTGAGTGTGAGCGTCTGCTACCAACGCGCCGAGATCCCAACTCCAAAATCCAAGCCTGATCATCCTGAACAGAAAAGAAAAACAAAATCAAAACAAAAATCCATATGAGAATCCTGAGAGTTGCGCCTAGTCGTTCATATCAGTCATAGATGGTCGGTCCCTCTCGAGTCAGGGGGTTCGAGTAGCTGTTTTTAGAGGCAGCTGTGGCACAGAAGCTGGCCATCTCTGTGACGAGGTTCTGAATGAAATGAAATTCCATTCAGAAATTGGTCTCACCAGCGTATTCGCCATTGGTGGTGACAATCTTGTCCACCTCAATATTAGGTTTGTAAGTAGCATCCTGCGTCGAGAGGGTCTGGAGTGTATTGACCGCAGCCTCGGCCGCAAAGCCCCTAGAGAATGAGGTCAGAAATGAGCTCGGGCTGCAATGATTCGAATCAGTCTTACGGGAACAGATCTAGTGAGGAGAGAAGAATAACGGCATTAGCACCAGTCGCTCAGCACTCAGTATCAACGTTGAAGACATCGTTCCACTTACGGTATTCATGAGTGATCACGCCGCCCTGGTCCATTCAGAGTCAGTCAGCCACAACCAAAAGAAAGTAGGTCTCCGCCGGCTGAAGAGATACAGATGCTTACACCAGCCACGATGGCATCCTTTGCCTTCTCCACCACCCCCGACGGGGTCCCCTCGGGGAAGGAAACAATCACGGATGTGAGAGACTTGGCCGCAAGGGCCACGGGCAGGAGAGCAAGCAGAGCAGTTACGAGGAACTTCATTGTATTGGAGTAGATGGTGGTCTTGGTTAACAAGAAAAAATAGATCAGTCACAGGACTGGGATATATGTAGTCTTCTCGGTGAATACGCTCGAGCACGAGGAAGTATGAGAGTTGAAGGAGCGTGGGAAAGGAAGCCCACCAGTTGGTCGGCTTCTGCGTCATAGTGAGGGTCAGGTGACATGGTGTGTTGGCGGACACTCGGCCGGCAATCCCAATCCCTTCTCTCCGCTGGACGACGCACGAGATCAACCATCTTCTACACCACCCGTCATTCTCCCTCGTCCAGCTTTTCTTTTTCTTTGTCTCTCTCATTGTGCCTTCTTCATTTTTGCTTGACGTGTCTTTTTTCTTTTCTCTCTCCTCCCACCCCTCATCTCGCATCCGGCGCCGGTCTTCTCCTCGTGCATCTCAGCCGTCCTGAATCTCTCTCAAGCGTCAGCGAGTCTGACCTCCATCTCTCCCTCCGCGTTGCTTTCCTCTCGGGCTCTTTCATTGACACGACGGTAAAGGACGCAAGGTGTTAGGGTTGCATTGTCTTGCAGGGTTGAAGCACTGGTGCGCGTGTTGTTGTCTCCAAGTCTCGCAAAGATAGCTAGCAAGCATTTGACAAGTTTCGACTTCTTTTCCCCCCTCCATCTCGTGAGAGTCTTGGACTTTGAGGACGCCTATTAAGAAGACAAGAAAAAAGAGATCAAGAAAAAACAAACAGAAGGGGGAAAAAAAACCACACAAGCTGAGCAAGAAGAGCAAGAAAAGAAAAACGTGCAGAGAAGCAAAAAGTCGAATCTTCACGCATCCTGTGATAAGCAAGCCCCTGTATCGGACGCAACAGCCGCCAGCCTAGTTTGAAGAAACAGCACGAACGAAGCAGAAACAGAGAAGAAAAAAAACCAAATCAGTACTGCCAGAAGCAAAGGGGGAAGACAGAAAAGTAGGCTTCGGAGATTTGACGTGTCGAGAAAGGCATTGCAGTTGATTGACCTTCAACACAGTTTCCGGCTCACCTACCGATCTCGAAGGCTTCCCTTCCTATCTCTCTCATTTGGTTGATCCGGTATTCTGTGCAACGTGCATCTTCTCTTCGCGTGTTGGACCGCAGCCTCCCCTCCCTTGGCCTTCACCCCGAGTTGGTGACACGACGGATTTGACCCTCGGATCGACTCTCGCTATCGCTCATCATCATGTCGGGACTTGTTTCTGACGAGGTCGCGGAGGACTACAAAAGCTCCCTCGAGGACCTCACAGGAAACGACCGGTTCCAGATCAGCAATTTGACCGTCATCGCCAAAGAGAATACCGAACATGCCATGGCCATTTCCCGAGTCTTGGAGAATCACATTCGATCAGTAGGTGCTCTCGTGTCTTCGCCATGCTTCTTCTCTTCTCTGTTTACTTTGCAACGCATTGTATATTGCTCTCCTGTGTTTGTTCGTCCTCGTAGATTGGAACCACTCTAACCGGCTCTGTAGACTCCTCCTCCGCAGAAGCTACCTGCTTTGTATGTAGTTGACTCTATCGTCAAGAATGTCGGTACCCCGTACACCTTGTTCCTGGGACGGAACTTGTATCAGACCTTCATGAATGCGTACACGTTGGTCGATGCGCAGACTCGACGCAAGCTGGATGAGATGCTGAAGACGTGGAAGGAGCCTGTTCCGGGTTCCCTCGACACTCGTCCCGTGTTTCCCCCCGAGATCACTCGCAGCATCGAGAGTGCACTCATCAAGGCCCGGACGGCCGCATTGCAGCAGGAGCAGGCCCGCAACAATATGCTGAATCGTGGCAGAGGAGGTACGCCGGCAGCCATGGCTCGTCCGGGGACAACCCACCCTCATCACCACGGCGGGAATGGTCAGGGTAATCGCACGATGGTAAGCCCTTTGTGAAATGAACCCCTCTACCTCTTCTTCTTTTCCTGCGTCCGTCGAATGGCACACGCTCTCTAACCTGCGACGATGTCCATCAGACACCACCCTCGGGTCATCGACCGGGCAATGACTTGGATGCCCTCAACCGAGATCTAGAGGCCTGTATTCTGGCCGCTCGGAACGACTTTGCCAGTGCTCCCTTTGACCCTACCACCCAGCAGCGTCTAAAAGCGTTGCTTGACTTACAGACCATCATGCGCAATCAACAGCTCACTCCAGACCAGCTCCGGCTTGTTCAAGACCAAATCTCCGCCTTTCGCCCGCAGTCCTCCTCCACTTCATATGCAGCCCCCCACGCTCCATCAGCGCCCTCTCACAACTCATCCGCTGCGATCTCGACTCCATTGGCAGCGGCACCCGTCGCCCCTGTGGCGGCGACTCCCACTCCTCCTCAGCAGCCCGTCTCACAGTCTCTTCAAAATCTGTTGAACTCGCGCACCCTGGCCGAACTCATCAAAAATACCGCAATCCGCCAACAGCCCACTCCTCCACCTGCTATGCCACAGATGCCTCAGTTGCCCCAGGTGCCCCCTCCAATGCCATCTACCGGCAGTAGTACGCCTCTGCCTGATAATCCCCTCATTGCGGCGCTTCGATCTCGAGGCATCCTCCCTCCCGCCTCGGCGCCCCCGACGATGGGCCAGCCACCTGCTGGAAAGGGCGAGGCTTTGCCTTTCCTCATTCCGGGTGGGATGCGATCAACTCCCTCGGCTCCCACACCCATCTCGATGGCTGCCTCCTCGGTGGTCCCTATGACGACCGCGTCCATGAAAATGTACCTAACCTCTCCCTCTCCCGGCCGATTGGCTTTGACTGGATCCATGAACCGTTTTGCTAATTTTTTCGGTTTTCATTCTCGACTTGCAGTCCTCGTGTTGCTCTCGTGGTGTCTCTTTACGAGGCTAAATCGAATCGCTGTGGTACCTGTGGACGCCGTTTCCCGGCCAACCAGGAAGGCAAAGAAAAGAAAGCTCGTCACCTGGACTGGCATTTTAAGACGAATCAGCGCATGTCGGAGGCTGCGAAACGCGCTCAGACTCGCAGCTGGTACGTTGATGAACGGGTATGTATCTAGAGGGGGAGTGTCCGTCCGATGTGGGCTGTCTCGTCTCTTTCAAGCCTCTCTGTACTGACCGTATGATCTTATACAGGATTGGATCAAGTCTCGTGAAGTGGACGACGATCAACCCGTCGGCGAGGGTGAAACCCACCCCGACGGTGAGACGGGAGCGACCGGTGCCAACTCGAAACCAGGACCCCCCAAGGCCTGGATTCGGGCGCCCAACGACGCCACTCGTCGAAACACCCCGTGTCCCATCTGCCAGGAGAAGTTTGAATCGACCTGGTCCGAGGACGTCCAGGACTGGATCTGGCAAGATGCCATCCAAGTGGGCACTCGGGTGTACCACGCGAGTTGTTACGCCGAGGTCACCAAGGGGGGTCCCGTCCCGCGAAGCTCCACGCCGCAGGCCCAAGTTCAGGCGCGGACGGGGACTCCCGACTCGGTGCTGGGCAAGCGCAAGGCCGAGGCGACCGATTCGCCTGGTAAGACTCGCATCAAGACCGAGGGGTGAGCCCGATCTCGTGTTTTTTTTGTTGTGGACGTTTCTAGCGACATACTAGGCCATCAGACATGCATGGAACTCTTGTTTCCCCCCCCCCCCCTCTTACTCCATTGGCGCTTGCCTGTTCATTTTGCCCTCCATTCATACATTGTCTTATTGTATCCCTTCTCTGAAGGTATCCATGTACTGTGCTGTAGGGTTCCAGTAGTCTTTTTTGTGGACATTCTCCTCGCAATGGTTGTATCATCACGTTGGGTGGATATTGCTCCTTCGGTATAGTAGCTGGTGCATATCATGTATTACTGTTGTTGCATCAATATACGAGTAGTACTGTAGTACTCTCTGTTTTGCTTGGTTTTGGGGTACCTGGTACCGCGTGGCCTTCTCCATTGAGTGCTGTGTACCACACGCCGAGTGTCCGTACCTCGATACCGTCTCCTTGTGGGGGGAGGGTTTCCACCCCCTCACCAGATGAAATGAGGGGAAGGTACCTTTTCCAAGTTTTTGTCTGACAAAATGAGCTCAAAGTAGAGCGAGTACAAGGCGCAACTGAGAGAATCTGGACAGTGGAAATGACCCAAGTTGTCATAATCAAGAAACAAGTAGTGAGCAAGTGAATCTCGAACAGGATCCAAAGCATGAAGGATTGCGGTTTGAATTACTAGACATTCTCGTTGTCTCAGTCGTACTGTACCTCCACCAACATGGTCAACATCCACCCCCACCCCCCACCTTTCTCTTGTACGTATTTAGTTTCTTTCGCGGTGTTGGAACTTGGCATCTACTAGCATCTCACATTTCGCGTAGAAACCTCACCCTATTCAATCCACTTATTATCATAATCATCATCACCATGGCTTACAATGTTCGATGGGGTATCATGGGTCAGTATCACCGTGATTGAACCTTGGCCTATCATCCTACTTGATATCAGACGTCCCCGTCTACAGCAAGCTAACCTTTTCTTGACGATTCAATCTTTAGCCACGGGCTGGATCGCAGAGAGTACGTATTTCTTGATTTCTTGCCATTGAGAAATTCATCCTAACATACATAATCAGCCTTCGTCCGCGACCTCCTCAAGGACCCCCAAACCCGCGATGCCTCCGACGTCGCCCACCAGATCACCGCCGTCGCCTCCTCTTCCTCCGTCGACAAAGCCACCCAATTCATCCACGCCAACAAGATCCCCAGCGCCTCCTGCGCCGCCTACGGTGACTACCAGTCCCTCGTGGATGACCCCAACGTCGACGTCGTCTACGTGGCCACGCCGCACTCGCACCACTATCAGAATGTGATGCTGGCCCTGACGGCTGGCAAACACGTGCTGTGTGAGAAGGCGTTCACGGTGAACGCGGCGCAGACCAAGATCCTGTGCGAGACGGCTCGGAAGAAGGGCCTGTTCTTGATGGAGGCCGTCTGGACGCGCTATTTCCCGCTGAGTATCCAGGTCCGTGAGATGATTCAGAAGGGGGAGATTGGGGAGGTGTTGCGGACCATGGCGGATACGAGTTTCGGTGGTGATGTGGAAGGAAAATGGGGCAAGACGCATCGGATGGTGAATCCCGAGTTGGCGGGGGGTGCCTTGTTGGATTGTAAGTTTGGTTTTTCTTTTTCTTTTTTCATTTGTTTTGCTTTCTCCCCCCTTCTCTCGATTTATGTGGGAAGTATATCTCAATGCGTATACTTCTCTCTCTCTCTCTCTCTCTCGCTGTGTAAGCTTTGGGAGGCTAGATGCTCGAGCAACGAGGTGTGATCATGTCGCTGATAGCTTCTTTCCTCTTTTCAGTGGGCATTTACTCCCTCACCTGGGTCTTTCAAACCCTCTACCATACTCTTCCTCGTGACCAACGCAAGCCACCCACCGTCACCTCCGTCATGACTCCCTATCACCTCACCGGCGCCGACGAGTCGACCACCATCGTCCTCGACTTCCCCACCAGCACCCCGTCCAACTCGACCCCACCGCGCCGCTCTCACGGCATCGCCATGACCAGCATCCGCGTCGCGGCCGATCCGGATCAACGTGGCTCTGCCGGTCCCGTGATTCGTATCCAGGGCACCAAGGGCGAGATCCAAGTCCTGGGCATGCCGTTCCGTCCAACGGGGTACAGGGTGATTCCGGCGGCGGACGCGGACGGTCAAGCAGGAGAAGTGCGAGAGGTGCAGTGCCCGTTTCCCGACGGGGGACATGGGATGTTTTGGGAAGCGGATGAGGTGGCGAGGTGTTTGCGGGATGGCAAGTTGGAGAGCGAGGGATTGCCGTGGGAGGAGAGTATTGTGATTATGGAAGTGATGGATGAGGTGAGACGGCAGGGGGGATTGACGTATCCGGCAAAGATTGAGTCGACGGAGTATCCGTTGGATCTGTGAGAGAGAGTGAGGATTTGGATAGATTGCTTGCTTGTTCTTCAGCAACAAACGTCCTTATGATGCTACTTCCACGAGCAAAACGGCCGGTATACCTCGCACGAGAGAGACAAATGAACAAAGTACACATATTTTATAATATACATACTCATCTCGAAAGAAACGGTACTGTTGCGTCTATATGCGAGCAAAGATTCTCATCAGGGCTCCACGCTCTCCTCGACTCCTTTTACATCAACAAGGACATGACATGCTTCTCCCATGCTCTGCCAAGGAAAAAGCTGGAGAGTATAACACCAGGAATCAACAAACGGGGAGTTAGACACAGGGCAAAGTCGGTGGCGGGCGAGGTTCATTCGAACATAAACTGCCTCAGTCATCGACGTGAATGGCTGCGCTTCAGGCAAGTAGCGCCTTTTTTTTTCCTTTTCGTTTTCGTTCCCTTACTCACTCCTTCCTCCATGTTGTTGACAAAAGAGTTTGATTTCATCAAGAACCATTGAACAATTTCTCTCTCCCTCTTCCTCCATCTTCGCCGTTCATCACTGTCTTACTGGGTCTTGTTGAAGACACCGAGAATGCTCTTCCAAACCTGACCGGGCTCTTGGCTGGCATCAATACCACGCCAGATACCAGTCTTCTTGTAGTAGGCGCAGACGGGGGCGGTCTGGGCGTGGTAGGTGGAAAGACGCTTGCCGAGGGTGTCGGCGTTGTCGTCGGATCGCTGGATCAGAGGCTCGCCGGTGACATCGTCCACCATGTCCTTCTTGGGGGGGTTGAAGATCTTGTGGTACGAGCGGCCCGACGCAGGGTGCACCAGGCGGCCAGTGATACGCGCCACGAGCAGAGCATCGTCGATCTGCAGCTCAATGGCGTGCTGGAGAGGAAGCTTGCGCGCGGCCAGCATCTCGTCCAGACGCTCAGCCTGGGCAACGGTACGGGGGAAACCGTCCAGAATGAAACTGGGGGATCAATCAGCTCAGGTCAGTTCAGGCATTCTTGGCGCGTGGCTTCTTTTCTCTTTTCTTCTTCTCTTTTTATTTTCCCTGTTTTCTCTTTGCTTTCCCCTTTGATGACTTTGGTAAAGTGTCCTTGGGGGGAACGCGATCGAGGAGGTTCTCAATGGTTCGGGGATATTAAGATGGAGACCCTGCTTACCCGTTCTTGCACTCGGTGTTGTTGTCCAACTCGCTCTTGATCATGTTGACCATGATCTCGTCGCTGACCAGACCACCCTGGTCCATGATCTTCTTGGCCTCCTTGCCGAGCTCAGTCTTCTTTGCGACCTGCGAGCGCAGCATGTCTCCCGTGGCCTAGTTACGTTGTCAGTAAGGACACGCGCACTTTGAGTGTCTACGTCCGCAGGTGTACGCTTGCGCGCAAGTCCAATGCTGTCATCCGGATAAGTTCAAACTGACCAAGTGGCATGCGCAGTACTTGTCCTTGATGTTGGGGGCCTGGGTACCCTTGCCTAGATAGAGCGAGCAAGAAAAAAAACAGATTAGACACCGATCAATACGAGTCACAATTTCATTCCCGAAGCCATTGCCATTGCTATCTCCTCTCTTCAAGATGTTTTAAAACGTACCAGCACCAGGTGGACCCATCAGAATGACACGGATCTGCTCAGACATAGACATGGGCTTGCTGCTGCTGCTGCCGGTCAAGCGGCTCTCCAGCTCGACCACACGAGCCTCCAGCTTGCCGATGGTGTCCTTCAGACCGGAAACAACGTCGTCGGTAATTGGTGCCATTGTGATGAATTGATATGTGCGGCGCGGCGGAGGAGAGAGAATGTCAATCGGACGAGAAGTGCAGAGTCGAGAAGATGCAAATGCAAGAGTGGAACGGAAGGACGGGCGAGGAACGGATAAACGGGGAAATGGGAAGAGAAGGGACTCGTTAGCGCCCGAGGTTCGGAGTTGGCCAGTTGCCAGTCCGCGTGTGGTCGGAATTCCAGCTGACGGATCTGAAGCAATGACATACCGGAGTGGAACAGTCTGAGTTGAGGGTCCAAATCAATACTATATCGAGTCAATTGGTGCAAGATGAAAATCACATATCTTCTACGTCGGTCTCTAGTGTGATCTTTTCTTTATTTTTTTTTCTCTATATCACAACACATCTGGTCAATTACCCCGTCAATGGCCAATTGTCAGTTGTATGCAAAAGCTCCAATCGGCTCAAAACTGGGAAATGTGACCAAATTCAGCCTGAGGCAGAAATTCGTCTTGCAGTTGGACGAGACTCTCGGGCGTCCGACCATCCCCAGGTACCACTTACATAAGCCACTATCCACCAGCCACCGGGCGGTCCCGTGGCTCAGGCAGTGTGGCACATGCTGGAAGCTCTCCGAGCATCATCGTTCTTGTTTCCCCCAAAGCTGGAGTGAGCAGCAACTGTCAACCCTACCTGAAGCTTCAATCTCCATCAGCTTGACCCTCTGTCCTCACCCTTGGAGTACTTTTGGTGAAATTCCCACGCATTCACTGGACCCTCTCACTCTCCTCATCACCTCGTCGCTTCCATCACCATGCCGGCCACAACGGCGGACACGCTATCCCTCGTCAACCGCTCCGTCACGGTTGACAGTCCTCTCACGTCCGTTCTCTCACGTCGCGGACACTAGCACAGCCAAGGGCACTCGGAAACGTGTTGTTGGTGTATTGCTGGGTGAGAACTCGGGCGACAATGTGCGAGTGTCCAATAGTTTCGCAGGTATGTTCCAATCTCTCTCTCACACACACTCTCTCTTTCTGGGTATCTGGTGATATGGGTTCAACCCCATCAATCGGGCTTTGGAAGCAGAAGCTGACTCTTCGTCTTCCGCTCTCATGTAGTACCCTTTGAGGAGGATGAGAAGGACCCGTCGGTCTGGTTCTTGGATCACAACTTTGTCGAGTCGATGAGGGATATGTTCAAGAAGATCAATGCTCGAGAGAAGCTGGTTGGCTGGTATCACTCTGGTCCGAAGCTGCGCGCTTCTGACCTGGAGATTAACGAACTCTTCAAGAAATATACCCCCAACCCATTGTTGGTGATTGTCGACGTACAGCCCAAGGAGGTCGGCGTACCAACAGATGCTTACTTTGCCGTGGACGAGATTAAGGATGTGAGTTGGTCTGAACTGAATGAGCGGGGCTTGCTCGTCGCAATGGACGTGCTAACTTGCAAATGGCGTGGACACATTGACTAATTCATTCT
This sequence comes from Penicillium oxalicum, assembly GCF_001723175.1. Classification (NCBI taxonomy): domain Eukaryota; kingdom Fungi; phylum Ascomycota; class Eurotiomycetes; order Eurotiales; family Aspergillaceae; genus Penicillium; species Penicillium oxalicum. The sequence goes on along the minus strand of NC_064654.1, from coordinate 841,323 downwards.
TCCTCTTCCCTCTGATCAGGACGGAACCACCACCTCAAGAACCTTTGTCCACACCCCATCGATAATTGAGGCGGAAGAAGCCGAAGAGATTGGTGTGGAACATTTGCTCCGAGACATCAGAGACGTTGCCGTCGGGACACTTTCCACTCGCATCACTTCACAGCTGCAGTCCTTGCAGGGACTGCACCTCCGACTGCGCGATATCGGCCAATATCTCCAAAAGGTCCTCGACCACGAACTGCCCGTCAACCACGCCATTTTGGGTAATCTCCAGGATGTCTTCAACCTCCTCCCCAACCTGTCCACTCCATCCAACACACAACGGATCAGTGGGCAGGAACCTGCGTCCGAGAACAGCGAACTGGCGCGGGCGATGAGCGTCAAGACCAACGACCAGCTGATGGCCATCTACATCAGCAGTCTAATCCGCGCCATCACCGCCTTCCATGATCTGATTGAGAACAAGATCCAGAACCGCCAACAGCAAGAGGAGAATGACTCGAAGCGCGAGCAGGAGGCCAACGCTGCCAAGGGTGACAAGGAGGGCAAGGAAAGCAAGAAGGAGAATAGTCCTTCGGGTGGCGAATCCAAGGAGGAGCAGGATACCTCGGACAAGAGCAAGAAGAAGAGCTAAATTGTATCTATGAATCTTACAATGTAGCCCCTTTTTTCTTTTTCTTTTTCTTTCTTGTTTTCCACTCTCACTTTTCACGAAATGGGTCTGTCGAGATTCTCTCGTTTGACCGCATTCTCTGGCGGAGGGGCCAACGGGGGATGAATGCATATACCTTGAGAATTGTACGGAAATGACCAGCTTGGTCTAGATCAATGATCTGGTTATGGTTGATCATCACAATAGACCGGAAATGATTGTGACTCGAAAGAAGCTGATGAACCAGTCCATTAGTTCATCTCACTGAATCAATTCGGCTCTGTAAATTTGACCTACGATGACCTTGGTAGTCATTTAGAAGTCTCAACTGGTCACCAACAGGCACGACTTGATTCACTACTCAACCGATGCCAATCGTGAATCCTCAAACTCTTTGATGAACGACATGCTCTTGGCACCGCACCTCCTCCAACCCGTTCTCAATTATCCTCAACTTTGACATCAAAACAAAAAAAAAGTGTCCAACTTGATTTAAGTTTAAATTTCATTGATAAATCATGTTCACAAAAAGTTTTCAAAACTCACCCACCCCATCCAGCACACCACCCGGCCAATTCTTCCCTGGAAAGACCCAAATTGGCAAACCCGCCATCCTGAAATAGTCCCGGACATCGAATAAACAGCAGACAGGCGAGAAGATGTTTACATACAGGTGGTGATGCCCGGTCCTGTTGCGATGTGAGTGTTCCACCGAATGGGTGGTTTGGGGAAGAAAATGATGGTGCACTTTGGTTTTGGTCCTGGCTCTGATTATCAAGACCAGTAGATGCCGATGCCTGACGCGAGGCCAAGTCCCGAAAGGCAGAGAAAGTAAAGGTGGGACAGGTGCAGTTCCAGGCGTGTAGGCGGACTTCGTAGACTTGTGTAGGTTCTGGTTTGTTGTGGATTGATGGGATGGACATGGGGATTGACGGGGATACAGAAGGGGGTAGGAGAGTTGATGGTGTGGAGGGTTGGTGGGCTTGTTGGATAGCTGCTGAGGAAGTAGAGGTGACTAGGAAGACTGATCCAGATTTGGATTCTGAGCTGAGTTGTAAAGCTGATGCTGGTGCTGATGCTGGTGCTACTTGGAATTGAGATTGAGATTGGAATTGAGTTTGCTGCTGCTGAGGAAATGCCCTCGACGCTGCAGTATCTGAGTACGCAGTCACTGCAGTCGCAGATACCAAAGGACGAGGATCTGAATCTCCAGTAGACCCAGAGACCATCGTATGTCCAACCTCATCCTGCACATCTCCACCTTGCTCTTCTGCCGATCGTACCACAGTACCGGATCCCGGTAACACAGCATGAGCTTCGGAATCCAATGCAGATTCCGATTCTTTGAACCCGCTCTGCTCGATTCGGCCGCCAGACACCCTCACGCGGACCTGTTGCACGAGTCTGCGATCCAAAATGTCCAACGCGGGGAGAATATCGTTGGGAAAGAGACAATGCAGAGTGAGAAGAAGGGGTTTCACTTGAGCCAGTTGGGTGGGAGAAAGTCGGGAAAAGACATTTGACCCTGCTGGTGCTGGTGCTGGTGCTGGTACTGGTTTGAGTCGATGCCCGACGATGCTGGTGGTGGTGACGTCGGGTTGAAGTTGGGGTGGAGCGAGTGGTTGGATGTTGGAGAGTTTGGTGATGAGTTGGTCGATGAATTCCGGTGCGGTGGGGAGAGGGGCAGGAGGTGGATTGCTGTGCATGATGAGATGGAAGATGGCTTTTGATCTAGTGGGAAAGAAGAGATTGGGAAGAAAGAATGGGTGGGTTGGTGTCGCTTGGGGTTTGAGGAAGGGAAGATTAAAAAGTCAGGATGGTGGTTGATGCGGTGGAGGGCAAAATGCTCCTACGGATGGAGGCGTGGTGACCGACGATGCCTGTGTACGATGAGGGATAACAGAAACGAATGTGAATGCACTGGATTTAGGTCTCTTGTCTTCCGTATTCAATATTTTATGCAACGTTGGTAAACGACTTGAAAATAGGTACCTTTGCAGGCATTTGGCGTGTTAGATTGAGTGGGCATTATGGAACAGTCGTTTTATCTAACTGAGCCATCTCGATGGAAGAATCTCACGACGAAACAGACACAGACGGAATCCGAAACTCACGAGACTAACCTTCAAAAGGGAGCGAATAGAAGAATCCAGTAGACTCTCGAGTCAAAAGAAAAAAAAAGAAAAAAAAAGAAAAAAAAAGAAAAAAAAAGAAAAAAAAAGAAAAAAAAGAAAAAAAAAGAAAAAAAAAGAAAAAAAAAAAACAAACAGAATTAACACACAACGCCCAAAGGACAACCTCCTCCAGTATCTCATTTTAAAACAAAGTCATTCCAAGACCAAACAGCTACGTGACTCACTTTCGTGATCGCCTCTTTGTCTTGGTAGTCGTCTTCTTGCTCACTTTGGCAGAGTCCCCCGCGGTCAATTCATTCAACTTGTCCCCTTCCTTCTCGATCCCCTCCGCCTTCTTCTCGGTCACGCTGGTCTTCCTCGCTGCGCGGGTGGTCTTGTACGCACTCGTTCTCCTCCGGGTAGCGATGCCCGACGACGGAGACACCGTGTTTTGTCGTGAAGTGCGTGCCTCGACGGCTGCCTGCTTGGCCTTCTGGGCCTTGAGTTGCGCCATGTATTTTCTCACAGGTGCCTTTGGGGGCAACGTCTTGAGACCATTCCACAGCATCCCCTTGATATAGCCCAGTAGATGAACTTCGCCGTTGGGGTCGGTGAATTTGATTTCGAGGATTCCACGCAGTCGATCCTCGAAATCGATCTCCAGGCCATTCGGAGGATTTGCAGGACGTCCCCACCGGCTCGGGGCAGGCTCCTCAGCGTTGATGGTATCATGCATGTTCTTCCAAGTAGGTTTTTGCGTGGCTACTTGGCCGTTGACCTGCGTGTCGAGCTGAGTGCCGTTCGGCATACCCAGTTGTGTGGCCAAGTTCAAGACACTCTGGCTGATGCCATTCGGCACCACAGTTTGGGCAGCCAAGGCTGCCAGTTCGTCGTCGCTGATGGAGGGATCTCGCTGAGTGAAAGTAGCACTGTGGCGAGCCTGAAGCTCACTGTCTTCACGCTCACTTCTGCCCCTGGTACCGTTGACACGGCCCATGCCGACGCGAAAATTGGCATCGCTGTACCGAGCATGCACCAAAGACGTGGTCAAGCTGATATCCGGGCCTCTTGGTACCAAGGGAAGCCGACGGAAGGTGAGAATGTGTGCCTGGCTGTGGATCGTTTTCTGCGTCGCCATGGTCTCAAAGGTCTGGTAGGAGGTGATCTTGATATCGTCCGTGTAGGTCCAGCTCCCATCTACTTCCTTGACCGCCGTAGTGTAGTGACCCTGGGTCGTTGCTGTGCCTCGGTGCATTTCCACCGCCATGAGCTCATATCTGATATCCTGGCGAGCGTTGCCAATGCTGGGATCGAGCCACTCCTTCTTGATGATCAGTTCTTGGGGGATCTCAATGCCCTTTGCGATCTTTGTTGTTTTAAAAACGCCCTTGGAGAGATTGTAGCTGATGCGGTTAACTTCGGTAAGAAGGACCTCGGGGACTTTGGTGAGAAACTGTTCGAATTTTAAGAATTTGGCGTCACAAACTCTACAGACTCTGTCCACCTCGGTGCGGTCAAAGTTTGCTGCGATCATGGCATCGAGTGCTTCGGGCTGCTTTCCATCGGCCTTGACGAACGAACAGTTCAACTGGTTGGTCGTGTTGTCGGTTTGGTTAGTGTGACCACAGCCACTGGCACAAGTGAGAAACTCGGAGGTCTTGATGGCAAAGATGTCCTCGAGTAGGATTTGACTGGTGTGATTGGTGAAATTCCACGTCAGTCTTTATCTTCTTAGGAGAACGAGGAAGCCAAACGAGCCCCCCCCCCCCCCCATCCCCCCAAAAAAAAGAAAAAGAAAGGAAAAGAAATCCGAGAAATCAAACTCACTGAACTTTGGGAACATCTCTTCCCAACTGCGTGATCAACTCATCAAAAAACTCAGCCGTATCCTCTTGACTCTGAGCCTGGGCACTGGGCACCTTCTTCGCCGTCCAGTCATCCATGATGACCGCCCAAAAAATATCAATATCTTCCTGGAATTCTTTCTGCGAGAACTTGGGGTTCCAAAAGGCCGCGATCAAATTGGACAAGAGACACACTTTGCACTGCCCAAATAGCTCTTCATCCTCGAGCCAAGGACCGTTGGAGCACCTGTTTTGGGTGTCCACGTGTGAAAAGACGCAGATTTCCACCCAGTTGAGGAAGATGGGCATGTGGAAGAGCATCTGCAGGACCACATTACGATAGCAGGTCAAATTATCACTGTTGGCGAAGCCTTTGGTGGTTCTGGTGAGATTCCAGTGGTACGCCTCGGCTGGATCGGGGATGCCATTCTGAAAGGCAGTGGGGTTTGAGTTAGTATGTGACTTGTATGAAATTGGGAGAGAGAAAGGTGAAATGAAACGTACCGTGATTGTGATGGTAGGCGTGCCATCTGGGGACCATTTGGATGTCATGTTGAGAGAGATGTAAACACAGAGACTTTGAGGGAATGAGGTGAGAGTCCGGGGGAAAAAAGTGTAGCCTTGAGAGCAAGATATCAAAGATGATGAGAAAGAAAAATATCGAAGAAGAATAGTGAAAATGGGCTCGAGACGAGACGATAGTGGGATTTATTTTGGGTTCCGTCAGGTTTCGACGGGTTCAGGTTTATCTCTTCGACCAGGTTTCGGTGATGGTATGTTCTTTGTTTATGATGATTGACTCCAACCGTGGCCAGCAAACTTTCAGTGGAGGAAGTGAGTCGAATCTTTTCCTTGTTGCGACCCAGGCAAGCCGGGGGAGAGACCTTCATCTCTCAAAGAAAAGCATAGGACGAAAATAGATCCTGGTCAAGACTGAGCCATAGAAAGGATGAATAGTCAGATTCGAGAGCGAAATCTTTGTCCATGAAGAATTGACTGTTTTCTGTGAATGGCTGTGTTGTCGAAAGGAGAGATATTTTCTGTGTTGCTTCATGAGAGATCGAGACTCACGAGTGCACTTCCTATCGACATGATCGAGGCTGGAGTCGAATGAAATCTCGTTTATTTCCTACGGAGGTCACTGAACAGGAGAAGAAGAAATTGTGTTGAACCACCAGTCGGTACTTGATCTTCGAATGACTTTTTTGCTTTTCTCGTCTTGGATCGACAAGAGCATGAGTTTTTGAAATCCATGTTGACACTCGACACTTGAGATACCAGCTGCGATCCAGCGAGTTGTCTTTACCCCCCGACTTTTCTGTTTGAGAATCTATGGGGTCAAGAATGGAGGAGACGCAGCTCTTAGTCAACCTGAGGATCTTCACGGCTCAATTCCATCTCGACAAAGAGAATGAAGATTTCAAAGTAGTCACCCAAGTGTATCAAAAGATAAATCTGGGATCGTACCACAGGCCATTTCATGAAAGACTTTTATTTTCTTTTCTTTCCTTTTCGTGTCTTTTTCTTTGTTGTGAGAAAACGGTCCATCTGGAACCGGAAGAATCGCTTCCCTGATTGGGGCGCAGAGCTGAAAAGTGTTCATCGGTTGATGGAGAACACTCGATTGAGGTTTGTACTCGTTCTCGAGAATGACTCTGAAAACATGCTCATCTCACTGGTGCAATGCAAGTGACTTGACCTAGAACCCAATTTCCGTCGGCACCCACGCGGCCTAGTGCAGAATGTACCGGTTCTCCAATTCCCCAGTCTCGCACCCGAGACTCATAGATTTGATGACTCTTCCGTGTTTATTTCAGACTAGATCAATTGACGAGTAATATTTTGAATGGTTTCCCTCAATGCATGTGATACCACTTCTCCACTCAAATGGACCGAATCCCTCCCAAAAAGTCTCACTATGTATGCAAGCCAGTCCTTCTCCCCCCGACTCAGCCTCCCACGTCCACGAGTCGGGCGAACTCGCCCGACTGAATCATGTTCCTCCAGCAAAAGCAAAAAAAAAAAAAAAAGAAAAAAGAAAAAAAAAAGGTTTGTGAAGAGAAACCCGCTTCCGCAACGGCCCCCGGCAGCAGCCCAACGTCAACCCACGTTGACACTGAAGACCCTCAGCCCCTCCAGTGATCCACCGGCTGTGATTAGTCTCCGACACCTCTCTCCATCTCTTTCTCTCTTTTTTTTCAAACTTCTTTTTTCCCTCCTACACTCTTTGGTGACAGCATGTCAACGGCTGATCATGATTTGCTCTAGAGAACTTTTTCTTTTCGCCCGATCGGTCGATTGGGAAGGTGACAAAGAAGAGATGTTCCTGATCCCCGTCCAGCTTTACCCACTTGGGAGGTTTACTCCACCGAGACACATCAGTTCATATTTCTCGTGATTTCATCCGACCAACGACGGGCTGGCAAATCATGAGTACCCCAAAAAAAGCAGGAAAAAAAAAAGATAACCGTTGAAAGAGTTCGAGGAATTTGTGAGCGCCACTTTTCCTTTGTCCTTTCATCTGTCAAATGGTACTATTCCACCCCCCGTCCCCTCCCTCCCTCGACGAGGATGTCTGATCGACTATTGTTGCTGGCCTTATATCTCCAGTAGAATGGGAAACACTGTGCCTCACCGTTTATGAAGGGTGGCGAGGGTTCTTTGGCCTGGTCAAAAGGCAAAAAGGTGAAGATGTGCAAACTGACAGTCGATCTCCTCAGTGAACGAGGGTTCAAGGCAGATCGCTGACAAATTCAGCCGTGTCTGGAAGATCCACACGAGGTTGATGAAGTGTACAATTTGTACACTGCACAGCCCGTGGCAGAATATGGCAAGTACAGTAGAAGGGCAGTGACGGGAACATGCTCCGTAATGTAAGGCTTGTAGGGGCTGATGAGGGCTAAGAATCCATGGGAAAATCCACTCAAGTCAAGCTTCATCTACTCGATAGGAACCAAATGGGCGCCCAGGTCCGCGAGGGGACTTACAGTGTGCAAGGTCAGCGAGCAGAGCGGTATCAAAAAATAGAAACCAAAGACTCAAAGAGGGCTCTTCACAAACGAGTCCTCCAGCACATGCACGATACAGCATGTAGTTCGCATACAAGAACTGAAACCAAAAAGAAAAAGAAAGGAAAAAGAAAAGAGAAAAAAAACGGCTTGACGGCTAGGCCAGCATCACTGGCGAGTCCTTTCAGGTCCTCGGTACATCAAGATGCGGTGAGCATATCACAGTGGGACGAGTATACAATACTTCATCCCTTCTGGAACCCCACATGGTGGTGCCCCAAAAGCAGTGCCAGACACACCGAGTCTGTCACCCGTCCAAACTGTCAAGGAACCCTTGCGAAGAACGATTTCCACCAAATCCACATTGCAAGGTCATTATCTTTTTTTTTCTCTCTTTTTTCAGAGGGCATTCATTGGTCAAATTTCTCCGGAGTTCATCCAGCTCCAGGCATTGCACCGCTGTGATCTGTCTACCGGCTACCCAGTTCACCACCATGCCAAGCTTCCAGTGATGTTCGACGATCGAATCCGCTTGCCGATCGTCATTCCCTGCCGTCTCGGGATCTGGTTGTATAGTGTAGAAATCTACCCCCCCCCTTTTGGGTTTCTCGGAGATCTTCCTGTATCGGTGGGACCTGAATCAATGGAGATTCTTGACCGACTGTACTTGGGGCTGTAAGCTCTGCCTGAGTACAAACCTTGGTACATCCCGTACCTATCAGACCATCAAGTTGTATTTGTGACGCCCAGTGGAGAGAGAGAGAGAGAGAGAGAGAGAGAGAGAGAGAGAGAGAGAGAGAGAGAGAGAGAAGGAGATGAAGAGAAAGTGACGACTATGAGCCGGATAGATAGAATAAACTAGATCTCTCGAATAACATCTTCAGTATGATCCGTAGATGAATGAGACATAGAGCCAGTGGAGAGCGGGAAGAGAAACACAAAATGGGGGGACCGATAGGTGCGTGTCAGTTCAATGAGTGTCTCAGATGCGCCTCTCCGGATCCTGTCCGAAACTCCCCAAGCCGCCAGCACCTCCGTCCCCAGGTGAAGGGAATGGCCAAAACGCCGTGATTTGGGCAAGTTGATAAGGGTCTGTGATCGATCTTTTATGGGAGAAGGACGGTAAATTGGATACTGGTAAATGATGACTACAAGGTTGAGACTACTACCAGCATACAAGTGTTTGGTTATTTCCATGTTTGTCGATATGGAATATACTACATTCATACTATACAATCGGCACTTATGAACAGACCAATGCTGTATCACAACCGCGATAATGGAACGAGTCCACAAGTGACTATCGATTCATTGAGCGAGGAATCTCACAGCCTGACCCTAACGGAAGCCTCCCCTCTTCTTGCACTAGTACTATGTCCCGAAGGACGGCAGTACTAGGACTGCTTCCAGGTTAAAGGCTTACCCAGCTTTGGCTTTGGCTTTTTTCCCCCCCGGAGAGTCATTCTACAGTCTACGAGTCCACACTCAACATACACCGCTGCAGCAGCATCCACAACGTGCTGCAAGCCGACAAAGCAGATGGTCATAAGTGATTGGTCACGGGGAGCGGCTTGTTCAAGCTAACAAAATGCGAGATCCGGCCGAGTTTTCTGTCCGACGGGAGCAAATGGGTCTAGCGCGGGGGAACGAGTTTGTAACTCATTAAGAAGGGGAGAGGTCACGCTCACGCGGCATATAGAAGGGCCACTGGTACAAAAGGATGAGACTCAAGTTGAAAATTGAATACCACAGGAGCGTGAGTGTGGATGGGTACCGTATACTGGCTGATTGTGCCTTTTTGATAGATCAATTTTCCCTCCCTTTTTGTGATTGTGACGGGTCCTTTTGCGTGGTGTGTTCCGCGCTTTTCAAACTCGATATGAGAGCTAGTCAGATCTCGACTTGGAGTATATTTAGAGCTTCTTGAATTGCCGATGGTACCTTTGATATTTTATCTTTCGCTCTGTGATTAAGAGTAGGTCTTTTTACGACCAGGACCAGCGGGACGAATCAGATACCTCGTGAGAACCAAGGGACGTCTCAAGTGAGATCTTGGGGAACAGTAATACTGAGAGCTCCATCAACGACCATACTACATGGCTACTTACACCTAGTGATCTGCGTACTGTAAGTGCGGAGGATCACCCCCTGGGGGAATCGCACATCAGATCGGTCGGCTCATGCTTGAACCTACGGGTAATATGCTTGATGAACTCTGGAGACCGATGGACATGGGTACCTACTTGTACTATTTGTGCTTACTCATATGTACAGTACTCCTCCTTCCAACGCACAGCCAAAGGTACTATATGATGCGAACAGCGATCGACGTGGATGACTTTTCCGCTGCGTGTCTCGGACTTGCCGAGAACTCATTGTGATATATTCATGTGACGATGAAGCTCGGGGTATAATGCAGACAAGTAGCTAATCTAATGAAAATTAGGAGCTCTCTGCGTCTACGTGATAGCCCGACTTGCCCATTACTCAAGCTGTTTTTATTCGGAGAGAAAGTAAAAAAAAAAAATTCTATCAGAGGCGAAGAGCGAGTAGCTCCTGTATATTGTAGCATGTAAGATATTTGCAAGCCCGAACTTCTGCAGTCAGTAATGCCTACTACGTTGCCATGCAAAGAGAAATCATGAATATAGTGAAAATGATTGCACATCAAATCAATGAGTAGTGACTATAGAATCAAAACTAGATATACTGTAAAAGTCTTTACTCTAAAAGTTTTTACTCTACACGTCCATATCACATACGGCTTTCACGTGGTCTATGCGTGGGGGCGTTTTTCTTCCTCTCGACTGGAAGTTGACACCCCCGGGGTTCTTGTTTCCACCTCGATCAGGGTCTTTGATCACTTGTATTATTCTTGAATCATGATGCTAATCATATACCTCCCGGCTTATTCCCTACTCTGCTCTAGCTTTGGAAAATCTCCCAAGCTATTATACCAACCTGATTACTATCGTACCAATCTCTGGCGGAATCTCCAAGACATGCTTGAGCCCCACTCTTTGTCAATTCACTCCATTTGGGCAGGTCCTCTTCTCACTAGTATGGTGAGCTTTGCAAGAGAGTACCGATATATATGTAGGGCCAGTAAGAACGCACATTACATGGTGGTTACGAGCTGCAAGAAGTACAGTGAATTGAAATTAGATATATTATACAATTGAGTGCTGGTCTGCGACAGGGACTCTATCAACACATAATGTTGTACACCCAACATCGTGGGTACTTGATCCCCACCCAAAGGCCCTTCAGTGAATAAAGAGAAGAATGGGAAAAGAAATGAGATCTATCATGATCTATCACGATGTTCGGGACATTTGAAAAATTGGCCGTGCGGGTGGAGTGTTAACCTCCACCAAGCAAGCATGGCTGGGAAAGGTCAAGTTTGTCATTTCGTGTCAGAGGGCCCAGACTCTGGCCAGAGAGGCATGTGTGGATACATACATTCAACACAGACTGTGGGTTTTGCATGGGCCGGTGACTTGTACGGGTTGACCTCGTAAAAGAGACACAGATTCATTGTCGCTGTGTACTGATGGTAACTTGATTTCACGGATTCGGGACTTGCACGTAATCGTACCAGGTTTTGCAGCTTGCAGTACTGTAGGTGTATGCGTGCGCGTACTGCCTGCTTCGTGTAATGTATGCACTTGTGTACCTATTTACCTACAGTGCTTGTTTATCTACTGACCCAGTTTAGGTATGTACCCCTTCTCATGTGTAATGATACCTCATATTTTGCTTGCGGGAATTGGAACTTGTCCACGTTCGCTACCCAGTTACTAAAAGGTACATCCGTAGGCGGCATATTGTTCAATGTTCTAAATGTATCTCTCGGGTCGAGTCATCGACTCCACCGCCTCTTGTGCGCAACGGCCGCCTACTCCCCACTCCACGGGCGTCCAGTCTCAGCCACGACCATCCAAGAGCCGGATGGGCGGAAGAGGCAGAGATCTTATGTCCCATAATTCAGACCGAGTTCAGGATCTTCATTGAATATTCACCAGTTGGGGAGATGATGGACATGGGTAGGAAAAGAAGAAGAAAAAAAAGGGTTGAGAAATTTCAGGTCTTACGTATGTCACTATCTTGGATTGTGTCATGCTACGTAGTACTGTAGGTGGTCAGGTACGTATTCAGCACTCGAGACTAAGACTGCAGCCTTCTACAGTGCAACTTCCAAACTGCAGAGTGTACAATGTACATCGAGTCATACTATATTTGCCCGAAGAGAGAGAAATCAAAAGGGTTCCCTGTTCGCATGCGACAGCAAGGTTTGTGGCGGTGCATTTGCCACTTTGGAGCTCGTGCCAACTCTACCGGTCTTGCAGCGGGCCAGTCACGGTGGTCGTGGTCGCAGTCGCTGATTGTGCTGCTCGCACATGGACGACCTTGGTCAGACGGTTGTCTGTCAAGTGCCAACTTAACTCTCGGTATCAGTAGTGTATACTTTGTTTCTTACTACTGTATCTACGTACCTGACGATAAAAGTAGAATTCGACTGTTTAGTGGACTTCATCTATCAACGAGGCTACGGTAAAGTCCATCTCAGTCCTACTATAGACATAGTCGTATTACTTGTGTAAAACACGATAAAACTCTTGCTCAATCCTGAATAGTAAAGCTTATACCGAATTCCAAACCTTGTGTGAACCATGACCCCGACATGGCAATTTTCTACTCTCGTTGGTTCCGTTATCCTCCTGCGCAAAATTGCACAGGTGTACATTGTGTTAGTAGGGTAGTAATTGGTACGTACACTTTGCCGCGACCACGATGTGATCGAGTGCCAACCCATGGGTCGGAACTCCATTTTTTTTCATCCAGGAATTCCTTCTCCCTCGGCATCATACTACTGTTTATGTGTTTTTTCAAGGTGTACCTGACACGCATTGGATCAGGGCTAGGACCGCCCGGAAGGAAACCACGGTACAATCTGATCAAGGCGATTGTTCGGCAAATTGGTTGACAAGATAATTTGCCACACAGTCGCGGGACTGGTTGATTCAGTGGAGACACAGATTAAAAAGACAATAGGAAGAAATGAGGATATGATCATTTCTACAGTGTTTTTTTTTTTTGCTGGACTTTGCTATAGTTAGTTACCGCATGAGTCATGGAGATATTTATACTGACTAGGTAATTGCCCACAAATTCGTGCGTATGTCATGTACAATATGTACATTCACCCCCTGTGCTGAATACATATATCCAACCTCCCATGAGGATCAAATCTCCGAGCAATTGGGGGGGGGGCTTTCCTCAAAGGGAGATGAATGTGTAAAGGTCCACCTGCACCAGAGACCCTTTCCACTCCTCAGCGGGAACCATTTGCCCCCCCGGGAGAAGTTAGAATTGCCCGGGACCTGATGTTTTCCTCTTTCAATAGAAATCATGATAATCTCCATATGAATCTTTGGATCCAGAGATCCAGTCGTAATGGGACCCCGTTGCATCCACCATGCACACGCGGCGCCCCGTCGTTCCCTGTCAAGTCCTGGGTGTGGTTCGGTACATTTGCCCTCTTTTTTGTTTTTTCTGGTGGTTTTTTTGGGTGTACATGTACATTGTACTTGCAGCGGTCTACTAATAATGATCAAGTTGTACAAGTCCAGGACGAGTTGTAAAAAGGGCAGTACTGCTGTCGGTGCGTACTTTTTTCAGATTCGATTTTTTTTGCTGTCATTTTCCATCTGATTGCTGTCTGGATAGTGAATTCTCTCTCTCTTGCTCTTTCAATTTTCCCATGGCAAAGACTTCCAACAAGAATATTATTTTCTTTTCCCGAGTGACCAAATTCTAATCCCAGCGTCTTATCTACAAGTCCATCGTGAAGAGGGAGACAACGCATTACTGAGTACAATGAATTGAGCGGAGATGAAGACGAAGAAAGAGAAAGGCAAACCACACACACACACAAAAAGAAGGGTCCAGACGTTGACATGTTCGCCAGCTCCCCCCCCCCGGTCAAGTTTCAGGTTCAGCCCTGCTCTGTGGAAATGAGAGGTGTTTGATGCCCCCCCCCCCCCCCCCCCTCTTCCATCTTTGCGATCGGGTCCCTCCGAGATGGGGGACTTTTGAGCGTGAAACTTGCATGGAGTAAGATTTGAGATGCGAAAATGCCCAGTCTCGGGGATGAACCGAGATTTCTTAATTTGTGGGAGCTTGCGAGGTACATGATGTGATTGGAATTTGGAGAGTGCCAGTTCTCTTTATAGTACTGTGGTATTGTAGCACTCTTATGCTCGCTCGTGTGACTTGTATCGTACGCGAGAATGGAAAGCTTTTTTTGAAAAAAAAAATAAATAAATAAAAAAGAGAGAGAGAAAGACGAATATCAAACTTGCGCCGTCACTGGCGAGTCGACTCGTCTACTCGTGGATACGCGTTGAAAAAAAAAGAGGTCAGGGTGTGATCTGGTCTGATTTCCTTTTATTTTTCCTTTTTTTCTTTCTCTTCCCCCTTGACAAAGACCTACAACGATCTACCAAGGGGTAAAATATCCATCTGATCTCGAGTATCTTTGTGCAGAAATGAGGATCGATGGCAATAGACAGGTCCGATTCTCTGGCGCCGTGGCAGGGATCTCCCCGGGCGTTCACACGTCCGCGTCAAAGCTGGTGCGTGCGCTCGGGGAGGGAAAAAGCAAAAACAAAAACAAAAAAGGGTAGACATGCACAGTTGAAAAAAAGGACGAGGGTTGGAAACTCGATGGTTGGGAAGGGGAGGGGGTTTGTAGCAGTAGCAGTGCATTGTACTCTCGGTCATCACCCGAGATTTGTATCACTACGTCTCCCATTTCCGGCATCTCAAAGCCGGTCTCACAATTTCGAGCTGGGGAGAAGGGGGGGATGAGAAAACACCAAGGACCCTTTCTGGAAGGCTACCGCATGGAAGTTGCGCAGCGTTTTGAATTTGGACTGACGGTTGGATTGTGAGTTGTGGGTGTATGAGGAGGGAGATTCTAGATGAGAAGGAGGAGGAGGAAGAAGAAGAAGAAGAAGAAGAAGAAGAGAATTCTATGGGAAGTTTCTTGAATTGTCCAAGAGAGGTGGAAATTGAAAGATTAGACTCTCCTCCCTAGTAGTTTGATATCAATTACGATGGTCGAGTATCCTTGAAACCGCAAATACTACACTCCTCTTTTAGCGCAAGCCCACGAGGGATGAGGAGAGCTACCGCTTGGCGAGGGGAACCAGAACCAGAAATACGAGGCGTTTGCCGCTCCGCCTGAGCTTAGACCGTCTCGTGCGGCACCAAGGAGGGGGGCACAGAAAAGAGAGGAGGAGGAGCAAGAAAAAATCGCCGACTGGCTCGCTTGGGGGAGGGGGATCGTGAGGCTGCAAACTGGTCGGGACTTGGGAAGACCTGCAGATGCAGATGGGGGGGGGGGAAGACTAAAAGAGACCGTACCAGGGTGGAAAAGTATCTATTCTCGAAGAGGAAAGGTCAGCTGAAACATGAGCTTCCGCCACTGTCGGAGGAGTGCTGAATTGTTTGCTTGTTAATTTTGTCTTTTTTTTTGACTCTTTCAAGTGCCCGGAATACTTCTTTGGGCTGGAAAGAGGGTAGCTAGATGTAACAATGGCCATGACCTACGTACACATACAGTATGCAAGTAATGTAAATGAGCATGTACCACACAGCTCTACAGTTTTCTCGGTACTCGGTCATGAAAAGTCGGAATTCAATCAAGCTTACGATGTGCGTACAAGAGACAGAGTAGTAGTAGCAGCAGTAGTCGTCAGTCTCAATCACACATGAATTCCCTCGATGTAATTCTCCGCTCATCAATTTAAACCATACATATGTAGATCTCTTCCTGTATATCCGACAGCAGTTCCTTCGATCTTCAAACACTCCAACACTGCAAGTCCGGTACTGCAATTTAACTGATTTTCCTCTTCATGAGGCTCCTCCGAGTTCCCCCTCCGGGCGACCTAGATGCCCTGACTCGGCCGAGTGAATGGATCTGATTGCAAAGTCATGACACCATGGTGAAACTCTGCTGATGCGAACTGATGCGTCCTGGAGTGGGGGAGATGCGCTCGTGGGCTGGAAAGACAAAAAGCCGGGGTCATCTCGGGTGTCCTTTGAACGCGGGTCAACTCTGACAGCTGAAGCGAAATCAGTTGGCTCTTTGTATGATTGAGTGTTGATCTTTTGAACTAGTGTACTCTATCGAGTCTATCATATGACCGATTAGAAAGAACCTTTGAATTTTTAATTATTTTTTTTTCGTGCGAGAAAGATCACTCGGCCAGATCATTTCTACAGTCCCTCGGGAAGAGAGAAGAAGAGACACTGCGTCATCACCATCACTCCATCAAATGTATCCAGGACACTGTTCCTCGAGTGAGACTCGGTTGAGCATAGAGCAGTCATCATCGAGTGTAGTTAGTGATAGACTGGTTGTTCTCCTGCTCTCCAAGGGACCAGCTCCACGGGGCAGTTCGCCTGTTTGGTGTTAGTGGCAACGGCTGAACAGGTGAATGGAAGGGGCGTTTGGACCGGAGCAACCCGCCCGTTCACCGTTTTTGGTGACTTGGTCCGTGCTGGACGGGACTTTTTCTTTTGGGACCCTTGAAGAGGAGTCGTGGGGAGCTGAAGAAGTGGTTCGGTCAGGATTCTACAATTGATCGTGTCTGCCAACGCTGATAGTCCAAGACAGGGTGATGCGGGGTCCCGGCTCGGGCAGTTGAAAGACCAGGAGGGGCAGAATCGAATCAAGCATGTTCGTCGGCTGAGGGTCCGGGACATGTTTACTCTGACTGACCGGAAACATTGATCAGATTCAGTGTATGAGTACCTTGATGCTCTTAGTGATATACTCGGATTCTTCATGCTCACCACTGTAGCAGAAAGAAAACAAAGGTTGACGTATTCGAATCCTCCATCACTTGCCATCCGGCTTGGCTCTCTGCCCCCCCCGTACAGACAGACTCGAGATGGACTAGAGCTCCGATGGGAATCATCAAAAGTGGAATGATGCCGAGATGAACCCGGACCAGGATGGTGACGGTTGATCATCTACCCTGAGCTGTGAATTAAAAAAAATAAAAGAAATGGAAAATATAAGAAAAAAGCAAAAAAAGGTTCGATTATTAAGATTTAGTAAGATTCAGTGTGAGTCGGAGGTGGCTACGTAAGTACGGACACTAGTACTGTACTCCCGCACACATGGAGTTGTCAGGATCGATTTGGTTTCATGACTGGGACTTGTGAATGGGAAATAGACGGGTATACCTCGTCGATGCTTCTCATTCTCCATGAATACCTCTGTACATGGGACATCCGGTATAGTGTATAGTCAGCACCGCCGAAGAGTCCTCCAGGATGCAATGTTGCATACCATCTCCCCCCTCCCACAAGCCTCGGGCCCTTCCCCCCGCTGCATCTCATTTGACAGATCTCCCACCGATTGATCTTAGTTCTTGCAGTAGTGCCCATCGAACGGTCTCAGCTGCACCCGGCAAGGATTGATCTCTCGGAGCGGATTGGTGATCCTATCGCAGTGATGCGACGGCCGAGAGTCTCGGAAAAAAAAAAGTAAATTGCGGCACTACTCTCTGCAGGAGAACAGGATTAAAGTGATACTCCAACTACCCTATGAATCGATGTAGCCGGGCGGCTGCAAGAGAGAAAGAGAGAGAGAGAGAGAGAGAGAGAGCTATTCTATCCTGATCGGTGGTCTCTCGGAGCCGTTCTTCAGACAGACAGACTCGGACCCCACCGGCCGCGTTGGAACCCCAGGCACTTTTCTCCCCCCTCAGATGTAAGTGGTGTTTTGGGGGGGATGGGAATGAACGCATAACCAGGCGTGCATTGCTATGGGTGATACAGTCTATAATTTGTTAGGTAGTTTGTTGTCGATGCTCTCGCTACATCCTACAGATTCTGTCGTGCTCGGTGGAGGCGGAAAACGGTGGAGATTGAAGGGGACAACCTCATTTCATGTAGTGGCCGCCACGGTCGGATTCGCAATCAGAGAGTATGTTTCTGGAGACCGGGGGAGCGGAGAATTGCCTCCCCCGCGACCGTCTTGGAGGTTATGGTATGACTGGAATATTGTGGAAAGTGGACAGTATTTTGACTCGTGGAACTCTGCTTTCTCACCCTTCCCCTCCATGGCAAATCTCATGATCGTGAAGGATGGTGACGATGGTGACGATGGTGATTTGGACCAAAGCCACCGCCCAGCCAAGCCACTCTGCCGGATGATGGTGAACGGGTGCTTGTCGGGTCGGTTGCTCCAATAGTACGATGGGAGGGCCTCTTTAGTCATCATTCGAGAGGAAAGGTGACCGAACGGTCCTGTCGGCCGTGAATGAGCGAAAAGGGAAAGAAGAAGGAGGAGGAGGCGTTGGGTGTGTGTGGCCCTTTTCTTTTCTGTTTTTTTTTTTTCCTTTTTTCCTTTTCGTCCTTTTTGGGGGGTTTGGGCGGTCGAGTGGAAACCTCGTCAAAGGGGTGGGTCCAGAGGCAAATGAGCAGACCCAAACTTTGACCGCCTCCCAGGCTCAGCACCCGGCACCTTTAATTTACACGGGAGATGCGGATTGGTTCGGAGATATTCCAATGCGTTTAGGGCAATGCCGGAGTGGAGACTGGCGCCGCTGGATTGTTTGGCGGTAATCCTTTTCCAGTTTCATCTGATGACAGGATGATGGACGGGTATGATACATAATATTTTGGGGGTGGAGCTGGGGAGAGAGAGGAGAGGGGCAGAGGCCCGGATTCTGCTTGCCTCACCACGTAAGAGGGTACATGGCGAGAAGGGGAGAATGGAGAATGATGTGTCGAGTCTAGAGGTCAGAGTTGAGGGGATTTGAAGGTGCCCGAGACAGGACTCATCGGTAGGAGTACCGCCTGGGTACTTCCAAAAGTTCCTACAGTACGGGTACAGACTGGATCCCAGAGGTACTTGGGTACCAAGTGAAGGCACTGGGCCACTAGGCCAAAGAGGCACATGTTCGTAGAAAGTACCACCAGTCGTGCATGGACTGGAGTGGTGATGGTGGGTTCGAGGCTCCCAGACAGCATTTGGGTTGCCTTTTTTTTTTCTTTTCAAGGGAACACGCGGTCAAGGATACTGGCTCTCCACTTGAGAACCACAGTGGACCCGATTGACACGCAGTCGCAGGCCGAGGATATTCAGCGCCATCCATGAGGATCCCGCTTTTCCCATAACGGTTTTCCCAATGAGGAATCTACAATTTCCAATTTCCTCCTCATCATGATTCTTCTCGCCAATCAGTGAGTCCGTGAGTGTCAGTCCACAAAGAAAAGTAGAGAGAGAGAGAGAGAGAAAAGAAAGACAAACAAAAAAAAAAAATCAACTGACCACACAAAGAAGAGCCCAAAAACTCCCATGGATTTTCTTTTCCCCAGGCTCGAGCGGCAGTCTCTTTGGTCCTTCATCAGGCACAGCTTCGTGCCCATGTTCCACCGCAAGGCTCGGGCGACTACTCTACCAATCTACCGTAGTCATACTGTCCTCATTTTTGTCGACATAGAGACATCTGTACTACTCATACGTAGGTCGTACCGTACCCGTACTCTTCTAACGGTTCAATGGTCCACATCCGAATCCTCACAACCCAAACCCTTAGCCGGGAACCGCTCAAACGTGTTTGATTGTCCCCATGTCCCTCATCTCCACCGTAATCTCCATCGTCACGGAGGATCATGGCGCCTCCTTCTAGACCCTCTCCGCCGCCCAGCTCCCCTGGTTTCTCGAAGCTTTGATCGTCAGCGGATTGCAATGAGACCGTGCTCTGGACTCTGGAGACGGCATTGTCCGGGACCCCAATTCACCACAGTGACCACACAGGTACCGGACGACCTGTTCGGTGTTGGGATTCTCCTGCAAACCGCCTTGGTGGCCGACCATCAGACCAAGGCCAGTGGACATGCCCCTTCACATTGACATGGTCAAATCTCCCGTCTCCCAGTCCATCAGTCCCTTCTCGCCCTTGGATGGTCCTCCGGTGCATCCCCAGATCGAGAAAGAGGCCCTCACGACCTGAAACCGGCCGATTCTGCATTTCCTCCCAACGGGAACGCTTGGTGGCTCTCTGGCGACCAGAGGGCATCTGGCCATCCTTTTGGGTACCAACTCTCCGTGCGAGACTGGCTTGCCATTCTAATCTGGCCGACGGTTCCTGATCTTGCTTTGTTGGAGGATGGACCACCTCAACCTGCAGTCTTGAGCTCTCCCGTGTTCTTGTGTAGCTTCCCTCTCTCCCTTTCTCTCTTCATCCCCCATCCAGGAGGCAGTCATTCTTCGTCGGGTGGAGTTTCGTCTCCCACCGACTCGCCTTGTACCATCACGATCCGATGGAGTTGATGCCTTGCTAGATGATTCGGTGACTGGATAGCCATACGGTTGTCATGAAGGAGTTCACCAATTCGACATGGGATCCAGGACCTGCTTCGTTCGATGCTCTCAATCTGATACCGAGACGTAACGTTTTGGCACATCCGCGCGAGCTTATTCCTGCATCGGGACCGAGCCAGGATGGGGATTGGCTGCAGGATGTGTGCCTCCAGAGGGTCCTAGGCCTTTGATGGTCTCCAGTCGACTCCATCGTGGGTCTGTCATCTGTTTGGTTTGCCATGGCCGCCACTTTGACTCCCTTTTGTCACTCGACTCCCGGAACTTGGGATGGGCCCGAGAGAGAGGGGGGGGGGGAAAGGTGGTTCCCACTTTGCTTGTCAACGTCGATCGGTTTGGGTTTCATCGTCGAGGGTTCTGGACCGTTCCTGGATTTCCCGTCCGAACACATTTTAATCATTGTTTTTTTTTTTAAAAAAAAAAATGGGGGGAGGGACACCTTTGGATTACGGTAGTCGTGATGACCATCCGAAACTTGGGATTTTTCCATTTTCCATTTTCCATTTTCATCATTCCTCTTCGTCTTCCTCGTCTTCCTCTTCGGTCTAGTGTCCACTCTCTAGTATTGAATGTCTCCCCCCCCCCCCCCCCCCCAAATCCACTCTCATCTAGTATCCTGGCTGGACCGTTTGGCTTTTCGACGCTCTACCGTTCTTCTAGACTTTCGACCAAAGCGAACCTCTTGTTTCTACTGGAACACTTTCGAGCCCTGCGTTCATCTACTATCTTCTCGCCCACCTTTCTGCAACGCCAGTGTACCATCCACCGTCTTTGTCACGTTGTCCGTCTTTCTCGTGGCGTGTCCTTCTCTCCACCATCGTGGTTTCTTGTCTTCTCTCCTCCTCCTTTCTTCCTCTTCTCCTTCTTCTTCTGCTTGTTCTGTCTTGTCCCTTTTCTTTCTCTCTCCCCTTGCTCCTCTCTTTGTCGGGCATTGGTATCTTCTTCCCTTCTCCGTCTCTTCCTCGTCTTTGGATTGCTCGCCCTTTCGGCACCTCCGCTCGCGTGGTACTTTCTTGCCTCGTGGAGTGTCCTGGTCATTAACGCTCCTTCCCACGGATCGCCGTTCCTGGTCCCACGCTTTGCCTTTCTGTGAGCTCCTCACGCTCGACGCTGATCTCACTATTCGTTCCACGAGATCATCGCTTCCCTCGAGGCGTGTCTTGTCGTGATCTCCCTGGATTAAACTCTTTCCCGATCTTCTCCTTTTTTCCCCTTCCCCTTTGCCCCCATTGGACTTGGGCTGGTCTGACGAAGCTGCGGGGGTGATCGCCTGGCAAAAGGGAATTCTATACTTCTTCCAATCCCAGATTTTTCGAGAAAATCACTGGGTTGGTCGAGAGCTGACACGCAGCTCCTCTACGTGTTTCTCTTGCTCTCCACGGTCACGGTTGACCATCATCGACCTCGTTCTTGGTCCAGCTGGTAGCGGATCGTTTGATTACGGATCGTCGACTGTCGTCATCCAGCATAGCCGTTGAGATCACGAGCCCGAACGGACTATCAACGGACGATCAACCTTCTTTCTCGTCCATCATATCTACATCTCCCCTCCCACCCCACCAATCATCCACATCCCTCCCTCCATCCGTCTACCCTCAACAACCCACTCTCTCGCTCTCTCCGCTTCCTCCTTCCCCCTTCCACTTCCTCTCCTCTTCTCTCTCTCTCTCTCCTGGCGAGACCTTCTCATTTGCCGGAGAAGGTTCTTGCCCCCTCCCCTCCCCATTTGACTTTTGATCCCGTATCGGCCCGCCACTTCTCCATCGCGCATATGATTGCGTTACAAAATCGGCCCATCTTGCCGCCCGCCAAAGTGGATATCTCACTGCTCCTCAAGCCTCAAGATGAGGATGACGCCCCGAGGAATCCCACATCTTATTATTCCTCTCGCACGGGCTTCTCGGTTCCTCCACCCCTCCCCGCAGCTCCGGTCTTGACCACCGGTCCTCCCGCCGTGGGCCCATCGCTGATCAAAACGGGTCCCGGTTTGCCGGCCAAGCGACTGCAGCCCGCCCATACCGCCGAGTCCCCCGCGAAGAAACAGTCCAAATGGTCGCCCGAGGAAGATGCCTTGATCATTGAGCTGCGGGGCAGTGGAATGAAATGGGAGGATATCAGCAAGCGATTGCCAGGTCGCAGCGCGATCAGCTGTCGGCTCCATTATCAGAACTACCTCGAACGCCGCAGTGAATGGGATGAAGATAAGAAAAATAAATTGGCTCGACTATATGAACGGTAAGCACAGGCGCAGACCAGATCACACCGACAGCGGGCATGGAGTCCACCCCCGGTCACAAACCCTTCTTCTTCTTCTTCTTCTTCTTCTTCTTCTTCTTCTTCTTCAACCCCCCCCCCCCCATCCCCTCTTCCATATAACCAAAAAGCTGACCGCATCGAGCAGGTTCAAAGCCGAAATGTGGTCCAAAGTCGCCGAAGAAATGGCCATTCCATGGAGGGCTGCCGAAGCCATGCACTGGCAGTTGGGAGAACAGGAGATGGCTCGCCGCGCCGGCGTGGTGCCCTTCTCCCTCTCCAGTGCGGCGATTGATCCACCCACCACGCGAACTCGCCGAGCCAGCACATCGCTCGCCCGACCACGAAAGAGTTCCACTTCACGCGCCATCCCGGGTCATCTGCCCGGTCTGCCAACCCAATTACCATCGCTAGACGAACTGGCGGCGGGTGTGCCCGCTTATGCACCTCCTGCCCCGCCCCCGCCCCGAGAGTTTTACGGCCTTGCTCGACCGTCCGACATGGGTATCGTGCCACCTCCGCACGCGGTCCCTTCTGGTCCTCCGGGCTTGATGGGTCCCCATATGGGCATGCCGCCGCGCACCCTGCCCTAGGCATCCCATTTCGGGGAGATTTCTTTGGGGGGAGGTCCAGGAGCGCTGAACTTGGCAGACCTTTGTCATTTTTCTCCCATGGATATAACTTGCTGCGAAAGATTCGCCTCTTATCTCGGGGGTTTCGCGGGTCTTTGTTGGAAGGGTCGACAACTGGATTTGCCGACGCAGCTTCTTGGGTGTGTGCAGGGTTTCGCAGAGCTCGGTTCAGTCTCTCTCTCTCTCCCCGCCCCGGGGGTCAGCGAACAAGTGCGCGTTTATTGGGTGAAAGGTTGGAGACGAAACGTATAGAAGATTCGGAGGCTCCCCTGTTGACTCCTTTTGCTTGGACTTTGGTGCAAACACCCCCAGCGTATTTTCTCCCCCCCCCCCCCCCCCCCCCCCCCCTCTGGATTCCTTTGCCTCCGACTCGACCCCTCCGACTCACGATCTCAACCTTTTTCCTGTTCCACGCAAAAACCGTCAACCGAGAAGTTTTGCGCATCCTCTCCACGAGGCTGGTCCTCAATTTGCAACGAATTCCATTTCCCGTCATCGTCACCATTATCATTGATATCATGAAACGGGCCGAGGCGTCGCAATCGCCCACCAATTATCCTTTTCATACCCCGATTCCACCACGACTCCCCCCGCTTGCTCAATGTCACGTTCCAACTCGCCACTCTCATATAGATGATAGTACCGGTGAAACGTCTCGTCCTCCTCCCCCGAGCCAGGCTTGGCTCGGCGCACCCATGGAACCATCAAATCTTGCGAGTCGCCCTTATCCCACCCGCGACGACTGTTCTTTTGCTCCAGTGCCCACGCGTAGATCAGGATCTGTCCACCGGGTGACTTGTCTGATCCGCGCTTGATGGTTCGCAGAATCTCCGCGATGGCTTGCACCCGTCGCGCAGGGGTGGACATGTGATGGACCACGGCGATGCAGACAGCAAAGTCAAAAGATGCATCCCGGTGAGGGAGATGGAGAATGTCCGCCACGACAGCCGAATGCGGGTGGTGCTGAAGAGCAAACTTGGCTAAATTCTCAGATCTGGGATGATGTCTGTTAGCCCTGTGCCGTGGGGACATCAATTTGGGGACTTGAGACTGCTCTCTCTCTCTCTCTCTCTCTCTCTCTCTCTCTCTCTCTCTCTCTCCGCGCGGGTGGTAAAAGACGCAAACCACCTTGCAAGCAGGGGGCGTGACTCCGGGATCCAGCAGCCATGAAACATCATGAAACAGTCGAAACCATCTCATCAAACAAACCAAACCAAAAAAAACCATATCGCCCCGGAAAAAAAAACAAAAAACAAAAAAACTCAGGCTTTAGAACCCATGACAATCAAATGTACGAATTCATGAATGATCTTGCCCCTCCATGTTCACGTAGTGTATGGAATTGAATGTAGATAAGCAGGTTGGCGGGTCGAGACCACCCATGAAGAGAGAGAGAGAGAGGAGAGAGAGAGAGAGCAAGGGATGAGATTAGGTTGTCAAAGGCACAAATCATTGAAAAGGAAGCAGAGAAGAAAAAACGACAAGAAATTAGACATACCGATCCGAGGCAACGATAAACACGTCACGATTCACCTGCAAATTCTTCCCATTCCCACAACCTACATCCAATCCCACGGATCCGGGGACGAGACTGGAGAGAAACCTTTCCACAATGGGCCATGGCTAGATGTGTGGCACAAGGGGCGTTTTTTAGCATCTGAGTTTGTTCAAGAGGTTTTTTGTTTATGGTTCTTCAAGGGGAAAAAGATGGAGAAAGAAAGAGAGAAAGAAATCTCAACCAACCCCCATCATATCATGAATGGATATGCACGCATAGATGCATTGATATATCAATTCTCTCTCTCCCTCTCTCTCTCTCTCTCTCTCTCTCTCTCTCTCTCTCTCTCTCTCTCTCTCTCTCTCTCATTTCATCTCAGACCCCCCGCCCCATCCACATTGTGTTTTAGAAAGGAACAAGAGGCCAAACCACCCTCCTCCTGATCTATTCAGAAAGACAAAAAGGAAAGGACAAAGAACACGAAACGTACCTTATATCGAGTCGCCGAGAAATGACCCGCAATCTTTTGATACACTTCATGCACATTCTGTTCTTCATAAGACTCGGCCTCTATCTCAGGACCTTGTGCAGGGTTCGACATGGAGGGCGTAGATGGATCAACCATGTTAGGCCCGGTTCTCTCTTGGTGCTTTTTGATTTTGGATCAAGGTGAGGTGGGAGATGAATGACGTGGGGATTGAGAAAAAAAAAAGAGCTAGTCAGGTGTTTGGCCCTCCTTTTTTTGTGATTTGTATGTTTGTCTTTTGCTTTACTCCCTCGTTTTGGGAAACGGGTTGGCTTGCAATTTGGGTGGCTTCTTTGGTCTTTTGGCTTTGGTGATGAGTTTATGCGCTGGTGAAAGACGGTTCGGTTGATTGGAAGCGAGATGGTGTCACGTGATGGTGTCAGTATGGCGGCCGCGGGGGGGGGGGGGGGGGGGGGGGGGGGGGGGGGGGGGGGGGGGGGGGGGGGGGGGGGGGGGGGGGGGGGGGGGGGGGGGGGGGGGGGGGGGGGGGTTGAACCTCGATTTATATTTTAGATATATGAATGGAGCCAGAATGTACTTCTGAGCGTGGGGCTCTCTCTTGGTGTCGAGTTAGGGTGGGAAAAAAAAGATCTTGACTCACGAGAGCTCCAGCCTTCAGCCATAAGTGGTCCTGCAACTCAGTGTTTGGCACAAGAGAACAAGATAAGTGATTTCTGACTAAACGAGCTCATTTGATTCTCTCAAGCGCTATCTAGAATTGCTAAGGCCGGCTCAGAGAGATAATAATGAAACAAAGAGAATACTTTTACATGGAACAAAGGTATAGTATAGACATGATAGTTGTGTCTGCTGGTTTGTCGAAGATGATCCCGAGCCGACCTCCAGGCTGACTAATCGCTCCTATTTTGGGGCCAGAACGGGGGATTCAACAATGCGCTTCAACAGTCCTTCACTCGCTTCGCTCATTTCGTGTAAGTACCTTGCCATTTTGAATCAATCAGAAAATCCGGTTGCATTGAGTCAGTGTAAGCAGATTTAAATCTTGGCCAGTGGTTCTCATTGCGAGAGACGTCTTGTTTGACCATTTGGGTCATTTCGGACTGACATGGCTCAATATCAAATTTTGGATGCGCGCCAAGTCTCGATGTATGCATAAGGCTTACGAGAGTAAAACTTGCTCATCATCTTGACTTCTCTGGACCCTTTTCGGGTTCTGGAAGGTTTTTCTTTTTTATTTGAATATATGAATGGGGTCAGTTCTGAAGGACTCGTGCTGACCATTTCCCAGGAAACACCTTATCCACGCTGCAAGCTGGACCGTTCATTGACGGACTAATCTGAGCACCGATCAAGTCGCTTACTTGTTTTCTTTGTAAAGAAAGAAAGAAAACGAACGGGAGGAAAAAGCAAAGAAATTTCAGAACGTCTGATCAGTTTTGACATTTGATACATTCAATTTCTTTTTTTTTTTTGGGAAAAACTCCCGCTGTTCATCTCGCAATGGCCTTTCAACCCACCCCAACGGATGTCTCTGTGATCATCACCTCGGCCTCCATGGCACGTCCAGGAGGCGAGTCGGAGCCGAGATTTCTGAATGAGCGCCGCATCACGCCGACTTGGACGGTCGAGCAGGTGAAGAGCAAACTCGAGACCATGACTGGAGTTCCCCCCGGATGTCAACGTCTTCGGGTCAAGGTGCACGGTCGACCGGACGTCTGGGCTGACAATGACGCCCAACTGATTGGGGACTTTGGAATTGCAAAGGGCTCTGAGATTGAGGTAGGTGCAATGATCATTTTTGGGTCTTTGACAACCTTTGTTTTTTCTTTTGCCTCCCCCCTTTTTCCATGTGTTTTGTCGGTTTTCATGGCCGTTAGACAAAAAGCTCATGATATTCTCCAGGTTCATGATTCTCGTCCTCTGGCGATGCGCCCCAATTTCACCGATTTGTCATCGGTTGAAAAATACGAGATGAAGCCTGAAACCTACGAGACCCTCTCCGACTCCGTTCTTGCCTGGAAACGAAACCAGAAGTTGGGCCGATTCGATCCGAATGCGCTCTCCCCCGAAGAATCTCTCCGCAAGCAAGCCGAGAAGGATCGTGCTGACATTGCAAGCAAGGGTAGGTCATCACTTGTGTCCCCGATGAAATTTCATCATGCGCATTTCCGTCTTTGATGGATCATGGCAGATGCTGGCATTTACCCTTCCCATTTGATTCTCAATTATTGAACCAAAAAAACTCTTTCTTGAATAGGCATTGCTGTGACAAAGAGAGCTATCATCCTCCCTTCTTCCCCACCTCACATTCGTCGGGGAACGATCCGCTTTGTTGGGCCAGTTCCGACTATTCCTCTCACGGGCCTGCACGCGAGCGCTCGAAGAGTGATATCCCTGCTGAACTGCAGCCCTTGTGGGTGGGCATTGAGCTGGATGAGCCAACGGGAAAGAATGACGGTAGTGTCGGTGGACAACGCTTCTTTGAATGTCCGCAGAAATGCGGTGCTTTTGTGAAGCCGGAAAAGTTGGAGGTTGGGGATTTCCCGCCTCTGGGGTTGGATGATGAGTTGGATGATTTGATGGAAGAGATTTGAGGACTGGTAGATGGGGGGATTTGCGATGTGTTGTAATCAATTTTGACTCGAGTACAAGAAATAAACACGGTAACTACTTGTTGATTATTCTTTCATGGAGTCAAATAGAACCATTTGGGAATGGTCTTGTGTATTCAGATCTGTACTGTAGCGAGCTTGAGCATTCATAGTAGATGACCAAAGGACGAGGTCTGAAAAATGAAAAGAAATGATCATCCTCCATGCTCACTCGTCTTGGGGTGAGGTCCATGGACTTCCGTGCATAAGGCAGGAGTCTCTCTCCTTTGCTTTTGTTTTTTTTTCGAAACTGATCCTCGCCCTGCCACCTCTCCAGTGTCCTTTGGTGGTGAGTTCTTCCCAAAGCTTTTCCATAGG
Source organism: Penicillium oxalicum (assembly GCF_001723175.1). NCBI lineage: Eukaryota > Fungi > Ascomycota > Eurotiomycetes > Eurotiales > Aspergillaceae > Penicillium > Penicillium oxalicum. The sequence goes on along the minus strand of NC_064654.1, from coordinate 813,454 downwards.
TATAAATAGTGACACTACTACCCATATCTCAGCGTCTTCAATGTTGTGATTACTCTACCTGTCCAATCTTGTCCTGTTATCACTTTTCTTCCACTTTTTACTCTGTCGTCATATGCACACTCCTCCAATATGGCTGAGAGTCCTTCTGGATCCATAAGGTAAAGCTATGATCCATGTCCAAGCTGGTGGCGTGGAAGAAAAAGAAGTATTATATACCCTTGCAGCCTGCCGAATACATCATGGCATCGTCTATCAGGCGTTTAGAATACATGGAGTTTTGCTTCGATGTTGGATGCTGCATGTTGTTCACTGATTAGGCAGAGTATACAATATAAATTCATCTCTTTTTAAGAAAACATGAGATTCTTTCCATCTCTCGGTACCGAGTCCACGCCGTTGAAAGCTTGGAGATATGAGATGAACATATGGTGCTACCTGCCTGGCTGACCGAGGACAACTGTCGATGGAAGATATGTCAATGCTATATAAATTGAAATTTGATTCAATCTAGTACATACGACCATAGGGTGTGGAGAACAGGGCTTCCCGTCCGCTCAGCCGTACTTAAGCCACACGCCGGTCAGTTAGTAGTATGGTGGGTGACCACATGCGAATCCTGACTGTTATATGTTTTTGCCTTTTTCCCTAGCTTCAAGGGTTATGTATGCTTGGTGATATCAGATCTAAGGGTATCGACAAAATTGACCTTAAGTTATACCCTCTGGCTTTTTTTGAAAAAAAAAGTTTCTTTCTCTAGGTAGCGATTTAATCGACGCTAAATATATCTAACTAACTACGAACTGACTGAGTTTTTCTCCCTAATTGGATCATCAATAAAGGATATAATCTACCACACTGATATCTCAAGCACATACGACCATAGGGTGTGGAAAATAGGGCTTCCCGTCCGCTCAGCCGTACTCAAGCCACACGCCGGCCAGTTAGTAGTATGGTGGGTGACCACATGCGAATCCTGGCTGTTGTATGTTTTTATCCTTGAATGATTTTTTCTGATGCTTGGTGGTTCTTCGCTCGCATCTCCAGTGGACTGGAGCTGCGCTGATTATTAGTAGCATGAGTTGATGGGGTGTACTAGGGGCAGACATGCTGATCTGTCATTGGCTAATTGTCTCTAAGCTCACCTTGTTAGAGTTGGATATCGAACATGCTCCGTGCAGACAACCTTGGGGTTCTTTCTCTCCAAATGCACTTTCATCCACGAAGCAAATTACGACTTCAAGAACATGGGTCCATTCAGTATTGAGTAATTTATGAGATTGTTCCTGGCTAGAAGAAAGAAAGAAAGTGAAAATAAACAACAGAGGTATCATAGCAACATTGAATTACCAGGTCCAGCTGGGCGAGAGCACATCCAAAGAGTAAAAGCCTTGAACAGAAAGAAGCCACAAACAATCGTCTATTTAGCCCTTTGCTTGCCCTTGGGGCGGCCTCGTTTGGTGGCCGGAGGCTCAGAAGGCTCAGGATCAAGTTCGGCCCCATTTGATGGGCCACTTGCCGTCGTTGTTTTTGTTTCAGGTGGTGGTTGTGATGCGGCCTCTGTTTCCGTTGTCTGCACGGGTACTTCACTACCCTCTGGGAGACAGCACTGTGTGAAGAAAAGTCGCGCATTCTTATTGCGCGAGTTTTGGAAACTGTAGTAATTGCCTGAAGAAGGATAAAAAATGGTCAGCATGCTGGTATAGGATGCCAACAAAAGTGCAGGACAACATACCTCGTGGAATTTGAAAGACGGATCCCTTGCCAGCACTGAACTGAACACCGCTAATGTCCACTTGCACTCGACCATAACAGACATAGAATACCATATGCATCCTTTTTGAATTTTTAGGCTTCTTGACCCCGTCGGGGGGAAGTTCGACCACACCGGAACCAATGAAGGAGGAGCTGAGAAGCTTGGCAAATCGAAATGAGGCACCCTTGACTTCTCTTGTTTCAAAGCCTGAAGGCGCATAGGCAATATCTGCAGAAGCGCGATTAGACTGCATCCTGTATTCAGGGAACGGGAGAAAAGCATCAACCATACCTATAACCTCTTCCTCGGATGTACTCGTTTGCGCCACCGGGTCCCATTTCGATACGTAGCCATGCAAAACACCAGTTTCCTTTTCCCAGAGGTCGGCATCATCGTCGATCTCATCCTCATCTGACGAATCATCCTTCTGTTTCTTGGACTTGCCCTTCCGGCCTTTCTTACCCTTCTTCGGTCGATTCGATGCAACCTCTTCCGTACGAATCACTTCTTTGATCGTGGAAAGAGGGTACCGTTGTCCTTCAGCAGCCTCCCCATCACCATATACGCATCGCTCATTGCGCCAGTATGCCAGGGGCCGAACAGATACTCGCCCGGAGCGGGTGTGAGTAGTTTCGTTGCTGCTGGGATCTTCACGCTTGAGAATATACAAACTGCGACCTTTCAAGGGACCAGATCGCTGGGCGTAATTCTCCACCACACGGTCCAGCTCAGGGTCTAATGGCTCCCGTGAGGCGCGACTCGCCTCTGACGTAGTCTTCTTTTGCTTCTTAGCTGGTCGGGACTCTGTGTTTTCTTCATCCTCTGCGGGGGGCTGAGACTTTGCGGGACGTCCTCGCTTCCCAGCAGGCTTAGCCGCGGCCTTGGTTGTCTTGGATGATTTGGCTGCGGAGGACTTCTTGGGTGCTCTTGAATTCGATGCGCTAGGCTTGCTCCGAGCCGTAGCCTCTGGCGCAGGTGATGATCCTTGTGCGTTCTCATCTTCCTCGTCATTCGCATCCTGCGCGACTGAGTCTCCATCTGCAGGCTCATCTGCGGGTGGCATGAGAGTCTCGTTGCCTTCGTCGTATTCGTCGCTGTAATCATCCTGTCCGACAGCAAAGGCGTCGCCGTTCTCATCGACCGCTGCGTCGCCGTCCGAGAAATCTGCCGCTTCTGATGATGCTGATCGAGACTTTTCGTTTTGTCGAGCCGCCCTATCGTTAAACATGCTGGCGTTGACAGATCGATTGGTCAGTGGGATGGGGTCCCCACGCGCAAAGGACAAACGCCTGCCATCAGATGGGCTCGAGGCTACGAGATCTTCTCGGTCATCCGGGGAGGAGCGCAAGACGGGCGACCTCCGAGAGGTTTTGGCTGGGGATTGAGCGCCGGATGCCCGGTAATTGTTGCGCGCGTTATCAGAGGCGCCGAGAAAGTCCATAGGTCCCGGCGCATTGTCTGTTTTTCAAGAAAATACATGTCAGTTGCCAATCCAGACGAAATATTGACGCCCTCATCTCGAGGGAGAGTCTCACCATCCTCAATGGACATTTCTGAGCCAGCGGTATCGTCCGCGTGGGAAAATCCATTTTCTTCCGCTGGCGATTTCTCGGGTGAAGAGAACAGTCCGTCTACTTCTTCCATGCCATACTCGTCGCGCTGTCTCTCCTCCATGGTGAGACCTGTCCGCCTGTGCGCGCCGATAGTTGTCAGTCAATGGTCTTTTCATGCATCGGAGCGCCAGCGTCAAGCGCGACTAACCTTCCCAGCGTTCCCACATTGGAAAAGTCCAGATCGCGGGGCTTCGTAGAGCCACGCGCCATATTGTAACAATATCGACAATAATCAGTGGCACAAAACCAATTCGATTTTCTACCTTCCGAATGAAGCAGTTACCAAACAGAAGAGGTTGTTGGCTCGCGCCGCTCGGGTGGATGAGGGGAAAAGAGGAACAATGCAGCGGAATTTGGGGGAGACAACGCGCGCCGCAAGCGCTAAGCCCGAACGGTCGACGCGTCGGCATACTTTGGCGTCTTCTTCCATGTCACTTTTACATTTCTCCTGGTTCATCTCCACCCAAGCTCCAATTGCCGTTCAAACATAAAATGCCAGTCAAAATGAGCAAAGAAACCGACGTTGAATCGCCCGCTGACCCCATGACTTTTATCCCTCCAAGTATTGACAGAGCCCGTCTGCTCACGGGAGATTCCTATGCCTACTATACACCCTGCCCAGCCAAAATCACACCCTTCGACAAGACCTCAACGACACCGCAGACAACAGAGGCGACGCCATGCGTGCTAGGCGTTGATGAGGCTGGTCGTGGTCCTGTTCTGGGCCCAATGGTCTACGGCGCATTCTATCTCCCCCTCCACAGGCATCACTCTCTTCTGGCGCACGACTACAAATTCGACGACAGCAAAGTGTTGACTCCTGCGGTACGCGCCAATTTGATGTGCTTGATCAACACACCGGGCGAGGATCTATATGAGTCCTGTGGTTACGCGGTCAAGGTGCTTTCGGCGCGTGATATTGGTTCGGGAATGATGAAGCCGGGCGCTGCGATGTACAACTTGAACGCGCAAGCCATGGACGCCACAATTGAGATTATCCGAGGAGTCTTGCAAGATCGTGCTATCAATGTGCAAGAGATCTACATTGACACCATTGGTAACCCGGCCACTTACCAAGCAAAACTCGAGCGCATATTCCCATCCATCAAAATCACCGTGGCTAAAAAGGCAGACTCTCTATATCCGTGCGTCAGCGCGGCAAGTGTGGCCGCAAAGGTGACCAGGGATGTGGCTTTGGAGGTCTTGTACGAGAATGTACTCAAGGCGCAGCAGCTTGACGACGGCTCGACGGCCCCCGAGGGCTGGGGCAGTGGCTATCCTTCAGACTCAAAGTGTGTCGGCTGGCTTCGACACAATATGGACCCTGTCTTTGGCTGGGGTAGTGAATGCCGATTCAGCTGGGGCACTGCAAAGGAGATGTTGGAGCAGAAAGGAGGCGTGCGTGTCGATTGGCCAGCGGACGAAGATGAAGGTAGCAACATGCTCAGCGACTTTCTGCTGACCTCTGGACCTGGCAAGGCTACGAGCAAAGACGGATTGAGAGAATGGTTTGGTCAACGCCCAACAGAAATCATCTGATTGCAATAAAAAAAACACTATGGCATGGGATTAAAGGCGTTTGGGGGGGGGGGGGGGGGGGGGGGGGGTGGGAGAACTGTATTAAAAATAATGATACCCGATGAGGCATGTTCAAAGCAAAGCAATAGAATACAAATGGAAAAAAGTTCGTACATCCCAGCGGCTTCTCCAAAATCGATTCATAATGGATGAGGGTTTCTGGTGACAAAGACTGGGGTATCATAAGAAAGGTCATAAGACGATCGGCGATCCACGACGTAGCAGGTGTTCAGAGCGTGGCAGTCGAGAAGTAGTAGTTGTCCCACAGGTACTCATAATCTTCGACAACGCTACCCACCAAGTCCAAAAGGGGCTTGCCCTTCATCTTGCCGGTGACACTGTGCAGCCAAGACCTATTCTCTGTTAATTCGCAGCCCAAGGTGAGTGCATACCGCCTCAATACGGGTCACTTACTTGGTGATGTTCTCGTAGAAAGCGCCCCGCATCAGCCACCAGCCCATGGACCACCCGCGTTTCCGCAGTTCTTCCCGTTCAAGGCCAGTCAGACCCCGTAGACCACCAGCCACTCGCTCTCGGAAGTCGCGCTTGGCGAGCTGTCGGCAGCCATATTCCATGCCGAATCCGATCAACCAGGGCCGCCAGCTACGCCGATCTCCACTCCAGCGTTGCATTGCCAGCGCGTACACGACAGGCCGCAGGATGTACATGACCTCCGCCAACTGGCCCTGGCCAGTGACGCGGTGCAACAGTGTCTTCGGTGGTTTGATGTCATCCGCGGTGAGCACCTTGGAAATCAAATAATTTGACACGTCATTCACGTCAGGTAGAGACGGCATGGACAGTCCTGTTCGAGGCATCGTCCAGCTGATATCGGTAGAGCGCTCGCTCGTAGGTGTCTCCATGCCGTTCCAATCGCTCTGCTCATCTTCTCCCTGAGTCGACCGAGGGTCGACTTCTCGCTCCGGCAGCGGCGGGTTCACCAAGGGTCGGGAATTGGTGAGCCGAAGCAAAAGTAGGCGACAGATCGCCTTGGCAATTTCAATAAAGACGACTACACGCCATCGCGTTTTCTGTCCGCGACGTCGGGCTGCCATCTCCCATAGAAGTTCAGTGTATCGTAGCATCTGCAGCGCCATGGCTACTCGATGATACAGCGACGACCGCAAAGTCCAGTATTTAGTGTAGCGCGCGTGCGGTGACGGTGGCGGCCTCGGAACTGTTGAGGGAAGTCGAGAGATCACTTTGGATACAAGAGAATCATGGTATAGGGATAGGAGCTGGACTCCGGAATGGACTGAGAGCAATAGTCAGCTCGTTGTCGCCGCGATCGCATAGCGATCTCCTCACTCACCGCATTCTGACGCAATTTCAGATTCGCGATATCTTCCTACAGAGCACAGCAAAGAGTCATTAGTCAGGAATCTCAGGCGATGTCTTCGTAAGGTGGTGGTTACCAGGTATGATATAGGTCAAGGAACTCAGGGCGGACTCCACCGAGCCCACAGAGCTAGAGTTCTTGGCAACAAAGTCCTCATACATGGAAAGCCATTTGGAGGGCTTCATCACCTCCCGGGGGATAGGATTTTGAATATTGCGCACAGCCTCCATGATCCTGCACGATGAGACTATTCGATGTGGAGAGTTTGCGGAATCCGGGGGAGAGGTTGGAAGCAGTAAGGGAGGTCACGCGGCCGTGCCAAGCCTCTTGTGCCGAGGCTGTTGCATGCCAGTGCCGTCAATGTTAGCGGACGCCACCAGCTCGCACGAGTTGTGTCCAAGTAGTTGAATTGGAGTATCCTGCTGTTCCATACTGAGGGCGCTTTCAGCTCGGCGCATGGTTTTGAATTATCTGACTATGATGTGCCGCCTAATACAACCACAATCGAGACTTTTCGAAATATTACATGATATTGAATCTTGTGCAAAGTACTGATCTGATGGACAAAAATTGTGCATCCCAAACACAATTCCCGTAAAACTGAAGATCCATCTTGTCAAGAATGGCCATATCCTATTATCCAATATATTAACTTCACTCGTCGGCCCATGTCCAGACTCCTCCAGGACGCATAGCCTCCCAATATCGTTCCTCGACCTTCTCTCGCTCCATCTTCCGCGCATTTTCGCGATCAGCCTCAATTTCTTGCGTAGATGGCATTTCAGTCCGCCAGAACCCGGGCGGACTTCGAGCACGTTGGTGAGTGTGCCGATGCCGTCCGTACTGATTGGCGTAATGGCGTGCAAGAGCTTCCACGCGTATTTGCTCATGTTGCCTCTCGGTCATGCCCACGAGGCTAGCCCCATTCTCGCCGATAAAATCTTCGACGATTCGCTGTTCTTCCTCATTTTGCGCAGCTGTTTTGTTACTGCCTTGAATTGCCATTCGAGCCATAGCACGGAACCGGTCTCCACAGCAGCCGGGACGTGTGCACCCGGACATGCACTTGCGGTCGTCTTTTTTGCGTATCACATCGTCGTAAGCATAATCACGACCTGCATTCGCAGCTGGGTTGATCTTAAAGTGATGGAGACCTAATCGATTCAGGGGTCGGGATCTATATGGTTCTTCTTCTGGTCGTACTTCAAGACCAGCTTGAGATGCATAGTCTGTCTGCGTTTTCTCTGGACCCGGTAACGCAGACTTCCTTGCATTGGCGTGTGACTTGTTTGAGCGATTCCTTTCATCTACTCTATGACCGGCCGCTCTTTTCGACGAGGGGAAAGAGGGTGTAGAAGACGAAGATCCTTCCAGTAGGTCTTGGAGACGAGTGTTTCCATCGTGTTTAACCTTGGGGGTAGCGTTGCGAATGGGAGTTTTTGCACGCTTTCTGGATGAAGTCTGAAAGTCACCAGAATCGCCATCTTCTGCCATCATGAGTGCGGCAGTAGCTGAAGAGCGCGGCTTTTTTGCAGTCGATCCTTGCCCGCGAGATCTGAGCGATGGTACGTTTCCATCAATTGGCTGAAGGACACCAACAGGTTGGGTTGGGCGACTCGGGGTGGATACGTTTGGCTTTCGGTCTGAGTATTGGTGTTCAGTATCCCAGGGAATTTCCTTGAAGGCTTGCTTTTTCGTGGGTGTCTGCACGACGCCGCCGATCTCGTCCAAATCTTGGGTGCTGGGGAAGTGGGTGAGGCAACCAGGGGCCATAGCCCCCGGTTGTACCGGACTGGATGACAACGTCTCCGACTTGATCAAAACCGGCTTCTCAGGCGCACCTTGTCTGAGTTCATTTTCACCAGACGGTTGAACCCGCTTCCGCTTTCTGGTCTGCAAATTGGACGGGAGGCCGGAACTTGATTCGGAAGAGAGTCCGTCGCTTGTCAGTGTTTCTTGGGTCGCCGTCACCAGAGAGGAATCAGCAAAACTTTTGGATTTGCCAGTACGTATCGGCTCTGCCGGGCGAGTCCAAGTAGCGGTTGCCGGCTTGGTTCTGTGTACATTTTCATCATGGTCGAGTCTCCTGCTTCGGGGACGATTCTCTTCTGCGCCTGGATGCTCGTCTGCCAGACGCCTCCGCATGGACGCGCGAATTTCCCCGCCATCTGCCACTGACTCTCCATCGGCGTTGGTTGACCTGGTGAACGTGACGGTGCTGTTGTCCAGAGTGATCGTGAACGAATCCTTCTTCAACTGTCGCTCCCAAGTTTGTAGTTTCTTCTTGTGCTGAAGTGTCACAGCCTTGAGACTACTCCAACTTTGAACAAAAGCTTGAAGACCCTCGTAGAGCTTCGAATATTTCGTCTCCAGAATGTCACGTAGACGACTCGCATCTATTTCCTCGTTCTTCCATACCCTACCGGGTGCAAAGTCTCTCTCGAGATTTGGTATTGCCGTCGGAGGTTCGAGCTCTTTGGGACTAGCTTTGTGGGTGTTGAGCTCATCTTTAAGCGCGTCTACGTGACGCTGGAGGTTGTTGGCCCTTTCTTCGGCGGCTTTCTGAGCCTCGAGAGCACTTGACAAGTGTGTCTCGGCTTCTTCTAGGCGCTTTTGTTGGGCAGTCACAGCCGCATCAAACTTTTTTTGAGCATCACTGATTGAGGTTGCACAAGCTTCCGCTATGGAGGCCTGTAAGTCATTGAATATCTCCATGTGTAATTTGCAAGCATGGCCCTTTGAAACTAAGTGATGAGGGTGACGCGACTTGACGTATACCGCGTCAGATTTGGCAATATCCTCACCATGCTTTAGACCGCTTCTTTGCCGCCGGCTTATCGGCAGCTGATAAGAGGTTATCAGACGGAGCGCCAGTAGCCTCGACTTCATTGTCGGCCATGGACTGAATATTAACTACATAACATGTTGACCTGGGCTGAATAGGCATCTCACAGTATGCCCAAGCGTCCTCTTGATGATGCTGTGGCCAGGCAGCTTCCAAGTAAGAGACGGCGGGACTTGGAGACTTCCCCACTTGATCGATTATCCTTGTTGAGCGATGAACTGCTTCTTCAAATCCTGTCTTTTCTTCCCATCTCGTCTTTGAATGTCTGCCAAAGGTATGTGCTCGGAACCTTCGGTGTCATGGGGAGAAGAAGAGGAGTATGACTGAAGCTTTTCAATCAGGTTGTCTCGTCGGTTCCATAGGCTTGCTGGAGATTCTGAGCTATGGAAACGACAATACTATGTGCAATGGGTTCGTCCTCGGGCTCGACGATTAGCGAATGTCACTCGAGCATCTCTTCCATCAAAAGCCCCGCCAAATAAGTCGGAATACTCACCGAGAGTTTCAACATGGCTTGATCACAGTCATCTGGCTGAGGATGGGAGGACCACAAATTGGAAAGGCCAGTACCGTCTTCGGCATAATTGGTCCACGGGAGTCTGTCGGGTTACCGAAGTCCACTTCACCGAATCTCAGACGCCGCCTATATTGGTTAAGCTTTGCGCTGGCGTTGTCTTCACCGCTGATACAGAGCATGGACTTAGGGCATGGGCGGCCAAAGACCCTGCACATTGCTTTGCGGAGATGAGTCTTTCAAATTCAATCACAAAGACCTCTATTGTTCCAACTGCTCTTGCCGTCAGCAGGAGTATTGATGAACACGAAGTCGTGATCGGGTTCAAGGACGGCCATGTTCGTCGCTATGCGTTCGACGACCAAAAGTCACGACTGCGGCTAGTCTCCAGTCACACAGAGTTAACCCATGGAGCCATCACTGCCATGGCTCTATCATTTCCATATCTCATGATCGTGTCTCAGAATGAAAGCTTGTCTCTTTACAATCTACGAGAGCTCTCTCATACATCGGTGCTTTCAGGCCAAGCCATCCCGCCGCGGAAATTGGCCTCGCTAAACGCAGCGAATATGGTCGCACCGATGACACTGTCTCTGCGCAAATCTGGCGTACGAGTTGTGGCTACGATTGTGTACAGTTTCTTTCATATCAGCTGTGGTTGGTCCCTAGGTATTCAAGAACTGAGATTCGATCGAAACGGTCAGCAAGTGGAATCTCGGTTGACGAGCACTGTGGACTCTCAGCACGAGACACTGTCAAGAAGAGACCGCACAGGCCCACGCGATCGACGGCATTCCACAGAGCATGAAGCGAGTGAAGGTCGTGCTATGCTAGATCCCAGCGAGCCAACGATTGTGCATTCTCATCCGCCCACATCTATATCCTACTCTCATCCATATCTGCTCACCTCTCACAAGGACAACACTTTGACCATGTACCTTGTCGTATCGGATAATCACCGTCTCTTTGTTCGCGGTGGCCAGCGACTCTGGGGCCACACGTCTTCAGTTTCTGCGGTCCAAGTGACGAATCGGGGAAAGGCCATATCCGTGAGCGGGCGAGGGGACGAGGTTCGGGTTTGGGAACTTGAACCTGCGGTGCGCTCGATCGGTAGCCGACCACTATTGCACGATGAGAATAGCATCAAAGTTCACCCAGAACATTCCGATCGGGCTGAATCGGATGCGGATTCCGCGCCGGGCGGCCTCGACCGAGACAATCGTCATGCGGGACGAGACACGCAACCTACGGGCGAGTTGTCCATGATACATGATTGTGTTGGCTTTGACGAGGAGCGAGTTCTCTTGCTCCGTGAGAAAACTGTTGGCACACAGCTTCTGGAATGCTACGACTTTACCTAGTTTTCTGGAAGGACCTTCTGGTCTTTCCCTCCAAAATTTCGTTCCAGGGCCCGTCAAGTCGACAAATTTCCTCTCCCTGGTTGATTCAATATTGGGTGATTCTACATGATAAACAATAAGATGCCCGGGATATTCGACTATGGCTCAAAGCCACGCCCGCAGGCCTTGGAACACAAGGTCCTCGGCCCACCCAAGCAATTCGAGGACCTTGGCAGCACCCATTGTCTTTTATAAATGAGACTGCAGTCCGAGGGTTCGCACGCTTCTCCTACGCAGGTCATGGCGACTTTTCGGTCCCTGAATCCGATAAGTTCTCGAAAAGGTTTGCCCTGTTTCTGCGGCCGACGAGTTGCCAAAGTGGGTGCAAGTCATTTGTGGGCGGCAAGTCATTCTCAGCACAAATTTTGACCTCTTGCGACTCCGTCCCCGATCGAGCATTTCAAGGGGAAATGGCCTGCTGATTAAGCTGTCTGCGGCCATTTGACTCGACAGATGTCGTGTTCACAGGTCGAATGTGTGTATTCTGCAAGGGGTCACGGCAATCACATTCGTCGATTGAAGCACTACGCCCGTCCGACCTCCCACCTCCGACCGAACCCCTGATGGAGGAAGACAGACGAATACACGGCATCTGATGTTAGAATGAGAGATTATTGAGGCATGGGATATTTGGGTTCCCAAGTGTATGCAGCGAGACGCACAGAATGAAGATTGAGATGTACCCTCCTTGAGGGTGGAGAGTTACCTCCTCCATTACGCTTCAGCGATTGTATGTGACTTTCTCCAGTCTACTCTGACAGAATTACTGGAGAATTATCCCGCCCATCTTGGTTTGCTGGACTGGGTCGACTGCCTCTCGAACCAGGACCGCCATGCGATATACTGAGCTGCCTGATTGCTAAGGGGGGAAAGGGTCCCTGAGGTGGGTGGTGCCTGAACACCTCAACGCCTGAAAACTCCCGTGGACGATTATTACACCCGCGTACAGTACAGTCAGTACTGAACGCCCCCGCACTACAAAATTTCCTCGCCTACTCTGCCATCCCGCTTTCTGACCCAAAGAAAAAAAAATAGTACCCTAAGAAAAAACCTTCCTCCCCTCATCTCCTCACCTCTCTCTACCACAACGTCCTTCTTTCTTCAATCATATCATACCCCTTTTCCTCTTCCAACCAACTTCATCAAAATGGACTCCCGTTCTCGTGCCTGCTACAACTGTATGTTCTCTTGCTATCTTTGGGCCCTGGCTTGGATTTCGTATGGGACTCGCACACTGCGTCTCGGTTCAGACTGCATCTTCTCTGATGGCTCTGTGAATCTGTGACTGCAGTCCCTGCTGTGGACTGCGTCGTCTGGTCAGACCACTTATACGTGTGTCGTGCTGTGCATCTTGCATCGCAGATCTCTTATAAGCTCCTGGCACCACTTCTGGGCCATGATGTGATCGTGGCGCCTCTGGTTTTGATCAAGTTTTGGGGACTGACCTATTTTCTCTCTTTTTTCTAGGCGGTGACGCCTCTCACCAGGTAAACAATCCCCGGATCTCTCGATTCAGGTCTCGTTCCACCGAATGATTCATGAAACCTGCCCCACGGTCTCATCGTCTCGGCATAACGGATTTGTTTCAATGCTTCCCACCAGGGAATGCCACCATGGACTGCAACTGACCATGGATAAAATCATACAGGCTAAGGACTGCCCCAAGAAGGGAACCCCCACTTGGTAAGTTTCTGGCTTTGGCCCAACTACACTCCGTATGGAATATTTCCGCTGACATCTTCCCTGTGAATAGCTACAACTGCGGTGGTGAGGGCCACGTCAGTGAGTACACCTCGATAACGAGGCTCGGCTTTTGCGCCTCTCGATGGGCACCTGACCTCGTTCATGACCACTAACCACCGACTTTATCAGACCGCGAGTGCCCCGAGCCTCCCAAGGAGCGCACCTGCTACCGCTGCGGCCAGACCGGTCACTTGTCTCGCGAGTGCCCCCAGGGTGGCAACAGCTACGGTGGTGCTTCCGGCGGCAGCCAGGAGTGCTACAAGTGCGGTCAGGTCGGCCACATTGCCCGCAACTGCTCCCAGGGTGGTGGTAACTACGGCAGCGGTGGCTACTCCTCCTACGGCAGCCGCCCCCAGACCTGCTACTCTTGCGGCGGTTTCGGCCACATGGCCCGTGACTGCACCCAGGGTCAGAAGTGCTACAACTGTACGTGTTCTTGCTATCCTCGTGTGCTTAGCCCACTCGAGCCCCTCCTCTGTTCTCCATTCGCCAGCCTGGTCGCTGACTTGATTCTTTCCTCGCAACAGGTGGTGAGGTCGGCCACGTTTCTCGTGACTGCTCCACCGAGGCCCGCGGTGAGCGTGTCTGCTACAAGTGCAAGCAGCCCGGTCACGTCCAGGCCGCTTGCCCCAACTAAAAAGTTCCATCTCGCCTTGGTACATGAAACGTTACTTTTCTTCTTTGTTACTGCTCTCCTCAGAACATAGGGGTCCAGGAATTTCGAAGCTAAAAAAAGCCGGATCGTTTCCCATTCAAACATCCCTCCCTCTCATCACCTCTTCTTTCCGATTGATAACCCTGGCCTTCTCCCTCGCGACTCTCTTCCTCATCTTCATTTTTCCTTTTTACATGCGCCACGATTTGAGATGTCTATTCCCCTCGGGCTTCGTCGACTTTGTATGATCACTCACGGCTGGAATCACGACCATGGGTCTTTCTCTTTCTATTTCCCCCTTTTGCATTTACTACGGGCTTGAATTTTCTCTACCTGCCCTTCCTGTCTGATGGCTGAATGTGGTATCGTTGCTTGAAGATCAGAATGGTGGTCCTAGATTTTGGGCTTGCCGTTGGTGGTTTTCCAATCTCGATACAGACGTGTGTCGCATTTTCCCTTTCCGTGTCTACCGGGTCTTCCTCGCGTGGAAAAGGGAAAGTTGAAATCTGCAATGGTGGTGATTTTTTATGTTCTTGAAAGTTAAGAACGGGTATGCATGGAATTATCACGATGATCACTTCCGGGCGATTACTTTAGATGCATGGGGGAAATGCATGGCTATGACTCTCTATTGCTCTTCCCATGGTGGATTGTAGATGATGGGGTGGTATTCACCATAGACTACCCATGTAGTCAGGCCCAAGGAGGTTTCAATTTAGTATTGGACTTGGGTATGTATAATTTGTATGTACTCTGCACCTGTGCAGTATGAGTATGTCCTCTATCTGTACATGTAGTAGGTACAACTGGATCTTGCCCAGGGTCAATAAGGCATTGACGATCAACTTAAAAGGGTCACAGCAATGGATAACAACGCCCTGAGACTTGGATTCGAATCTGGACCACCCCGCGGACGCTAAGAGCTGCAGCTACACATCATCGCCCTCTTGTACTTGGGGACATCGCCGCAGAATCTTTCCTCTTCAGCCTTGTCGAGACCCCATTCCTCGTTGAACGGGTCCAGCGCCATCTGCATGACTCGTCCGAGGATCTTGCGATCGCCTTTTTTCTCGACTCGGTCAATCACTTCGTCTAGAATCCAACCTCGTGGAATAAACTAGAACCCACAAATGATGTCAGATATAACTGCAGCCATAAAATGCTCTCACCTTTTTTTTGTGGGTTGATCCTCTTTCAAAGACTTGAGGAATTGGTAAGCGGGGGACTGGAACTCGACTCACGTTGGGATTGACAGCTTTCATGGCTGCTTGTCTCTCTTGATCTTGACTCTCACCGGTTCCCCAATCTCCAACGACACGAGCCCGCCAAGCGTCTAGCCATTTTGCAATCCGTGACTTGGCCGATTCCTCGGTTGTTCCAATTCCACCGAAGCCTTCGGCATGGGCGAATCTTGCCGCAGCAGCTAACCGCTTTTCCTCACTTTCCACATCCGACAGCGTCAGATTCGACAAGCGGCGGAAGAAGTGATTGAAGTCGAGTTCCAGGGCCTCCATGGTATCCAGAAGGTCAGAGTATAGCGTTTGGAAATCGGACTCGTGTTGCGTTTTGAGACCCAGGCGCTGCGTCATGAGTCGTTTGTATTCATGTAGAAAGACGGCGCGAAATTCTTCACCGGTGCGTTCGATGATTTTCTCCGCGCGCTGGACCAGGTCGGTTTCTTGTTTCTCGTCGGTGACTCCGTCCTTGATGAATGACTCGTCATCGACTTGTTTGCCTGCGCCGATTAGTTCGCCCAGCGATTCGCCGAGGCGCACCAGGTTCCACCAGATGATGCTCGGTTGATTCCGGTAGGAATATCGTAGCATGTGATCGTCGTGGTTGGGCGTGTATGTCGGGTCGAAGTTGTCCATGAATGCGAATGGGCCAAAATCAAGTGACAGGCCGTAGATGGAGGTATTGTCGGTATTCAGCACGCCATTCATGAACCCGTATGCTTGCCATGCGGCAACCGTTTTGGCGTTTCGTCGGGCAATCTCGCGATATAGGCGTGCGAACCGGTTCTCGTCGATGTCGTTGCTGATTTGGATTTCATCGCGGGCTACTCCGCGCGAAGGATTGTCAATTTGTTGAATGTCTTTGGGGAGACTTTGATTCTCGCCAAAGGGAATGACGCCAGGGAGGGTGTCCCAGCCGCCGAAGACGTCTTCGGCGATGTAGGTGGAGAGTTGGCGGATGAGGGCGCGTTCGCCGCGTGCGCGGAGGAGATCAAAGGTGCCAATCCGGAGCCAGGTCTCAGCGAAGCGGGCGACGATGGCGCCGGGTTCAATGCGCTCGCGGAGGACTTTGGCTTTGGGGAGGAGGGTCAAGGATAGTGCACGGGTGCTGGGGATATTGAGCGCGTTAAGGGCTATGCAGGTATCAGCACGACTGTAAGCTTGGTGAATGGGCCTCAATCACACGACATGGGGAAGCGAGGAGGGTGAGGTTGCAGAAAAATCCGGGACTGCGCGTAGTACCTTCAGAAACGATGTACTCTCGGATACTGGATCGGAGAACAGCTTTGCCATCAGCGAAGCGTGAATAGGGGGTTTTTCCAGCGCCTTTCAGTTGGAGTTCATATCGCTTGCGAGTTTGCGGGTTGGTTGTCTCGAAGAGACTGATGGCGCGCTGTGGATGAAGTGGGAAAGAGATTAGTAAATTGGCCGTTTCCATACGATATTGTTCCCAAGTCTCGACGCGACTGGGTGGTAGACATACTCCGTCGCCAAGCTGTCCCGCCCAAGAACCACTAGGGGGATATTGATGTTAGAATATGTTGCCGGCTCTGTATATGGTAACTTTCATCATCAAGAGGTGAGAAGATCATACAATTGCCACCCTAGTAGCACGGGAACCCAAAATTAATGTTTTTCCAATACAGCTCAAGCCTGCGGATTTGTGCCTTCGACATACCTCCATAACACTGCGCCCAGGGATAAACACCACCGCCTTCCTCCGTCCAAGCAATCTCGTTTCCCGCTATCACGGCTTGGAAGAATGCGCTATCCTCTTCCCCAGGCTTCAGCCCCAAATCGGCCATGGCCCGGGGGCTCACACCCAAAAGTTCCGTCTCTTCTGCCGGCTCCGGCCGTACATAAGTGAACAGCGCTCCCTTGACCATTCGTGGGCCTAAGCTTTGCCGCGGAGCCTTGTGGGAGATCTCAGGTGTTTCAAAGGCTGGGTCGGCCGGGAGTTTGCTGGTGAAGACGTTGGATTTGGGAAGATCGGCGAGAGACATGGTGCCTGTAGGGGCCGTGTTGCTTGTCGAGAAATGAGCAGCCATTTGGTCTAGACGGCTGGAATAAGGTACGTGAATAGACGTATACTGGAGCGTTGATGCTCGTGATGCCGAGGACATGTACAATGATCGATGAAGTCGAGTGTATGCTCGTAGTGGCATCCGTGGCGGGACGAAGGGCATGGACAAAGATGCCGAGGTGATGGGGGTAGTGGTGAAAGTGAGGAGTCTATGCCGAGTCAATTTGCATCCAATTCAACAGTAGTCTACGCATTGATGACCGCTCTCAGGGAGGAATCCTTTGTAAGCTCAAAGACTGGCTGCATGGGTAAGTTCCACCTTTCGATTGCTCTCTCGTGACATTTCCTCACTTATCACCTTATCGCGGGGCTCGACGGAAAAAGCCGCGGATACTCAAAAGTGACATCATGTGAATGGTGACTAATCGGCAACATTCTTCCGGGTCTCGTCCGGTCCAAGCGGGGATGGATCGACACCGACAGGAGGAGTGATGAGAGGATTGCGACTTCAGCACGAGTGGTGATTGACGTGGAAGAAAATGTCAATAACTACCAGCTCCATATCTCATCTGACCTAGTATCATGTGGTTGAAGGTTCGGGGTAAATTGAATAATAAATAGCGGCAGCAGGGGAGGGATACCTTCAAGCGATGTTTGGTGTCTCCCCGTCGGCGGCAAGCTGAGGGTTGTCTTCTGACTATGAAGATATTCAACTTTGAAACCAACAGGAGACCAATCAACTCTAGTTCTTTGATTCGTTCAAGCTCTTCATCTTTCGAGATTTCCCCTCAACTAACCGTACACGTTTCAGCACTAGACAGAAGACAGGCCACCACTCTTCATCGCGCGCGTCTGGAATCTTTTCCCACCCCATGCAGCCGCAAAATCCGCCCGCTCTGCGTGGACGTCTAAAACCTGGAAATGCGGGCCTTTGGACGTGTCGAGACAGGTTCAAATGGCCAATGGCAAGGAACCCATAAAAGAGAAACTCAATGACGATTTCTTGGCTCGCGATCCTCGTGGCTTATAAACCTTATAAAGGTGTCCTACTGCTTTCTCCTGTGCGTTACTTCTTCTCCACACTTGGACCCATTCTGCTTGGACAGAGGGTGACTGGACAAGTGGAAACAATGGCTTCAAAAAGGACAATCCCCGCGGTCACATTGAATGATGGAACCGAGATACCAATGGTAAGTGATAGGGTCGGCACTAGACGGGTTGAGGAAGTTTTGACAAGGTCGTTTGGTCGGAATGCCTTTTGGGGGTCATGTTAACCAGTACTGGGGGTTTCCCTCCATTTGTCCAGCTCGGATATGGCACAGGCACAGCTTGGTACAAGGAAAGCGATTCTGGCCTCAACTCGGACCTGGTCGAGGCGACCAAGACTGCCGTCGGACTGGGATTTCATCATCTCGACGGTGCCGAGGTCTATTGCACCGAGCCCGAGCTGGGCAAGGCGATTCAGGATTGTGGCGTTGCACGGGAGAAGCTCTTCATCACAACCAAGGTGAACCAGAATGTGTCCGATATCCCGGCTGCATTGAACGCCAGTCTGGAGAAGTTGGGGTTGGAATATGTTGATCTGTATGTCTTCTCTCTTTGTTGTCCGGATTCTCTCGCGCAACAATGATGCCCCCAGGACTGCTTGCACTATTTGGCATTGTCCTTTGGCCTCGTGACCGAGTCTCATCGTCCTTCCGGCAGGTACCTGATCCACCAGCCATTCTTCGCACAAACCAAAGACCAACTTCAGCAAGCATGGGCGGCCATGGAACACGTCAAAGCGACCGGGAAGGCTCGTTCTATCGGAGTATCCAACTTCCTCCAGAGCCACCTGGAGACGATTCTCGAGACGGCGGCACAGTAGTGCCCTCGGTCCACCAGATTGAGTATCACCCTTACCTGCAGCATGGAAACCTCGTCTCTTGGCAGCAAAGCAAGGGTATCGCGACAGTGAGCTATTCGGGGCTCACCCCCGTCACTCGGGCGGCGGGTGGTCCTCTGGACCAGTTGTTGCCCGGTTTCGCGAAGAAGTATGGAGTCACCCCCGGAGAGATCCTCTTGCGCTGGTGCCTAGACCAGGGAGTGATCTCAATCACCACGAGCAGTAAAGAAACTCGGCTGGCGAGTTATCTGCGGGTGTTGACGTTCAAGTTGACTCCCCAGGAGATTGAGGAGATCTCGGCGGTCGGGAAGACTCATCATCACCGGGCATTCTGGAAGGATAAATTTGCAGAGGACGATCGATCGTGAGTGGTAGTATAGCGGGAATGAGGAGGGGGCGCTGGAGTCGGAAGATGGTGACCAGGTGCCACTCTGAGACGAGCCTACTGTATATCAATTGAAGGTATATTGGCGATGGGGAAGCAGAAGTCACTTGGCCCTTTTGGACCTGAAGATTGTAAGAATGACACACCACCTAGTGCCCATTGACGGTCTGTGCGAGCAGACGGAGGTGAACAGTGGCTCAGAGCTGTATAAAGGGGTCTGCGTCCGTCAAGTGTGTGTTGTTGAGTTGTCACCTTGTTGAAATGCGGAATTGATGCCTTCAATATTCGCCCTCAGCGACGCATGCGCGTCAAAGATCTCCCATCCCAATGGGATCAATAAAAATGTAGACTCACAAGGGACTTCAATACAAGCTTGACTGGTTATTTGCTACCAATGTTGTGAGGGGACGATTCCATATCCCTGCGGTTGTGTATGCAATCAACATCGTCCAGCGCAAGATTCATCGCGCATCCCAATCGAGACCAAAATATACATCGCATGACTCGGCAGAGTTTCTGCGTCACGGGATCGAAACTGGACGGGGTCTTCTGGTCGAAACGATCACCATGTCAAGCTCGCATCTCCCATTCAAGCGTGGACTCGTGAACAGGGTGGTGGTGGCTCGTCTTACGCGCCCACCTCGACCTTCACTGGAAGTGAACAACCCTGTCAGACTGGAAGCCTCGCGCTTCTGAGCCGGTTCCTGTTAGAATTTTCTTCACGATCTGTCATCAGACGGAATCTTCTTCCCTGCAACGATTGCTCTGCTCTGCTCTCCCTACCACTCGACCTGGACTCTTCCATTCCTCATCCTTCATCCTTCATCCTGTCCCCACGTTTCTTCGCATCAGATCCAGGACGATGCCATAGAGGCTTCTCCTGGCTGGTGAGCAATCGACCCACTCCACTTCTTTCCTCCCCGACCCTCTCTTCGTTCGCTCTTCTCCTCCACCTCCTCTCAGTCCACCCGTGGTTTCATTGCTCACTCGCTCTCGCCGATGTGTTTGGACCCGCTCTCCCCGATTCCACTTCCTTCCTCCGGCGCATACCTTCCCCGTTGATCATACCCGGGATACATTTCCTCCTCACTCAAAACAAGAAACTCTTTCTCTCTCTAAAAAAAAATTAAACACGGTGCATAGACAGTCGTCCCGCAATCGGGGACCCCCTCTCATCCACACAGATCATTCGGCCCTGACTAGAACTCGACTCCGATTGAACCTTCAACAACGGCTGTCCCTCCCCCCCCCCGTTGCTGGCTTACCCGTTGCCGCGCGCGCACCTGCACACACACACACACATATGTTTATGAACTGATGATCCATGGTTCACGAATCTCCTTAAATTCCCGCGGACTGCGATGTCGGTGAACGATCAGCCCCCCTCCGCGGACACTTCATTCTCCCAACTGGCGGACCACGCGTGCGCAGCTGATCTGGACCGCCTGAACCGTCGATTCAAACGCCTGTCTGACGACGTCCTCCCCCTTCACCCATACCTGCTCACCATCCCCACGAATGCGCCATATCGTCTCCGCTCTGCCAACACCAATTGGGCCGTGGGACCGGGTCGGCCCTTCAGCCCGGACGAGCAGGACCTACAATACATGACCTTTCTCACCCATCACAACACGGATTCTCTGTTGGTCGCGGTGGGCGATTGGGCAGACGAGTCGGGTCGCATGATGCTCGATCAACCCTCGGCACTCAAATCCTCCGCCGAACTCCCACCACCTCGAGATAGTAGCGCAGTGAAGCGCAAGAAAATCAGTTTGAACGACTACAAGACACAAAAGACCACAGGGAGCGCTGTGCCTTCTTCCGCGCCCGCAGTGCATGATCAACGGAGTCGAGGGCATTCCAACCTGGACCGGCGCGAAGGCACAGTGCGCGTACCCAAATCCGACCCCATCAAGAAGAACAACGAAGCTCCTGCGAGGTCGGACAAGCTCGAATCACGTCCCTCCAATTCCTCCAAAGCACCCTCAGAACTCTCCCCAGCCAAGACGGCGAAGAAGCGACCTCCAACTTCAGACGCGGAACCACGGGCCGCTTCGCACGCGAACAAGGAACTGAACATGCAGGCGTCGAAAAAGCCGCGATTATCACCCGACAAAGAATCACGCAAGGATACTCTACCGAACAAGACATTGCCGACATTACTCTCTCCCACGTTACCACCCTCTCCGGCTCCTGATCCGGGCCCCGCCCCTCGACTGCCTCGATTGCTTTCCCCGACCCTTCCTCCCGAAATCGAAAAGGAGCTCGCCCAGCTCAAGGAGCATTCTCCGGGCGACACTTCTCCCAAGCGCGATGTCCCGGCCACAAAGACAAAACGAGACGAACCCAACAATCACACGCAAACGCCGTCATCCTTGAATAGCAGTAGCAATTCCGCTACACAGAGCAGCCGTGCGAGCGCGACCACCAAAGACACAGATCATTCGCGTCCCGATCCTCATTGGTCGTGAAATTGCGTTATGGACGACTCAATCGAAAACGAGTAGATAGTCTGCTCCGACTTTCTGGTAAAAAGAAAGCCTCCCGCGCGGACTCGCCCTCGGTTCAAGACACGGAGATGGAAGACGCTCCTCTGGTTGAGAGAAAAAAGGACACAGCCTCTGGTCGAGGAGGTACAGCTGCAGCTGTCGCCGCTCCGGTGGATCGAGCCAAATTGAAGATCAAACACGAGAAGGATGATACCGCATCGACCCCTAGCGCTACTAATGCCCGCTTCAAGGAACCAAAGCCGTCAACTGAAAAGTCTCACTTGTCCGTCCCGGAGAAGCCCAAGGTGACTTCCACTACACCGGGGAAAGATGCTAAGGCGTCCTCGGCAGGCCGTCGAAATGAGCTGCTGGACGTTGCTGAAAGCAAGACGCCTGTGACTCAAGCCTCACGACGACCCTCCGCTGATCCCGGCATCAAGGGATCGCCTGCCCAACCGGATCGCTCGCGTAATCATGAACGGCGGGAACAGGAGCGACGAGGGTGGCAGGAAGATTTCAAAACATTTACCAAGATGGGCCGAGAATTGAAACACGCTGCCGATCGATTCAACAATGGACCCTCGGCCACGGACGAGAAACTGGCCGTTGTCACTGCCATCGAAGCCGTCATGTGTTTCGTTCTGGCTTTCGTCGCCGACGACCAGGGGAAAGCCTTGTTTCGACAGAGCGGAGACTCGTCTACATGGCGGTCCATCATCCCATATTGGCGCGTTGTCTACAAGAACAGCGCCTCTTTTTCCGTGCTGCAAAGCTTGTGTCAACTATTGGGTGCAGTCTCCTACGACACCATCCACGCACTGGATCTGGAGCGTCTGGCCGTGACACCACTCCCGGGAGAACACGACCCGGTGCCTACCCCAGGTAGTGATGGGAACACGGTCCTCGGTGACGACTGCGCCAGCAAGAAGAGCTCCAAGGAATTCGCCGAGTTGAAGGTCCGTCTTCCTGAATACTATCGGGAATCGCACAAGCTCTGGCTTGACGCTTCTCGGGGGCTTTCGGAAGATGTGTTGAGCCGAGATTTCCCGACCACTTGGGCGCGTCGGTCGCATCGGCATGCCGAACGAGGGAGGACATCCTTCAAGGCGGGCAGCTATGCAGGCGATTACTTTCTCCCGTTTGGGGCGGCCACACCTCCGATTGAAGTTGTCCGATTCGGCTGGGCTTTGCTGAAGGAGTGGTGTTCACGAGAAGGTGTTGAATGGCAAGGTCGATTGAAGCTTTGAGATGATTCTTCTTCTTGATGAGATTAGGCGATTGATATTCTTCCCTTATGGTTGATTGCGTTTTTCAGCTTGCATTTGCTTTTTGAGCTTTTGCTTTTATATGATACCTCATCACTTGGCCTGCTTTTTCTTTTCTCCCCCCCCCCTTCTGGTGACTTCCTCCCGTTTGCGATTGCAAAAGATTCCCATTTGATGTGGCTGTCTGTTTGGGACCTCCTTTTTTTGGTTTGTGCAGTGGCAAACTTGAGATACTGCGCCTTTGCATTTGATCCTGATGCCTGGATGATATTGTATGGCGTCCTCGTGGATACCCAGTTGACACAACACCATTGATGCCATGGTGCTCTCCACCAAGTCTTGTGGTTTTCCTTTTCCTCATACCGCCCGCATTCCTCTTAGAGTGCTGTAATAAAGAAGCAGTTGCATTACGCTCATATGCACAAGGACGAATACTTCTACTGTCTAGGGCCCGGGGTTTTTGCATCAATTGCATATACGAGCTTCCACATCGTATCGGGTTAAGGCCAGCTGTGCCTCGTATCCTCCTATCTCTTTTTACGGTTTGCTTTTCACTTTTCCGTACTTTTTTTGTCGAAAGTCCCATGCTTCTTAATTGATACCTAATAGAGATAGCATGTTAGTGAATTCCTCCTCCCCCTTCTTTTTCTTCTTCCAATTCAAATTATTTCCATCATGTCCAAGACTCATTCATTCCATGCCCCCTTCTAGAAAAGACATCTATCCTGACGTAATATCAATCGGATATCGACGGGCCACGTTGACAATTATGTATCTCTTGCCTCGGCAAAGGGTTCGTGCACAATTGGTGAATATGAAGAGAAAAGAAAAGATGGTTCATCTCTATAAGATTCAGACCCTTGAATTTGGAAAAAGTTGGGTAGCTATTGTTTGGAGGAAGGAGGGGGAGGAAGGGGAAAAGAAAAGAAAACAGACACGCCGAGGGGATATTGTCCGGGGTTCACGCTCAAAGACAATGGGAGAGAGAGAGAGAACGAGAAAATGAAGATCAGAGGGGCGAGAAATCAAACATCATGAGCAAGATGAGATACTAGCGTTTCTCGGAGAGAAAAAAAAAGAAAAATCGTGAAATGAAAAGGTGAGGGAACAGCCACGAGACGAAAAGGGACCAAGGGGCGGGCTAAGTTGTGGCCTGAGACTGAGCTGCAATCAAATGCGAACGCCGTATTGTCCTGAACAGAAGAAGCGACACAACATTCCAAACGACGACAACCCGAAAACAAGGGAAATGAGAGGGTGAAGAGAGAACAAAAGGAGAAAAAGAAAATAAAAAGCCCAGGCTAGAACATCAAATCAAATCCAGGAAAACACCATCGCAAAAAGGCCGGATATAGATGGACCGGCAAAAGACCGGTGCAGGTATAGTTTTCACTTTAAACCTCTGCATGTTCATAGCCATACTCACGACGAAACTCGGAATTCGAATCTCCAAATAGCCATCCGGCCTCTCGACAATACCGAGCCTCCCGGCCGTAAACACCCACCTCGCTGGCCCAGCAGATCACCGCTGCATCCACGATATCGGCAATCACGCTTTCAACTGCGCCGAGAACACTCCAGCCGATGGTCGCGGCAATCAGACCGACGACGTAGGCGTACAGACTTCCCCGGATGGTACCGGTCGTGTTCAAGCTTCGAGCAGTGGTGACCCATCCGCCGAAACCAAGAGCGAGAGACATGATGAATCGGGTGGCATGGAGGATGAGTTTGGACAGACGGTAGGAGAATAGAGAGGGGGAGGAGGAGGACCCTGGGGACCGGGAGTAGGCGCGTGGGTGGAGAGATGTGGTCGTCGAGGCAGCGGCGGAAGGGGCAAGCAGGGTCATTTGGCTGAGACCGCGCGCAGATGCGCCCAGCGGCTGCGAGTGGATTGCGGCATAAGTCAGCGATAAAGGATGGGTGAGAAATGCGATGGGCGATGGAACAAAGGAGTAGGCGAAGAGGCTGATGATGGAGGAAAGTCGACTAGGGAGGAGGATGAGCGGAAGGCGGATGAGGAGACTAAGCAGTCTCGAGAGACTGATGGTTCCGAAGAGGGTGGTGGTGGCGTGTACAACGGCAGCTTGAACAATCTGTCGCGAGGTCGGTGCTGGGCTGGCGAGACGGTGAAAGTACCATTGACTGACGGTGGCGGCGGTCACAGCGCGTTGGACACCGGCGATGACTCCGATGGACCAGAGGTAGATGAGCACAAAGAACGCCCCGAGCCACCAACTGCTCAGATCGATGATGAAAGATCTGGACCCAGACAGGTGACCGCCAAGGAAGACCCGAGTGAACATGAGCATCCAGATCCACGTCCAGGAGACCACGCAGGCCAGAATGATGAGCCCAAGAGCCAAAAGCTCCGGGTTGGCAGCGAGGATCCGACACGCGAACTCGAGAATGCCGACGGCTTTGCCGATTGATTGACGACCTCGAAAGACGTTGTATATCCACAGACTCGCCAACAGAAACGGAACCAGGGAGCCCCACCGCATAACCTTGTCCTGAAGGCTGGCTCCGTGCCATGCGCCCTTGAAACTCGAGATGAAAGGGTATAGCGAAAAGGAAAAGAGGATGACAGGGACGGCGACCACGACAATGTAGACCAACGCCCGCACGTAAGAACGCAGCAAAGCCAGCCAGATCAAGGAAACAAACACCGAGACCAGAGTGTAGATCCCCAGCAAAAAGTACGACCCTTGCACGGTGAAGTAGATTGTATCTCCCCATTTGGACTTGTCACCCTTGGACGGAGTAGACGTGTGCAGCCAGACCAAAAACGCCGTCGCCAATAGCCCGGCCAGCGCGATGATAAACAGTTGACCCCAAAATGCGTCGTGCACGATAGTCTCGGACGTGAGCGGGGATAATGAAGCCGGGACAGAGCTTTGAGAACTGGGCCGTCGCGAGTCTGCTGCCGGGTTTGATAAGAAC
Source organism: Penicillium oxalicum (assembly GCF_001723175.1). Classification (NCBI taxonomy): domain Eukaryota; kingdom Fungi; phylum Ascomycota; class Eurotiomycetes; order Eurotiales; family Aspergillaceae; genus Penicillium; species Penicillium oxalicum. The sequence continues at coordinate 787,792 of NC_064654.1, read as the reverse complement.
GGTTGGTTCGGCTCTATCGGACTCCCTGGGTCGTCGGATCCGTAGAGCGAGTCCTGATTTGTGGCAGAGGGTCGTTCTCGAAATCGTTGAATCGGCGGTTCATTTCCGGCCATCTCGGATGGCATCCGGTCGGCATCGTCCAGGCCACTTTGGAGAGAATCATTCAGACCGACCTCCACTAAATGAGCCCGCGCCCTACTGTTCCCGCTCCCAGGTCTAGCGGTGTACTCTGCGGGTATATCTCCTTCCTCGGCCTCATCGACGGTCCCGATTCGAGAGTGTCGAGGTGCAGGTATACTCTTCTCTCCACGCCAGGAACTCCGGATCCCTTTCCCGTTTCCAGGGCGCTCGACATACCGAGATTGGCCCTCGTCGAGTTCCGCAGACTGAGCCGAGTCCTCGTCGTTCTCGGACGATTCTCGCAGGTGGCTATCACCAAAATGTCGCCGTGACCGCTGCAACGCATAAAGATCTGCATATTCCCGTTCTCGTTCCGCCTCGTCATCCTCCTCTCGGAATTCGTCTGTCGCACTGTAAAAAAGCGGCGCCGGCTGCGCAGATGCCCGAGAGGCAAATGGAAAGTTGGAGACCTGTGATGCGCCCGATCGATATGGATCACCGCTGCGGAGGAAGGACCGCGACGATGGCTGTCGTGTGCTGCCTTGCCGCTGGCTGGGAGGGGCTCGACCTGCTCTTTGGAGCTCATCTGGTCGTGAGACTAGTCGCGACTGGGACTGAGCGAGAAATCGTGATGCATCTGCCAGACCCCGACGGGCAAAAAACAGCTACAGTCAGTCAAGGCATCCAAATTCGCTATAGATCGGGAGTGGTCGTGGGTGCGATTGCGGGTGTGGATGTGGATGTGGTTGTGGTTGTCGGTGTGTGGGTAAATTGGGGAGGACCCATCAGTTCTATACATACATTCCGAGAACATGGCCCACTCTCGGGATCAATGAGCTTTAAATCTGGAGGAGGGTAGAAGGTCTATGGGCGAGAGCAGATCGAGGATATTGTGGTGAACTGCGACATCCGTGTATATTGTTTGAGTAACAAGGGAGAGCTCTGACTCAAGATAAGCTAGACAAGGGGTGAGGGAGGATATCTGCACCGAAGGAGAGATCTTGTGGTGTGCACAAAAGATAAAGGATTGAAGAAGAGTAGTCGCGAGTCGAATGGAACCCTTCAGGTGATGCAAGCGTCATCTGCCCCGGTCAGGCTGCCCCAGCCCGATAGCTGACTCAGCCGTGTCCAGTCCTCAGCTGATAAGAGCTCCCGGCGGCGGTGGGCCGATAACAAAGTCCAGAAGCGCTGATAAGCTCCGTCGGTGGTGACGCTCCGTCCTCCGTCCTCCCGTGCCCCATCTCGAAAGCTCATCCTAACATCTATTCACGATCACTTTTGGGGCAACCCTTTTAGTCTCCATGTCACAACCATGGGATTACATTGCTAAGCTTGTCTGCATCGGTGACTCAGGTACGGGCAAGTCAAGTGTAAGTAGTTGACCCGAATAAAGGAAGTCACAGTTCATTTCTGGGGAAACTCGAGGGGGGCGACCGCCCCCCTCGTGTTTGTGATGACCTCACCTGGCTAACCTTCACCCGCGCTCTTTTCGCACGTGATACATGTAGCTTACGATACGTCTTTGCGAAGGTCGGTTCTCGCCGACCCACGATGTCACCATCGGCGTCGAGTTTGGATCCAGAATCGTCCCCGTAGGACCTCCTGCCTCGCTGGAACTCGGGTTGGATGACGATGGCCACATGAACAGCAGCCGCAACCGAAACGGCACCAAGGATGGCGATGCCTCGACAGAGGACTCGACAATCCTTTCCCCCTCCTCCGCCGCCATCCCGGGGGGCAGCCCCGGTGGTCTACCGACACCACCGCGCAAGAAGCCCCAAGATGGTCCAGCACCGGTCCAAAAACGAATGAAGTTGTCCCTCTGGGACACTGCCGGCCAAGAAACATATAAATCAATCACACGGTCCTATTTCCGAGGTGCCTCGGGTGCCCTTCTTGTCTTCGACATTTCTCGCCGAGCGACGTTCGTGTCGTGTACGCAGTGGTTGCAAGATCTCCAACAGATTGCTGAAGAGGGAATCGTGGTGATTCTTGTGGGGAATAAGTCTGATTTGGCAGATTCCAGTTCCAGTTCCAATCAGAGACAGGTCACCCAGAAAGAAGCCGAAGAGTGGTGTCGGATGAACAACGTGGTTCGATACGTGGAGACCAGCGCCAAGTCTGGGGACGGGTGGAGCGGGCGTTTTTGGAAGTTGCCGAGCGAATCTTCCGAAATATCGAAGCGGGCAGATACGATTTGAATGATCGCCGGAGCGGAGTGAAAGGGTACGGGGCTTCAGGAGGTGGTGCTCAAGGCGGTATCCCTAGGACGGTGACGTTGGGGATGGACGATGCGATGCGCAAAGGCGGGGGGTGGGGTGGGAATTGCTGCTAAGCTTTGAAGCACATAAATTGGTTGATAATTTCTGATGGAGGCTGAACAGACCTTTTACATGTGACGAGGTGGCGCAAAGTGCTTGAAAGGCCACTCTGTTTGTGCAAGAAAAACAAAATGTACATAACTCCCAACGCTTCTGAAACAAAGGACACACACACACACACATAGAGAGAGAGAGAGAGAGAGAGAGAGAGAGAGAGAGAGAGAGAGAGAGAGAGAGAGAGAGAGAGAAAAGTAGCCATTGGAGTACTCAAATTAAATGTTCTTGACAAGGGCGTAAATCCATGGGGAAAAAATAAAAGCAATACATGGGTCTTCCTTGGAAAGTGAGATAGCATTCAACTTCGGTCGTCGCATGCCAACTTTTGGATCCAGCGAGGGCACATTTCGGGGCACGGGGGGCAAACGATACAGCAACATGGCCCTCTAACAAGGCCGGAAAATCAACCCCCAACAGAACAAACCGATTCCTCATGGAGGTGGACATGATCCATTTGCCTTCCCACTTTTTAATTGGAGATCTTCCATCCAGGCAGCCAGCGCAGATGAGCCCATTGTTGATTATCACCCTCCATGCCAAAGACGATAGCTCTGAAGTAAATGAAGAGACCGATAGTAGCGGCGTAAAGAACGGCATACACGACTGTCGAAAGCTTGGCGTTGATCCGGCGAGTCACCCAGTCGACGCAGAATCCAAAGACAATGATCGCATAATAGAGCGCAGGGTAGTAGTGGTGGACGTAGGTCACACGGGCCATCACAATGAAAGGAATGTAGTGGAGAACCCACCCAATGGCCGGGTAGATGCCGGAGTAGTGAATATGGTCAATGTCTTGCTGGCTCAGCTCGGTGTACCCACGCTGCCAGCGAAGGAGATACCAGATGACAATCATGCCAAAGGCAACAAGGCCAGCGGTACTGCCCCAGTAGACGAGCGGGTTACCGAGGAGGTAGTACTTGACGACGTTATCGTCCCAGGAACACATGCGGAGACCAACATTAAGAATGGGCCATTGCCAGAATTGCGAGGCCAGGTCATCTTGCTTATCGGGATCAGGAACAAGGGCATTGTTCGAGGTCATCATGGCAACATTGAGGTGGATGAAGTCCTTGAAGAAGGGTGACTTGTAGGAACCGGGATCACCGGGGGGCACTAAAAACATCGTTAGTCCAGAGACACTCTTACTGCAAGTTCTCACACCCGAAACAAGGGAGCGAGAGGGCGAAAAAAAAAACCAATTCAGCACTTACGACGCTCATTAGTGTGCGACTCGACATTCCAGTGAGTGTACACATCACTGGGCTTGTTTTCCTTCACACAAGTGGTCTCAATCTGCTTGAAACCCCACTGAGGCAGGTTGACATTTCCTGCGCGCAGGTAGCAGCCCAGCACCGGGTTTCGCAGTCGGAATGCCGTCGTCAAGGTACGAATCTTGGAACGGTCGCGAGAAGCCGCATCACTGACTACTTCCACCTGCCAGTGGTCCTTGTCATCGCCAACAGTGATGTTTCCGTAGCAAGAGACCTCCCAGTGGGATTTGGTGACCGGAGCAGCAACGGCGTGAGAGTGGAGGTTGCGACCGGTTGACCCATGAATGAGGCGGATGACATCACCGTCGCCGATATACTTCAGGTCGCCCTCGGCATTGTACTCGGGCTCGTTACGGTTGGGATAGATGAACCAGTCGTTGTTGGCATCCTTGTGGTGATAGCAAGTGACCTGCTGCTGGTTGGATCCCTCTGGGTACGTCTGGACATGGGAATGCAGCAGACCACCACCGTAGCCCATGTTCTTGATGGTCACCCGAGAACCATGAACAATCTCGAGTGGGCTGTCTCGGCCAACCTCGGTGCCGCGCAGATTAGCCTGGAAGAGCGAGCTCATCTGGGCGTCGCCAGGACCACTGTTGGACAGGACGGTGAAATGCAGGTAGAAGGAGAACATGTAGACCAGTACGGGAATAACGATCAGGCCACCGACGCGAGCGAACAGGTGCTTTGCCAACAACGTCTGCGGTGGAGTACACGTTAGCCTTGCACGTCCAGTCAAATTGCATCAGGGCGTGGAGTGGTCGACTCACGGGGGGCATCTTCACGTCTCCAAACTTGTTCCAAAGATCCTCAGCCGTGTACAGTCCGACGACGGCAGTACAGAAAAAGCCAACCCACTTCACACTGCAGACGCAGCCAATGCTGAAGCCGGTCAGGCACAGCCAAAGCCACCACTCGGGAGAGAAGCTGGCACGTTGCAGGCGGTGGAATCGGGCCCAGCACATCATCGTGGTGAAAGTGAAGCAGAGCAGCATCGAGTCGAGGAGAATGAACCGGGAGATGGTCGCGTAGGAATTCTCACACAACACCATCAGACTGATCAGCCAGACAGTGGCCCGACGGAAGTTGAGCTCCCGAGCGGTATAGTAAGCAAGAGGCACACAGACAACACCGAACATGGCATTGAAGGCGCGCATAAAGGTGTAGTTGACATCTTCTGGATACTTTTCTCCGGACTTGAATTCAAAGGAACCATTGTATCCCGCGAGGAAACCCGACAGACCAACGAGCATTTTTCCGAGAGGAGGGTGGACGTCGAAGTAGAACTCACGCTTCAGATAGTGGGAACCAAACTTGCCGAAGCTATACACGTCTCGTATCAGTCCCGCTCTTTGCGCAAGATATCGCACTCCGGAATATACCCGAAGGAGAAGGGGGGAGGGGAGGGAAGGGATTCATACTGAGCTTCATCCCATGTAACAATGTTTGAGCGACCAATCTGATACAGTCGTGTGAACAAGGCCAAAGCCGTCAGGATGATGGGGGCAATAATCGGTTCCCAGCTGCAAAGGACATGGAGGTACGAGGGGGACTAAGGATTCGCCCGATTGTCCGTTAGTATGACTCTCTGAGGTACTTGTACTGCTGCGTGCCCGCAGAGCATCATTTATTTACCTGGCCCGGCTTCTTGTTCTTCTTCGTATCCGGCTCGACGGTGAACAACGTCGTCGTGGAGGCCTTTCCGGAGTCAGGGACATTTCGCCGACGAAGATCGGCGTCGAGCTTGGCGCCCGTGCTGGTAGCAGCGTCCATATCGATCTGCAAAGCTCCCCAACTAGGCTCGGTGGCTTGGGGAAAAGAAAACGGGAATGAAAGAGCGCAATTGGCAACGAGACGAGATGTGAATCGGCGGGGGTGTCTGGTAGGTAGAAGACAATCGGTGGTCGATAAGGTAAGTCGGCGGCAAGTCAACGCAGATTGAATGTCGATGTTGTACGGACCACGGTGGTCGGATGTCGTAACGAGAGTGAGTGGGAGGAAAGGGGGTTTAAAGAATCATAGCGACCCTAAACAGTCGCAGAAATGGAAATGACCCGCACAATGGCCGATAGCTGAGGAAGAAAAGAAATATGAAGAAATGGGGAGAAAAGAAGTTAGACAGCGAAAGAATAAAGTCGACAGATCCAGAGGAGGAGGAGGAGAAGAAGACGGGGGCTTGAGATCAGAAGGCGAGCTGGCCAGATTGTCCACGAGGAATCAACACGACTGGCCCACTTCCGGTTTGGCCCCCTCCACGGGCCTCTCACCAATGCCAACGGGCCGTTTTCGGGTCCACCCAAGGCCGCCGACAGGCCAGTCGATGGCGTGTTTTCTAATTCCGCTGACGGCCATGAAGATGGAATCGTTTGTTTTCGAGGAATGATAGGGCGCTGAAATGGGCTGACTATATCATTCCAGAACTTTCAGTAATTGTGAACGAACTCATCCTGGATCTCTGACGCGGCAGTGACTATCCTGTGCCTCCGAGCCCTATACTTAGCCGCATCTGAGCTTGGACCTCTATATTTCGAAGGCATCCAGCAAAGACAGCTCGGCACCAAGGCGATAAAAAAAAAGTCAGTCACGTGCATTGAGTCTAAAACTGAGCTTCGTTCAATGCCTCAATTCTGTCAGTCATCCACAGCCATCTAGTCTGAACATCATCAACTACTGCTTCCGCCCGAAGAGAGCCTGAATGTGAAATGCGTGATGCACCATTCCCCCATCTATGCCCAATGAAAATGTACGAAAAGACCAAAGATTTGAGCACCGTACCCTTCAAGACAAAAAGTGTATATACTCGACATGGACAGAGGGGGTCGGATCGGCAAATATACACAGGCCGGCAAAGCGGAGGGAGGGAAACACGTGAAAACCGGAAAATGAAAAAAAAAAAAAAGAAAAACAAACACTCGAACGACAGTCAGCATGATTAACCTCTAAGAGGAGGAAGAGGGAGCAAAAAAGGTGCGCATCAAGGACATCATGATGCTATAGAACATATAGGGAGGGTGGGGGTGTTGTGAATCAAGAACAAAACCCAAGGTTCCATACAAAGCAGCAAATGCGACCAAAAAAAAACAAGCCAAGAGAGGAATCAAGAAATAAAAGGACGGAGAAACAAGAAAGACGTCGCATGTCATACCGGCCAAGGGCAGCCAAAGGCTGGTTCGCTCTTTTTCATGTCACTCTTAGTGGCCGTCTACATCCTCGCCTTGGTCCAATCGTCGATATTGACTCGGATTGTGGGAGCTGGTGCTTCCTCCACGATGGCGGTTGACCATATTGGAGATCCAGCCTCCAATGCCTTCACCACGGTGGCTTCCAGCTTGCGACCCAGCTCGGCCAGATTTCGCGAAGCCATCGCCACTCATGGAAGGCGGATCGATGTCCAACCCCGGAATGGCACTATCGGCACCGAATTGGCCATAGGGCCGGCGAATGTCAAGAGAGGGGACAGGGGAGCCACCGCCCATCAACGAGCCGCGCTCGGCATCGGTGACGGGCGTCGGCATGGCGGTTGTAGCGTCGCCGAACAAAACGTTCATGTCTTCGAGGCGAACACCACTGGTTTCGGGGTACAAGAAGAAGACTGGAAGAGGGGGAAATCCGTCAGTATCGGCAAACACCAACGCACTCCATTTAAAATGTGAAAAGGGGAGGGATCCTTACCAACCACGAAACTGCACGCGCAGAAGAAGGCATGAAGCAGATACAATCGCCATCCGATCAGGCCTTGCAAGATAGGAGTCAACTCGCCCACGAGCCAGTTGAAGGCCCAGTTGCTAGCGGTACTGAGACTGGCACCCTTGGCACGAATGCTCAGAGGAAGAATCTCCGGGGGGTAGAGCCAGGGGATCGGTCCCCAGGAAGCACCGAAAGCCGCGTTGTAGATCATCACGAAGATGACCGTCAAGGTACGGGTTGCACTGATCTCGATATAGATAAAGTAGGCGATCAGGGAGAGGGAGATCATCATGGCCACGGCACCGGAGAGCAGGATAGGGCGGCGACCCCATTTGTCGACCAAGTACCATGGCGGCACGGTGGAGAGCAGGTAGCTGATTCCGTTGATGCCGGTCATCAAGATCGCCGCGCGACCTTTCCACCCGGCCGATTCAAAGACCAAGGGTGCATAGTACGAGATCACGTTGATACCGTTCAATTGGGCCAAAGCCTGAGCGGACATGGCGATGAAGACTCGCTTCCAGTAGCGCTTGAACATATCGCTGTACGATCGCTCGCCCTCTTGTCGCTGCATGAGAACATTCATCTTGATCTCACGATATTCTTGTCGCGCCTTGTCATTGTGAATGTCACCCTCGCCGTAGAGGTTGGCGATGACAACCATGCCTTCTTCATCGTGGTCGTTGTCGAGCAGCCATCTGGGAACACCGAACGGAGGGACATCGTTAGCCAATAAACCCGGGTCAATGCCGTTCGAATGGGAATGTCCCATGCGGTGCGCTTACCGAGGGGATTCGCAAATGATCAAGCTGCCCAGGCCCAGCAAGGCACCCATCACACACTGGCACAGCAAGGGCAGGCGCCATGACATGTCCGACTCGATGAAACTGCAGAAATAATCCACCCAGACACTGGTCGCATATCCGGCAATATTTCCTGTAAACTCGATACAGGCTAATTTTCCGCGATTATGGGGAGGCTGTTGTGGTCCCCGCTCGTTAGCCAGAGGTTCACATGCAAATTGCCCGTCGGGGTTAGGTCATTGGCATACCGAAATTTCCGATTGATATACAGGCACAATGGTGGACAGCGCACCGACGCCAAGACCAGCCACGACACGGCCGACCATCATCATGGGCATGTTGAGAGCAAAGGTTTGCAGACCACCACCGACGAAGAAGACGGCGGAGCCGTAAAGAATTGTCCGACGACGACCGATGACATCGCCTATGCGGCCTACCAGCAGCGAAGAGATGAAGGCACCGATTTCGAGAATAGCTACCACGGTTCCGATGGTCGCTGGCGACGGTTGGCCAAAGTAATCTCGGAAAAAAATGCCCCTGTCATTGAAAGTTAGTTATCGTCATGACAAGTCTCTTGGGTATGTGCTGCCCGATGGAGAACGTGGACGGAAAGTACGAACGTGATGATTCCGGACATGACACCCTGGTCATATCCAAAGAGAAAGACGCCCAGTGATACAAAAACACTCGTAAAGTACCTACGACGAGCGAGCATCGAGAGTGGTTAGTCAATGGAGCTCCAGCGTGACCACCTTCATCTGGAGGCATCCTTCCGTCCCTGTCTGCGTGAGAGGACAGGAAAGAAGCGCCAGCCCAAGGTACGTCGAATGCTAACCGTCCCAAACTTACAACAACGGCTTGCCCACCAGTCCCTGGGTTGGGGACAGGCCATTTCGCCCATCGCGAGGAGACATGATGGTAGCTAAGAGACGCTCGATCTTCGGGACCCGGCGCGGTGGCGGATTTGGAATGGGAATCTGTTCTTTTTCAGGATCGAGAGAATGGCGAGGGAACTCGGAGTCTGGAGCGTAATGGACACGCTTGGATGCTTTCCTCCGACCTCGCCGAACCCGATGGTCGTGATCGAGCGACTGACGGAGGGATTGCGTTAACGGATCCTCCTCGGCGAGCTGTTCGGCAAGATCTCCCGTATCTGACCAGATAGAGAAGTCAGACTCGCCGGAGCGAGTCGAGGAGTGTGAACGGCGACGATCCTTTTCACTGACGGAGTCCAGCGCCGTGAACTGGGATGGAGAATTACCTAGGGTGCGGAGGGGTATGGCGCGTGGGGAGGTTGATGAAGGAATGTTGGCGGTGGGCGGGCTGATGAATCCAGCCCTCGGGAACCCAGGTCGACCTTGTTGGGTGGTTTTGGCTCTCTTTTTCCCTTTCGTTTTCTTTTTTTTTTTTTTAGAAAAAAAAGACACACCGTTTTTTTGGGTTGTGATCGCCTTGGAGATCCGCTTCAGTGATTTTGTAAAAATAAAATAAATGTATGGATTATGGTATTTTTCCTCGACATGCACGAATCAGGATGCACCGTCGAGGGGGGAATGAGGGTGGGGAGAGGGATGATGGAAGCACCGGAGTGACGCCCTCGCAGTTGTCTCCGTCTTGGGCCTCAATCAGGAGCAGAGAGGCGGGTAGAGCAGGAGATCTGCCAGGATGACCGAAGAGATCTGGAAGACTACTGGGAGTCGTCCGTCGTCTCACAATCTGCTGTCGAGCAAGGTAGGTGGTACAAGGAGAGCTTTTTTCTCCCCAGCGTCACCGGGTCGGATCAACCAAAGGTGGGAACCTGCCAGGACCCCCTTTTAGCCAAAGGAAAGTCTGACTAGCGACGCCACGCGCACGCTGAGAAGCGGTCACGATAGGCAATTCCGGTGCTAGTCACGCGCGATCGATGCAAGATGACGGCACGTCTGCAGTGGGGATGGAGAATGGAGAAGTACGGAGAATTTGGGGGGAGGAGAAAGGGAATTGGGGGAGGAGGAGGAGGGTGGTGGTTGGGAGACGGAAGGTGGAAGTCAGAAGGTCAGGTGGACGCAGGTGAAAAAGGGTGTCCAAGATGGAGATTCGCCAGCGGAAAACAGAGCACGCTACCGGACTGAATGCAGGGACCCCGTTGTACTGTAGTGAGCCAGGCAAAGATGCGATGACTTGAAAGCACCAGCCTTGCTTGGGTCAGCAAACCAGCAAAAGACCAGATGAGAGAGGGTTCGAGTGAACGACACTGGAAGAGCATGAGTTCCAGCAATGCTCCCGGGATTCGATGGACCAGGCCAGATCTACATAATACGAGAGAGCATACTGGGACCGTGTGGCCGATAGGGGCGCGGAGGACAGCGCCATGGATAAGCGTCCAGTGCAATCGGGTACAATCATAATACTGTAGGAGGGGGGCGATATGGATGAGGCTTAAGGCCGGATTGGGGCTCGACTGCATGTGGTTGAGGCGAGGACTACTACTCCCCGAACTTCGTACTGGAGCCTGTCGCTTATGCGACCAGATCGTAAGGTGCCGAGCGAGAGGGAAGTTGGTGGGAGTGGTTGAGTAGACTTGCCTTGCCGAGTCAGTCCCTCGGGCCAGTCACATCGTCCTGTATATCGCCTCTGTACTGTACTGGGTGAACTCGGGCTGGGCGCCTGGGTGTGCCTCCATTGATCTCGTCTCCTCGTCTCGTTGCGGTTGTTGCGGACTTCGGGGGATTGGGCGTCTGGGGAGAGCTTGGGATCCACTATGGAGCTCCTCCGCTCCAGCCAGAAAGTGACTAAAGTACCGTTGATGACGAAGGCGGACGGCGGGTGGCTGAATGACATCCAATGGACGGACGAGCTCAAGTGGAGGCCGTGATCACGTCTCCGTTCACAGGCGATGCTTCAACCGAGTTCTCACCTCCGCTGGTTCAACGGTCACCTGACCATCCTGTGAAGATGGTCATCTGAATATTGAACAAGTCTCCAAATGGGAGATTCCGTTGGTCTGGACACGTATGACACGTGCGTACTCATTCAGGAGGAGAATCCTATATACTCGTGACACCATGGCGGACGACTTTCACCAGTTCCACTGCTGACCACAGGGCGATCTCCAACCCGAGCGAAAGGATCAACCCGCTCAAACTGCGACTACAGTGGTCCACATAGACGACAAGTACTTTAACTTCCAGGGTATCTCGTAGTTGCTTCGTCTCATTTCCTTATCGAAAATTCTTATCTCAGTCTCAGGTCAGCGAGGAGAACAAACAAACAGCTCAAGAACAGAAGCAGGGCGAATGCAAATGATTCAGGATAGTTGAAATGCGAAAAGTAAAAGCGTTCTAATGCCAAGACCAAGGGATTATCTACGAGCTATCCTGAGGCTTCCCGATAATCCTCATCTTGTTCTTAACCATTCGATAGGAACGGAGTCAGCAAGCTCCCAATCGGTGATCTCCGGCGAGCCTGTCGAGCCATCGCCGAGGATATTCGTGGGGCCAAGACCAAAATAATAAAGACAAAATGAAGAGACATTTATAAACACTTCGGTTTAGTCCGCCATCTTGCTATTGCCTGTGACAAGATGCCACTCTCTAATAGAACACGTCCCGGAAGGATAAACCCCGGGGGCCGTTCATCTCTATGAAGCTGTCGGGTCACATGCTTCCTGGCTCAATGAGAATTGTCTACGTGATGTGTTTTGATAAAAGCCTCACCTGTCCGTCAAACAGCCGCTTGATGATCGACTGTGTGGGCTCTAGATCAAATGGAAAAAAAAAGGCAGGTACCAATCCCATGTATCGCTGTAAGCGGTAAGCAGCGGTCCAACCGTCTCATGAGAGGGCTGATAGGTCCCTTTTTTTGTCATCAACCTCCCCTTCACCAGTCTCATCCAGCCCCGAGGCGCATGTGAAGATCGGATAGCTACACTGAGTGTCACTGCATACGCACCATCATGTAGCCATGATTACCCGCCCGGGAGCTCACGAGGGCAGAAACCGAAGCCCCGCGTGGCCTTGACGGATTATTTCGAGATGAAATTCTTACCGGGCAATCCCAGGGTGGTTCACACGAGGTGGGGGATCTGCGGGCACGGATCCAGGACGCCGGACCAATTTTGTAGTTGCCCACGCGACAAAGTGGGTGATAGAGGCAGGGCACGGCCACGCTCTAAACAGGAGTCTCGAGGGAAATAGAAATTTACAAAGAAACAGTTCGCCAAATCCACCAAGGGTATACAACATGTGACTGCCAGATGCGTGAGGTCCCCACAAAGACATCGACCGAGCGGAGGAATGACCAAGATCTTGGTCCCCAATTTCAAATATGGAGTCAAATGAAACATCACGACGGCCGCTAGGTAGAAAAAAAAAGAGAGACAGAGCACACGCCATGCAAGAAATTTCAAAACATCAAGGAAAACAAATAGGGCCATGAGATGCAGGGTTTCTAGTTCAAAAGAATGTCATAACCGTCTTTCTGAATGTGCACAGCATCCGCCAGACTCGCGTACCGTCGACGCACCAACTCGAAGATCACCAGACCCGCACTAGTACTGGGCACCTGGCGAAGGGCACTTCCCGCAAACCCTCGGAAAAGCCAAGCTCGTAACCCGCCGGCCCGTGCAGCCTTCCGCTGGATACGCTTGAATGTTTCCTCGTACGCATGATAATAAAGGCGCAACATCTGTCGCCGCGAGGGATCGAGGCTCGCCTGACGGTCGAGATACTCCAGCCGACCCAGGTGAAGGTCCTGCACCCGTCCGATCGGGTGCTGAATAGTCTGCTGGGCCACCGAGGCCAAGACTCCAGCCATCATGAGGAAGCAGGGTTCTAAGGCATAATGCGGCTTGATCAGGGGCACACCACGGTCACTCGATCCGGGGGAGGGAAGCCGATCCACCGTCTCTGCGCGAAGCGCCCCGTAATACCAGGTGACAAAGGCATAGTAGGACTGCGATTTGACGTACTCAAAGGTGGAGAAAAAAATGGCGTACCCGAAAGCATCCCGTAAGAAAGAGAGGCTCCACCCGGCAAAGATTCCCCGAAGTCCGATTTGTTTGAGCTTGTGGTGTCCATAGTGCCACATGCTGCGGTATTGCCCGCTCAACATGTCGCTGGTCTGAAGGCGCACTTGCAAGGCATCCAGCGGGGCAGCAATGATAGACTGAATGGTACCGGCTGTAAAACCAGCAGCAAAGGTCGAGGAGGGAGGAGCGGGAGGCCAAACTCGTTTCGCGCCTTGCGAAACGGGTTCATGCAGCGCGCCGAGGACCTGAAGGTAGGATGTATAGAGAACTGCACCGACTCTGAGAAGAAGATCAGGGAAAAGAGCCGCCGATTAGTCTCGGATGTCAAAGTAGAGGCCATGTAGATGGATTCAATTTCAGCTCACCCTGCATTCGCCATCAACGGCGGCAAGACTTGGTTAGGAATGAATTGCCAGCCATAAGTCCTGACGGCATGGAGCAGCAGCCCGGGCGTTGTGGTGTGTAATGACCATCTGCCTTCTGCAACGCGAGGATTCACAGCTCGTGCAAATGCCTGGTTGTCGAACGGCCCAGCGAGGGGTATTAGATTAGCGACATGGTTCACGAGTGCCGGTAGGGGAAAGGGATCTCATGATACCATATAGCTAGAGGCGTGTCAGTAAAACCTCGGCATATCCTTTGCGCATATTTACTCACTCAACACGAGTTCGAAAGAACGCCTTGATCGGAGCCCTGAAGTAAAATGCTACCATTTGCGCGCTAAGTGCGCGAACACTGCCGGCGGAAACTCCAGTTGCTGCATCGCTTCGCGGCGTGCGCCGAGCGGCCCCGGGGTCACCGAGATTGGGTTCCAAAAAAATCGGATTCATCGCAGAGCTCAGTTCGAGGCGTATCGTATTCTGCTGACCACCATCGGGAATCGTCGAGGCTTGGAATGTAGATTATCCGGAGGGGATGGTTGACCGATAAGCTCCGATCACAAGTGAAAGGTTTTGGCGTTGTTGACAACCGTAAATCTCAGGTGGTACATAATGGCTAAAGCACTTTACGATCACAGATATTTGGGCAATCAGTTCTGTAGCCAACAGACTGTCTGGTACAGCAAAAAAGAGAGGGAAAGAGGTGTGATATGGCCAGAAATGTGCCAAGTAGTTCTTTTGATGTTTAAAAAAGAATCACTCGCAATCTTCGGACACCGCAGCGCTAGTCCCAAAGAGGCAAAAGTCGAAAGCGCGTTTTCGCGTTCCGCCTCTCGTCCTGCCCCAAAGGACTTGACATCACCAGCTGTCTCCCTTTTTTTTTCCCTCCGCCGAATCCCTCCTTTCTCTTCTATTCAAGTATCCTGACTCTCTAGCCACTCTTTACCGTATCGCAAACTTCATCACACCTCTACTGAAAATCCACTCCTTTCTTTGCCCCGCGTTCGGTCTCGGAATTGCTGTAGGCAAGCTTTGCTTGCCTCGGGACTGCCAAAATGGCTGACAAGATTTCGATCGACAAGAAAACTTTCTTCAACCACCTTTCAAACTTTTACGCATCATGGAAGGCCGACAAGCGATCCGGAAATGCGCTCTTTGGTGGCGCCGAGTCGATTGTCATCCTCATGGGCAAGACCAAGAGTGATGAGAGCTCCTTCCAGAAGAACAATGCCATGCATGTAAGTCTAGGGTCGCATACTTGTCCAAAACACGGTGGATCCATCGCTATTGATCGATGAGAATATTCCGGTCCCCTTGACTGACTTATGCGACGTCTTAGTTCTGGCTCCTTGGCTACGAATTTCCGGCAACCCTCTTTGTCCTTACGACCGAGGCCATCTACGTGGTTACCACGGCTAAGAAAGGTAGGAAACTGGGATTTAACGCCATTGCTATTAACGAGCTAACAAGTGCGCTACATAGCTGAGCTTCTTGAGCCTCTGAAGAATGGAAAGATTCCAGTCGAGCTTCTGGTGACGACGAAGGACCCGGAAACGAAAACAAAAGCATTTGAGAAGTGTATCGATGTCATTAAGGGCGCCGGTGTAGGTTTTGTTGCTCAGTGTCACACCTCAGGCTCATATGCACAGCACAGAAGAGAGCTAACGGTATTTACCAATGATAGAAAAAAGTCGGAACGTTGCCCAAAGATACCACGACCGGTCCCTTCGCCGATGATTGGAAGCGAGCATTTTCGGAGATTTCAAAAGATGTGGAGGAAGTCGACATCACACCAGCTCTTTCCAGTGCGTTTGCAATCAAGGATCCGGAAGAGCTTGTAAGTTTCCCGTGTCCTCATCGAATCTTGGTCCATTGCATAGTGAGAGATTTGCTGACACTGCGCCAAGGTCTCGATCCGCAACGCCTCCCGTGCCTGCAGCGGCTTGATGTCTGAGTACTTTGTGGACGAGATGTCGCGGCTCCTTGACGAGGAAAAGCAAATCACTCACAAAGCCCTCGCAGCGAAGGTGGATGCAAAGATCGATGATGCTAAGTTTTTCAACAAACTCGCACGGCTGCCGTCAGAATTTGATCCCGAGCAGATCGACTGGGCGTACGGGCCGGTGGTGCAGAGTGGAGGCGCCTATGACCTGAAGCTCACAGCGACCTCGGACGGCAACAACTTGAAGCCTGGCATCATCCTGTCCAGTTTCGGTATTCGCTACAAGACATATAACTCGCTCATCGCACGTACCTATCTGGTGGATCCCAGCAAGTCGCAGGAGGCCAATTACGCTTTCCTCCTCAATCTCCACGATGCGATCATGAAGGAGATCCGTGACGGTGTTGTGGCCAAGGAGCTCTACAACAAGGCTCTGAGCTTAGTTCGGTCGAAGAAGCCTGAGCTGGAGAACCACCTCACGAAGAATGTTGGTGCCGCTATTGGTATTGAGCTTCGTGATTCGAACATGGTCCTCAATGCGAAGAACAACCGAGTCCTGAAGAATGGCATGACTTTGGCCATCACCGTAGGCCTGACGGATGTGAAGGATACCGATTCCAAGTCCAAGGGTAACGACGTCTACTCTATGGTCATTACAGACACCGTGCGTGTTGGTGAAAGTGGACCCCATATTTTCACCAAGGATGCTGGAATTGATATGGATTCCGTGTCGTTCTACTTCGGCGACGAGGAAGAGCCCGAGAAGCCCGTCAAGGAGAAGAAGGAGGTGAAGTCTAGTGCTATTGCCAGTCGAAATGTCACACGGACGAAGCTGCGTGCCGAGCGGCCCACTCAGATCAACGAAGGTGCCGAGGCGCGTCGCCGGGAACATCAGAAGGAGCTTGCCAACAAGAAGACCAAAGAAGGTTTGGACCGGTTTGCGGGCACCACTGGAGATGATAATGGGGTTGCACAGAAGAAGTTCAAGCGTTTCGAGTCTTACAAGCGGGACAACCAGCTGCCCCCCAAGGTTAAGGATCTGACCATTTATGTTGACCACAAGGCCTCAACGGTCATTGTTCCGATTATGGGCAGACCGGTTCCCTTCCACATCAACACGATCAAGAATGCAAGCAAGAGTGACGAGGGCGAGTATGCATATCTCCGCATCAACTTCCTGTCTCCTGGACAGGGTGTTGGTCGTAAGGACGATCAGCCTTTTGAGGATCCGTCTGCCCACTTTGTGCGCAACTTGACCCTACGATCCAAGGACAATGATCGACTGGCTCAAGTGGCACAGGATATCACTGAGCTTCGGAAAAACGCCTTGCGAAGGGAGCAGGAGAAGAAGGAGTTGGAGGACGTGGTTGAGCAGGACAAGCTGGTTGAAATCAGGAATCGACGCCCTGTGAAGCTGCCGGATGTTTACCTGCGTCCCCCCTTGGACGGAAAGCGTGTTCCTGGAGAAGTTGAGATTCACCAGAACGGTCTTCGGTACATGTCACCGTTCCGCAGTGAGCACGTGGACGTGCTCTTCAGCAACGTGAAGCATCTCTTCTTCCAACCGTGTGCTCACGAATTGATTGTCCTCATCCACGTCCATCTCAAGACCCCGATTATGATTGGTAAGCGTAAGACGCGCGATGTTCAGTTCTACCGCGAGGCCACCGAGATGCAATTCGATGAAACCGGAAACCGACGCCGCAAGCACCGTTATGGTGATGAGGAAGAATTTGAGGCCGAGCAAGAAGAGCGACGACGACGAGCTGCGCTGGATCGCGAGTTCAAGGCGTTTGCCGAGAAGATTGCGGATGCTGGCAAGGATGAAGGTGTGGACGTTGATATTCCTTTCCGAGAGATCGGATTCACAGGTGTTCCCAACCGTTCCAACGTGCTGATCCAGCCCACTACCGATGCCCTTGTTCAGCTCACGGAGCCACCGTTCATGGTGATCACACTTAATGAAATTGAAATTGCTCACTTGGAGCGTGTGCAGGTGAGTGATTCCTTCTCCCCTCACCCATCGCCTCTTCCTGCCTCCGATTAACTCGGAGCTCCGGGTTTTCTTTTATTCCCAATGTGTGATTCGACTAAATGCTAATGATAGAATCACAGTTCGGCCTCAAAAACTTCGATTTGGTCTTCGTCTTTAAGGACTTCCACCGGGCTCCCGTCCACGTGAACACGATCCCCGTTGAGGCCCTTGAAGGTGTCAAGGATTGGCTCGACTCGGTCGATATCCCTTACACCGAGGGTCCTCTGAACCTGAACTGGACCACGATCATGAAGACCGTGGTCAGCGATCCGTACGGGTTCTTCGCCGACGGAGGCTGGTCATTCCTGGCTGCCGAGTCGGACTCTGAGGGTTCCGACGAAGAGGAAGAGTCCGCATTCGAGCTCTCCGAGTCTGAGCTCGCCGCCGATGAGAGTTCCGAGGAGGACAGCGAATATGACGAAGACGCTAGTGCCGACGGAAGCGATGAAGAATTCAGCGGCGAGGATGAGGAGAGTGGCGAGGATTGGGACGAGCTAGAGAAGAAGGCTAAGCGCCAGGATAAAGAGGCTCGCATGGAGGATGATGACCGTGGTACCAAGCGGAAGCGTTAGTGCTGGTGCTGGTGATGTTGATGATGGATGAGGTCTCGTCCACCATTTTGTGAATTAATTCCGGAACGAGTAGTTTTTGGCTGGTTTTTGTTCACCTTCTTTCTTGGGCTTCGGCCTGTCGTGTCTTGATATAGTGATCTATTTGCCTCTTTTCCCCTCTATCTCTCTCTGTCTCTCTATCTGTATCTACTCCCTCAACCACTTTTTTTCCAACTCAGGTGACCATGAGAGATACAGAACTATCAATGACAAAGACTGAGTGCAACATCCGTTATTCAAGTCTCCTCGAAAGGTCCAAGACCAGCGAGTGCATGGAAGCATGCTGGACAACATCCCATTTGATGACTGTGAGAACATGCAGACGGCAGTCATATATTTGGTTTGGGCTGAACCAAACGAACTGTCAATAGACTGATTAACACTATCTCACCTTGACTCGGAACTAGACGATTTTGTCCCCCGAGGTAGATAAATTGTCTACTACCTAGACAGTAGGGCTGGGTCTCACCCACTCACTCCTATCAAAAACTTGAGGTCTCTAGGTACACGGCACTTTTACACAAGAGTCTCAGTTCGGCTCGTATCTATTTAAATATAAATATCATGGAATCACACCACGACAGATTTCCAATACATATTTGAAGAGTCCATGTCCGTCCCCTAGATGAGGCGGAAAATATCACAAGGGAAGCATGGAAGTTCCAAAAAAGCTAAAAAAAAGTTTTAGAGATATAAACACATGTGTACACACGTACATGTTTTATTTCTCTCAGTCAGATATTGAGTGGGTGTATCTTTGGCACTGCCTAGGTAAGGTACTACGAGCGATGATAGGCGAGGGAAACAAAAGTTAAGGTTCCATGGAGTGACGAGATGTACATATACAGGCAACTTGGGCCAAATGCGATGAAGGCCTTTGAAGTGGGTGGTCTCAGGAAGAGAGATGTACACCAGAAGACTAGTTGAAAGTGAAGGAATGGGAATGAAAGGCAAGAGGAAAAAAATAATATCAAGGACTTGGTTTTCCCGATAATCAACAGGTCCGGCCTTGAGATTATTTACTATGGTGCTGGTGCTGGTGCTGGTCATGGTCATGGTCTGCTTCGGATACATGATACGAGAATCTAGCTTTGCTCTTCATTTACCCTCCCTCATACTTTCCCACATACTCCTCATCCTTTCATTCTGACCCGGGGTGAAACTCTCATAGCACAGATCCGATGAGTAGTCCATAAAATCGTGAATCGGATCCAGACCCGGTGAATCCGGACACGAATCCCGCGAGGCGGGACATCCGCTGGTGGGCGTCTTTTGCTGCGGCGTATCGGAGATGTAATCGCCAGGGTCGTCTGGGGAACAGGTTTCTCCTTGGAATGTGTGCAGCAGTCCGTTCCAGTGCCCGATTTCATGAATAGCGGTGCCGCCGCGGTTGTACTGCTCGAGACTGCCGCCGGATATGGCGCTGGCGAGGATGTTGCAACCGTCTTTGACGTAGGCGGATCGGGGGCTCGTGGCGTTGATGTTAGGGTCTGGAAGGGTGCAGAAGCCGAGGGCGCTGACCGAGACGTCTTTGTGGGCAGGGAAGACCGAAGCAGAAGATATGCTGCGTGGGTGGGCATGTTCCTGGTGTTGTTGATTCTCGGACGCGAAGATACGTCCGGCTTGACTGGGTGTCGCTTGGAGATTGGTTTGAAAGTACACATTGAGTGTTCGGTAGGTGCCTTGACGGAGAGCCTTTTTCATGCCCACTTCATCGTAGTTTCGAGCCCAGGCGTCGTTGACATGGCGAGTGACTCCTTGCAGCCGATATGAAATGAGTGCATCCTGATATGCGGTTTGGAGAACGGATAACTGTGTGCGTGAGACAGAGAGAGAAAGGCGGGGGGATAGAATGTTAGTCTTTGATCAAATCTCTTTCGCTGACAATCTCCTCACAAATGATGTACCTGAGCATCGATCATCTCATCCGTAACTTGATTCTGCAAGTCACTGCTGCTGACAATATGAAACCATGTGTCAATTTCAATCGGGCCTTCACGGGTCGGTGATCCTCGATTTGTAGAGTCATCGTTGCGCACGCGCTGGACGGCGTGGAGAAAAGATGGCTCGGGATCCTCGGTTGCACAGATCCCACGCTGCTGAGTGACTAGGGGACTGCATTGTCCTTGAAGGATGTGTAAAGCCGCTGCGATGATGAGCAGAGCCACAGAGTGAAAGACCATGGTTGAGAGTCGAATTGATGTTTATGTTAACGCGTTGTTGTTCCAGCCTGGCCCCGATATCTGTATTGCTGGTATCTTGCTTCGGTCTGAAACTGCGTATTTCGCCAATTCCAATCCACCTCCGCCCGATGAGACCCAAAGGAATGAATATATCAAGTAGATTAATGAATGAATGGACGACTTCAGATAAAGAGTGACGGGGTAATCGGGTCGACGGTCGACAGCGGAACAGGCGAGCGAACAACAGACGGAAGGGTCATCCCCTGACTGCGAGATCAGTTCATTTCATATTCGAGTCCGGTTTTACCCAGCCTGTTCGAAACTGCTTGATCAACAGCCATGATGGCATGGGCATGGGCATGGACATGGACATCAACATAGGCTGAGGGAGAATGGGAGCCTAGGTGTGAGGAATGCTGCACGTCCAGGCGGGAGGAATGCGTGCCGACAAGCAAGGGGCTTCCGTGTGTTTTGATTTGAATTCATTTCTTTTTTGTCCCACGCCCTTTCGGGTAGCGTAACGGAATCTGGAGGAGATCTCGTGGGACCGGAGATGAGGCCCGAGACTGAGATGGAAGCCTGCAGATCGAGAATAAGTCTGCGGAAGACTTTGGAAAATCAGAAAGAATGAAGGCCACTCGGGGTGCGCTAGGGCAGAACCAAGGCTCTGTATATGTGAGGTCATTGCCTGGTAGGTGAAAACTAGCATGTTTGGAAGGATATTTGTTGTTGTCATGACACAGAGTGTAGATACATTGAAAACTCCTTTTTGAACACCGAACCCGAGACAGTCCATTTATTCACAGCAGCAAAGGAAAATCAGTAGCAGCTCAAGGATTATTTAAAGGAGGAAAAGGGCAGGAAGGGCCAAAAAAAAGACACACAGAAGATAAGGGCATGGGGAAAAGAAGTGATCAACGCAAAAAGAATAAGAAAAAGGGAAACGAAAAGAAAAGATAAATGAATTCGTAAATGATTCAGTCCTAGGCGTTGGCGCGCATGCGGTCATCCCGTCCTGATGCCACAGCAGTAGCTGGCTGGTTGGTTGCATCCCATGTCAAATACGTGTGATCTCCCAGTTTCCTAAAAGTTTCGTTAGTTATCATGGTCTAGACCCGAATAATCGAACCAATCCTTGATTCAAGAAAAGAAATGATGCAGAGAGAGAAAGATGAAGCAGAAGAGTAGTTTCAGATCACGCGATCTGTGACGGGGCTCGAACATACCGGGGGCGAATCAAGTAGGCAACCGTAAATAAGGCTCCCAGGAGCACACAGACTCCACCGACGACAACGTAGGCGATTCCCATGAAGGGATTCCTACCACCCATGACCGTGCGAGTGGAGATCAAGATGGACTTGGTTCCGCCGTACTCGGTGACGGGGAAACCTGGTAAAAATCAATCAGCTTTGATCAACCTCGGCATGTGATAAACAGAAGGCCAAAACGGGACCGGGAAAGGTCGGCGCTGAGTTTTAGAGAGTGTGGTAAGACGGGGAAGGAGAACGTACGGTCAAGGATATCCAGACGGTAATCGCCCGCCTCCATCGCGGTCGTGTCATTCCTGCGCGACATTTTGCTAAAGTTGGGCAACCCCGCGGTCCGCATCCACACCATCAAGTCCTCATCCTCGTGTAAATCGGGAATGCCTGTTTTCACGTAGGACCCATTGTAATGGCTCCAGTTGGGTGGCGGGACCACCTCCCACGGCTTGTATTGGGTCTTCTTGATGAGCTCTTTATCGCTGTCCCAGGCGATTCCCTGCTTGGTCATCATGTAGGTGTGGTTGGTGTCTGCGAGACGCACAGGGGTGTTGATAGTATCGTTAAAAACGGAGTTGGCGATGAGGCCACAGGGGTAATAGGCCACGCCGTCGGAGTTCACATCCAAGGGGGAGCAGGTGCCGCCTGAGATGGTGCTGTTGGGAACCACATTTCCCTTTAATTGATCCAAGTCAAGCGATTGCACATAGCGACGGTGATTCTGGTAGAAGTTGGTAAGACGGTAGTACATGTACACCGGGGGCCCCATCGATTCGGGGATTGTAAAGTATAGCGAGCACAGGGTACCCTCGTCGGTTTCGGATCGTTGCCAGTAGTATTTGCTGTTGGCGGTTGACGTTTTGAAGGTCGCGGACACATTGCTGGAAATGTCGGCTCGTGTATTCACCGGCGCGTCCATGCTACACCAGGAGTAGTCGATGGCAATTTCTTTAATCTAGAGCAAGAGAAAGGTCGATGAGAGTCTGGTCGACGGCGGAGACAGACTGCGTGGCCAGGTCCGACCACAGCGCAGAACCCCAAATGCGCAAACATACCTGGGAATTCGCCCAGAGCAGCACTCCTCCGATGGGTGCAAAGACAATGCCGACGATGAAGAACAGAGGCAAAACGCTTTTGGGGGTCAAGATCGGTCTAATCGACAGCATATTTCAGTCAGCCATTTCTTTTTCTTTTTCTTTATTGTTAAACAGCGAGGTGCTGCGGCGTCGCGCGGCGCGGCGCCGCGCGGATGATCCGGAATCATAAAAAGAGGACGCTCACTGCCATGCTTTCAGTCGTTGTTGTCGGAATGCCGTATCTATACGGAACGTTTCCAGTCAGTCAGGGTTCAGATTCAAGAGGAGTGACGGCACCTTGGAGCACAAATGATGCAACCGAAGATGCAAAGGGGGCAGGATCAACGCATACTGGCTGGTTTGCGGGATTTGGATTTCTTGTCTCCCCCGGCGGCGTGAGCGCGCTCCTGCTCGTCGATGGACTCGGGACGAGGATCCTCGGCCTGCGACATGGCGATGGACGATCGCGCAGAGCAGACGCACAAAGGGGGGTCAGGAGAGCAGTGTGGAAGGAGATAGGCGAAGGCGATCGATTCGGCAGATGCAGTTGATTTGGGTGTACGCTAGCGTAAGCCGTTTGGACTCTCGAAAAAAAAGGGAACAATGAGGGAGACGTCAGGACAAGGTGGCGCCGGGGCGGAGCCCGATCGGTTTCGGGTGGAGGGAAATTGCCGGGCTTCATTGGATGGAGCCTGGCCGATGCCCCCCCACGGGTTGCGCTGCACATCAACACGGGGCAAGCTGGAGTTGCTATTTTGATGATTGAAAATTTACGTCTGATGGATTTGATTGGATGATGTGACAGCAGTCTGAGATCCTGGGCTGATTTTTTTCAGTGTGCAGCTGTGACAACGACTATCGCTTTAAAAATGGGTGGCTGGAGACTTTCAAAGGCGGACAGAAGCTCTGATTGGAAAGATCATGCGTAGTACATGCGGCGGTATAGGATCGGTCATCTGACAGAACAGACGGGCGACCTCGTGTTGGTCGAGATCATCGACATTTGGACTTCTAGTGCCTAAGAGCTTACGTCTACATGCAGACAAACTTGTGCGCATTGGCAGAGAGGAATATGATTCAAAGCAATTGTGTCTGAGTGGGGTATCACAGGGTCTCGTCCAGTCTCCTGCCGGAGGAGCGGCTGAGAGGATAGGAAACAAAAACACAGGAATGGAGAAGAACAGTGATCCAGAGAGCAAAAAGAGGCCCCTAGCCTGAAAACAGAAAAAGCGGGCAAAAAACTCATGATTGCCAATCTGGGTTGGTGGTGGGAAAACAAATCGACCTGAACGCCTGCCCGGAAAAAAAAAGACCATGGTGCAAAAGCCAGGGACAAGATTCAATGAGGAGAAGGGTGGGGGGTATAGGAGAAAGCAAAACATGATGTGAGAAGCAAGCAAAAGCACCCAAACGAGATGGAAATCATCATGCAGAGAACAAGACATTGAGCCAGATGCTCGACAGGGGTATCGCAAGAAGAAAAATTACTCGTGAAGCATGACCGACATGGAGGAGACGTAGCAAAGGGAAAAATTAAAAGCAGGCGATGGTGATGAAGAAAGCAAGAAGTGACTCGGATGTTGAGACACGGAAAGACAGCGAACCCACGTGAGGCACGCCAGAATCAATCCGCACGTGCGACACGGGTATCCGGCGCGGAAGTGGGAGTGTGCGGGTGGTGTAGATGGATGGAAGATTATCGGCACATGACATTAACAACGAGGATGTCGGGACCTCACCGACGAGGCTTGGAGTAGGCAGATGGCAAGGTCTCTATGGGACAGAACGTTCAAAGTAAACGCTTGAGAGACGATGAGCCTGTGAAAATGAGCCAGATTCCGAACCGGCCGCGGACAGGGGCAGGACTGGGGAGGAGAAAGAGAGAAAGAGTCTGTAAGTGAAGTGTGTTGTATGAGAGTCTCCGAACAGGCTCCCGCGTCACTGTAATGCGCGCCTAGTGAGTGCGAGGCAAAATTTACGGCAAGTGGCGGAAATACTCTGGCTTGAACCAACCCACCCGGTCGTAGGCGGTCCAGAGCTTGCTGGCTTTGTTGACATCAATCTTACAGGCCTGCTGCGCATCGGTCTTGCGGAACTCCTTGCCCACTCGAAGGGCGCGCACGCGAGCTTCGAAGATGCGGCGCTTGCTGCACAGGTAGGTGGCACAGGACAAGCGGAGGGTGGAGGCCAAATTGAGCTCGGCGGGTCCCAGCAGGAGGCGATCCGGGTCCTGGCTCAGATCCAGCATCTGACCTTTCCAATCGGCCTTGAGGGCCTTAGCATTGCCACCCAGGGTGTCCACTGGGGGCGAGAAGTCCGGCAGGGCATTGAAGTCGGTGTCGTCTCGATTGGTGCCAATAACACGAGGCTTGCTGGCTGACGGGGGGGACGGCATCTCGAAGCTGTCCAATGTCTGCTGCTTGGGGGTGGACTTGGGGGTACGCTTGACACGAGGGCGAGGCACCCGAGGAGCTCCTCCGACGACCTTCTTCGCGGGGGCCGGGGCGAGCTTCTTCAGCTTGACCTCGGCCTCTCCAGCGGGACGGGCGCGGTTCATCAGAGCCAATTGACGCTCGAGCGTCTCGCGCTCCTCACGGGCCCAGGCGGCTGGGTTCCGGTTGTAGAGGGACGAAACGATGGGAACGCAGGACAAGGCCAGGCGATATTCATCGCGCGTGGGGCGATTGCGCTTGTTCTCGAAGCGAGCCATGTGCGAATCAATGTGTTGCTCGACTAACGCTTCGGCTGCCGGCGGGGCCATGGGCCCAAAGAGAGGAGGCTCTTCGGGGGCGATGGAGTCCTGGCGAGGGAACAGCACGGGGTCGCGCGATGCGTTGGCCTCGATCTCTGCTTCGATCTGCTCGGCCGTCTGCGAGCGCCGCTTCTTGTTGGCACCCGTGTATGGAGTCACAGGGGGCGAGGGCAGATCCATCTCGGACTGAGTGCGCTTGCGATCCGCAGAGATGGGGGGAAGCTTCAGGACCTCCCCATCGAGGCCATAGATGCGGGATCCGCTTTGGTCATGGGGGACGCGGGGTGAAAGCTGTCCAACGACTTTGGCTCGGGAGGAGACATGAGGCTCGACACTGGGAGGCGGCTCATGATGGAAGAGTAAGAAGGGGAGTGGCCCGTTCGTTGTTGTTGATGCTGTGTTGATGGTCCTTGCGAGTGCAGTGGCGACCTGAGGCCAGAGGTTGGAAACATTACCAACCCGCGATCTGTCAGATGAGGAAGAGGCCGGGGGATGTGGAAGTCAACCACAGAAAGAAAAGGAGAAGGAGAAGAAGAAGAAGAAGAAGAAGAAGAAGAAGAAGAATTGAGTCTGAAAGACAAAATCAATTTGCAATTGAATTCTGGTTTTTCTTTGTTTCAAACTGGATTAAACTTGTGGAGGGATGAGTGCGCGTGTATGTAGCCTGGAGGTGCGAATGCAACCAGGGGGGCTGAAGGGAAATCCACCAAGGATGGACTGGAACAGAAATCGATTTCTGGATCAACGGTGAGGTGAAAGGAAGATGTGACTGCGAGATGGGAGAGAGTCAAGAACGATGAGGGGGGGGGAGGGTGAGGGATTGAGAGGGTGAGGCGAAAGGCAATCGGGTCTGGAATCACCAGAGTATATAGATCCCGATTGGGAGGCTAGCGTGGAGTCGGTTGATATAGATTTCTCGCTCGCTCGCTCGCTTGCGCTGAATTGGGATTTCCTTTTTTTCTCTTGGGTTCCGTGTGATTCAATTTCCTCTGGAATCTTGATTCTGCTTTAAATTGTGACCCGAATACGACGAGGGTGGAAGTCAATGGAAGTGCATGTCCAACACCCAGGTGATTTGTCAGGCAGCAGTGGCGATAAAACCGGGGTTAAGTGGTCAAGGCCCGACAATGAGTCAGGACGAGTCAGCGACGCAACGAGGACCAGGCAACTCTTTCTCTGCGAGTGATTGCGATCAAGCTGGTCCAGTCACCAAGAGGGGCGAAAAGGGAATCTACCTCGTTGGGTCGGTTG
Organism: Penicillium oxalicum; assembly: GCF_001723175.1. Taxonomy (NCBI): domain Eukaryota; kingdom Fungi; phylum Ascomycota; class Eurotiomycetes; order Eurotiales; family Aspergillaceae; genus Penicillium; species Penicillium oxalicum. The sequence goes on along the minus strand of NC_064654.1, from coordinate 761,033 downwards.
AGATGGGAGCCTACAGTACTTAAAGTCCGGTTGGGAGGAGGAGGAGTGCAGAATGAAGAGGCAACTGGACTCTCACAAGAGGCGAAGTGGTTGATAAAAGCGGGTATCGGAGTGGGGGTGAATGGGCCACGGGATGGTGTAAGATTGCGGTCAGATGGTGGTATTTTTGGATTATTCTGTTTTTTTTTTTTTGTTTTTGGAATTTATCATTTTTCATGGATACTGTCTGAGCGAGTGGTGTCCGAGTGGCCTGGTACTGTCAGATAGTTTTTATCAATCATACCACAAGACCAGAGATTGTACAGCCACAGGACAAAATCGGGGGGGGGGGGGAGGATTTGATGGGAAAGATGTGTATGTACGGTAAAGTTGTACCGCCGAAGGAATCTTAACAGAGTCCACTCTTGTCACATGCGACCCCGCGAAGATGATATTGATTTTGTCTCCCGTCTCCATTCGACCATCCTTCTCAATTGTTCGTACGGGAGAAGATGGTGTTCTGTTGCCTTGTAATCTCATAGCGAGACATCAAATGGAGTCTGTACCAGACGCCCGGCTACGGTATGATGGTATCCCTTCAAGGCTCGCTGTAGAACAGAACATAGACATGGTATGTATACGGCACATTCTTACCCCCCTCCCCCGTCGGGTCAAAGCAAAAGAGGTCAGCCGATCTCCTCAGGAGATCCGATACCCTCCAATCGGCCTGGCGTGTGAATTGTATACGATGAGAGATCCCGCAGCTCGCCTTTGGGTCCATCGATCGGGCGGGCCTCCCATCCTTGGTCAGGCCGCGCAGCGACGGGCGTCAATCGATCCTCGTTGCTTTTGGGGGAGGCTGCCACCCGCCAATCAGATCTGTCAATGACCTGTTGCATGAATTCTTGTCGCATGATTTCCCACATGTCGAATTAGAAACGGGCGGAGAGGGATGGTACTGGGCAATGGGTGGCCGTGGTATAAGAGTCGGCCATTCCGTCATTCATACAAGCAGGATTTGGATGGATAGACCTTTCTGGTTCTCACCTCCAGAGACCCGCGATAAAAGTGCCGTGCAAGAGAGTGCTGCACGGGAGGAGGACGAGGAGGAGGTGTCTATTGTACCGCCTTGGTCGAGGGTACACCCAAGATCGACTTTTACCGATGGAGCATGACTCTGCTACGATTGCAATGGCCCAAGGGGGGTAAGTTGGGTACTGCAGTCCATAGAGTAGTCGTCCGAATTGTTCAGTAGCGACTAGCGAGTAATCGATGTTACTCCTGGCAGTACTAAGGTGCGGACGATGATTGTCTCAATGCCCAATCATGCCATGCCCACTCACCCGCTCCAGTCTCAGTCTCCATTTTTAAAATCAAGCGTTCTGAAGATGCTGATCATGGCCGAAGATCCCCAGTGTCGAGACCGTCCCTTTTCCTTGGTTCCAGGGACCCTCTCCGCCTCCGACGACGATGTCATTCCCACTTCATTACCCTTCTGGGGCAGCTCAGAGGAGCTCACTTGATTGAGCTTTCTGCGATTTAGGTGACTCCGGTTACAATTGCAATACTTTACACGACGTATACATACCCAAAGAGTCATCAAATAAAATGCAGTGAGAGTATGTATGGTACACGCCCAACGGTATACCGTCGACCAGTCCGGATTCCGCTTCACGCAGAAAGGGTGGCCTCGGAAACCGTCGGTATGACTCAATCGCACTGCCCGACAGCGGTCAGTGAGTCAGTCCGTCCCCGAACGAGTCATCAGGATCTTTTTGCATTTCCTATTCAGGACGCCGGAGGAGGGGGAGCAACCAATCGCCGGAGACCAATTCCCAAGACTAATTGGCACGCGACGGTCATTCGTCAATCGCACGGGGGCATTCAAGGGTGGCCGAGTGGCCATGAACCCGAGCACGAACCGCCTGAATAAAGAATAACCCGAATTATCATCGCGCTCAGAATCCGTGCAATCTTGAGGAAACAAGGAGACGACTCGAGGTTCGGGTGATGGAGATGGACGAGTCAGAATGAGGCCTCAAAGGGAGAGGGGGGCTGTGACCAAGTGCGGGGGAAGAAGTCCGCTTGGGTCATCTGGCTGGCTGCCTGAATTGGAGCGACTGTATATTATTGTACAGTATTTGTATTACATACAGTCAAACACGGAGATTTCATACCGTATTGTTCTGCGCAGCACACCGTCCAGGACAGTACGGCGAACAATCAATCACATCTACCGAGGAGATATCCATTGCTGCAGTCTTGATCTCTGGAAGATCATCGGGGTGTAGATGGTGATGGTCTTGCGCCCTGAAGATTGCAGCATGTCCGTCGTGATCCGCACGCTTCCAGGAACTAGGTTTGATGGCCCTGCTCCACCTGGGAAGGAATCTCCATCAGTACATGCACAACATATTCAAGGTCCGCCTCAAATAGACACGAGACACGGGGCTGCCAGAATGAGCAGCGATCATCAGTGTGGAATCTCCATCACTATGGAAGCATGCCCGATACAAAACCATCTCGTCTACACCGGGACGTCCACTGACCTTCCTCTCTCTCTCTCTCTCTCTCTCTCTCTCTCTCTCTCTCTCTCGCTGTTGGCGGCAATTCCGAAACACTTGGCCGTCGCAACCATGCTTGAGTTGCTTATAGCGTCTCCTAGGCGGAAGAAGACACACCACGACAAGATACAAATCAAGCCGTGAGTACTATCTCATTGCCTCTCCTGCAAGTTGATCGCTGCAGGCATCGGCCGAGGACCCCCTCATCTTTCGTCAGCTCGTGACCAATTCGCATTCTCCCGCCCGTTTTGATCGACCACGCCGAGCCCAGCCCATCCGCATCAATTTCTATTCGAAAATGGAAAATAGGTCAGATGCCCTCTCCGATTTTCCAGGCTGCCTCTTCCACCTCCGCCCCTTTTTTCTCCCTGAAAGGTTGCACTGGATGGGGTCAGGTCGTGGATCATCATCTCTCGAGTCTCTCTGGTCTCTTACCTTTATATTTGTCAGGGTCAATTGCACCATTGATCACAAAATTCCATGTCATTGACAGATAACGGCATCTTTCCATCGATCTGCCCCGCTGATGAACTTGACGATTCCAGGTATCCCTGCACCCCTCTCAAAACAGTGCTCCTCACCCGTCGCCACGAGGGTGGCCCATGCCCTTGCTCGTCAAAACATCCGACCAAAGGGTCCAAGCCACAACTACTGCTGGTGGCGTAAATGACTAGCTCCGTCGCTCGGACGAAGATTGTAGGGCGCATGACAGCATCATATGCGGCATTGTATGTCTCCTCTTGGACTCGGGAGTCGATCATCAAGTCAACCTGAAACTAGACCTAAATGCAGACTGGAGATTCAGCTCACCCGGGACTCGTTCTATGGCCATATAGAAAACATGCTCCCGAGTCTCCTTCCAGATCAGTGTGCATATACGCTGTGTAGTACATACTGAAGATAAATATACATGTATATCCTCTTTTGTGCTATTTTGCCCCCACGCTCTTACAGGCAGCGTTTGTGCCAATTTGGTACTGTAAAAGATGCATCTCCTTGCTGTATTTACCGATCTGAATTTCAAGGACAAGAACATCCCACTTGTCAGACCCGGTTAAGCGCCCACGCCCACGTGACAAGACATCAAAGGTGGCCACACCCAATCACCATGACGTGTCCCGTCTTATCTTCCCGTCCTTCTCTTATCGGATCAGTTCGCGACGAGCTGACTCGATAAGAGAAAGCAAGTGATCTATGACAAGGAGAGATGATGAGGATTGGACAGGAAGAGCAGTGTAGTAGTAGATGGGAAAAAAAATCACTTTCCCAATAAAGAAGAATCGAAGAAAGTTTTTATTTATCTTTGTACACAGGGAGACATCCTTAAAAGAAATCTGATCAGTGTCCATATTATTTACTGCGCGAAGCGCCGCTTAGACAATACGCAGAAAGTTCACTCGGCAGAATTTACGGTTTTCTGATTAGTCGTGTTCTGGTGCTCTGATTAGTTATAAATAGCCTATAATCTCTCCTATAATTATAATATTATACCCTTTGTATCGTCTGAATAATATCTAGTAGTAAACCCTCTTTAGAGAGGCCTTTTACAGTATTAGTAGCCTAGGTAAGTATACTACTCTGATCTAAAGGCTATGAGGGGTATCTATCCTTCGTGTATACTTGTATAGGGCCTAGTTAGGTGTCTTTAATTCCTTAACTCAAATAACCCCCTTTGTGATTCGAAGAGTAAAGAAAGGTTGATTTTGGAAGTATATCTATAGTATCTCTTAAATATCGGGCCTATAAGGATAGTCACGGGACTATATAGGGTAGGCCTTGCAATTACTCGCGAGTCCTCGGCTCGCGCTACTCGCGAGTTCGAGCCGGGAAGGCCGGCCCGCGGAAAATTACTCGCGAGCCGAGGACTCGCGAGTTCGAGTCAGAAGGGCCGGCTCGCGGAAAATTACTCGCGAGTTCGAGTCAGAAGGGCTAGCTCGCGAGTTTCTGACTCGACTCGCGAGCTTTTTATAATATAAGATTTTATACTACTAAGCTAAGTTACTCTGAAGAGGTTTATTACTAATAAGAAAAATTCTTCTTATATAGTATTAGGCCTTATAAAAGTAATTAAGATTAGAAAAAAAAGTTAAAGGATAAAAATTTAATATTTATAACCTATTATATATTCTACTACTAAGTCTAATTATATATCTAAGTCGAACTCCGCTATTTATGCTAATCCTGTTACTAATTCGAACCCTATTACTAATATAAACCCTGCTACTAATATAAACCCTGTTGCTAATATAAACCCTGCTACTAAGCTAAACTCTATCGCCTAGTTTAATCCTATCGTAGGGTCTAGTCCTAATATATAGAAGTCTGCTATAAGCGAGAATCTAATAGCGACGCGGAGGGCCCTACTAATAAGGTTAATATAGGCGTACTAAAACAGAGCTATAGAGTACTCTATAAAGATAGGTTAACTTAGGACGAGGAAAGGCTCTGCGATATTACTAGGGTCTGCGGTTAGTAAGGATCCGGTACTAAGCGGGGTACTAAGGGACGATTTTGGGCTAGGGTCCTCGGTGGTAGCGATAAGGAATAAGGGTACTATCTTTGCTAAGATTGTGGCCTCTGCTAATCTTAGGTACGATATATGCCTTAGGTACCCTAAGTACCTTAGGTACTTTAGGTACTATAGGTACTTTAGGTGCTATAGGTACTTTAGGTGCCGTAGGTGTCTTAGGTGCCTTGGGTATCTTAGGTGCCGTGGGTGTCTTAGGTGCCGTAGGTGTCTTAGGTGCTAAGGGTGTCTTAGGTGCCGTAGGTGTCTTGGGTGCCGTAGGTATCTTAGGTGCTAAGGGTATCTTAGGTAGCCTATGTTTCTAGGGTGCTAAGGGTGTCTTAGGTAGCCTACGTTTCTAGGATACTAAGGGTGTCTTAGGTAGACCTTGCAATTACTCGCGGCGAGCCGGCTTTTTGGACTCGACTCGCGAGCCGGCTCGCACTTCTGGCTCGAACTCGCGAGCCGGAAGACTCGCGAGTCCCTGGCTCGCGGAAAATTACTCGCGAGCCGGAAAGACTAGCTCGAACTCGCGAGTCTTCCTGCTCGTACGGTATTGTAAAATCGAGCCGGTAATTTATTATTATATATAGCGAGGCAGAAAAACTCGCGGTTCGATTGGCTCGATTACTAGTGTATTACAGTCGTACGGCTCGCGAGTAATTTTCCGCGGGCCGGCCTTCCTGGCTCGAACTCGCGAGTCCTCGGCTCGCGCTACTCGCGAGTAATTACAAGGCCTAGTCTTAGGTAGCCTGTATTTCTAGGGTGCCCTACGTCTCTAGGGTGCCCTATATACCCTATAGTTCCTATAGTTCCTATAGTTCCTATAGTTCCTATAGTTCCTATAGTTCCTATAGTTCCTATAGTATAAATAGTAGACCTAGAGGCGGAAGATTATCCCTATTACTATAGTCCTGCTCTAGCTAAATCTTATTCGTCTAGCTAGTACTAGATTAATAAACCCTAGTATTACCTCCGATCCGATGCCCTATCCTCTTCCGATTAATAAGTTATAAGAACTCCCTATATATCCTTAGCTCTATAGCTTCCTAGTACGTAGAGCCTTAGAAGTATATATTTCGCTCGTGCCCTCTAGGACCTAATAAACTAAGTAAAAATATCTAATCCTAATAGAATAGGATATTAAGATTATATAAGACTATAGGTAACTCCTATAACTCGCGTCTAATAAGTATATCCGAGATAGAGTAAATTCTACAGAGTAGACTCTATATTAGGGAAGGCTCCTTAGGAGTACTAAATATATTACTACTAGCGCTAGTAGCTAGATATACTAGAGATATTCTATTATAATTACTTCGTAAGACTTCTTCTACTATTAGTAAAGAATAATTATTAAGATAGTTACTAGAGTTAGAGATTCTAATTAGATTTATAGGAATAGCTTTTCGCGGATAAGTAACTAGGGTTATTTCGCTAGTAGGTATTAAAGACAAGATTATAATAGTATCTCTAGGCTATATTATAAGATAGCGCTAGGCGAGACCGTACTTTGCTTTATTATACTATATCTATATCGAAGAAGGAAAGCTATCGTCGATTTAGGTAGTAGGGACTTCTCGGGCTAGAAGATTATATAACTATATTAGTAGGATCTAGTATGTACTAAGTAGATACTTTATACGATTATTTTAGTCCTCTAGATTAAAAATAATAGTACTCTAGAGTATAGCGCTCTAGCTCTCTAAAGAAAGGGTACTATCGAGAGGTATTAGGAAATAACGCTTTAGAAACTATTCGCTAGGATAAATACTTTTTACGTAATATAGGATAGAGATTAGGCGATACTTATAATCTAGCTAAAGAAGTACGTAAGCTATATAGGTTAATAGATACTATCTAATAAGCTCTTAGATAGCTAAGAACTAGTAGTTTTATATAAGGCCTTATCTAGCTCTTTAGGGATCCTTATTATAATACTAGTCGAATATACGGAAATAATTAAGAATCCTTTTATATAATTAGGTACTATTATCTCCTTTAAAAAGCTACTAGAAGGTTAGTAGAATAATAGCGCCCGACTAACGCTACTCTAATATAGCAAAGCGATAGGCTATTATATAGCTATCCTAGGTAATATCGATACTATAAAGCCGCGCCTAGATAGTATTAAAGGAAAGATAGCTATATCTTAACTATTCCGTAACTATTAGGACTTATACACTCGCTAGCTATCGATTATACGTATATAATATATAAGGCTAGTAAGAATCTATAGCTACGGATAGTCTATCTAGGAGGAACTATAAGAGATATCGCTCTTATATTTACCCGATTAACCTACTAATATATAGGTCTATATATAAAGTCTTAAGACGCCTCGCCCGTTTATTCGGATCTATATAACTTATAACTAAATAGAGCTTTGAGTAGAGATTAAATATATAGGCCTAGTAAAGAAAGGTAGTCGTAAGGTTATAATTAGGTAAAAGCGTAGCCCTAATATAGTATAGGTAAAGAAGGCCGAGAGGGTAGCTAATAAAATATAGTAACGAAAGGTAATTATTAATTACTCTCTCCTATAATAGATATCTATAAGATAAGAGGTACCCTAGGATTTATAATAGATTATCTACTACGTCGTTAGCCTAATTCGATTCTAGAGCGAGATTAGCGCGCTATATTCCTTCGCGTTATCAGGCTTCTTTAAGTTCTTGTTAACGTACCTATTTATATAACCGTACCGCTATACTTCGTATAAGCAGACGATTCGAAGGAGATATATTACCGCTACTACTACCGGAACTATTATCCGATAGGGTCTAGCTAGTCTAGTTAGTCTAGTTAGTCTAGCCAGTCTGGCTAGTCTGGTTAGTCTAGCTAGTCTAGTTAGTCTAGTTAGTCTAGTTAGTCTAGTTAGTCTAGTTTAGTTAGTCCTATTCGAGGCTATTATACTACCTATAGTAAGTCGATCTGCCGCGTACTAGCTAAAAAGAGTAGCGATAGCTCTCTCGGTAGCAGAGAGGCTCTATCTGATATTTGTAGTATAACAAAACCTATCTAGAATAAGGCCGAGGTAGGCTACGTCGAGGCGCTCTTATATAAATAGGATTAAACGCCTTGCTTAATAAGCCTTATAAGGAATAATTATATTAGCTTTATATATAGTTAGCTAAGCGTTTAGAAATAGTAAGACTTACCTTCTAGATATTACTTAGAAGAATATATAGATCCTTTTTCTAGCGACGAGTAGGCCCTACCTATTACGTATATTAATAGATAATCTCGTTATTAATATAAAGACGAAATATATCCTATATAATATTACTCCTAAGATATATACTAATATATTCTGCTATAGCCTTAGTTTTAGCCCGGATAAAGAAAAGTTCTGCTTCGCGCTTACCCTATTAACTAATTACTTAATATTTAATCCAGTCGATAGCGATCTATTATAACTCGCGAGCCTGCTCCTCCTTAATTACTATATTCTAAATAGACTAGAACGCCTTCTTATCGGTCTTATACTCTTACTAGAGTTAGTTATCCTAAACGTACTTAAAGATCTTAATTATTATATCTTATATAAGATTAGTAAATTCGGTAGTATAATAATAGAGATTAAGCGTAACTACGTAAACTTTATCCTATAGATAGTTTTAAAGAACGCTAATAATCTTATCTACTATTCTAATCGGTTAGCCTTTAAAGAGTCTTATAGAAAGGGAGCTATAACGAGCGTTAAAGGCTATAGTTAAAAAGGCGAGATAAGAGATTTTATAATATATTAGAATTATAGTTAAGCTTAAGAGGAAAAAAACTAGAGTCGGTAGTTATTAGTAATAAGATTCTAGGAGAGGTAATAACTCTATATACTTACTTTACCTCTTATAGAGTAGCTATAATTACTAGGTATATACCCTATATCTTTCCTATATCCGAGTAGTAAAAAGATACTTATCTATTATAAGGATATCTTCTTAAAGACCTAAAACTAGCTAATTATTTACGCTATCTCTTAGACTTAAAAAAACTATAGACGCTTATAGTAGGGCGTATTAAAAGGCTATTATAAGTAGCTCCTCTTTATAGGCAAGAATCTATAGATTATAGTAGAAATATATACCTAGTCTCGTATTTTCTAGACTTCCTTTATCCTTTATATTATTAGGATAAGAGTTAATATCCGCGATAGAGGTATCTTATATATAATTAAATAAGCTATTCCTTTTATAATAGGCCTAAATAAATACTATATAGCCTAGGATATTTATAGACGTGTATAATTAGTATTATTTATAGATTATATTTTAAGATAGGATAGAGTTTACTATAACTTATTAGTAGTTCGTGAATATATAAGCGTAAGTAAAGTTCGTAAAGTAAAAGGATAATAATAGAATTCTAACGCGTAGATATAGAATAAAGTAGTAGTATACTAGTCGGAGTAGACTTACTTAGGGAACGTATATTATTAGTATACTACTTAGGTAATCCCGAATCCCTAATTATAATAACTATCTAGGCTACTCGACTATAGAGGAAAGAAAGATAGTCTACTAATAATTAGAAAAAAAAATAAGAAGAAAGAAAAAGGTAGAGAAGTATTAGGAAGAGAAGAACCTAATAAAAACTAGAAAGGAAAAAAAGTAGGAAAAAAAGTAGGAAAAAAAGTAGGAAAAAAAGTAGGAAAAAAAGTAGGAAAAAATAGGAGAGAAAGTAGGAGGGAGAGACGATTAATCTATTAGAATATAAGGGTTCGATTATCTTCCTATATACCGATCCTTAATTTAATTATATAATATCTAAGTATATAAGAGGCTTATAGCTATATTAGTACTATTTCGTATTATCTAGTAGAAGGTCGAATAACTCGAAGATTTTATAGACGCCTATTAATATTAATATAGAGGTCTATCTCCTCTACTTCGCGTATATATAGCTCCTATTTTTAGGTTATCTATCTAAGACTCCTTAATACTAGCTCTATCTCTACCTTCTGCTTCTTTATAGCTAATTCTATATATATCTATTTCTATTTCTTAATATATTCCGCCTATTTACCTAGTATAGCGGTAGGATATATATTATATTTCTTCGTACTTAGTAACTTAGGGACTATTAACGCCCCGCCGCTTACGATACTAGCTATTCTATTATCCGTAGTAGTATTCGTAGTCTTATTAGTAGTATTTATAGTCTCGGTAGTAGTATTTATAGTCGTGGTTATACTAGTACTAGAAGGCTAATTTTAGGAGCTTCTAGAGTTCTTTCTAGAGTAATAGATCTATAGGTCTAAAAGTAGAGAAGTAATCTAGAGGCCTAGATAATATTATATTACTATATCTTAGCGGGTAAGCGAGCTAATATAGGTATCTAATTCCCTATAATAATTCTCTTTAATTAGTCTACGGACTAATTAAAGAATCGAGTCTACCCGCGGATAACCTCGATAGAATATATTTAAAATAACTATAAGACTATATCTTATAATTAGTTTATATTAAAAGCCTTAATATATAGTAGGACTCTATAGCGGGTAAGAGCTAGGTATATATTATTATAGATTCTCGTAAATATAGAATACCTAGAATATATAATAATATATATCTCTAAAAGATTTTCTTATATACGCTAGACTCCGAATATATAGTAACGTATATAGATAGACTATCGCGTAGTGTGATTCGAAGAGTAAAGAAAGGTTGATTTTTGGAGTATATCTACAGTATCTCTTAAATATCGGGTCTGTAAGGACAGTCACGGGGCTATACGGGGCCGAACAGGGGTACTCACGTGAGTCATGACTCACGTGACCACCCTTCCGGGATCTCAGTAGAAGCTTAAAAGTAATATTATTAAATAACGATCTATCGGAGCAGACGCTAAGAGAGATATAATAAACTCGGATAGCCTACTTAGAACTTCTTCTTTACTATTAAAAATTAGTTAAGAGTAAGTACTAAAGAATTTATATAGATTAATAATTTTTATTTAGTAGAGATAGGACTCGAACGTATATATATATATAATAGAGGAAGTAAACAAAAATAACCTTAAGCTATATAACTAACTATAGTATCTTGCTTTACTTATAATAGTTATAACTCTTCTACTATAATATATCCTTTAGCTATAGTATAAATTATTAGGGACGAAGTACGAATTACTTATCCGACTTGACTATAAGGCTATTATAAGGAGTATCTATCTATAATATTTAGATATATACGATTTTGCTAAAATTTATATAATATAGAATCTGCTAATCGTAAGTCGTAGTAAGTACGGGTACTAGTTTAAGTATTATAATTAGCTAGAATTACTATACTACTTCTTATTATATATATTATAGCTTTTCCTTAGTAGTTTCACGGAGAGTAGGGCTAGAGCTATATTCCTATTTCTTACTCTCTTCGACTATAATATATTAATTACTACTCGTGCTATTAACCTATTATAATAGAATAATAATAGATAACTACTATAGGTACTAGCCTAATAATTCCTCGGTAGTCTTATAAGTATACTACTATAGATCTTCGAAGTTAAGTAGCCTTATAGTAGTAGAGGATATATATATAAGTCCTAGGAGTAAGTATCTTTCCTATCTTTAAGACTATAGTAATAGTATTTACTTAAGTATAATATACTAGACGAAAGATATATTATATATTATATAAGGATATTATCTCTATTTTAATAAGCTCTTTTTCAATCTCCTTACCTTTAACTTCTCCTTATATCTCCTTTTTACTATAGAGAGTACTAGTATACTTAAAGTCTTCTATTAGGAGCAAGATACCTCCTTAGGTTAATAACGAATACTTAATTATTAATAATACTAGCGAGACTATTATCTCTAGTATTTTTAGCGCGAATAATCTTAGACCTAAATACTCTACTAGTTAATATATATTCTAGCTAGTAACTAAACTATTAGGTATCTAATTAGTCGCGCTCTTAGTTATTATCTTAACTATAGAGTCCTTAGTTACGCCTACTATATATCGCTCCTATATAATCCTATTACTTACTTCTAAGTATCCTACTACTCCTTCTTTAATAGTAAGATACCTACCTCCTATACTACCGTCGACCCTTAAAGTTATCTTACTTATAGATAGTTATCGCTATAAGAACTTTATTATCTTCAACCTACGATTAGGAGAGGACAAGAAACTAACTACAGAATATAAATTAACTTTTATCTAATAGTAGCTTTATATATAGGCTAGGAACTAGTCTTAGTAGAAAGAGTTAAAATAGGATATAAAACGCGACGAAAAATAGAACGGAATTATATCGATTACTAAGATAGATATAGGGGAGCTAAGGATTATCTATCTAGGCTACTCTATAGTTATAAAATATCCCCTACCTCGTGCTAGGGATTTAGTAATCTAGCGTTATCTATTATAATACTATAAGGGAAAGAGGTCGAGCTCCTTAATTATATAATACCTAGAACTAGTAAGTTTATATACCTTCTTAATAATAATATTTATACTAAGTCTTATATTTTTAGGGTACTACTATAAAGATATAGTCGAATAAAATCTTAAAGGAATTATAAGAAAAGGCCTAGCTCGATCTTATTATTAAGTTAAATTTAGCTTTCTAGGTTCTCGCCTATCCTAGCTTTTAGAATATTATCGATATAGCCTAGCGGATACTAGAACGCCTATCTCTTCTAACTCCTAAGTAATATTAGAGTCGCCTACTCGAGACTATTAGGCGCTAGTAGTAGGATATCCTTACTACTCTTCCTAGCGACCGGATAGTCTCGCTAGCTCTTAATTACTAGATATCTCTATTTTAGTAAGTATTTATAGCTATTATAGACTACTTTATTAATAGTAGTTAGAATTATCAAGAGTTATTACTTAGATTCGAGTTACTAAGCTATTAGTATACTAGCGAAAATCTCGGTCGGATTTTGATAGATATTATTAACTAGCAAAATATTAGCGGCTATATCTATATAATTACTACTAATAACGCCTTATATATATAATTTAGCTCGCTCTTAAGTAGCTTCTTAATATAATAAAGGTCGCGCTAGAGAACGATACTATTAAGCTATAGTCCGACGAAATAGAAAATAAAGTTACGTTCTAGCGTAATTAATAGGATATTATAGATACTCTTTAAAGGTACTCCTCCTTCTCCTTACTATTTTTTCTACTAAGTTTCTTAACTAATAATAAGTAGGTCTAAAGCCTTATAAGTTTTATTAACGCGAGTCCCTAGTAATAAGAAGAGTTTCTCTAGATCTAAGACGATTTTCCGCCCCTTAAAGAGATTCCGATTAGGCCTCTAAAGATAACGAAAAAGAAGACGCGACTAGTCCTAATCTAAGATATTCGGACTTAATAGAATTTAATATACCTAATACTTCGCTAGGCTCGTTATCTCCGAAATACTCTTAATTACTACTATAAGTAATAGTATAAAAACCTTTTGATCGATTCTAAGTAGTAGCGCTAGGTTAAGTACTTTCTAAGTATTATATAAAAGTTCTATTACTTTATCTTAGCTTTTTCGAAGACTAAAACTCCGATAGTATACTAAGTCTTTAGTATTTATAACTCCCTTTTCGATTATATAGAAATAGCTCTATATAAACTTCGAAAGAAAATAGTAAAGTAGAAGGAGGTAATAAGTAAGACGCTTAAGGCTAGTTAGGAGAAACTTAAAGATTACTATAGGGATATATTATCTTCCTATAGAGAAATCTTTTACGCTCGCTATAATCCTCGATCTATAGAAGAAACTTTACTTTTTTAAAGAAAGAGATTAGAAGATAAGGCCTAGTAAAGAAAAATAGATAGATATCTATTATAGGATCCTTATTAAAGTATTTAATAAGTACTAGAAGGATTTATAATATAATATTACTAATAAGCCTATCTTATAGGTAGAGTACTATAACGTAATTCACGGCCGGTCGGGACACACGGCCGGTCGGGACACCTAGTACTATTACAAAGATTCAAAATTGATTATCTCAACTAACACCTATTAATTTAACTAGATAATACGATTTTTATATAAAGTAATCCTGTGGCTAGTTTGGCTATATCTACTATAGGTAGGCGGAGCCCTCCTGGCCGGTTGAATCGGCTAATTAGGCATATCGACCTCCTTATGCGATACTACCTTATTAGCTTTAGGTGGTTGAATTAGCTGCTGAACTAGCTATAGGCCCTCTTTGATCGATAGGCCTCCCTTATAAGCTATCTGCCTAGTCGATCGAGTGCGCTTTCGACGTTTCTTTTTATTCGCTGCGCGTAGATCGGCGTTTTCCTTTACTAACAAGGTAGTGTGATATAAAGCTTAATAGTAGCCCTTGAGAATCTAATTAATTACTAATTTTAGTAGGCTTAGAGGGCTTTTTGACCGCTAATCTATTAGATCTTTTATTATTCTAGCCTGCTTTTCTAGCTACTTTACCGTTCGAGGCGTTTTTAGTGTAAATTAGCTAGATCTACTACTTAGTCGACTTAATAGTGGTAGAGGCGTTCGAAGCGATATATTAAGCTTAGAAAGCACTCGACTAGTATTAACTAGCACGATACTAGTAGCTACGAAGCTGCTTTGGACGATATTCGGTTAAAAAGCTTCTAGCAGTACGCGAGGATAATCTGTAAGAAAATCGAGCTTGTCGATATGATTATAGCCTATTCGGGCTAGATCGCTTACGAAGCGACTATACGCACGCTTTAGCACTATAAAGCACCTAATATTAAGCGGCTATAGTAAGTAAGACGAATATAAAGGTATACAAAGTAATATAATATCAATTTCGGCACAGATTCGATCGAATTAAGGTGTAAGATAGCTACCGTGCCCGTTAAGGATTAATAGCCGAAATCGTCCTCGTACACGCGAAGTAGTGTATAGAATAAAGAGCTTTTGAAGCTAGCAAAGGCCGATTTCATCGGTAGTCTAGCTATTATTCGATACTTCGATTCGCTAATTCCTAGGGATATTCGGCGATTCAAACTACCTAGCGATATAAATCTAGCCTTTGAAAATAATATAGGGCGGTAGCGTATAGCTATTAGCGCATATTGCTTCGATCGTAGTGACCTATTCGCGATTACTAGGCTATAGGATCGATCGCCGACCGTAGTATTTAGCGCGCGTAACTACCTTTTGCGAGGATATAAGGCTTATCGCAAAGCCTATCTTATTAAAGTTGTAGATATCCTCCGGTTAAATCCTATTCTCCTTAATCGTACGTTGTACTATCAAGAACCACTCTTTAATAGCCTTTAGATCCTCGTTAAGAGCGCACTAATAATTATATCGTTTAGAATAGCGTGATTAAAGCTTATCGCGCCGTTTAACGAAGGTTGATACCTAATTAACGCTAACCGTTAATAGGGGGTTAGTTCTACGCGCTATAAGAAGGATATTAGCTATCTCTCGAACAGTAGAGGGCCTAGGCGCTATCCTACGCGAATCTATAGAGAGAATCTATTTAGTAAGCGAATCCTCTTCTAATTAAGTTAATTTATGACCTAATAGGCGTTTATTAACGTGTGAGGATCTTCTATGCGCGCGCGCGTATAGTATAGAACGCGGTATACTATATAGCTCCGCTGCTACGCGAATAGATTTGATGCGGCTATTTTCTATATCATCAAGGGCTAAAAGGATCTTGCCCTCCTAATTAGCCGATTTTTGCGAAGATTTAGTGCGAATTAGTAGTATAGTAGGCTGTTAAATTAGGTAGGGTAGTAGGAATACGCGATTTTGGAGTGGGTGTCCCGACCGGCCGTGTGTCCCGACCGGCCGTGAATTACGTTAATAAGCTAGATTTATTACTAATAGACTCGGATTTTAGGGGTGCTTCTATAAAAAAGGATATAGATAAGCTTTAGGCCTATCTTAATAGCCTACTTTATATTCTATATATATTCCCTTCTCCTCTTACTTCTGTAAAACGAGCTAATATATAATAGAAAAAAACTCTATACTAAACTAGCTACTATAATAGTAGAAAGAGCGCGAATATATTTACCTAACCCTCTTAAAAATAGCCTATAATATCCTTATAATTCTAGTAACTAGTACTAGTATTAAGAGGCTTTTTAACTTAGCTCGCGATATCTACTACTATTATCGGGGCTTACTAAAGTAAATAATAATTAGTATATTAATAATCTATCGCTTATTAAAGTATCCTAAGAGGGATAAGAGTAATAGTAATATAGATCTATATACTAAAGATAATAAGGATATAGTTAACTAGGCCGAGCGAGATCTATAAGCTAAGGAGTACAAGGCTTATATAATAAAGAATAGTTTCGGTAATATTAGTAAGGATAATAAGGATAAAATAAGGATTATAGTCGAAGTAGTAGATAAGAGAGTAAAGCGCGGACTCTATATAGATAAGGTAATTTCTAATAAGGAAGGAACGGATATTAATAGAGATAGTAAATATAATAATAGGGTTTATATTAGAATAGAGGCGAAGAGTACTTAGCCTCGAATTTTAGGAAGACCTTAAAAGCGCGTAAGGATTCCGAATAACTTTATTAAATACTAGAATTAGGGAATATAATATATTTTATTACTTTTATATATTATAAAAAACCTAAGCTTTTATAAAAATAATCTTTACTTATGATTCGAAGAGTAAAGAAAGGTTGATTTTTAAAGTATATCTATAGTATCTCTTAAATATTAGGTCTATAAGGATAGTTATAGGACTATACAGGGCTAAACAGGGGTATTCACGTAAGCTATAACTTATATAACTACCCTTCTAGGATCTTATCCTCCCCTACTTAGACTAAACTCGCCCCGAGCTTTAGGGTAATATAGTCTAAGCTTACTATCGCTCCGTTCGGTTATATCCGCAGGTTCCCGCCTTAGTGCGTTTGTATATATAGGGCAAAGTTAAAATAGTAGGGGTTTAATAAAGGAGAAGGTGTAATATTATTTTCGGCTACTTATAACTATCGCGTATAGCTAATAGTCGCCGAAAGCTCCTATTAGAGTAGTCTAGGGGAATAAAGGATCCCTTATTATAAATATAGGTAAATTCCCCTAATCGCTTCTTCTTCTCTTTATCCTTCTTCCTTATCCCTTCTAATACTATTTAGGTTATCCTATATATTCTAAGACTTTTTCCTAGGCTAGATAGCTTATTCCGAGTCCGAACTAGACCTTTAAGTAGCTAATAGGTCTTTAGTTCCTCCTTATTCTCTTTCTAAGCTAGTAGCTAATCCTCCTACTAAATTCTCTCCTATCCCTTTATCTCCTCTCGTTCTTAACCTTTCTCTACTAGACGCTCTATTAAGCCTTTAGTAATCCGAGGGCTAGCTTATAAGCGATTAGGAGCTTTTAGTATCTTGTGCTTCTATTCCGTCGCCTTTCCCTAAGCCTCCCCTTAGTAGCTCTATTAAGTATTAGGTCTAGACCGCTTAGTCGCGAATAGCTCTAGTAATAAGGAAGAGGGCTATTATAGTAAAGTATACTCTAGCCTAGATTTTCGCGTATACGCGCAAGAAGGACTTCGATCCGAATACCGCGCAGACTAATAGGCTATAGACGGGCTTAGATACCTAAGGAAACCCTCTAGCAAGCTAGTTTAAGACTAACTATATAAAGGACTCTTAGACTAATAGCGCGCGAGTTCGGGATGTAGACTAGAGAAACGACGATCCGAAGGATTATAGTATCCTAATAAAGGTTCGGGCGGCCTTTACCTAGTAGATTAGTAAACCTACTCCTAATAGTACGGAGTGCTAGTTATATAGTAACTAAAATAGTCTATTTAGTTCTTATCGTATTTTCGGGACCGTATAAGAGGGTCTGTTAGGGGGCGAAGGCTATAGAAATTACTAATTTAATAGTAACGCGTCCTAGTACTCCTTGCGGAGGGATAAGCTCCTTGATCCTTAGGTATAGGAGTATTATAATAAGATATATCCTAATTACGTATTAGTTAAGGATAAAAAGGTATATTTCCCTCCGTTTATTCCCGATCTCCCTAGCTAACCTTTAGTAGCGCGATCTAAAGGGTAAGAAACGGGCCTATAATAACGATAGCGGTAAGGGTAGCTCTAAAAAGAAGAAGGGCTAGGATAATAAGCCTAAGAAGGGGAAGGATAAGGGTAAGGGTAAGACTAAGGATAATAGTACCTTCTTTAAGAATTCGTGGCTATCTAGTCCCCTAAAGGATCCTTAGATTTATAATAAAAACGACTTTATAGTCGCGTTAGAGGCCTATAAGGCGATTTCGGAGATAATCGCGGCTTTAGAGAGCGATCTCGAGATCCTAGAGGCGTACTTAGTTAAGAATAGGTAGATTAAGCTTAAGGATAATAATAATAATAATAACGATAATAGCGATAGTAACGATAACCTATTCGTCTCTATTAAGAAGTATTTAGGGAAGTAATCTCCTTTTCGTATACTTTCGGCGTTAGTATAGGTAGTTAAATACGATATACTTTATATTAGTATTAGTACCTTATAGGAACTACGATAGCAAAAGGTCTATTAAATAAATCCCGTTTGTCTTAGTTAGCGTCCTAGCTATTCCGAATATCCCCTAGTAGTAGTTTACTAGATCCTAATAAGTCTGTATCCTAGAGCTCGTCCCTAGATATAGGTAATTAGAGCTCCTCCTAGTCTATCGCGCGTCTCTTAGTCTTTCTGTTTTCCCTATCGATATATTTATAGCTTTAATCGAGGGCTTCTGTTATAATATTCTCCTCTCCTACTTTACTCGGGCGTATACTATTAGCCTAGTCTATTAGGAATTAATTCTATTCTTCCTTTATAAAGATAGATAAGTCCCTATATATAGGGGGAGTATTATCTTGTTCGATAATTTTTAGTAGCTCTTAGGATCGTCTTAGTCGGATCCCCTATCTCCGGAGTACTACTTATACTACCTATAATATCTATAGGCCTCCTAGATCCTTTATATTAGCTTTAATTAGCCGCGAACTATTAATTAGGTTCTTTAGGACCTATCCGTTTAGTTCTTCTAGTATATATATACTAAGTAGGTACGCTATAAGGACCTTAAAGGGTCTGAACTACTTACTCTCGAATTTCTGTACTAACTTATTCCGAACGAGGACCTAATCCCCCTTTTCGAAGCTCGTCTTTGTTACCTAGCTATCCCTAATCCTATTAGTCCGAATCGCTTAGGATAGTAGTAGCTTATTCGCTTTAGTATAGGTATTACTTATATCCTAGAGCTCCTTAGTCCGCCCCGCGAATACTAAGGATTCTTTCGTTAGGTCGTTACCTAGTAAGCGGGGGTAGGCCCTATAAACTAGAAAGAATAGGCTATACCTAGTTACTATATATTCCCGGACCCGTATAGCTAGGGTCGCCTACGCTAGGTATAGATCCTACGCCTTTATTAGCTTTCCTATAAGATACTTTATTAATATACGGCCGAGTAGACTATTAAGGTTTTCTACTTTCCTATTCGTATAGGGGTAGTAAGGGGTAGTTAGCCGGTACTAAGTTTTTAGTAGGTTTAGGTAGTAGCTAACTATACCCGAAAGGAGGTTTAAACTATTATCGGAGAGGATCTCGAGTAGCGCTCCGTAATTTATAAAGATTTCCTCGTAGAGGAAGGTTCTAAGCGCTTCTTCCGTAGCTTCCGGGATAGCTCTAGCTACTAGCTATCTAGTTAACGTAATCCATAGCCATTCGGAACACACAGCCTTTCGGAACACCCTATCCAAAATCGCGTCTTCCTACCTATCTACTAACTTCAACTACCTACTATGCTACTAATTCGCTCTGAATCTCGGCAGAAATTAGCTAATTAAGAGGGCAAGGTCTTACTGGCCCTTGATGATATTAAAAATAGCCGCGTTAAGTCTCTCCGCGAAGTAGCGAAGATATACGAAATACCGCTTACGACACTGTATTCGCGCTTACACGGTCAAGCATCACGCGCAGATAAACGCCCGCCTAGCTATAAACTAACCTAATACGAAGAAGACTCGCTTATTAAATAGATTCTCTCTATAGATATACGTGGAGTAGCACCTAGGCCCGCTACTATAGGAGAAATAGCTAATATCCTACTAGCTACGCGCGGTAGCTATCCTCCGCCTACCGTTAGTGTTAATTAGCTATCAAATTTTGTTAAACGCCGCGATAAGCTTCGTATACGCTTCTCGAGACGCTACGCCTACTAGCGCGCCCTAAACGAGGACCTAAAATCGCTACGAGCGTGGTTTGCGACCGTATAACGCGTGATTGATAAGAACGGTATCTAACCCGAGGATATCTATAACTTTGATAAGACTAGATTCGCGATAGGCCTTATTTTAGCGTAGAAGATAGTTACGCGAGCAGAATACTACGGTCGGTGATCTACCCTATAGCTAGGAAATCGTGAATAGGTCACTACTATCGAAGCAATCTGCGCAGATAGCTATTCGCTTCCGCTATACGTAATCTTTAAAGGCAAAGTTACTATTACGGGTTAGTTTGATAACCTACTAAAAGACTAGCGGTTTAAGGTCTCGAATAATAGCTAGACTACCGATAAGATAGGCCTTCGCTAGCTATAAAAGCACTTTATCCTATATACGAATTCGCGCGTACGAGACTAGTTTTAGCTATTAATTCTTAACGGCTATAGGAGCTACCTTACACCCTAATTCGACCGAATCTGCGCAGAAAATAATATTATTCCTCTTTATATACCTTCGTATTTATCGCACCTACTATAACCGCTTAATATTAGGTGCTTTGCAGTGCTTAAACGCGCGTACGGTCGCTTTATAAGCAACCTTGCGCGTAGAGGATATAACTATATCGATAAATTCGATTTCTTAGATAACTACTAACGCGCGCGGCTAGAGGCCTTTCACTAGCTAGCTATTATCTAGAATAGCTTCGTAGCTAGTAGCCTAGTACTAGTCGATACAGAAAGAGTGCTTTCGAAGCTAAATATCTCTCTACGGACGCCTACACTACTAAGTAGCTAGCTAAATAGCAGATCTAGCTAATTTACGCTAAAAACACCGAGAACCGTAATTTAGCTACAAAAGTAAGCTTCGATACTTAAAGATCTACTAAAGTAGCGGTTAAATAGCCCTCCGAGCCTATCAAAGACTATACTAGATCAGATTATTAAGGGCTACTATATAGCGCTATATAACACCGCGCTACTAGCGCAAGAAAACGCGAATCTACGCGTAGCGAATAAGAAGGTAGTGAAGAAGCGCAATCGTTTAACAAGGTATATACCCTACGAAGAGGGTTTAACTATCGAAGAGGGCCTATAGCTAGTTACGTAGCCAGATTTGCTAGTAGAAGCACCTACGGTAGAATCGCATAGGCAGGGCGAATTACCTATTCAGGCAGACTAACTAGCGAAGAGAGCTCCGCCTAGGTGTAGTAGGTGTAGAGAGATTGGCTACAGGATTAATTCATGTAAAAATCGCTATATTTAGCTAAATCAATAGGTATTGGTTGAGACATACCGATTTGAAATTTTCTAATAGGTGTAGGTGTTCCGAAAGGCTATGTGTTCCGAATGGCTATAGATTACGTTACGTAGTTAATTACTTTAATAATCTATCTATTACTATTCGGTATTATTAGTAGTCGTCCGATAAGATCGATCCCCTACCTCTAGAAAGGCCTAATCCCTTTAGTTACTAGGTAGTAGGCTATTTCCTGTTCTAGGGCCTTCTTTAATTCCTAAGAAACCTAGTACTAAGAGTACTTACGTACCGCGGTCTCTATATCCGCTCTTATCTAGGGCTACTAAGCTCTCGGTCTTAAGATACCGTTTAGGCCTAGCTATCCTAGATATCTATATTATAAGTATATCTTATTAACTAGATTACCCCTAAATACTAGTTCTAGGTAGGGGACTTTTAGTCAGTTATTATATATAAAGGTTAGTTAGCGGTTATTAGTATTCTCCCGGTCCTATATAGAGAGGTAATCCGAGTATTAGGTTACTACCTTAGATAGGAGCTTATTATTAGGGAGTACTCCTATATCTAAGAAGTTAATAGTCGCGGCTAACTACTTATCCTCGGCTATCTTTTAGATAGTTATATTTATAGCTATTAGGGCGGCCTTCTATATAGGCTAATCTCGTGTAATATTAGCAGGTAATCCTTTAATAAAGTCCGGTCGTCTACTTAAGGCGTCGGGCACGATAGCTTTAGTACCTAGACGGTATCGGATCTTAAGATTATACTCCTAAAATTCGCTAATCTAGCGGGCGAGACGCTTACTATAGGTAACAGTCGTCTATAGGTACTATAGGCTAGCGTAGTCTATCACGATTTCTATTTAGGTTCTATTATTAATATATTTATCCTAAAGCCGTAGGGCCTCTTTAATAGCTAGTAGCTCCTTCTTATATACCGGGTAGTTAAGCTTAGCGCCTATAAGCTTCCGCCCGTTATATACGATAGGGTAGAGTACTTCTCCTAGCCTCTTCTAGAGTAGGACTAGGCTAATCGCCTACTTAGAAGTATTAGTCTTAATAGTAAATAGCCGCGTAAGGTCTAGTTATAAGAGAATAGGGGCTTCCGATAGCTTCTTCTTTAATTTTCGGAAAGTAGCCTCGTAAGCTATATTCTACTAGATAGAGCGGAACTTAAGCTTCTAGAGCTTAGCGTCTGATTCTTTTAGGAGTTCGTATAGGGGTATATATATCTCCGCGAACCTATAGATAAACCGCTAATAGTATATCGCGAGGCTAAGGAACTACCGTAGTTCGTATATATTCTAGGACTATAGCTATATACGGATAATATCGACCTTAGCTAGTATAGGCCGTACGCTCTCGCTCCTAACGATATATCTATAGAATTCTAGTTCGCTAGTTACGATCTCGTACTTCCCTAGTTAGATAATTAGTCGTTCCCTCTCGAGGATCTCGAGTACTTTTTCGAGGTATTCGTAGTACTCTTCTATACTATCTAAGAAGATTAGGATATTATTAAGGTATACGACTACGAACCTGCTAAGATAGGGCCGGAGGGCCTCGTTTATAACTATCTAGAAAGTTATAGGGGCGTTATAAAGGCTAAAGAGTATTATAAGCTACTTATATTTTCCCTAGATAGTGTTAAAGGTAGTTTTAGGTACTATACGATTAGTTAGGCGTACTTACTAGAACCTAGACGCGAGATCGATCTTTATTAGGACCCGTATATTTCTGATTTAGTTAAGAAGGTCTTAGATCTAGGATAACGGATACCTATTCTTCTTAGTTAGGTTATTTAGGGTATAGTAATTAATATATATCCTCTACTTACTATTAGATTTAGGGGCGAATAAGACCGGAAACCCCTAGGAGCTAGCTAAAGAGCGGATTAACCCCTTCTTTAAGAGAAGATCGAATTAGCGTATCTATTCGTCTAGCTTCTCTTTAGAAAGAGAATAGGCGTAGATATTTATAGGCTTCGCGTTACTAGTATTAATATTATAGAGAATCTCTCTTTCCGGAGGCAAGATATTAGGGAGTTCGTCGCGGATAATTATCCTATATTTCCTTATTAGGGTCTAGATCTAGGAGTCTAGGTACGAGATAGGAGTCTCTAGAGGAGGGGAGTTAACTCGAGGAGCCCTTATAGAGATTATAAGGGTATCCTTATTTTTCTTGCGTATTTATCTATATATCTATTTAGCCGATATTAGGAAAATACTAGCTTCTTCGAGTTCGTGATTAGATTGAGCCTCGTAAGGTTCGATAATATATATTCGCTAGTAATTACGGATAGTTAGCCGAGAGCTAACCTAATTAATAGTCGGCTTTTATTACTTTAGGAAGTCCTATCTAAGGATAATATTAAAATTAGGTAGGTCTAGGATCTAGACTTTTATACTTCTAGTCTATATACCTATTCTTAGTAGGACGCAGGTATATCCTTCTATATATAGGAACCGCCTATCGGGTAGTCTTACCTAGAGGACGTCTAGTAGCTTCTTTAGGCGTATAGATCCTCTTAGTAACGCTATAGCTCGAGAGGAGATAAATATATAGGAGGAACCGGAGTCTAGGAGGGCGTATATCGGTACTTTCTAAGAGCTAACTTAGGCCTAATAGAGTAGGAGGCCCGCTTAGATAGCGAGTAGGGAGGCTTTGTATATATTAGGTTTAAGGAGGTTAGGTCCTAGTAGCGGGGGTATATAAGAGGCGGCTCGGAGCTAGCTAGCGAAAGCCTCTAATTCGTCTAGTCGCTTATATTTTTTAGCTATAAAAGGACTCCCTTAGGGTAGTCTCTCTTAATATATTCTAGCTTCCTATATATATAGTACTTTACTAGGGTCTATCCCTATATCTTCTCTCGCGAGGCCGTACTCGAGCTATCGCGACCGCTAGCTATTACGTTTATTCGGAAATCGCTATTAGCGTCTCTAGTCTTAGAGAGGGAGTAGTTCCTAATCTACCCGGAGATTATTTCTCTCCTCTTATACTAGATAAAGTAGTCGATTATAGCTCGAAGAGTAGTTAGGTATTCGCGATCCTTAGCCTACTTCTTTTAGAGAGTAGCTTTTATACCCTTTCGGAGGTATTAGATAACGACTTCCTCCGGAAGGAGCACCTCTGTATTAATAGCTACTTACTATAGGTTTATAGTATATTTAGCGAACGCAAGAGATCCTTAATATATATTAGCGAAGCGATCCTAGCGCTTTTTAGGGCTAAGGTATTCGGAGAATTCCCGAAGGATCTAGGCGCGATAACCTTCCTAGGTCTTAACTAGTTCCGCGTACTAGTTAATAATCTGCTAGCGGTAGGTATTCTATACCTTCTTAGCTCGCCCGGTTAGGGACTCTTAGGCGTAGATAATCTTATCGGTATCCGGAATTCCTGCGCCTATAAGATACGAGACCTCGTAGAAGAACCTTTCGTAATCGTATAGATATACGTAAGCGGTATCTTAGGCGATTATTCCTAAGTAGGGGCGGATACTAGGTACTTTTTTTATTAAGATCCTATAAATCTCTAGGAGGTTTAAGTTAATTACTAGAGACAGAGGAGAGCTAGTTTAGTTAGTTTCCTCTAGGGTAGTAGCGGATACCTCCCGGAAGGATAAGGAGGTATTCGACTACGCCTAGGTACTATTCTATTATAGGTAGATACTAGAGGTAGTAGTCTTAATATCCTATATAGTCTTAGCGTAGTTATCCAGGGTATAGTTCCGAAGCTATATTTAGTAGGCTTTAGCTATAATCGGGGGTAGGAAGGAAAGGGCCTAATCGGTCTTAGGAGTATTTAGGCGTTCCTCTCGCGGGTAAGGATCCGTAGAGGTAGAACGGTAGATCGAAGTAGTATCTATTAGAAATAGGAAGGATCGAGGAGAATTCTAAGAGTATCGTAAATAATAGCCTCTTATATTAATAAGGGTTTCCCCTTCTTATAATCTGTTCCTAAGTATAAGGGTCTATAAAGAGCTATATAGGGGTGTTCGGAACTTTAGGATAGATAGTACGTTATTACTATTAGGGATTAGCTATTAACCGAGGTCCTCGGGTATTATAGCTAATTAGTAACGTAGGGGGAGAGGCGGGGCTATAAGAGCCGTAACGGGGGTTAACGCTCTCCTCTTAGGACCGTTCTTTAGGGGTTTACGAGGTCTCCCCCTAAGCTAGTCCTTCCTTATCTTTGTTCGTGAGTCTTTAGATAAGGATTACTTTTCTTCTCTACGAATACTTATTTTTGTAAGGATTAGGGAGGGAGGAAGAAGTATATAGGACTTCGCGCTTCCTTTCGGAAGGGGTCCTTCCTCCGGAGAGGACTATAGAAGGCGCCTCCTTTAAAAGGTTTACTACTAGATATGATTCGAAGAGTAAAGAAAGGTTGATTTTTGAAGTATATCTATAGTATCTCTTAAATATCGGGTCTGTAAGGATAGTCACGGGACTATATAGGGCCGAACGGGGGTATTCACGTGAGCCATAACTTACGTGACTACCCTTCCGGGATCTTATACTACAGAATTTAATAATTATAAAGGCTATATTAAGACTCGCGAGTTCGAGCCACGATAGCCGGCTCGCAAAAAATTACTCGCGAGTTCGAGCCAGAAGCGCGAGCCGGCTCGCGCGTCGAGTCTAAAAAGCCAGCTCGCCGCGAGTAATTGTAAGGCCTAATCCTAATTAATTTAACTA
Organism: Penicillium oxalicum; assembly: GCF_001723175.1. Taxonomy (NCBI): domain Eukaryota; kingdom Fungi; phylum Ascomycota; class Eurotiomycetes; order Eurotiales; family Aspergillaceae; genus Penicillium; species Penicillium oxalicum. The sequence continues at coordinate 734,873 of NC_064654.1, read as the reverse complement.
TAACTCCCTCCTCTAGTAGTAATTCCTTAGAGGTTCCGTAGCTACCTAATATTATAAGCTTTATTAGCGGACCCTATCGATACTATTATAATAAATCAACTAGATTTTATAAGTAACTAGAGACGCTCTATCTTTCTAGTAAGAAGAAGCCTATAGAGATATACTCTAAGATAACTTATAGAAGGAATAGTTAGATATACTATAAAAGGACTAGTTAAGGAAGAGTATAAAGAGAGAACGAAAGGAAGTTTATACTTTACTATATCTACCGAAGATAACTTAATTAGACCTAGTATATTAAGTATAGCTACTAAGATAATATAGTTAGTAATAGTTAAAATCTCTTAAATCTATAGGGAAGCTATAAAATCCTAATTCGCTAATTAATAGCTTAAAGCCGAAGAGACCTAATTAAAGAAGTTTAAATTATCTAATATAATAACTTTAGTAACTAAACCCCTAAAAGATACTAAAATCCTCCTAGATAAATAGGTCTATAATATTAAATAGGATACCGAAGGATATATCCTAGAATTCCGTGCTAGATAGGTTATATATAGTAACCGCTAAAGTCTAGGCGTAGACTTCTAACCTAATAAAAGATATATCCTAGTTATCATATCATATATATATATCTAGCAACTCGACTCAGTTTTTAGCCCTTCTTATTAGTCTCTTCCTACGGGTATTCTGCTACTTCACCCTATCAAAACCGCTTCCCGCCCTACTAACTTCTTTGACCGCCCTTTATAGCCTACTAGATTCTCCCGTGTATTACCTACCTTTGAGTCCTTTTATTCCTAAGTTATCCTACTTACTATTCTCGACTCGCGTTAGACTTTTTATCTGACTCCCTAGGTTCAATCCTCTCCCCCTTTATTTTTGTCTTCCTATTTCCTCCTATACTTTTTTTATACTATCTATCTACCTCTTAATACGTAATCTACTATTAATCTAGATATAGAACTATATACTACTAAGCCTAATCAATAGCGTTAGATATTAATAGATTATATTAAAAGTTAGACCAACTATCTATTTAATACTATATCCCTAGATATCGAACCTATAATACTCCTCTCTAAGCGCTAACTTTACCTTTAGTCCGCCGCCCGCCGCTATCTACGCCGTCGTTCTTCGCTTATAATAGTACTATTTACTTTGCTATAGGCACTAAAATATACTTTATAGAATTACTTCTAGAGATAGTTAAGGTCGTTTATACTCCTATTATAGGCTATAGTACAGAGCTTTGTCTTCGCGTATATAATAGTCTTTCGAAGTGCCCTTAGAATCTAATAAAATTAGTACTATATCTAAGTATAGTATACTAATTTATATACCTTAATATATTCGCTTCGGCGATTTAAGTAATACCGATATTTCTTATATCGCCCCCCTTCCTACTCGTAGTTAGGTACTTCGAACCCCCTATTTTTAATACCTACTTCCTAATCACTAAAATAGCGAATATAGATATCTAGTACTACTCTTTCTAACGGTATAGCACGATCTATACTACTATACGAGAGTATACTTCGCTAGGTCCTACTAGTAGTTCTACCGCTTACTATCGTCTAGGAGTCCTCCTTGCCTACTATACTAAGTTTATAAAGAACCTTTCGATACTAGGCGGCCTATTTACTCTTATCCTCCTCTAGCGAATTAACTAGCTATTCGATCTACTAGATTAGGTACTCGATTTATTAAATTTTAGTAAATACTATCTTAATAGTAGATAGTAATAACGCGTATATAATAGTAGGGAAACTCGAAGTCGCGGTATAGTAATCGTCTACCGTCTCTTCGCAAATTCTCTGCTTCCGACGCTATCCTAGTTCGAGTAGTATTCCCGAACTATATCTTCCCGCTATAGGCCTAGCCCGTCAAAAATTACTTAATATACGCGGATATATTACTAAGTCTACGATTAATTCGATAATTCGATAATTAATAATCCTCGGGTACTAGTAGATATATAACCGCGTTTTAGTAGTACCTTTAGCTTTATATACTATATAACACTTTTTTAATTACCTATACCTTCTGTCTCCCTTATATATTACTACCGTCGTTATAGTATTAGTTATACTACTACTTCGCGATAAATAACCTAGTATCGTGCCTATACTATAGATATTACCTCTAGTGCTTCGCCTTACCTAGGCCGGAACTATTACTGTACTTCCTATAGTATCCCTATCTTAGTATTAAAACGTAGGGCAAAGTATTCTCGCTATATTACCCTATTATTAACCCCGCCTCTTACTTACCCTAATCCCTCTATACTTAATTCTCCGACCCCGGTCGATATTCTACCTATATTACCTATCCCTTAGCTCCTATCCCTAGTATATTATATACTATCTACTCTATAACCTTCGATTTTACTATCCCTCCCTCTATTATAGATACCCCTACTAACACCTCTTCTATATCTACTAAGGACCTAGTATACAAGATATCCTAGGTCGTTTAGTTCGCTAATTTGTTCGGAATTTTATTACTAATATCGCTAGGAGGTACGTTAGATACCTCTAACTCGAATCGTCCCTCGCGGCTAGATATCCTCTACTACTATATAGGTCCTATTAAACCTTAGTCCTATAGATATAGAGTATAAATTTTACGGTGCTCTTTTTTAGTCTAGCGAGGTCTATACTTTAAACGATATACTATTATAGGAATTATATTATAAGCGAGGCGGTATACTACCTTATCCTTTACCGAAGCCCCTAACCCTAATACGTTATCTCTTCGAGTCTAACTCCTAGTAGGCGATTCTATTTCGAAAATAGATTCGTACGTTAAATATAGCACTTACTTATACGTTAATAGGTTATTAATAAGACCCGCGTCTCTAGCCCTATAAGGCTTTCTATATCTTTTAGATCTAGGATACTTTTATTATCTCCTTAGGCTACTCGCTAGGGATTTACCGGTATTCGCGTAGATATACTTTTTAGATCTGTCTACTACTATAGAGGAGCGTTTACGCTATAATCCTCTCTTATACTTTTACCCCGAACTCCTACAGAAGCTCGATCTTCTTTTATATAATATAAACCCTTTCTATAAGGTATTCTATCGTACTATAGCGTTCCTATCGGAATATATAGATATCCTAAATCTCCGTTTAACTTCTTAGGTATAATCTCGATTTATATTATAATAGATATAATATCTTATACTAAAAATATTATAGCTTTACTTAGTTTAAAATACTTCCGAGGATCGATAGTATAATCTTCTAGCTACTAATACTAAGCTTATAGCCTTCCTCCCTAATATATTAAATAAATTCGATAGGTAGGGCTATTATAATATTATACTATATCTTCGAGAGGCCCTACTATATTATCCTAATATATTGTCTAAGTTTTTCGAAGGTTTAGGACTAGTACTAGAAGTCTCTATCCCTCCTAAGCTTCTAACTAATCTATCTATACCTACTACTAATATAATTAAGGACTCTGCCCTAGGCTTTAGTATACCCCCTCCTACTAATTACGAGACTCCCTATTACCTCTCCTATATCTATTATAAGTATATACTATATCTTCTACTATAGTATATACTCTCCTACCCCTATAGTAGAACTAGCTACTCTCGCTATATAGAGCTAAGTAGTCTAATAACTACTAGTAATTAGAGGAAAAATATAAATATTACCCTAATTATATACTACTACTAGCTTCTCTATCCTAGAAATAAGGGTACCGATATTCTTTATTAGAGGAGTATACTCTTCTAGTAGTTCTTAGTTAATACGTTTATTACCGATAATTTTAAGAACCTAGAGTTCTATTAGTTTAACTAGAAGTCCCTTCGTGCTAATAAGTACTCTACTACTTATTACGTATTCGCTTATAATATTAACCTAAGTAATATTAGTTATCTAATAGTACTACCCTCGACTATTAAGGGTAGTACACGATTTATATAATAACGCTACTAAGACTCGATAGCGATCGTTCGTTACTTTAGAAAGCTATATTTCTTTATAACCTTTACGTGTAATCCTTACTAGGATAAGATTACTAATAAACTAAAGACTAATTACTTTAGGGTCCTAATATAGACCTAGCGAGACCGCCTAGACTTAGTTACCCGTGTTTTCTATCTTAAATTATAGGCCCTAATTCACGACTTAACTAGGCCTAATAGTATCTTTAGCCCTTATATAGCTAATATCTAGATTATTAAGTACTAGAAGCGCGGTATACTATACGCCTATATCCTTATCTAGATTAATAAGGTATATACCTTTAATACTCTAGAATATATCGATAAGGTTATATTAGCAGAAATTCCGGACCTAGATTATAACCGAGGTAGCTATAAGGTCTTTAACGTCGTGACTTAGAGCTTAATCTATACCCTATATAGTAAATATAACCCTTATACTTCCTATATAGAGGAACGGAATAGTAAGCGAGTTTGCACGAAGGGATTCCCTAAGCCTCTATCTAATATAATAGTAGTTAGTAATAATAGATATCTAAAGTACCGACGTTCCCCTACTAGCAAGATCCTATATAAGTACCTAAAGACCGGCTTAGATATAATAATCGGTAATAAGTAGGTAGTACTATATAACTATTTTCTAGCTTAGAGGTATAAGGTATATATTAATATCGAGGTATACTCTACGATTAAGGCGATTAAATATATCTATAAGTATATCTTTAAAGGATCGGATCGTATTACCGCGGAATTCGAGGTTAATAAGATTCGAAACTACGTTAATAGTCGTTTTATTAGCTCCGCTAAGGCTATATAGCGCCTTTTCGAGTTTCCGGTCTATAGTATAATACCGCCTATTTTAGTATTAGTAGTATACTATAAGGATAAGTATACTATATCTTATAACCCTTTAGTTACCTCTACCTAGGCGGCTAAGAGAATCTGTAGCTAAATATCGATATTAATTAGCTTTATAAAGTACTATAAGAAGAACCCGGATAACTATAACTTTATTTACTAAGAAGCCCCGTCGTTTTTGATATAGAACAAGACTACTAAGTATTAGACTAAACGACTTCGCTATCTAGTTAGGAGTCGTACGTAGATTAGGCGTATCTATATAGTCTACCTATATCACGGTAAGGTATATTATCTCCGCTATCTCCTTATAATTATAAAAGGCCTAGCTTTATACCTCGTACTTCGGTCTGTGCTAGCCTATCTTGCGTACCCTCTAGATAGCTATAATATCTAAGATAAGATCGTAGTATACCTATCCTTTAAGAATATATATCGCCTATAGTATTATTACCCTTAATACTAAGTAGCTTAAATATTTCTAAGAAGCTATTAAGATTCGGACTAGATAGGAGCTCTAGCGTCTTTTTATTAGTTACCTTCTTTTGGGTAAAATTAATAATAGGAGTTAGATTTAATCGGAGTTTAAAGGTACTATCTATAAGAGGCTTCGCGCCTATATTAATAATAATTACCTCTAATACTTACCTATACCTTTACTAGATTTTCTACTCTATAAACCTAATTTTCCTAAGTATAACTATAGGTTATAGCTTATTACTCAGGAACTTCTTACTATTAATAAGATACTTACTAACTATAAGCTACCCCTAGTTATAAATAATTAGTCCTCTGCTACACCGAATCCCTTAATTATAGCAGAGAGATCGTATATTATCCTATAGTAGCCAGAACGGTCCTAGTAGTTCGAATCCTAGTTAAACGAAGACTAACGAATAGCGTATTTAGCTATTTTAACTAGAGTAAACACGATACTATAGAATACGTAGTTCTTCCTTTACAGGCTAGGCGGTACTAGCAAGACCTTTATATATAAGGTAATTATAACTAAGTCCGCTAAACTTTCTCTAATACTAGTTCGAGCTACTTAGGTCCTCTATATAAAGCTCTGCTCCGAATCCTAGATTATCCTCTATATTACCTCTACTAGGATTATATCTTTACTACTTCTAGGTAGTCGTATAGCCTATAAGCGTTTCTACCTCCTACTTAAACTAACTATAGGCTAGTAAGGTCTTATTAGTAGAGGTACCTAAGTAGCTATATTAATATAGAAGGTATCCTTAATTATTTAGGATAAGATAACGATAATATATAAGAAGTACTTTAATATCGTTAATAGGAATCTTCGAGATATTCGTATAGATATAGTAGTACGTCCTATAGATTCCCTCGCTAGAGAGTCTAAACTTCTCGGGAAAGACTACCCTTTCGGCGGTATACCTATTATACTAGATAGAGACTTTTAATAGATCCTTCCTATTATTCCTAAAGGGAATCGTACCGATACTATAGCTACTTCGGTCCTCTACGCTAGTATATAGTTATATCTAACCTATCTTTATCTCCGTGTTAATATACGACTCGATACGGTGTCGCTACGGAACCGAGTTCTCGGTAAGTAGCTTCGTTATATATCCTATAATAGCGTATATTATAGTCGTATTTACCTCCCCGATATTCTATAGATAACTTCGAATATAGAAGGCTTTCTATATTTAGTCTACCCTATATAAAATCTCTTCGCTACCCCTAATAATCCGGACCTTCTTATTTCACGCGCTATTCTAAGCCCGCGAAATATCTTCGTTTACAATATTAATAATATCCTACTTAACTAAACCCTAGGGACTATATATACTCTCTACTTAGTTAATAGTTATATAGTAGAGGATAAGGACTTTGCTAATACGAGCGATATTATACTAGAATTCTTAAATAGTATTAATATAAGCGGCCTATCTCTTACCTATCTCCGTCTTAAGATATATTTACCTTTTAGTACCTACCTACTTCTACTTAATACACTATACTAATAACTTTATATAGATTAGTACTTCTATTATAGTACTCCGGAACCTTAACCCTATATAGGGCCTATATAATAGAATAAGATATACTATCCTAAGGATTACTTAACGTTACTTAGAGGTAAAAATTACTAATAAGTCTGTTAAGAATCCTATTCGTTTAATCCCTCGGTATAAGCTCTCTGTTTAGGTTCCTAACCTCCTATTCAACCTTACCTATTACTAGTTTCCTATACGCCTCGCCTACGCTATATTAATTAATAAGGCCTAAGGTTAATTACTATCCTATATTAGTATCGATATTCGAACTTAAGTGTTCTTGTATAGGTAGCTCTATATCGTACTTTCGCGGACTATAAATACGGATAATATATCTATCTTAGTGTCGCCACAGAATAAGGACTATTCGGTAGAGAATATTATTTATCCCGAGGTTTTACGCTATACCCCTAGCCTATTATAGTTAAGTTCGTTTTTATATAAATAGAAAGTATCTATTATTTCTAACCCTATTAAATTATATCCGTGTACTAACTCTCTATACCTATTACAAATTTATAATTATTGCGCGATTTAATAACTCTAGGTAATATATCCGCGTAGATACTCTTAATAACTACGTAGATATCCTCTATAATCGGGTATCGCCTCGGTGATATATCCGCGTTAGCCTCGGTCGTGCGTCCGCGTAGATACTCTTAATAACTATATAGATATAATTATCTATAGTTAGCCCCTTTTACTCTATATCCGTCGTATTATTAGGTATATATCTACGTTCTACCTACCGGTATATATATTAGTCTTTAATAGTTATCTATATTCCCATGTTATTCCGTTTAACTCTACTATAATATAGGCTACTCTATAATAGTAATACTAATAACTTCCGCGGTTATATATCCGCGAATAATATAAATATCGAGGAGTGTCTTTATAATTAACTCGATAACTAAATTCCCTAACTAAACCCTTTCCTTAACCCTTTTAAAGCTATTATAGCTCCCTCGAGTATTCTTTATACTTATTATAAGTATAATACTATTATTTAATTAATAGATATTCCCCTCTTTACTAGAAGCGCCTAGCGCCTATATATAAACGCGTATTATAATAGCCTAGCCGATTTAACCTTACAAAACTTAGTTATTCTAGAGGAGACTATATATCGGGTAGAGTACTATAACACGAATAAGACTCGTCTATTAGATAGTTACTTTACTAAGCTCGATAGGACCTTTAGTATTAGAGAGGCTTAAGTATATAGCGAGTATCTTCTACTCTATCTACGTACTAATCTAATATCTATCGTGCCTAGGAACGTTACTAACGAGGACTATAACCTACGGTATCTACTAATTTTAACTCCTAAGCTCTGCTATATAGGCTCTATTATTACCTATTATACCGACCCCTCTAGCCGCTATCTATTCCTTTTGTTAATTAATACCTATATAGGCCTAATAGGTAAGGTTCCTAAACCCGAGTCTAAATACTCGACTTAGCGCCTATAGTATAACCTCCCGAGTACCCCGCGGTAGTAATTAACTTAGATCCTAAGAGTAGGCTATCTTTACTTAGTTTCTAGTAATTTGTTCGGCTTCTATCGATAGGAGAATATCCTTCTGCCGTATATTACTTTGACTAATATATCGTACTTACCTACCGACTCGGCCGCTCCTTCGACTACTTAGGTCTCTTCTATAACTCTATCTAACAGAAAACGACCTTATAACTTAATTAGCACTCGGTCTCCCCTCACGACCCCTATAGTATTAATCGCTACTACCCCTATTTAGGTTCTAGCTACTTAACAGGATACTACGACTACTAGCTAGGGTTAGTCTAAATACTACTTACCTTTTATATAGTATTTTCTAATACGTTTCTGATTAGGGTCGTTAACTATTAAGCCTTAGGGTAAGACTACCTAATATTCTAGTCGTAAGTGTAACTCTTAAAAGCCTCGTAAGTCTTACAAGGGCGAAAAAACACCCTCGAAGAGCTCGACATAGCCTCCTCTAATATTAAACTCACGGATCGAAAATAATATATAAGATTCGAGTAATTCCGACTAACGCTATAATCATAACTAGTTACTTAGGCCTAAGATAAAGTTCCTACATAGGTAACTAGAGCCCGTAGGCCTCGAAGGGCTTAGTAATATATTAAGGTAATATCTTCAAGATTATACCTAAGTCCGAGAGAATTAAGGGATACTAATAACTAGCGAATATATTTTAACTTTATATAACTAATTCGGAAAGGTACGGTATACCTCCCCTACTATTCCTTTCGCATCATAATTATACATAGTTAACACTTACAGATACTCCTGCCCGTAGAGTATCTAGCTAATATATCTCGAGCCGGGCCAAAGGCCCGGCCCCGCTACTTGTCTTAGATATATTAGCTAAATTATTTATTACTATAGCTACTATCCGTAATTAGAAAAAGAAATAGTAGGATATAATTAGAGCCTACCTTAATACTATAATTAATAACTATATTATATTTATAAAGTAACTAACTAGATATAAATAATTTAGCCTAAAAGGAGAAGATCTAGTATACGTACTAAACTAGGCGCTTTATAGATTACGATAAGTAGGATACCTCTAGTATAAACTATTTAAAGATAACCTATCTAGCCTAGGCCTCTCTCTAATCCCCTCCGAACTATATATCTTTACTAATAAGGACTATACTATATTTATTATAATCTATATAGATAATATTCTTATAACTAGATATAAAGATCTATTAAACTCTATAAAAAAGGCCTTTTAAATAAGAGAAAATTAAAGACCCTCCTATTTAAAAGATTCCTTGGTTATAATATAATTAAAGAATCCTCCGGTAATATCTTTATAAGCTAATAGGCTTAATTAATAATTTTAATCTATAATAAGGGCTATAAAAATTATAATCCTTCTCTAATCCTAATAAACCCCTCTTAGAAAATCCCCTATCTAAATAATCTAATAGAGGATAATATATTCGACTAGGGCGCCTATACTAAAATAATAGGAAAGATTAGTTAGCTCTTAATTAAAATACGCCCGGATATTATAGCGACCGTATTAGTGTTATAACGCTATAATAAATACCTAAGAAAAGATAATATAGTAGTATATAAAATTTTATTATAATACCTTATAGGTACCGTAAATTTAGGAATCCTATTTAGAAGAGAACCCTCTAAGGGTCTAGAAGGATTTATCGGCTTATTATATACTAATACAGAGGATAGAAAATCTACCGAAGTATATATTTAGTTCTTTGCTAGTACCCTAATCTTATAGAGCTTAAAAAGATAAGATATCGTAGTAGCCTTATTAACTATAGCCGAGTACTATACCCTTACGACTATAGCGAAAGAAGGACTTTACCTTGCTAAAATTACTACAGAACTTTTACCTATACCTCTATTAAACTAAGATAAAGACTTCGACAAAAATATTCCGATCACCTTATTCTGTGATTCCGATAATACTATCACGACTGTTATAAACCCTAAAGTCAGCCCAGAATTATCTTAGATTAGCACGAGATACTATCTAATCAGGGATCTTATTAAAAAGAACCTTATTTAGTTAATTAGTATCCCGAGCAAGGATAATACCGCTAATATACTTACCAAAACTAAGCCTAATAGGATTTTTCAAGATGACCGTGCTAAATTATTGTATATAAGAAATCCTAACTAACCCTTTTGATAGACCTACAGGTCTACAAGGCAAGGAAGCAATCTGGAGGCGAGATAACTAGGATTGGGAAGTCTAGGGAGAAGGAAGAAGAGAGAGAGAGAGAGAGAAAACCCACGATGGGGGAAAAACCCTCAAGACACATGACCGCTACTAGGCCTAGCAACCATCTGGAGAGGGCAAACTCTCTCACCTTTCTTTTCCCTATTTACTATACCATACAATTATGTATGTAAAATTTTCTATATTGCTACTAGTCCTAGGGGGGTATAAGAGAGTTTGCCCTCTCCGGATATTTGCTAGGCCTAGCAGCGGTCATGTGTCTTGGGGGTTTTTCCCCCATCGTGGGTTTTCCCTCTCTCTCTCTCTCTCTCTTCTTCCTTCTCCCTAGACTTCCTAATCCTAGTTATCTCGCCTCCAGATTGCTTCCTTACCTTGTAGACCTATAGGTCTATCAATAGGTATAAGGGGCGCTTATTAAGAAAGTGTAACCCTTCTGCTTAGCCTATTCTTTGAATTTAAAGAAACTTCTGTCTCTATCTATACGGATTTCGGAAGGCTAAGTGCTAGTAGAAGTAAAGATATACTTTAGTATTTAGATTAGGATATCCGACGCTTAGCCTTTTATCTTTATTAGGATAGCCTATCTAAACCTAGTAGTATCGTTAACTACGATTAGGACGTATAATATATTCCTAATTCTAAGGGGGGTATATAGCTAGATATTAATATAGATAGATTCCTATAGTATCTTAGAGCGTATCTAGTTTGTGTAGGATACGATCCTCTTAGATTTTGTAATCTTATAAGCTATATAATTAAAATATTCGTTACTATAGACCTCCTTACCGATTTTGTGATAGTTAATTTTTGCGGTAGGCTATCTAATCTAACCTAGATAGTAATAGGCTACTTCTAGTAAAATTATAGTAAAGGAATATATAGTCGCTATAATTAGGGGGGCCTTCTTTTCGTACGCTATAGATAGTTTAACTAAAGTAGCCTTTAGAAATAGGACCCCTCGTTTCCTATATATGTATACTAAAATCTTTTATTTATTATTTAGGTTAACGAATATATTTTCCTAATCTTTCTAGTCTATTTTATAGTCCTTGTATATTTAGGTCGTAGACAGGAGGTTAAAGTTACCTATTAGCATATATTAGTAATATATATTAAGGGTTTTAGTGCCTTCTAGAAGGATTAATTTAATTCGAGCGATCGCTTTTCTAAGAGATTTAACGGTTCTTCTATCAGAGATTTAGTATTAGTAGCTATAGGGGTTACTTTAGAATTTTATAATTATATTTCTATTAACACAAATCGAGCGTAATACACCTAAATTAACGATCTATTTAGTAGAAGGATTCGTTTTGACTAAGGCTATAGTAAATTAAGGATCTAGGCGGTTAGCGAAGTCGAATTCTACTGCTATAAGGGCGTAGTAGTACTTATCTTCTTCTCTATTAACCTAAATTGCTATATTCGCGCTTATACTCGTATTATTATCTTCTTGTTCTTTAAGATCTCTTCTGTATAGTTAAGATTAGGATTAGGATTAGGATCCCTTTAAAGTAATTAAACTCTTGTTCCTATCGTTCTTTCTAGTAGAAATTGTTATTAATAGATTTTGCTAGTTTTTCCGAGGATTTTAGGACGATTAGGCGGGAATCTAGGTATTACCTCCGTTCTTCTTAATCTTATTATTATATATTATAGTCTATCCCTCTAGCGGTAGTCTATTCGGATTGTCTGTATTCCTCTACGGGGTATTTACCTAAATACCCTTAATAGATCTCTAATCTAACGTTCGCGACGTAATAACTAAGTAGGTATAGTCCTTAGTAGTATAGCTCTTCCTTCCGTAAAAGAAGTAATTACTATTCGGGACGATTTGATTTAGTCCTTCGATCTATTCTTTTACCTATTCCGATAGCGATTTACCCCTCGGGGGTATATACTTTAATAGGAGGTATTTACCTTTGTCTGACTAAGGTTTTAAAGGGTTTGTCGTGGTTATAACGCTCGAGAATTAGTAATTTCTAATTTCTAGTTTATAGATTACCTTAGTAAAGGTTCGGAAAAGGTCTAGTACTATAATCTTTGTAATGTTTTCGTATCTGTTAGAATAATCTGCTAGTCTAGTAGCCACAAAGGTTAGGATATTACTTTATAATTTATCAAGAAATAGGGAAACGATTATGCCTAGGGTAAGTTAGACTTCTTCCGTTACTTTAGTATAGGCACTACGAAATTTATACACAAAATCGATTACCGATAGGTAGTTAGCTCGGTAGGTTCGTAAAACTCTGGTTACCTTCTTTTTACTAGGCATAAAGCCAGTAGTATAAAGGGCCTTTTTTAAGCTAATAATATATTTATTAGCGAATTCGTATCGGAATCTTATAGCTTTAACTATCGTATCGATATCCTTTAAGATAGATTATTATAGCTATATCTGTATAGTATAAGAGTGCTCGACCTAAGTTTCTGCTTCGTTAGATATTACTTTAGGCCTATCGTATTTTAGGTTAACGAGGCGATAGAGTCCTTTCTTTTTAAGGATTTAGTATATATCTCTAAACTAGTCCTCGAAGTCTTCTATTCTTTCTAACAATTTAAGTAGGTTAAGGGTAAATTCTTTAGGGGCGCTAGTAAGTTAGTTTACTAGCTAGCCTCGGGATTTTAGGGTAAAGAATTTACTATAGTCCTTACGAGATATAGGGAATTCTTTAATATTAGCCGCTTAGCCGAGATCTTCTTTAGCTATAGTTAGTATTTAGGAATATAATTAAGGTTTAGGTAAATTTAATAATTTAGGTAATTTAGATAGGATTTAGGGATAGAATTTAGTAAGAAGGGAGGTTTGTAGGGAATATATAGTATTATTGTTAGTGTATTATAGTAGGGTCTGAAGTAAGAGATATTAATATTATAGTAGTCCTAATAAATATTAACAGACGCGTCTTTCCTTTGTTGATCTTAGATTTAGCTTCTATAGCCTAGTTAATTATATTATATTTAGTGAATTTCTAGCTTTTATAGCCTAGTTGAGTTTGTTGAATTTGTATTAGGTTTAATAATTTAAATTTGAATTTAGTAATTTGGTGATTATAGCTTCTATAGCCGAATTTAATAGGTTTAGTGATTGAAAATCTAAGAACTTGCGGTTTTCACAAATTTAGGCCTTACTATTACGATCGGGCTTATAACCTGATAGACCTATAGGTCTACAAGGCAAGGAAGCAATCTAGAGGCGAGATAACTAGGATTAGGAAGTGAGAGAGTTTGCCCTCTCCAGATGTTTGCTAGGTCCAGCAGCAGTCATGTGCCTTGAGGGTTTTCTCCCGCTCATGGGTTTTCCCTCTCTCTCTCTTCTTCCCTCTCTCTAGACTTCCCAATCCCAGTTGTCTCGCCTCCAGATTGCTTCCTTGCCTTGTAGACCTGTAGGTCTATCAGGAAGTCTAGGGAGAAGGAAGAAGAGAGAGAGAGAGGGAAAACCCACGATAGGGGAAAAACCCTTAAGACATATGACCGCTGCTAGGCCTAGTAAATATCTAGAGAGGGCAAACTCTCTTAAATATTATAATAGAAGCCCTCGATCGAAGCTATAATATATCGATAGGAAGAATAGAAAGACTAAGAAACGCGCGATAGACTAGGAGGAGCTCTAATTACCTATATCTAGGGACGAGCTCTAAGATATAGACTTATTAGGATCTAGTAGACTACTACTAGGAGACGTTCGGAATAGCTAGGATACTAACTAGGATAAACGGGATTTATTTAATAGACCTCTCGCCGTCGTAGTTCCTATAAGGTACTAATACTAATATAAAGTATATCGAATTTAACTACCTATACTAACGCCGAAAGTATACGAAAAGAAGATTACTTCTCTAAACGCTTCTTAATAGAGACAAATAGATTATCGTCGCTATCGCTATTACTATCGTTATTATTATTATTATTATTATCCTCGAGCTTAATCTACCTATTCTTGACTAGGTACGCCTCTAGGATCTCGAGATCGCTCTCTAAAGCCGCGATTATCTCCGGAATCGCCTTATAGGCCTCTAACGTAACTATAAAGTTATTCTAATTATAAACCTAAGAATCCTTTAGGGGACTAGATAGCTATAAATTCTTAAAGAAGGTACTATTATCCTTAGTCTTACCCTTACCCTTATCCTTCCCCTTCTTAGACTTATTATCCTAGCCCTTCTTCTTTTTAGAGCTATCCTCGCTACTATCGTTATTATAGGCCTATTTCTTACCCTTTAGATCGCGCTACTAAAGGTTAGCTAGGGAGATTAGGAACGAATAGAGGGAGATATACCTTTTTATCTTTAACTAGTACGTAGGAAGGATATATCTTATTATAATATTCCTATACCTAAGGGTCGAGGAACTTATCCCTCTATAAGGAGTACTAGGATATATTACTATTAAATTAATAATTTCTATAGCCTCTAGCCCCTAATAGACCCTCTCGCTTAGTCCCGAAAACGCGATAGAAATCGAATAGACTATTTAGGTTACTATATAACTAGTATTCCTTACTATTAGGAGCCTATTTACCGACTTATTAAGTAAAGGCTACCTAAACCTTTATAAGGGTACCGTAATCCTTCGGGTTATTATTCCTCTAGTCTACGTCTCGGACTTATAAGCTATTCGCCTAGAAGTCCTTCGTATAGTTAGTCTTAAACTAACTCCCTAGAGGATTACTATAGATATCTAAGCGTATCTATAGCCTATTTGTCTACGCGATATTCGGATTAAAGTCCTTCTTATACGTATACGCGAAAATCTAGGCCGGAGTATACTTTACTATAACGGCCCTCTTCCTTATTACTAGAGCTATCCGCGACTAAGCGGTCTAGACCTAATACTTAATAGAGTTACTAAGAGAAGGCTTAGGAGAAGGCGATAGAATAGGAGTATAAGACTCTAAAAGCTCCTAATCGCTTATAAGCTAGCCCTCGGATTACTAAGGGCTCGATAGAGCGTCTGGTAGAGAAAGGTTAAGGATAAGAGGAGATAAAAGAATAGAAGAGAATTTAGTAGGAGGATTAGCTACTAGCTTAGAAAGAGAATAAGAAGGAACTAAAGACCTATTAGCTACTTAAAGGTCTAGTTTAGACTTAGAGTAAGCTATCTAGCCTAGGAAAAAGTCTAAGAATATATAGGATAACCTAGATAGTATTAGAAGGGATAGAGAAGAAGAATAAAGAGAAGAAGAAGCGATTAGGGGAATTTACCTATATTTATAACAAGGGATCCTTTTGAGAGAGTTTGCCCTCTCCAGATGTTTGCTAGGCCCAGCAGCGGTCATGTGTCTTGAGGGTTTTTCCCCCATCGTGGGTTTTCCCTCTCTCTCTCTTCTTCCTTCTCCCTAGACTTCCTAATCCTAGTTGTCTCGCCTCCAGATTGCTTCCTTGCCTTGTAGACCTATAGGTCTATCAGGTTATAAGCCCAATCGTAATAGTGAGGCCTAAATTTGTGAAAACCACAAGTTCTCAAATTTTCAATCACTAAATTCATCAAATTCGGCTATAGAAGCCATAATCACCAAAATCACCAAATCACCAAATTCAAATTACTAAATCTAATACAAATCAACAAATCCAACCAGGCTATAGAAGCTAAATCTAATATCTTCAAAAGAAAAGACGCGTCTGTTAATATTTGCTAGGACTACTACAATATCAATATCTCTCACTTTAAAACCCTATTATAACACCACATATATCCCCCACAAACCTTCCCTCTTACTAAATTTCATCTCTAAACTACCTAAATTATTAAATTTACCTAAATCTTTATTATATTCCTAAATATAAACCATAGCTAAAGAAGACCTCGGCTAAGCGGCCGGTATCAAGGAATTTCCTGTATCTCGCGAAGACTATAGTAACTTCTTTATCCTAAAATCCCGAGGCTAGCTAGTAAACTAACTTACTAGCGCCCCTAAAGAATTTACCCTTAATCTACTTGAAATATTAGAAAGAACAGAAGACTTTGAAGACTAGTTCAGAGATATATACTAAATCCTTAAAAAGAAAGGACTCTATTGTCTCGTTGACCTAAAATATAATAGGCCTAAAGTAATATCTAACGAAGCAGAAACTTAGGTCGAACACTCCTATACTATATAGATATAGCTCTAATAATCTATCTCGAAGGATATCGATACGATAGTTAAAGCTATAAGATTCCGATACGAATTCGCTAATAAATATATTATTAGCTTAAAAAAGGCCCTCTATACCACTAGCTTTATTCCTAGCAAAAAGAAGGTAACTAGGGTTCTATAAACCTACCGAGCTAACTACCTATCGGTAATCGATTTTGTATATAAATTTCGTAGTACCTATACCAAAGCAACGGAAGAAGTCTAACTTACCCTAGGCATAATCGTTTCCCTACTTCTTAATAAATTGCAAAGTAATATCCTAACCTTTGTAGCTACTAGACTAGCAGATTATTCTAACAGATACGAAAATATTGCAAAGATTATAGCACTAGACCTTTTCCGAACCTTCACTAAGGTAATCTATAAACTAGAAATTATAAATTACTAATTCTCGAGCGTTATAACCACGATAACCAGAAAATCTTCAAAACCCTCGTTAGACAAATATAAATACCTCCCGTTAAAGTATATACCTCCGAGAGGTAAATCGCTATAGGAATAGGTAAAAGAATAGATCAAAGGCCTAAATCAGATCGCTCCGAACGGCAATTACTTCTTTTGCGGAAGAAAGGGCCATACTACTAAGGACTACGCCTATTTAGTTATTATATCGCGAACGTCAGATTAGAAGCCTGTTAAAGGTATTTAGGTAAATACCCTATAGAGGAATATAGATAATCTAAATAGACTACCGCCGGAGGGATAGCCTACGATATATAACAACAAAATCAAGAAGAACAGGGGTAGTAATACCAAAATCCTATCTAACCCTCCTAAAATCCCTAAAAGCTAATTTCTATTAGAAAGAATAATAGAGATAAGAATTCGATCACCTCGAAGGGATCCTAATCCTAATCCTAACCCTAATCCTAACTATATAGAAGGGATCTTAAAGAGGAAGATACTAATACGGGAGGTAATACAGATAATAATACGAGCGCAAATATAGCAATATAGGCTAGTAAAGAAGAAGATAAGTACTACTACGCCCTTATAGTAGTAGAATTCAACTTCGCCAACCGCCTAGATCCCTAGCTTACTATAGTCTTAATCAAAAGAAACCCCTCTACTAAGTAGATCGTTAACTTAGGTACATCACGCTCGATTTGTGTTAATAGAAATGCAATTATAAAATTCCAAAGTGACCTATATAGCTATCAATGCTAGACCTCTAATAGAAGAACTATCAAATCTCTTAGAAAAGCGATCGCTCGAATTAAATTAATCCTCCAGAAGGCACCAAAACCCTTAATATACAATACGAATACATACTAATAGGTAACTTTAACCTCCTATCCACGACCTAAATATATAAGGACCACAAAATAGGCTAGAAAGACTAGGAGAATATTTTTGTTAACCTAGATAATAAACAAAAGATTATAGTATACGCATACAGGAAACGAGATATCCTATTTCTGAAGGCTACTTCAATCAAACCATCTATATATAGCGTACGAAAAGAAGGCGCCCCTAATTATAGCGACCGTATATTCCTTTGCTATAATTTCACAGAAGTAGCCTATTACCGTCTAGGTATATTAGATAGCCTACCGCAAAAATCAACTATCACAAAATCGGTAAGGAGGTCTATAGTAACGATATTTTAATTATAAAGCTTGCAAGATTACAAAATCTAAGAGGATCGTATCCTACATAAACAGACACGCTCTGAGATACTATAGGAATTTATCTATATTAATATCTAGCTATACACCCCCCTTAGAATCGGGAATATATTATATATCCTAATCGTAGTTAACGATACTACTAGGTTTAGATAGGCTATTCTAATAAAGATAAAAGGCTAAGCCTCGGATATCCTAATCTAAATACTAAAGCGTATCTTTACTTCTACTAGCACTTAGCCTTCCGAAATCCGTATAGATAGAGACAGAAGTTTCTTCAAATTAAAGAATAGGCTAAGTAGAAGGGTTGCACTTTCTTAATAAGCGCCCTTATACCTATAAACAAAATAGTATTACTAAAAGCTCTAGATATCTTATTATACAGGGGCCCGAACCCTTATAGTAGCTACGCCCTAAGCTCCCGTATTTTTGTAGCCTAAAGCTATAGTTACTACTACCTATTATAAACCGAATCCGTAAACTAAATAAAAAATTATCCCCTTTAGAAAGATAGAATAAGTACTAGCATAATACTAATAGCTCAGGGTAAAGTAACTAATCGATTTAGGGTTTTTACGTATCTAGTATTCTAAAGCCTATATCTATATTCTAAAAGAATAACGAACCTAAGGACAAAAGATAGCCCTAAGGGTATAGATTAGATACCTAGTTAGATATAATAGTAAGAATAGCTACTAATACAGGATTTACGACCTATAAGAGAAAAGTTATAATCAGAAGAGATATAGACTTTTAGGAAGAACTATCTACACTACTATTAGACCTAGATAATCGAATTAAACAGATTATAAGAAAGGTTCTATAATATAAAGATCTAAAATATTAAAAAGACAACCGATATAACCGTGAAACGATTAAATAGGCCTACCTAAAAGACTACCCGCGGATAACGACTACTATAAAGATCCCGACCGTAACACCTACTCTAATATAAGCCTAGATACCTACGAAGAAATCTAAATTTATAAACTTCCTATACTCCAAAAATTCTACCTCTCTAATAGGAAAGAGGAAGGGATATAATCTTCTACCTCCTTAAGTCTAATTCCTAAAAGACCTAGAATTACGCGAGGGACGAATTTTTCCCTAACCCGCTCTAATCCCTCTAAGTATACTACTAACTATACTAGAGGACTAAAATATCCTAATTTTACAACCTTCCTAATATCGCAAAATTTTACTAATATAACCGAGGAAAAGAGCCCCTAATACTCGACCGGATCCTAAAATCTAAATCCCTAGAGACCTAATTCCTAACTAGGAGGAATTTTTTCACGCTAGAACCCGGATAGTCTAATCCCGTTAATTAAGAGAAGGACTATACTAGGATAATTCCTACCTACGCTAGAATCTAACCTAAATCCTACTATTAAAAAGTCTAAGATACTATCCTAATTAATTTAACTATAACTCCCCCCTCTAGTAGTAATTCCTTAGAGGTTCCGTAGCTACCTAATATCACAAGCTTTATTAGCGGACCCTATCGATACTATTACGATAAATTAACTAGATTTCACGAGCGACCGGAGACGCTCTATCTCTCTAGTAAGAAGAAGCCTACGGAGATACTCCGAGATAACTTATAGAAGGAATAGTCAGATATACTATAAAAGGACTAGTTAAGGAAGAGTATAAAGAGAGAACGAAAGGAAGTTTATGCTTCGCTACGTCTACCGAAGACAACTTAATTAGACCTAGTATATTAAGCACGGCTACTAAGATAATACGGTCGGTAATAGTTAAAATCCCTTAAACCTATAGGGAAGCTATAAAATCCTAATTCGCTAATAATAGCTTAAAGCCGAAGAGACCTAATTAAAGAAGTTTAAATTATCTAATATAATAACTTTAGTAACTAAACCCCTAAAAGGTACTAAAATCCTTCTAGGCAAATAGGTCTATAATATTAAACAGGATACCGAAGGATATATCCTAGAATTCCGTGCTAGATAGGTCGTATGTGGTAACCGCTAAAGTCTAGGCGTAGACTTCTAACCTAACGAAAGATATACCCTAGTTATCTTAGATATATCGGCTAAGTTATTTATTACTATAGCTACTATCCGCAATTAGAAAAAGGAATAGTAGGACGTAATTAGAGCCTACCTTAATACCGCTATTAATAACCGTATATTTATAAAGCAACTAACTAGATATAAACAATTTAGCCTAAAAGGAGAAGATCTAGTATACGTACTAAACTAGGCGCTTTATAGATTGCGATAAGCAGGATACCTCTAATAAACTTTTCAAAGATAACCTATCTAGCCTAGGCCTCTCTCTAATCCCCTCCGAACTATATATCTTCACTAACAAGGACTATACTATATTTGTTATAATCTATATAGATAATATCCTCGCGACTAGATATAAGGATTAATTAAACTCTATGAAAAAGGGCCTTTTAAACAAAAGAAAACTAAAGACCCTCCTATTCAAAAGATTCCTTAGATATAATATAATTAAAGAACCCTCTGGCTACATCTTTATAAGCTAACAGGCTTATTTAACAAATTTAATCTATAATAAGGGCTATAAAAATTATAATCCTTCGCTAATTCTAATAAATCCCTCTTAGAAAATCCCCTATCCAAATAATCTAACAGAGGATAACGCATTCGATTAGGGTGCCTATACAAAAATAGGAAAGATTGGTTAGCTCTTAATCAAAATACGCCCGGATATTATAGCGACCGTGTCTAAACTATAGCGCCGCAACGCACACCCAAGAAAAGATAATATAGTAGCGTACAAAGTTTTATTACAATACCTTGTAGGCACTACAAATTTAGGAATCCTATTTAGAAAAGAACCCTTAAAGGGTCTAGAAGGATTGTCGACTTATCGTACGCTAATACAGAGGATAGAAAATCTACCGAAGTATATATTTAGTTCTTTACTAGTGCCCTAATCTTATAGAGCTCAAAAAGACAAGACATCGTAGTAGCCTTATCGACTATAGCCGAATACTATGCCCTTGCGACCGCAGCGAAAGAGGGACTTTACCTTGCTAAAATTGCTACTAACCTTTTACTTATACCCCTATTAAACTAAGATAAAGAATTCGACAAAAATATCCTAATACCCTATTTTGTGATTCCGATAATACTATCACGATTATAAACCCTAAAGTTAGCCCAAAATTATCCTAGATTAGCACGAGATACTATTTAATCAGAGACCTTATTAAAAAGAACCTTATCTAACTAACTAGTATCCCGAGCAAGGACAATACCGCTAATATGCTTACCAAAACCAAGCCTAATAGGATTTTTCAAAATAATCGTACCAGATTATTACACATGAGAGATCCTAACTAACCCTCCCCTTCCAAATTTTATTATATCACACCACTATTATTATTATTTATATTGCTACTAGTCCTAGGGGGGGTATAAGAGAGTTTGCCCTCTCCAGATGTTTGCTAGGCCAGCAGCGGTCATGTATCTTAAGGGTTTTTCCCCATCGTGGGTTTTCCCTCTCTCTCTCTTCTTCCTTCTCCCTAGACTTCCCAATCCTAGTTATCTCGCCTCCAGATTGCTTCCTTGCCTTGTAGACCTGTAGGTCTATCACCTTTATTCTTCTAGACTACTCTAATAGGAGCTTTTAGCGACTATTAGCTATACGCGATAGTTATAAGTAGCTAAAAATAATATTATACCTTTTCCTTTATTAAACCCCTACTATTTTAACTTTACTATATATATATAAATACACTAAGGCGGGAACCTACGGATATAACCGAACGGTGTAGTAGTAAGCTTAGGCTATATTATCCTAAAGCTCAGGGCGAGTTTAGTCTAAGTAGGGGAGGATAAGGTCCCGGAAGGGTAATTACGTGAGTCCTAGCTCACGTAAGTACCCCCGTTCGGCCCTATATAGTCCCGTGACTATCCTTACAGACCCGATATTCAAGAGATACTATAGATATACTTTAAAAATTAACCTTTCTTTACTCTTCGAACCATACTAGAGGGGGGAGTTATAGTTAAATTAATTAGGATAGTATCTTAGACTTTTTAATAGTAGGATTTAGGTTAGATTCTAGTATAGGTAGGAATTATTCTAGTATAGTCCTTCTCTTAATTAATAGGATTAGACTATCTAGGTTCTAGCGTGAAAAAATTCCTTCCTAGTTAGGAATTAGGTCTCTAGGAATTTAGACTTTAGGATCTAGTCGAGTATTAGGGGCTCTTTTCCTTAGTTATATTAGTAAAATTTTGCGATATTAGGAAGGTTATAAAATTAGGATATTTTAGTCCTCTAGTATAGTTAGTAGTATATTTAGAGGATTTAGAATAAGTTAGGGAAAAATTTATCTCTTATATAATTCTAGGTCTTTTAGGAATTAGACTTAAGAAGATAGAAGATTATATCCCTTTCCTTTTTCCTATTAGAGAGGTAGAATTTTTAGAGTATAGGAAGTTTGTGAAATTTAGATTTCTTTATAGGTATCTAGGCTTATATTAGAGTAGGTATTACGGTTAGGATCTTTATAGTAGTCGTTATCCGCGCGAGTAGTATTTTAGGTAGGCCTATTTAATCGTTTTACGGTTATATCCGTTATCTTTTTAATATTTTAGATCTTTATATTAACGTAATTCACGGCTACCTAACCCTTCTACTAAATTTTGAATAAGGATAATTTAGCTAAAGGATATCAATTTATCTCAAATCAGCTCTTGTTATAACGAGTAATCTTATAGCCTATATTCCTATACCTACTGCACCTCTGGGGAGCCCTCTTGCGTAGTAAATCTGCCTTATTCGCCGATCCGCCTGCCTTATTCGATACTATCTAGCTATCTTCGACTAGCTATACTAGCTACTAAGATAGCTATAGGCCTTCTGCGATAGTTAGGCCTCCTTCGTGGGCTATCTACCGATTTAACCGTATACGTTTCTAGCGTTTCTAGCGTTTCGTCTTATTTGCGCGGCGTAAATTAGCGTTCTCCTGCGCTAGTATCGTAGCGTTATATATCGATAGATAGGTACCCTTAATAATCTAATCTATAGCGGTTTTTGATAGCGACGGAGGGCTATTTAAGCGCTATTTTAGTAGATCCTTAAGCAAAGTAGCCTACCTCTATAGCTAGATTACTATTTTAGGTGTTTTTAGAGTGAATTAGCTAGATCTGCTACTTAGTCTGCTTGCTAGTAGTGTTAGCGTATGAAGCGAGATATTAAGCTTTGATAATATACGCTCTGAGTCTATTAGTGTAAGACCGGTAGTAGCGAAGCTAGATTAGATAATTTGCGATTTAAATATCTCTACTCGCGCTTAAGGATAGGTTAAAAGGAAATCGAGCTTATCGATATAGTTATAGCCCGCGCGGGCTAGATCGCTTACGAAGCGACTATACGCACGCTTAGGCGGCGTAAAACACCTAATATCGAGCGGTTATAGTAGATAGGAAGAATACGCTAGTATATATAGTAGTATAATATTATTTTCTGCGCAGATCCGGTCGAATTAAGGAGTAAGGTAGCTACTATAG
This sequence comes from Penicillium oxalicum, assembly GCF_001723175.1. Classification (NCBI taxonomy): domain Eukaryota; kingdom Fungi; phylum Ascomycota; class Eurotiomycetes; order Eurotiales; family Aspergillaceae; genus Penicillium; species Penicillium oxalicum. The sequence goes on along the minus strand of NC_064654.1, from coordinate 711,005 downwards.
CTATCAAGAATTAATAGCCGATAACGACCTTATACGCGCGAATTTATATATAGAATAAAGTGCTTCTCGAGCTAGCGAAGGCCTATCTTATCGGTATTATAGCCGTTATTCGAGACCTCGATTCGCTAATTATAAGGCAGATTCGATTCGAACTAGCTAGCGATATAGACTTTGCTAGTAAATATTATATAGGGCGGTAGTAAGTAACTATTAGCGTATATAGCCTTAATAGTAGTTACCTATTCGCGGTTTCTAGGTTATAAGATTAAGTAGCGACCGTAGTATTTAGCACGAGTAACTACTTTTTAAGCCGATATTAGGCCTATCGCGAAGCTAGTCTTATCGAAGTTATAGATATCCTTCGCGAGGATACTATTCTCCTCTACTACTCGCCTTACGCTCTTAAACCACCTATAAAGCGACTAAGGATCTTCGTTTTAGGTACGTTAGTAGTCGTATCGCCTCGAATAACGCGATCGGAGCTCTTCGTGGCGTTTTACGAAGGTTAAGATCTAATTAACGCCTATAGTAGGCGAGGGGGATAAGCTACGCGTAGTAAGTAGGATATTAGCTATCTCTCGAATAGTAGAGGGCCTAGGCGCTATACTACGCGTATCTATAGAGAGAACCTATTTAACTAGCGAATCCTCTTTAAATTAAGTTAATTTATAACGTAATCCACGGCCGAACCGGACATACGGCCGAGCCGGACACCCACCCCTATTACAATATTTTAAAATCGATTATCTCAATTAACACCTATTAATTCAACTAGATAATACGATTTTTATATAAAGTAATCCTGTGGCTAATTTAGCTATATCCACTATAGGTAGGCGGAGCCCTCCTAGCCGGTTGAACTAGCTAATTAGGTAGATCAACCTCCTTATGCGATACTACCTTATTAGCTTCTACTAGCTAAATTAGCTGCTAAACTAGCTATAGGCCCTCTTCGATAGTTAGGCCTTCTTCGTGTGTAATCTGCCTAGTCGATCGAGTACGTTTTTGACGTTTCTTTTTATTCGCTACGCGTAGATTAGCGTTCTCCTTTAATAGTAATATAGTGTAATATAAAGCTTTATAGTAGCCTTTAAGAATCCTATTAACTACTAATTTATATAGGCTTAGAGGACTTTTTAACCGCTAATCTATTAGATCCTTTATTATTCTAGCCTACTTTTCTAGCTACTTTACTATTCGAGGCGTTTTTAGTATAAACTAGCTAGATCTGCTACTTAGTCGGCTTAATAGTAGCGAAAGCGTATAAAGCGATATATTAAGCTTAGAAAGCACTCTTTCGGTACTAACTAGTACGATACTAGTAGCTATAAAGCTACTTTAAAACGATCTTCGGCTAAAAAGCTTCTATCCTCGCGCGAGGATAATCTGCAAGAAAATTAAGCTTATTAATATAATTATAGCCTATTCGGGCTAAGTCGCTTACGAAGCGACTGTACGTACGCTTAAGTACTATAAAGTACCTAATATTAAGCGGCTATAGTAGGTAAGACGAATACGAAGGTATATAAAGTAGTATAATATCGTTTTCGGTATATATTCGATCGAATTAAGGTATAAGATAGCTACCGTGGCCGTTAAGGATTAATAGCCGAAATCGCCCTCGTACACGCGAAGTAGTATATAGAATAAAGAGCTTTTAAAGCTAGCGAAGGCCGATTTTATCGGTAGTCTAGCTATTATTCGATACTTCGATTCGCTAATCCCTAGGGATATTCGACGATTTAAACTACCTAGCGATATAAACCTAGCCTTTAAAAATAATATAGGGCGGTAGCGTAGAGCTATTAGCGTATATTACTTCGATCGTAGTAACCTATTCGCGATTACTAGGCTATAGAATCGATCGCCGACCGTAGTATTTAGCGCGCGTAATCACCTTTTGCGAGGATATAAGACCTATCGTAAAGCCTATCTTATTAAAGTTATAGATATCCTCTAGTTAAATCCTATTCTCCTTAATTATATATTATACTATCAAAAACTACTCTTTTATGGTCTTTAGATCCTTATTAAGAGCGCGCTAATAGTTATATCGCTTTAAGTAGCGAGATCGAAGCTTATTACGCTATTTAACGAATATTAATACCTAATTAACGCTAACAGTTAATAGGGGATTAGTTCTATGCGGTGCAAGAAGGATATTAGCTATCTCTCGAATAGTAGAGGGCCTAGGCGCTACCCTACGCGAATCTATAGAGAGTATCCATTTAGTAAGCGAATCCTCTTCTAATAGTGTTAATTTATAGCCGTTTAGGCGTATATCGACGCGCGTAATCACACCCTTAGCGCGATCGCATAGGGTAGAACTTAGTAGGTCGTATAGCTTCGCCAATAGATTTGATACGGCCATTTTTGATATCGTTAAGGGCTAAAAGGATCTTGCCCTCCTGATTGGCCATTTTTGCGAAGATTCAGTGCGAATTAGTAGCATAGTAGGCTGTTGAATTAGGTAGGGTGGTAGAAAGACGCGATTTTGGGGTGGGTGTCCGGCTCGACCGTGTGTCCGGTTCGGCCGTGGATTACGCTAGAGGCGCGTAAAGCTATCCTAGTAGCGCGGTCTTAGAGGGTAGTCTTCGGTATATTATATAGCTGCGCTATAGCGCGAAGAGACTTAATTTAGCCCTTTTAATAGGCTTAAAGAGCTAATTAAATCCTACCCTCTTGCTCGGCAGATTTCTAACGAGATTCAGAGCGTTTGGGTGGCATAGCTAGTGGTTGAATAAGGTAGGTTGCTAGACGCGCGTGATTTTCGTGGGGTGGCCGACTTAACCGTGTGGCCGAGATAGCCGTGAATTACGTTATAGAGCCTTTCTTATATAATCTATTTAATTCGATTATCTAGGTCTAATAGTAGTATTGATCGTTCTTCCTAAAAGTCTATATCTCTTCTGATCATAACCTGTCTCTTACTTAGGTCGTAAATCCTATATTAGTAGCTATTCTTGCTATTATATCTAACTAGCAAAGAGGGGAATACTTACGGTAGTCTGATCTTACTAGATAGGTCGAGTCATAGAGGAACTAAACTAAAACCATAAGTAAGTCCCGGAAACCTCTAAGGTAATCGTGTAGTCTGATATTAGGAACTAAATGTAGGAATTAAAAAGAGTATAATATTATAAGTATAAGGAATCCGACTATAAAGACTATCCTAAATCCTCCGTCTAAACTATTAATTAAGTATAATTATAATCAAAGATCCTATAATCTAGGTCTTTAGATAACCCTCCTTAATAGTAAGGCTCTAAGGCACCTCTTACTACGGAATATCTACCTTTAGGTATATATAACCGAATCCCCTACTATATAACCTCCCTCCCTATAATTTACCGTCCCTTAGTTAATTTTCCGTCTCCTTCAATAGTAGCGCAAGATCTTTTAAAGGACCCTAGGATAGGCTTATTAGACTATATAAAGTTTAGCGAAACTAATAGCCCCTTCTCCTTCCGTAGAAAATAAGAGTATTCGCTAAATTACTACTATTCGGCCTTTATTATTATCTTAAAATATAGTAGGTAGGGCTATCTTGCCTAGTCGCGCTACTCCTAGATTAATCTATACGCTCGTTGCTAATTCGGCTAAAAAGAATATCTAATTCTTCGATAATAGTAAGTGATAGACCTATAGGTCTACAAGGCAAGGAAGCAATCTGGAGGCGAGATAACTGGGATTGGGAAGTCTAGGGAGAAGGAAGAAGAGAGAGAGAGGGAAAACCCACGATAGGGGAAAAACCCTTAAGACACATGACCGCTGCTAGGCCTAGTAAACATCTGGAGAGGGCAAACTCTCTCAGTAAGAGAATCCTATCTTTCGCGACTAATTAGCGTATCTCCGATCGGACTTAATTCTAGTAACTAAATTAATATAGAAAAAGGATATATAAGCCGACTACTATATTTCTAACTAGACTATCCTAAAGGAGTCTTTTTAGGTAACAAAAAATCGCGATAATAAGCTAAAAGCTTAGACTAAGTACCTAATTTAGGACTATCTAGGGTCTTATAGTCTTCTCTAATACTAATAAACTATAGCAAAACTATTCGCTAAAGATATTTCGCTAGTCCTATTAATCTATAAGGAAGGTATAGCTTCGAAATTCGTATATCTCCCTACCTATAGGTAACTTTTTCCTAGAAGAGACTAAATTTCTCCTTATCTTCTACTATCTATATCGTAGCTAATATCTTATAGATTAAACTACCTTTTTAGTAACTACGATCGTATAGATCCTACTACTACTTAGCGAGGTATCTTTATATTCTAAGTAGTATCTTAGTATAATTTCGCGGGTCCTTATTAGTTAAAGAGACCGTCCCCTAAATTATATTTATTATTCGCTAATATATAAGAAGATCTATTATATTAATATCGAGATAGCAGAAAGTAGTCTGTTCGCTAGGGTACGCACTCTTCGCGTAGTAAGGAAACAAAGCTAGTCGATATTAATAATCCGGTCGTAGCAGAACGTAGAATATATAGTAGATATAGTTATCACGGCGTAAGTTATACGTGGTAACTCAAGACAATTCACGATCAAATCGACCCCGCGTCGCCTTAGGGTAACAACCCCAAGAGCTCTGTATAGGGCTATAGGGACTTAGTACGCGGAACCTCTATATATATATTATAGGAACTAGTAGAGCCTACTAGACCCTAAAATTTAGTCTTTAAAATCAGACCCTATAGACTTAGACTCTCTACCTAGCTAAAAGGTCCTCTGTCCTGCGATATAGACCCCTTAACAATAGTCGCGCTATACTAATTACTAGATACTACTATACTATACGTTCTTAGCCTATCTAACCCTTAGCGTATACTTTCGCGATTAGTAGTACTAGTTATACATATTGAATTTTTCCTCGATTATATCTATTGGACCGCGAGGATAATAGCCGTCCTAATTATTACGTAGCTATAAAAAGATTTGAGAGAGTTTGCCCTCTCCAGATGTTTGCTAGGCCTAGCAGCGGTTATGTGTCTTAGGGTTTTTCCCCTATCGTGGGTTTTCCCTCTCTCTCTCTCTTCTTGCTTCTCCCTAGACTTCCTAATCCTAGTTATCTCGCCTCCAGATTGCTTCCTTGCCTTGTAGACCTATAGGTCTATTAGGTTATAAGCCCGATCGCAATAGTAAGGCCTAAATTTATAAAAACCATAAGTTCTCAAATTTTCAATCACTAAATCTATCAAATTCGGCTATAGAAGCTATAATCACGAAAATCACTAAATTACTAAATTACTCAATTCAAATTATCAAATCTAATATAAATTAACAAACTTAACTAGGCTATAGAAGCTAGAAATTTACTAAATATAATATAATTAACTAGGCTATAGAAGCTAAATCTAATATTAACAAAAAGAAAGACGCGTCTGTTAATATTTGTTAGGACTACTATAATATTAATATCTCTCACTTTAGACCCTACTACAATATACTAATAATAATACTATAACAAACCTCTCTTCTTACTAAATTCTATCCCTAAATCCTACCTAAATCATCAAATTTGCCTAAAGCTCTATTATTATATTCCTAAATACTAACTATAGCTAAAGAAGACTATAGCTAAGCGGCCGGTATTAAGGAATTCCCTGTATCTCGCGAGGACTATAGCAAATTCTTTACCCTAAAATCTCGAGGCTAGCTAGTAAACTAATGTACTAGCGCCCCTAAAGAATTTACCCTTAACCTACATAAATTATTAGAAAGAACAGAAGACTTCGAGGACTAGTTTAGAGATACATACTAAATCCTTAAAAAGAAAGGACTCTATCGTCTCGTTGACCCAAAATATAACAGGCCTAAAGTAACATCTGACGAAGCAGAAACTTAGGTCGAACACTCCTATGCTATACAGATATAGCTCCAACAATCTATCTCGAAGGATATCGATACGATGGTTAAAGCTATAAGATTCCGATGCGAATTCGCTAATAAATATATTATTAGCTTAAAAAAGGCCCTCTATACTACCGGCTTTATTCCTAGCAAAAAGAAGGTAACCAGGGTTCTACGAACCTACTAAGCTAACTACCTATTAGCAATCGATTTTGTGCATGAATTTCGTAGTGCCTACACCAAAGCAACGGAAGAAGTCTAACTTACCCTAGGCATAATCGTTTCCCTACTTCTTGATAAATTACAAAGTAATATCCTAACCTTTGTAGCTACTAGACTAGCAGATTATTCTAACAGATACGAAAACATTGCAAAGATTATAGCACCAGACCTTTTCCGAACCTTCACTAAGGTAATCTATGAACTAGAAATTGTGAATTACTAATTCTCGAGCGTCACAACCACGATAACCAGAAAATCTTTAAAACCCTCGTCAGACAAATATAAATACCTCCTGTTAAAGCATATACCTCCGAGAGGTAAATCGCTATAGGAATAGGCAAAAGAATAGATCGAAGGCCTAAATCAGATCGCTCCGAACGATAATTACTTCTTTTGCGGAAGGAAGGGCTATACTACTAAGGACTGCGCCTATTTAGTTATTACATCGCGAACGTCAGATTAGAAGCCTGTTAAAGGTATTTAGGTAAATACCCCGTAGAGGAACATAGACAATCCAAATAGACTACCGCTAGAGAGATAGCCTACGATATACAACAACAAAATCAAGAAGAACAAGGGTAGCAATACCCAAAATCCTATCCAACCCTCCCAAAATCCCCAAAAGCCAATTTCTATTAGAAAGAATAATAGGGATAAGAATTCGATCACCTCGAAGGGATCCCAATCCTAATCCCAACCCCAATCCCAACCATATAGAAGGGATCTTGAAGAGGAAGATACTAATATAGGAGGCAATACGGACAATAATACGAGCGCAAATATAGCAATACAGGCTAGTAAAGAAGAAGATAAGTACTACTACGCCCTCACAGCAGTAGAATTCGACTTCGCCGACCGCCTAGATCCCTAGCTTGCTATAGCCTCAATCAAAAGAAACCCCTCTACTAAGTAGATCGTTAACTCAGGTACATCACGCTCGATTTGTGTTAATAGAAATGCAATTATAAAATTCCAAAGTGACCTATATAGCTATCAATGCTAGACCTCTAATAGAAGAACTATCAAATCTCTTAGAAAAGCGATCGCTCGAATTAAATTAATCCTCCCAGAAGGCACCAAAACCCTTAATATACAATACGAATACATACTAATAGGTGACTTTAACCTCCTATCCACGACCTAAATATACAAGGACCACAAAATAGGCTAGAAAGACTAGGAGAATATTTTTGTTAACCTAGATAATAAACAAAAGATTATAGCATACGCATACAGGAAACGAGGTGTCCTATTTCTGAAGGCTACTTTAATCAAACCATCTATAGCGTACGAAAAGAAGGCGCCCCTAATTATAGCGACCGTATATTCCTTTGCTATAATTTCACCAGAAGTAGCCTATTACTGTCTAGGTCATATTAGATAGCCTACCGCAAAAATCAACTATCACAAAATCGGTAAGGAGGTCTATAGTAACGAGTATTTTAATTATAAAGCTTGCAAGATTACAAAATCTAAGAGGATCGTATCCTACATAAACCAGACACGCTCTGAGATACTATAGGAATTTATCTATATTAATATCTAGCTATACACCCCCCTTAGAATCGGGAATATATTATATATCCTAATCGTAGTTAACGATACTACTAGGTTTAGATAGGCTATTCTAATAAAGATAAAAGGCTAAGCCTCGGATATCCTAATCTAAATACTAAAGCGTATCTTTACTTCTACTAGCACTTAGCCTTCCGAAATCCGTATAGATAGAGACAGAAGTTTCTTCAAATTCAAAGAATAGGCTAAGTAGAAGGGTTGCACTTTCTTAATAAGCGCCTCTTATACCTATAAACAAAATAGTATTACTAAAAGCTCTAGATATCTTATTATACAGAGGGCCCGAACCCTTATAGTAGCTACGCCCTAAGCTCCCGTATTTTTGTAGCCTAAAGCTATAGTTACTACTATCTATATTATAAACCGAATCCGTAAACTAAATAAAAAATTATCCCCTTTAGAAAGATAGAATAAGTACTAGCATAATACTAATAGCTCCAGGGTAAAGTAACTAATCGATTTAGGGTTTTTACGCATCTAGTATTCTAAAGCCTATATCTATATTCTAAAAGAATAACGAACCTAAGGACAAAAGATAGCCCTAAGGGTATAGATTAGATATATGGTTAGATATAATAGTAAGAATAGCTACTAATACAGGATTTACGACCTATATAAGAGAAAAGTTATAATCAGAAGAGATATAGACTTTTAGGAAGAACTATCTACACTACTATTAGACCTAGATAATCGAATTAAACAGATTATATAAGAAAGGTTCTATAATATAAAGATCTGAAATATTAAAAAGACAACCGATATAACCGTGAAACGATTAAATAGGCCTACCTAAAAGACTACCCGCGTAGATAACGACTACTATAAAGATCCCGACCGTAACACCTACTCTAATATAAGCCTAGATACCTACGAAGAAATCTAAATTTTATAAACTTCCTATACTCCAAAAATTCTACCTCTCTAATAGGAAAGAGGAAAGGGATATAATCTTCCACCTCCTTAAGTCTAATTCCTAAAAGACCTAGAATTACGCGAGAGACGAATTTTTCCCTAACCCGCTCCAATCCCTCTAAGTATACTACTAACTATACTAGAGGACCAAAATATCCTAATTTTACAACCTTCCCAATATCGCAAAATTTTACCGATATAACCGAGGAAAAGAGCCCCTAATACTCGACCGGATCCTAAAATCCAAATCCCTAGAGACCTAATTCCTAACTAGGAAGGAATTTTTTCACGCTAGAACCCGGATAGTCTAATCCCGTTAATTAAGAGAAGGACTATACTAGGATAATTCCTACCTACGCTAGAATCTGACCTAAATCCTACTATTAAAAAGTCTAAGATACTATCCTAATTAATTTAACTATAACTCCCCCCTCTAGTAGTGATTCCTTAGAGGTTCCGTAGCCACCTAATATTATAAGCTTTATTAGCGGACCCTATTAATACTATCACGATAAATTAACCAGATTTCACGAGCGACTGGAGACGCTCTATCTCTCTAGTAAGAAGAAGCCTGCGGAGATATACTCCGAGATAACTTATAGAAGGAATAGTTAGATATACTATAAAAGGACTAGTTAAGGAAGAGTATAAAGAGAGAACGAAAGGAAGTTTATGCTTCGCTACGTCTACCGAAGATAACTTAATTAGACCTTGATAGACCTACAGGTCTACAAGGCAAGGAAGCAATCTGGAGGCGAGACAACTAGGATTGGAAGTCTAGGGAGAAGGAAGAAGAAGAGAGAGGGAAAACCCACGATAGGGGAAAAACCCTTAAGATATATGACCGCTGCTGGGCCTAGCAAACATCTGGAGAGGGCAAACTCTCTCACACCCCCCCTAGGACTAGTAGTAATGTGAATAATAATATATATAGTAGTATAATATAAAATTTGGAAGGGGAGGGTTAGTTAGGATCTCTTATGTATAATAATCTGGTACGATTATTTTGAAAAATCCTATTAGGCTTGGTTTTGGTAAGTATATTAGCGGCATTGTCCTTGCTCGGGATACTAGTTAGTTAGATAAGGTTCTTTTTAATAAGGTCTCTGATTAAATAGTATCTCGTGCTAATCCAGGATAATTTTGGGCTAACTTTAGGGTTTATGACGGTCGTGATAGTATTATCGGAATCACAAAATAGGGTGATTAGGATATTTTTGTCGAATTCTTTATCTTGGTTTAATAGGGGTATAAGTAAAAGGTTAGTAGCAATTTTGGTAAGGTAAAGTCCCTTTTCGCTACGGTCGCAAGGGCATAGTATTCGGCTATAGTCGATAAGGCTACCACGATGTCTTATCTTTTTGAGCTCTATAAGATTAGGGCACTAGCAAAGAACTAAATATATACTTCGGTAGATTTTCTATCCTCTGTATTAGCGTACGATAAGTCGACAAATCCTTCTAGACCCTTTAAGGGTTCTTTTCTAAATAGGATTCCTAAATTTGTAGTGCCTACAAGGTATTGTAACAAAACTTTGTACGCTACTATATTATCTTTTCTCGGGTATACGTTATAGCGCTATAGTTTAGACACGGTCGCTATAATATCCGGGCGTATTTTAATTAAGAGCTAACTAATCTTTCCTATTATTTTAGTATAGGTACCCTAATCGAATACGTTATCCTCTATTAGATTATTTAGATAGGGGATTTTCTAAGAGGGATTTATTAGAATTAGCGAAGGATTATAATTTTTATAGCCCTTATTATAGATTAAATTTGTTAAATAAGCCTGTTAGCTTATAAAGATGTAGTTAGAGGGTTCTTTAATTATATTATATCTAAGGAATCTTTTGAATAGGAGGGTCTTTAGTTTTCTTTTGTTTAAAAGGCCCTTTTTCATAGAGTTTAATTGATCCTTATATCCAGTCGCGAGGATATTATCTATATAGATTATAATAAATATGGTATGGTCCTTGTTAGTGAAGATATATGTTCGGAGGGATTAGAGAGAGGCCTAGGCTAGATAGGTTATCTTTGAAAAGTTTATGCTAGAGGTATCCTGCTTATCGTAATCTATAAAGCGCCTAGTTTAGTACGTATACTAGATCTTCTCCTTTTAGGCCAAATTGTTTATGTCTAGTTAGTTGCTTCATAAATATAATGCGGTTATTAATAGCGGTATTAAGGTAGGCTCTAATTACGTCCCACTGTTCCTTTTTCTAATTGCGGATAGTAGCTATAGTAATAAATAACTTAGCCGATGTATCTAAGATAACTAGGGCATATCTTTCGTTAGGTTGGAAGTCTACGCCTAGACTTTGGCGGTTACCATATACGACCTATCTAGCACGGAATTCTAGGATATATCCTTCGGTATCCTATTTAATATTATAGACCTATTTACCTGAAGGATTTTGGTACCTTTTAGGGGTTTAGTTACTAAAGTTTTGTTAGATATTTAAACTTCTTTAATTAGGTCTCTTCGGCTTTAAGCTATTAGTCGGCGAATTAGGATTTTATGCTTCCCTATAGGTTTAAGGGATTTTAACTATTACCGACCGTATTATCTTAGTAGCCGTGCTTGATATACTAGGTCTAATTAGTTGTCTTCGGTAGACGTAGCGAAGCATAAACTTCCTTTCGTTCTCTCTTTATGCTCTTCCTTAACTAGTCCTTTTATAGTGTATCTAACTATTCCTTCTATAAGTTCTTGGAGTATATCTCCGTAGGCTTCTTCTTACTAGAGAGATAGAGCGTCTCCGGTCGCTCGTAAATCTGTTATTTGTCGTGATAGTGTCGATAGGGTCCGTAATAAAGCTTGTGATATTAGGTAGCTACGGAACCTCTGAGGAATTACTACTAGAGGGGGGAGTTATAGTTAATTATTAGGATAGTATCTTAGACTTTTTAATAGTAGGATTTAGGTTAGATTCTGGCGTGGTAGGAATTATCCTGTATAGTCCTTCTCTTAATTAACGGGATTAGACTATCCGGGTTCTAGCGTGAAAAAATTCCTTCCTAGTTAGGAATTAGGTCTCTAGGGATTTAGATTTTAGGATCCGGTCGAGTATTAGGGGCTCTTTTCCTCGGTTATATCGGTAAAATTTTGCGATATTAGGAAGGTTGTAAAATTAGGATATTTTGTCCTCTAGTATAGTTAGTAGTATACTTAGAGGGATTAGAGCGGGTTAGGGAAAAATTCGTCTCTCGCGTAATTCTAGGTCTTTTAGGAATTAGACTTAAGGAGGTAGAAGATTATATCCCCTTCCTCTTTCCTATTAGAGAGGTAGAATTTTTAGAGTATAGGAAGTTTGTGAAATTTAGATTTCTTCGTAGGTATCTAGGCTTATATTAGAGTAGGTATTACGGTCGGGATCTTTATAGTAGTCGTTATCCGCGCGGGTAGTCTTTTAGGTAGGCCTATTTAATCGTTTTACGGTTATATCGTTATCTTTTTGATATTTTAGATCTTTATATTATAGAACCTTTCTTGTATAATCTGTTTAATTCGATTATCTAGGTCTAATAGTATAGATAGTTCTTCCTAAAAGTCTATATCTCTTCTGATTATAACTTTTCTCTTGTATAGTCGTAAATCCTATATTAGTAGCTATTCTTACTATTATATCTAACTAGGTATCTAATCTATGCCCTCGGGGCTATCTTTTGTCCTTAGGTTCGTTGTTCTTTTAGAATATAGATATAGGCTTTAGAATACTAGATACGTAAAAACCCTAAATCGATTAGTTACTTTACCCTGGAGCTATTAGTATTATGCTAGTACTTATTCTATCTTTCTAAAGGGGATAATTTTTTATTTAGTTTACGGATTCGGTTTATAATATAGGTAGTAGTAACTATAGCTTTAGGCCACAAAAATACGGGAGCTTAGGGCGTAGCTACTATAAGGGTTCGGGCCCCCTATATAATAAGATATCTAGAGCTTTTAGTAACACTATTTTGTTTATAGGTATAAGGGGCGCTTATTAAGAAAGTACAACCCTTCTGCTTAGCCTATTCTTTAAATTTAAGAAACTTCTGTCTCTATCTGTGCGGATTTCGGAAGGCTAAGTGCTAGTAGAAGTAAAGATACGCTTTAGTATTTAGATTAGGATATCTAAGGCTTAGCCTTTTGTCTTTATTAGAATAGCCTATCTAAACCTAGTAGCATCGTTAACTACGATTAGGACGTATAATATATTCCCGATTCTAAGGGGGGTATAGCTAGATATTAATATAGATAAATTCCTATAGTATCTCAGAGCGTGTCTAGTTTGTGTAGGATACGATCCTCTTGGATTTTGCAATCTTGTAAGCTTTATAATTAAAATGTTCGTTACTATAGACCTCCTCACCGATTTTGTATAGTTATTTTTGCGGTAGGCTATCTAATATAACCTAGACGGTAATAGGCTACTTCTAGTAAAATTATAGTAAAGGAATATACGGTCGCTATAATTAGGGGGGCCTTCTTTTCGTACGCTATAGATAGTTTGATTAAAGTAGCCTTCAGAAATAGGATACCTCGTTTCCTGTATACGTATACTATAATCTTTTTTTATTATCTAGGTTAACAAAAATATTCTCCTAGTCTTTCTAGCCTATTTTGTGGTCCTTGTATATTTAGGTCGTAGATAGGAGGTTAAAGTTACCTATTAGTATATATTCGTATATATATTAAGGGTTTTAGTGCCTTCTAGGAGGATTAATTTAATTCGAGCGATCGCTTTTCTAAGAGATTTAACAGTTCTTCTATTAGAGGTCTAGTATTAATAGCTATATAGGTCACTTTGGAATTTTATAATTATATTTCTATTAATACAAATCGAGCGTGAATATACCTAAGTTAACGATCTACTTAGTAGAGGGGTTTTTTTGATTAAGGCTATAGCAAGCTAGGGATCTAGGCGGTCGGCGAAGTCGAATTCTACTACTATAAGGGCGTAGTAGTACTTATCTTCTTCTTTACTAGCCTATATTGCTATATTTGCTCGTATTATTATCCGTATTACCTCCTATATTAGTATCTTCCTCTTCAAGATCCCTTCTATATAGTTAGGATTAGGGTTAGGCCTTCTTTAAGATAATCGAATTCTTATTCCTATTATTCTTTCTAATAGAAATTAGTATTATTAGATTTTGTTAGCTCTTCTAGGATTTTGGAAGGTTTAGGTAGAATTCTAGGTATTACCCCCGTTCTTCTTGATTCTATTTTATATATTATAGTCTACCCTTCTAGCGGTAGTCTATTTAGATTATCTATGTTCCTCTATAGGGTATTTACCTAGATACCTTTAAGGCTTCTAATCTAGGGTTCGCGATATAATAACTAAATAGGCGTAGTCCTTAGTAGTATAGCCTTTTCTTCCGTAAAAGAAGTAGTTACCGTTCGGGGAACCTAATTTAGGCCTTTAGTCTATTCTTTTGCCTATTCCTATAGCGATTTACCTCTCGGAGGTATATACTTCAACGGGAGGTATTTATATTTATCTAACGAGGGTTTTGAAGATTTTCTGGTTATCGTGGTTATAACGCTCGAGAATTAGTAATTTACATTTCTAGTTTTAGATTACCTTAGTAAGGTTCGGAAAAGGTCTAGTACTATAATCTTTACAATATTTTCGTATCTATTAGAATAATCTGCTAGTCTAGTAGCTACAAAGGTTAGGATATTACTTTGTAATTCATCAAGAAGCAGGGAAACGATTATGCCTAGGGTAAGTTAGACTTCTTCCGTTACTTTAGTATAGGCACTACGAAATTTATGCACAAAATCGATTGCCGATAGGTAGTTAGTTCGGTAGGTTCGTAGAACCCTAGTCACCTTCTTTTTGCTAGGAATAAAGCCGGTGGTATAGAGGGCTTTTTTTAAGCTAATAATATATTTATTAGCGAATTCGCATCGGAATCTTATAGCTTTGACTATCGTATCGATATCCTTCGAGATAGATTGTTAGAGCTATATCTGTATAGTATAGGAGTATTCGACCTAAGTTTCTGCTTCGTCAGATGTCACTTTAGGCCTATTATTTTAGGTTAACGAGGCGATAGAGTCCTTTCTTTTTAAGGATTTAGTATATATCTCTGAACTAGTCCTCGAAGTCTTCTGTTCTTTCTAATAATTCAAGTAGGTTAAGGGTGAATTCTTTAGGGGCGCTAGTAAGTTAGTTTACTAGCTAGCCTCGGGATTTCAGGGTAAAGAATTTGCTATAGTCCTTACGAGATACAGGGAATTCTTTAACCCCGGCCGCTTAGCCGAGATCTTCTTTAGCTATGGTTAGTATTTAGGAATATAATTGAGGTTTAGGTAAATTTGATGATTTAGGTGATTTGGATAGGATTTAGGGATAGAATTTAGTAAGAAGGGAGGTTTGTGGGGATATATAGTGTTGTTGTTGGTGTATTATAGTAGGGTTTGAAGTAAGAGATATTGATGTTGTAGTAGTCCTAACAAACATCAACAGACGCGTCTTTCTTTTGTTAATATTAGATTTAGCTTCTATAGCCTGGTTGATTGTGTTGTATTTAGTGAATTTCTGGCTTCTATAGCCTGGTTAAGTTTGTTAATTTTATTAGGTTTGATGATTTGAATTTGAATTTGGTGATTTGGTGATTATGGCTTCTACAGCCGAATTTATAGGTTTAGTGATTGAAAATTTGAGAACTTGCGGTTTTCACAAATTCAGGCCTCACTATTGCGATCGGGCTTATAACCTAATAGACCTATAGGTCTACAAGGCAAGGAAGCAATCTGGAGGCGAGATAACTAGGATTAGGAAGTCTAGGGAGAAGGAAGAAGAGAGAGAGAGGGAAAACCCACGATGGGGGAAAAACCCTCAAGATACATGACCGCTACTGGGCCTAGCAAACATCTGGAGAGGGCAAACTCTCTCAAATCCCGCTATACTACTAGAGATTAAGAGCTATACGCGATTATATATAGTTTTAAGATTTAGCGGTATTACCTTAAAGGGTCTTAGTACTAAATCGAAGTCTTTTTAGACTATAATAATTTAAGATCCTTTAATAGAACCCGTAATTATATAGGCGTTAAGTATAATAGTATATAACCCTTTCTATATTTAGTTTTATAATCTTATATTACGTAAGGAAGAAAAACCTAGTAGATATACTCTTAAGAATAATAGAGCTAGCTTTAAGAGACGCCTTAAATACTACTCTGTTAAATCTATTATAGGCCTAAATAGTAACCGAAGAGGTACCGGAACGGAGCTAGGTAGTAGTATAGTTAGTACTAACTAATCTTTATTAATTTAAAAATAAATTACTACTAGATTCGGGGATTTAAGAGCTAGATAGTATCTTAGATACCTAGAGGCAAGAGCTAGGTCGCGCCTATTACTTCTACTATAAAAAAGTAGTAGATTATTATCTTAGGTAATATATCTACGTCTTAAATATAACTAGTAACCTATAAAGTATAATACTCGAGGCCTAGCGAGATAACCCTAATACAAGAGAGATTCGTTTATTAGTTAACTAGAATATCCTAACGTTAGGGTACTAGTTAGTTAATCCTAATAAATTAGTATAGTTTAAGGGACGACTATATATTCTAACTAGTAAGAAATTAAAGCAAGAGCTAATAAAGCTATATTATAATAATCTAGTAATAGGGGGCTACTTTAGCTAGTCACGAACAATTAAATTAATTAGTCGAAAATTCTACTAGAAAAAACTCTATAAATAAGTAGATAAATACGTAAAGTTCTGCCCTATATACTAGAGAGCTATACTACTAAGATATAAGAAGTACGGCTTATTAAAGCCTCTTCTAATTCTAACCCGATCGTAGCAAGAAACCTCGATAGACTTTATTATAGGCCTCCTACCTACGATTTATAAAGGAAACGAAGTCGACTCGATCCTAGTCGTCGTAGACAGATTTACTAAATTCGTGAAATTTTTCCTTTAAGTTATTATCGGTATAGATTAGAATATTATCTATAAAAGTAGTACAGAAATCGTTAAGATAATCGCCTAATATATAGTTAATATAACGTTAGAATATAGCTAGTCTATTAGTTAGTCTAAATAGTAGAACTTTGTACTTATATAATCTATATCTCGACTTAAAGGTTATAAGGTCTTCTAAATCTAGATATATACGAATTCTGTGAAACCCTTATTAAATATCGAGTTTAGTAAACTATTTAGCCTTACTAATTTATTAAAGTAGTTCGTTAATTAAAGGTAGAGGATACCTATCCTTCTTAGTTAAAGTATTTAATTTTCGATAGTTAATATAGAATCTTAATCTACTACCTAGCTTAACTACTATTAGGATTAGTAATATATATAGCATAGATAAAGATACTATAAAACCTTTTACTAGATTCTATAGTATATACTACTTAGTAAAGCGTAACTCTTCTTCTATTATCTTGTAAAGTAGATAGTAAAGAGGTGAATACTTAAGGTAGTCTGATCTTACTAGACAGGTCGAGTCATAAAGGAACCAAACCAAAACCACAAGTAAGCAAGTCCCGGAATCCTCTAAGGTAATTACGAAGTCCGATATTAGGAACTAAGGGTAGAAATTAAGAAGAGTGTAATATTGTAAGTGTAAGGAATCTGACTATAAAGACCGTCCTTGAATCCTCTCTTTAAACTATTAATTAAGCCTAATAATAATCCTAAAGATCCTATAGCCTAGGTCTTAGATAACCTCCCTAGGCGGTTAGGCTATTAGGTATCTCTGACTACTAAATATCTACTAAATATATAACCGAATCCCCTACTATATAACCTCCCCCCCTATAATTTACCGTCCCTTAGTTAATTTCCTATATCCCTCGATAGTAACGCTAGATCTCCTAAAGATCCTTAGGCTAACTTATTAGACTATACAAAATTTAGCAAAACCGATAGGCCCTTCTCCCTTCGCAGAAAATAAGAATATACGCTAAATTGCTACCGTTCGGTCTTTATTATTATCTTAAAATATAGTAGGTAGGCCCGTCTCGCCCGGTCGCGCTACTCCTAGATTAATCTATACGCTCGTTACTAATTTCGGCTAAAAAGAACGTCTAATTCTTTAATAACTATAGGAGAATCCTATCTTTCGCGACTAATTAGCGTATCTCTGATCGGACTTAATTCTAGTAACCGAATTAATATAGAAAAAGGATACGTAAGCTAACTACTATATTTCTAACTAGACTATCCGGAAGGAGTCTTTTTAGGTAATAAAAAATCGCGATAATAAGTCGAAAGTTTAGACTAAGTATCTAATTTAGGACTATCTAAGATCTTATAATCTTCTCTAATACTAATAAACTATAGTAAAACTATTCGCTAAAGGTAGGTCGCTAGTCCTATTAATCTATAAGGAAGGTATAGTTTCGAAATACGTATATCTTCTTACCTATAGATAACTTTTTCCTAGGAGAGACTAAATTTTTCTTTATCTTCTACTATCTATATTGTAGCTAATATCTTATAGATTAAACTATCTTTCTAGTAACTACGATCGCGTAGATCCTACTACTACTTAGCAAGGTAGTTTTATATCCTAAGTAGTATTTTAGTATAATTTCGTGGGTTCTTATCCGTTAAAGAAACCGTCCCCTAGATTATATTCGCTATTCGTTAGGATTTAAGGAGATCTGTTATATTAATATTAAGATAGCGGAAATTAGTCTATTTACTAGAGTATATACTCTTCGTGTAGTAAGGAAACGAAATTAGCCGATATTAATAATCCGGTTATAGTAGAATATAGAGTAGGTAGTAGGTATAGTCGCGCCTTACTAGTTATTAGATACTACTATACTATACGTTTTTAGCCTATCTAACTCTTAGTACGTGCTTTCGCGATTAGTAATACTAATCGTATATATTAAATTCTTCCTTAATTATATCTATTAGACCGCGAGGATAATAGCCGTCCTAATTATTACGTAGCTATAAAAATATTAGTACTACTATACTCCTATTAATATTCTAATCCCTCTCTATTTTCTTCCTAAAATTTAGCGGAACCCTTCTAAAATAGCGAAAACTTATATCCTAAAAAGTCAGATACTATAGCTTCTCGAAACTTAATACTAGTAGTAGTTATATCTTAGGAGGGAATCGAAAATAGCTCCTAAGTTCTTTTCTAGAAGATAGTGTAAATTATACCTTAAATTCCTTCTTAGCCCTATCCTAGTTACTAAGCTAGATATAAAGGTATTATAAGCGTTATACTAGAGTCCTATAATTAATACTATTAGTATAAATATACAGAAGATATACTAGCTAAGTTATATATCCCTTATAAATCGAATTAGGGCTAATTTCGGTCGTATTTTTGCGGATAGATCTACTAATAAGCTAAAAAATTACTAGCGCTTCGCGCTTACTTTTAGTATCTAATTTCGTCTTTAGAATTACTTTAGCTAGCCTAGAAGTATCTATCTTATATCTATAGGGTACTAACTTTAATAAACCTAGCGATATCTTTAGTTTCTTAGTAGTAGGCTCTATTAATAGTTCTGATTTCTATAATTATTTATCGTTATCGTTATTGTTATTATTATCGCTTAGTTCCGGGCTCTGTTTGCGCGATTAGATTTCTTCTATAGAAGAAATTCGGCTTCCTTCTAGATCCTAGTTTTGCGATAGAATTTCTTCTATAGAAGAAATTTAGCTTTTATCCTTATCTAGAGCTATACTTTAATTCTTGTCTACCTTATCTAAAATTCGCGGTATCTAATAGTATTTATATATAAATCTATCCTTATTAATCGATAGATATTATCTTAATAGCCTTTCTAGCGTTAACTCTATTAAATCTAGCGATTTATAACGTAATCCACGGTCACCCTGGACACACGGTCACCCTGGACACCTACCCCCATTAGAAAATTTCAAAATCGATTATCTCAACCAACACCTATTAATTCAACTAAATAATACGATTTTTACATGAAGTAATCCTATGGCCAACTTGGCCACATCCACTACAGGTAGGCGGAGCCCTCCTGACCGGTTGCATTAGCTGATTAGGCAAATCGGGCCCTTCATGCGATACTACCTCATCAGCTTCTACTGGCTGAATTGGCTGCTGGACTAGCTGTAGGCCCTCTTCGATTGTTAGGCCTCCCTCGTGTGCAATCTGCCTAGTTGATCGAGTGCGCTTTTGACGTTTCTTTTCATTCGCTGCGCGTAGGTTGGCGTTATCCTGCGCTAGTAATGCACCGCTATGTAATGAGAGATAGGCGCCCTTGATAATCTGATTAAGTATAAGTTTTGACGGCGTAGGCGGGCTATTCGATCGCTGTTTAAGAAGCTCTTTAAGCATAGAAGCTTGCTTCTCTAGCTGTATTACTGTCCTAGGCGTTTTTGGGGTGAATTAGCTAGATCTGCTGCTTGGTCGGCTTGATGGTGGTGTAGGCGTATGAAGCGATATATTAAGTTTCGAAAGTACTCTGTCGGCAGCTACTGGTACGATACTAGTAGCCGCGAAGCTACTTTGAATAATATTTGGTTGAAAAGCTTCTATCCTCGCGCGAGGATAATTAGCAAGAAAATCAAGCTTGTCGATATGATTGTAGCCTGTTCGGGCTAAGTCGCTTACGAAGCGACCGTACGCACGCTTTAGCACTACAAAGCACCCAATATTAAGCGGCTGTAGTAAGTAAGACGAATGTGAAGGCATATAAAGTAGTATAATATTATTTTCGGCACAGATTCGATCGAATTGAGGTGTAAGATAGCTACCGTGGCCGTCAAGGATTAATAGCCGAAATCGCCCTCGTACACGCGAAGTAGTGTATGGAATAAAGAGCTTTTGAAGCTAGCGAAGGCTGATCTTATCGGTAGTCTAGCCGTTATTCGATATTTTAATTCGCCAATCCCTAGGAAGATTTAATTCAAACCAACTAGCGATATAAACCTAGGCTTTGAATATAATACAGGGTGGCAGCGAGAAGCTATTAGCGCATATTACTTCGATCGCAGTAACCTATTCGCGATTACTAGGCTATAAGATTGATCGCCGGCCGTAGTATTCTGCCCGCGTAACAACTTTCTGTGATGATATAAGGCCTATCGCAAAGCCTGTCTTATCAAAGTTATAGATATCCTCCGGTTGTATCCCGTTCTCCTTAATCACTCTTTGTATAGTCGCAAACTAGGCTCGTAGGGCTTTCGGGTCTTCGTTTAATGCGCGTTGGTAGTTATATCGCTTAGAGTAGCGCGATTAAAGCTTATCGCGCCGTTTAACGAATGTTGATGCCTAATTAACGCTAACAGTTAAGGGAGGGATAGTTCCACGCGCTGCAAGAAGGATATTGGCTATCTCTCGAACGGTAGAGGGCCTAGGCGCTGCCCCCCGCGAATCCATAGAGAGTATCCATGTAGCAAGCGAATCCTCTTCTAACTGGGTCAATTTCTGGTTGGGGTTGCGTCTCTCATTGATAGAGACTACACCATATGCACGCGTATGTAGGGTACTGTGCGGAATTTCGTATAGCTTCGCTGCTGCACGAATAGACTTGACGCGGCCATCTTTAATATCGGAGAGGGCTAATAGGATCTTGCCCTCTTGACTAGTCAGTTTATGCGAGGATTTAGCACGAATTGGTGGCATGGTAGTTGGTTGAATTTGGTAGGTTGGTAGATTAACGCGTTTTCTGGTGGGGTGTCCAGGGTGACCGTGTGTCCAGGGTGACCGTGGATTACGTTAGGCGTTATTAAGATTACCTTATATAACCTCTTTAGCTCTTCGGATCCCCTACCTATATATTCCTTTCTTAAGTCGTTTAAAAAATAGCGTTATTAACTCTAAGTTATATTTTTTCGAAACTAATCCCGCTCCTTACTAGCTTACTAACCTTTTTAGCGAAAGTTTTTATTCGGACTCTAATTATAATCTTTTTAGCGTTACTATTCTAAGCTTATAGCGCTATATATATTACTTACTAGATATAGTTCTTATTATATTCGCGGCGATTAATTACCTCTCTTATTACTATCTAGCTATCCTTATAATCTTCCTAAGTCTTATATCCTTTCTAAAATTCGCTATCCTTTATAGAGATATAGAGTTCGATCGCGATAGAGTCTAAAAATTCCTGTCCTTTTTCGTAAATCTTATATAGATAGAGTTTTGCTATCTTATAGATCTAGTCTATAGGTAGCGTTCGTAATTCTTCGATAATCTTACTAGAGGAAGTAACTAGTATTAAATAATTACTTAGTATCGAAGATATAATATTAAGATACTAGTTCGTAGCTAATATCGTAGTCCGGTTTGCTATATTAAATTCTTCTACAGAAGAAATTTTATAATAGAATTTTATAGAGTTTCATATATTATTATAGGTCGATATCTTCTGTAGAAGAAATTCGTAGTATTTAGCGAAAATCGTCTATACTTAAGCTTTACTTCGGAAGCTTCTCTCCCCTCCTAAAATCCTTACTATCCCTAGTAAGTTCCTTTCTATTACCTTTTTAAAATAGTCCGAAAAATTACTAAATTTTTAAACAAAGCTAAAATTTAATAAATTTAATCCTTCTCTAAGAGAAATTAGCAAAACGTAAGAAATCCGGAATATTTGTATTAAATAGACTAATTAATACGCAAGATTTTAATAAAGAAAATTATAGAGTTAACTTAACCCTGCTCCTCTCGCGGTAGCCGTCCTCTTCTGCGTCTTTATATAGTAGGTAGTAATCCGTTCTTAGCCTTAATCCTTTTATCCTTATCTAAATTTCTTTTATCCTAGAGCGCTTAGTAATAAAATCTTTTTAGCCTACTACTATTAATACTAGCGCTCGCTTCGTTTATTTATTAGTAAAGGGTACTATCTAATTCTTTAATTTCGTACGCGCTATTTTTTAGATCTTTTCTAATTCGATACGGCCCTATCTATCGAAATCGGAGCTTATTTCTAGACTTTATATCGTCTTCTAACCTAGTATTATAGAGAAGGACTAAATCTTTCTCTTTTAGTAGCGTAAGCTATAGGTTTCGGTACGAGTTATAATATTCTTTATTCTAAGCTCTTAGCCTCTATAGGCGTATTATCGTATTAGAGATATCCTAGTCTTATCTTTTAATTTACTTAGCTCGTAACGCTATTAGATCTACGCGTATCTTAATTTTATCCTAGGATAGGGTTAACTAAGTAGGTATATCTAATTCTACTAGCAAGATAGCGTCTTACCTATAAATAAATTAGAAGGGCGAGATACTAGTATATATATATAAAGTCGCTCTATAGGTAAGTATTATAGCTAGTAGCTTTTAGGACTATTTTAGTTTAATCCCTCTAAAGATTTATACCTATTTATTATTTTAGATAAGGTATCCTTTAACGTTCGTATTACTCTTTTAATCGCTCTATTTACCTATAGGTTATATACAGAAATAGAGACGGTATTAATACGATATAATTTTAAAAAATTCTATATTTCCGAATATATTTCAGGACTAAAATCGATTATAATCTTATAAGGCACCCTATACCTATAGATAATATCTTCCTAGACGAATCTAGTAGCGCTTTTGCTATCTATCTTCTAGAGAATCCTCGCTTCTAGCTATCTACTTACTAAGTCTCTTACCTAGATAATCCCTTTCTAACCCTCCTTATTTAGTAGCGGGATAGTATCGATATACTATTCCTCCTAGATTCGTATTAGTCTTACGCTTCTAGTAGGTTTATATAGTCTAATAGGATTACGCGCCTAGTATTTAAAGTATATACACACAAATTTCGTAGTCTCGTTATATATTTCTAGCTAATAGTACTATATAGCTAATAAGTTATAAGTAGCTTCGCGGCCTTTATAGCCTAATTCTTTATATAAGCGCTATAGCGTCTCTTTTCGTATCTTAATATCGTCTAAAACCCTTCGTATAATTAGATCTCTGCTATATCCTCTATAAAATAGATACTAATCTTAGACTATAAATTTTGAAGCCTTTTTCTTAAATATACTAAATTCGCTATAAGATATCCTAGTTAGTCTATATAGCGTTATTAAGAATCCTATAATTTTCTAAGATTCTTCTAAATAAGATCCGTCTAGAATTTCGGTACCGATATTTATTTCTTCTATAGAAGAAATCTCTTAAGAGACCGGAATTTTAATAGAAACTATAGTTTTAATAGGGGATCCTATAACGCGAATATAAGAGATTTCTGTTACGATAAATTTATTAATATCTCTCTCCTTTTCTTACTCTTCTATTTCTTTAGGCGTAGTAGGCTTCCTAGATAGGCTATTAGCGGTACTATTTTTTGTCCTAGGAATATATTTTATATCGAAATCGAAGAGCTAAATCTAAGTTAACTATCGCGTTACTAAGATACTAGGTAAGTCCGAAGCTAGTTAATTTAATTACGTAACTAGCGTATTAGTATTAGTTTCTAGCGTAAACCTTACCCTATATAGCTAATACTATAGCTTTTTAAATACCTTTATTATCTCGCGATATTCTAATTTTCTAGTATCGTATATCTACTCTAATTTAGACTATACTCCTAACTTATATCGCGTAATCTATTATACCTCCTCTCTTTTCTATATTAAAACGCTACCCTATCCTATTTTTAACGCGTCTACTATAATTATTAAATCCAATAGGTCCTAACCGTAATCGACTAGTATAACTATAGGAAAACTATATAGTATCTCTTTAATTTTCTTAAAGGTATTCTACTTATTATTACCCTAATTAAATATTATATCCTTCCTTAAGATCGTATATAGCGGCGCTATAATATACTAAAAATCTTTTACTAGGATTCGAAAATAGACTATAAGACTAACAAAAGAGCGTACCTTATCGCGATTAGCAAGGACTAGCTAGTTAGCTAACTTCGAAATCTTCCGCTTATTAGGCCTACGCCCGTTAGAATCGTATATCTAGCCTATAATCTTAAGGCTAGATATTATAAGTTACGATTTTTCCGCGGAAACTCTCGCTCTCGCGAGCTCTAAAAGATATAGGGTCTTGTCTAGATTTTATATATATTCTAAGATAAATCTCCTAATCCCTAGTTTTGTAAACTCTTTATTATATTAGGTTTTAGGTCCTTTAACCGGAATATTATCTATAAAAGGTTTAGTAACCTATAGAACTTTAGCTAGAATCTATATAACTACTCTTTAGAATTACGGTATAGAATTCGAAGCCCCTTATAATAGGGTAGTCTATCTTAGTAAACTAATCGGGATCTAAATCGCTATTATATTTTGGTCGCGACTATCTAGAGTTATTTAATTATATCTAGAAAATAGATTAATAGTAGATATATTACTATACCTAAAGGTTCTTTAATAAATTCGTCTGTATTAGGGAGTATATTCGTATCGCGTATTATTACTTTATTAATATATATTACCGCGTTAACTATTCGATATTTTCTATTTTTCTTGCGTACTAAAAACTAGGAGTTATAGTAGGAACTATTATAATATTTAAGAACCCCTTTTTATAACCTTTCTTATAGTATCTCTTTAACTACGTCTTTTAGCGCTAGCGGAATTCGGAATCCTAGATATTACTATACCTTATACGGAATCGTTTTGATATATTATAGTAGTATTACTTCTAGAAAGATTAAAGATATATAGGACTAATCCTATATAAAATAATCTTCTCTTTTAAATAGTATCTCGCGTAGTAGCTCCCTTTCCTTTAGTAGAAGATTCTTTCTAACTACCTATTAATAGCTAAACGCGTTCCTTTTACAGAGTTTGTGATTCGAAGAGTAAAGAAAGGTTTATTTTTAAAGTATATCTATAGTATCTCTTAAATATCGGGTCTGTAAGGATAGTTATAGGACTATATAGGGCCGAACGGGAGTATTTATATAAGCCGTGACTTACGTAACTACCCTTCCGGGATCTTATCCTTCCTTATTTAGACTAAACTCGCTCTGAGCTTTAGGGTAATAGTCTAAGCTCGCTATTACTCTGTTCGGTTATATCTATAGGTTCCTGCTTTAGTACGTTTATACCTATAGGGTAAAGTTAAGATAGTAGGGGTTTAATAAAGGAAAAGGTATAATATTTTTTTCGACTACTTATAACTATCGCGTATAGCTAATAGTCGCTAAAAGCTCCTATTAGGGTAGTCTAGGGGAATAAAGGGTCCCTTATTATAAATATAGATAAATTCCCCTAATCGCTTCTTCTTCTCTTTATCCTTCTTCCCTATCCCTTCTAATACTATCTAGGTTATCCTATATATTCTAAGACTTTTTCCTAGGCTAGATAGCTTACTCTAAGTCTAAACTAGACCTTTAAGTAGCTAATAGGTCTTTAGTTCCCCCTTATTCTCTTTCTAAGCTAGTAGCTAATCCTCCTACTAAATTCTCTCCTACCTCTTTATCTCCTCTCGTCCTTAATCTTCCTCTACTAGACGCTCTTATAAGCTCTTAGTAATCCGAGGGCTAGCTTATAAGTAGTCGAAAGCTTTTAGAGTCTTATACTCTTATTCCGTCGCCTTCTCCTAAGCCTTCTCTTAGTAGCTCTATTGAGCGTTAGGTCTAGACCGCTTAGTCGCGGATAGCTCTAGTAATAAGGAAGAGGGCTATTATAGTAAAGTATACTCTAGCCTAGATTTTCGTATATACGTATAAGAAGGACTTCGATCCGAATACCGCGTAGACTAATAGGCTATAGATACGCTTAGATACCTATAGTAATCCTCTAGGGAGTTAGTTTAAGACTAACTATATAGAGGACTTCTAGGCGAATAGCTTATAAGTCCGAGACGAAGACTAGAGGAATAATAACCTAAAGGATTATAGTACTCTTATAAAGATTTAGGTAGCCTTTACTTAATAGATTAGTAAATAGGCTCCTAATAGTAAGGAATACTAGTTATATAGTAATCTAAATAGTCTATTCGATTCTTATCGCGTTTTTAGGACTAAGTAAGAGAGTCTATTAGGGGCTAGGGGCTAAAGAAATTATTAATTTAATAGTAATACGTCCTAGTACTCCTTATAGAGGGATAAGCTCCTCGATCCTTAGATATAGGAATATTATAATAAGATATATCCTTCCTATATACTAGTTAAAGATAAAAAGGTATATTTCCCTCTATTCGTTCCTAATCTTCCTAGCTAATCTTTAGTAGCGTAATCTAAAGAGTAAGAAGTAGGTCTATAACGATAATAGCGGCGAGGGTAGCTCTAAAAAGAAGAAGGGCTAGGATAATAAGCCTAAGAAGGAGAAGGATAAGAATAAGAGTAAGACTAAGGATAATAGTACCTTCTTTAAGAATTCGTAGCTATCTAGTCTCCTAAAGGATTCTTAGGTTTATAATAGGAATAACTTTATAGTCGTGTTAGAGGCCTATAAAACGATTCCGGAGATAATTATAGCTTTAGAGAGCGATCTCGAGTTCCCGAGGCGTACCTAGTTAAGAATAGGTAGATTAAGCTCGAGGATAATAATAACGATAATAATAATAATAATAATAATAATAGCGATAGTAATAATAACCTATTCGTCTCTATTAAGAAGTATTTAGGGAAGTAATCTCCTTTTCGTATACTTTTAGCGTTAGTATAGGTAGTTAAATTCGATATACTTTATATTAGTATTAGTATCTTATAGGAACTACGATAGCGAGAGGTCTATTAAATAAATCCTATTTATCCTAGTTAGCGTCCTAGCTATTCCGAATATCTCCTAGTAGTAGTCTACTAGATCCTAATAAGTCTATATCTTAGAGCTCGTCCCTAGATATAGATAATTAGAGCTCCTCCTAGTCTATCGCGTATTTCTTAGTCTTTCTATTCTTCCTATCAATATATTTATAGCTTTAATCGAGGGCTTCCGTTATAACGTTCTCCTTCCCTACTTTACTTAGGCGTATACTATTAGTCCGGTCTATTAGGAATTAATTCTATTCTTCCTTTATAAAGATAGATAAGTCCTTATATATAAGAGAAGTATTATCCTATTTAATAATTTTTAGTAGCTCTTAGGGTCGTCTTAGTTAGATCTCCTATCTCCGGAGTACTACTTATACTACCTATAATATCTATAGGGCTCCTAGGTCTTTTATATTAGCTCTAACTAGCTACAAACTATTAATTAGGTTCTTTAGGACCTATCTATTCGGTTCTCCTAGTATATATATACTAAGTAGATATACTATAAGGACTTTGAAAGATCCGAACTACTTACTCTCGAATTTCTATACTAATTTATTCCGAATAAGAACCTAATCTCCCTTTTTAAAGCTTATCTTTATTACCTAGCTATTCCTAATCCTATTAGTCCGGATTACTTAGGATAATAGTAGTTTATTCGCTTTAGTATAGGCGTCGCTTACGTTCTAGAGCTCTTTAGTCTATCCTATAAATACTAAGGGTTCTTTTATTAGGTTATTACCTAGTAAGTAGGGGTAGATCCTATAAACTAGAAAGAATAGGCTATACCTAGTTACTATATATTCCCGGACCTATATAGCTAGGGTCGCCTACGCTAGATATAGGTCCTACGTCTTTATTAGCTTTCCTATAAGATACTTTATTAATATATAGCTAAGTAGACTATTAAGATTTTCTACTTTCCTATTTATATAGGAGTAGTAGGAGGTAGTTAGCTAGTACTAAGTTTTTAGTAGGTTTAGATAGTAGCTAACTATACCTAAAAGAAGGTTTAAACTATTATCGGAGAGGATCTCGAGTAGCGCTCCGTAATTTATAAAGATCTCCTTATAGAGGAAGGTCCTAAGCGCTTCTTCTGTAGCTTCCGGGATAGCTTTAGCTATTAGCTATCTAGTCGCGTAATTAATTACTATAATAATCTATCTATTACTATTTAGTATTATTAGTAGTTATCTAATAAGATCGATCCCCTATCTCTAGAAAGGCCTAATCCCTTTAGTTACTAGGTAGTAGGCTATTTCCTATTCTAGGGCCTTCTTTAATCCCTAAGAAATCTAGTACTAAGAGTACTTCTATATCCGCTCTTATTTAGGGCTACTAAGCTCTTAGTCTTAAGATACTATTTAGGCCTAGCTATCCTAGATATCTGTATTATAAGTATATCTTATTAACTAGATTACTCCTAAATACTAGTTCTAGGTAGGGTACTTTTAGGCTATCTTTATACGTAAAGGTTAGTTAGCGGTTATTAGCGTCTTCCTAGTCTTATATAGAGAGGTAATCCGAGTATCGAGTTACTATCTTAGATAGGAGTTTATTATTAGGAAGCACTCTCGTATCTAAGAAGTTAATAGTCGCGGCTAGCTACTTATCTTTAGCTACCTTTTAAATAGTTACGTTTATAGCTATTAGGGCGGCCTTCTATATAGGCTAATCTCGTGTAATATTAGTAGGTAACCCTTTAACGAAGTCCGGTTGTTAGCTTAAGGTATTAGGCACGATAGCTTTAGTACCTAGATAGTATTAGATCTTAAGATTATACTCCTAAAATTCGCTTACCTAGCGGGTAAAGCGCTTACTATAGGTAATAGTTATCTATAGGTACTATAGGCTAGCGTAGTCTATTACAATTTCTATTTAGGTTCTGTTATTAATATATTTATCCTAAAGCTATAGGGCCTTTTTAATAGCTAGTAACTCCTTCTCGTATACTAGATAGTTAAGCTTAGCGCCTATAAGCTTCTGCCTATTATATATAATAGGGTAGAGCGTCTTATCTAGTCTCTTCTAGAGTAGGACTAGACTAATCGCCTACTCAGACGTATTAGTCTTAATTATAAATAACTATATAAGATCTAGTTAAGAGAGAATAGGGGCTTCTAATAACCTCTTCTTTAGCGTTCGGAAGATAGCCTTATAAGCTATATTCTATTAGATAGGGCAGAACTTAAGCTTCTAAAGCTCGGCGTCTAATTCTTTTAGGAGTTTATATAAAGGTATATATATCTCTACGAACCTATAGATAAACCGCTAATAGTATATCGCGAGGCCGAGGAACTATTATAACTCGTATATATTCTAAGATTATAGCTATATATAGATAATATCAATCTTAGCTAGTATTAGCTATACGCTCCTATTCCTAATAATATATCTATAGAATTCTAGTTTACTAGTTATAATCTTGTACTTTCCTAGTTAGACGATTAGTCGTTCCCTCTTAAGAATCTTAAGTACCTTTTTAAGGTATTTATAATACTCTTCTATATTATCTAAGAAGATAAGGATATTATCGAGGTATACGACTATAAACTTACTAAGATAGGGCTAGAAGGCCTTATTTATAACTATCTAGAAGGTTATAGGGGCGTTATAAAGACTAAGAGGTATTATAAGCTACTCGTATTTTCCCTAGATAGTATTAAAGGTAGTTTTAGGTACTATACGGTTAGTTAGACGTACTTACTAGAATCTAGACGCGAGATCGATCTTCGTTAGGACCCGTACGCTCCTAATTTAGTTAAGAAGGTCTTAGATCCGGTATAATAGATATCTATTCTTAGTTAGATTATTTAGGGTATAGTAATTAGTATAGATTATTTAGGGTATAGTGAGATCCCGGAAGGGTGGTCACGTGAGTCATGACTCACGTGAGTACCCCCGTTCGCCCCCGTATAGCCCCGTGACTGTCCTTACAGACCCGATATTTAAGAGATACTATAGATATACTCCAAAAATCAACCTTTCTTTACTCTTCGAATCATATCTGGTAGCAAACCCTTAAAAGGAGGCGCCTTCTACGGCCCTCCCCGGAGGGGGGACCCCTTCCGAAAGGAAGCGCGAAGCCCTATATACTTCTCCCTCCCTCCCTAATCCTTATAAAAATAAGTACTCGTAGAGAAGGAAGGCAACCCTTATCTAAAGGACTCACGAACGAAGATAATAAGGGACCGGCTTAGGGGGGACCTCGTGAACCCTCGAAAAACGGTCCCGGGGGAGGAGGGCGTTTACCCCCGATATAGCCCTTACGGCCCCGCCTCTCCTCCTACGTTACCGATCCGCTATAATACCCGAGGACCTCGGTTACTAGCAGACCCTTACTACCTTCTTAGAAGAGTCCGGACACCCCTATATAGCTCCTTACGGATCCTTACACCTAGGAATAAACTATAAGAAAGGGGAAACCCCTATAGGCATAAGAGGCTACTATTCACGATACTCCCTATATTCTCCTTAATCCTTCCTATTTCTAATAGATACTACTTCGACTTACAGACCTGCCTCCGCGGACCCTCTCCCGCGAGAGGAACGCCTAAATACTCCTAAAACCGACCGGGCCCTCTCCTTCTTGCCTCCGATCGTGGCTAAAGCCTGCTAAACGCAGCTTCGAAACTATATCCTAGACGACTACGCTAAGGCCGTGCAGGATATCAAGACTACCGCCTTTAGTATCTACCTATAACAGAACGGTACCTAGGCGTAGTTAAATACCTCCTCTTCCTCCCGGGCGGCGCCCGCTACTACCCTAGAGGAGACCGACTAAACTAGCTCTTCTCCGTCTCCGGTAGTTAGCTTAAATCTCCTAGAGATCCGCAAGGTCTTAATAAAAAAGGTGCCTAGTATCCGTCCCTACTCAGGAACGATCGCCTAAGACGCTACTCGCGTACACCTACGCGATTACGAAAGGTTCTTCTATAAGGTCTCGTACCTCGTAGGCGCAGGAATTCCGGACACCGACAAAATTATCTACGCCTAAGGGTCCCTAACTAGACGAGCTAAGAAGGTATAGAATACCTATCGCTAATAGATCGTTAACTAGTACGCGGAACCGATTAAGACCTAGGAAGGTTATCGCGCCTAGATCCTTCGGGAATTTTCCGAATACCTTAGCCCTAAAAAGCGCTAGGATCGCTTCGCCAATATATATTAAGGATCCCTTACTTTCGCTAAATACGCTATAAATCTATAGTAAGTAGCTATTAATACTAAGGTACCCCTTCTAGAAGAAGTCGTTATCTAATACCTCCGAAAGGGTACGAAAGCTACCCTCTAGAAGAAGTAGGCTAAGAATCGCGAATACCTAACTACTCTCCGAGCTATAATCGACCGCTTTATCTAGTATAAGAGGGGAGAAATAATCTCCGGTTAGATCAGAAACTACTCCCCCTCTAAGGCTAGAGACGCTAATAGCGATTTCCGGATAAACGCTATAGCCAGTAGTCGCGATAGCTCGAGCATAGCCCCGAGGGAAGGTATATAGATAGGCCCCTATAAAATACTATATATATAGGAAGCTAGGTTATATTAAGAGAGACTGCCCTAAGGGAGTCCCTTTATAGCAAAAAAACATAAGCGGCTAGACGAATTAGAGGCCTTCGCTAGCTAGCTCCGAGCCGCCTCTTACGTGCCCCCGCTTCTAGGACCTAACCTTCTCGAACCTAACGCACACGAAGCCTCCCTGCTCGCTATCTAAGCGGGTCTCCTGCTCTATTAGGCCCGAGTTAGCCCTCGGGAAGTACTAATACGCGCCCTCTTAGACTCGGTTCCTCCTATACGTTTTATCTCCTCTCGAGCTATAACGTTACTAAGAGGATCTATTCGCCTAAAGAAGCCTTCGGACGCCCTCTAGGTAAGGCTACCCGATAGACGGTCCCTACACACAGAAGGATATACTCGCGTCCTACTAAAAATAGGGATATAGACTAGAAGCGTAAAGGCCTAGATCCTAGATATACCTAACCTTAAGATCGTCCTTAGTCGGGACTTTCTAAAGTAACAGAACCTAACTATTAATTAGGTTAGCTCTTAGCTAACTATCCGTGATTACTAGCGAATATACCTTATC
This sequence comes from Penicillium oxalicum, assembly GCF_001723175.1. Lineage (NCBI taxonomy): Eukaryota > Fungi > Ascomycota > Eurotiomycetes > Eurotiales > Aspergillaceae > Penicillium > Penicillium oxalicum. Next base: position 678,716 of record NC_064654.1, on the reverse strand, counting down.
GAACCTTATAAGGCTCGACCTAATTACGAACTCGAAGAAGTAGGTATCTTCCTAATATTGTCTAAATAGATACGTAAGTAAATACGTAAGAAAGACGAGGGCACCCTTATAATCTCTATTAGGGCTCCTCGAGATAACTCCCCTCCTCTAGAGGCTCCTATCTTATACCTAGACCCCCGGATCCGGACCCTTATAGGGAAATATAGGAAGATTATCCGCGACGAACTCCCTAATACCTTGCCTCTAGAAAGGGAGATCTAGTATAATATTAATACTAGTACGCGAAGCCCGTGAATATCTATACCTATTCTCTCTAAAGAGAAACTAGACGAATAGATACGCTAAGTTAATCTCCTCTTGAAGAAGGGACTAATCCGCCCTTTAGCTAGCCCCTAGAGGTTTCTAGTCCTATTCGCCCTAAGTCTAATAGTAAGTAGAGGATATATATCGATTACTATACCCTAAATAACCTAACTAAGAAGAACGGGTATCCGTTACCCCGGATCTAAGACCTTCTCGACTAAATCAGGAGCGACGGGTCCTAACGAAGATCGACCTCGCGTCTAGATTCTAGTAAGTACGCCTAACTAATCGCGTAGTACCTAAAACTACCTTTAATACTATCTAGGGAAAATATAAGTAGCTTACGATACCCTTTAGTCTTTATAACGCCCTGTAACCTTCTAGACGGTTATAAACGAGGCCCTTTAGCCCTACCTTAGTAAGTTCGTGGTATGTATCTCGACGATATCCTTATCTTCTCGGATAGTATAGAAGAGTATTACGAGCACCTTAAAAAGGTACTCGAGATCCTCGAGAGGGAACGACTATTATCTAACTAGGGAAGTACGAGATTGTAACTAACGAACTAGAATTCTGCGGATATATCGTTAGGAACGGGAGCGTATAGCTAATACCGGCTAAGATCGATATTATCCGTACGTAGCTATAACCTTAGAACGTACACGAGCTACGATAGTTCCTCGGCCTCGCGATATACTATTAGCGGTTTATCTACAGGTTCGCGGAGATATGCGTGCCCCTATATAACTCCTAAAAGAATCGGACGCTAAGCTCCGGAAGCTTAAGTTCCGCCCTATCTAGTAGAATATAGCTTATAAGGCTACCTTCCGAAAGCTAAAGAAGAAGTTATCGAAGCCCCGTTCTCTTATAACCGGATCTTACGTAGCTATTCACTATCGAGACTGATACTTCTGAATAGGCGATTAGCCTAGTCCTACTCTAGAAGGGACTAGAAGAGGCACTCTACCCTATCGTATACGACGGGCGGAAGCTTATAGGCGCCGAGCTTAACTACCTAGTACACGAGAAGGAGTTACTAGCTATTAAAGAGGCCTATAGCTTTAGGATAAATATATTAATAACGGAACCTAAACGGAAATCGTGACGGACACGCTAGCCTATAGTACCTACAGACGACCGTTACCTATAGTAAGCGCCTCGCCCGCTAGGTTAGCGAATTTTAGGAGTATAATCTTAAGATCCGATACTGTCCGGGCACTAAAGCCGTCGTGCCCGACGCCTTAAGCCGACGATACCGGATTTTATTAAAAGGTTACCTACTAACGTTACACGAGATCGACCTATATAGAAGGCCGCCCTAACGGCCGTGAACGTAACTATTTAAAAGGTAGCCGAGGATAAATAGTTAGCCGCGACTGTTAACTTCTTAGATACGGGAGTACTTCCTGAAATAAGCTCCTGTCTAAGGTAGTAACTCGATACTCGGATTACCTCTCTATATAAGACCGGAAGACGCTAACGACCGCTAACTAACCTTTACGTATAAAGATAGCCTAAAAGTACCCTACCTAGAACCGGTATTTAGGGGTAATCTAGTTAATAAGATATACTTATAATACGGATATCTAGGATAGCTAGGCCTAAACGGTATCCTAGACCGAGAGCTTAGTAGCCCTAGATAAGAGCGGATATAGAGACCGCGGTACGTAAGTACCCTTAGTGCTAGGTTTCTTAGGGATTAAAGAAGGCCCTAGAATAGGAAACGGCCTACTACCTAGTAACTAAAGGGATTAGGCCTTTCTAGAGATAGGGGATCGACCTTATCGACGACTACCGACAACACCGAACGGTAATAGATAGATTATTATAGCAATCGACTACGCGACTAGATAGCCGATAGCTAAGGCCGTCCCGGAAGCTACGGAAGAAGCGCTTAGGACCTTCCTCTACGAGGAAATCTTTATAAATTACGGAGCGCTACTCGAGATCCTCTCCGATAATAGTTCAAACCTCCTTTCGGGTGCGGTTAGCTACTACCTAAACCTACTAAAAACTCGGTACTAGCTAACTACCCCCTACTACCCCGTACGAACAGGAAAGTAGAAAATCTTAACGTCTACTCGGCCGTATATTAACAAAGTACCTTATAGGAAAGCTAACGAAGGCGTAGGACCTATATCTAGCGTAGGCGACCCTAGCTATACGGGTCCGGGAACACGCGGTAACTAGGTATAGCCTATTCTTTCTAGTTTATAGGGTCTACCCCCGCTTACTAGGTAACGACCTAACAAAAGAACCCTTAGTATTCGCAGGACGGACTAAAGAGCTCTAGGACGTAAGCGACGCCCGTACTAAAGCGAATAAACTACTACTATCCCGAGCGATCCGGACTAATAGGATTAGGGATAGCTAGGTAACGAAGATAAGCTTCGAAAAGGGAGATTAGGTCCTCGTTCGGAACGAATTAGTACAGAAATTCGAGAGTAAGTAGTTCGGACCTTTCAAAGTCCTTACGGTATACCTACTTAGTATATATACTAGAAGAACCGAACGGACGGGTCCTAAAGAACCTAATTAATAGTTCGCGGCTAGTCAGAGCTAACGTAAAGGACCGGAGCCCTATAGATATTATAGGCGGTATAAGTAGTACTCCGGAGATAGGGGATCCGACTAAGACGACCCCGAGAGCTACTAAAAATTATCGAACAGGATAATACTCCCCCTATATATAGGGACTTATCTACCTTCACGAAGGAAGAATAGAATTAATTCCTAACGGACTAGGCTAACGTGCACGCCTAAGCAAAGTAGGGGAGGAGAACGTTATAAAAAGCCCTTATCGGAGCTATAACGTATTAACAGAAAAAAAAACTAAGAAACACGCGATAGACTAGGAGGAGCTCTAAGTACCTATATCTAGGGACGAGCTCTAGGACACGGACTCGTTAGGATCTAGTAGACTACTACTAGGGGACGTTCGGAATAGCTAGGACGCCGAACTAAGACGAACGGGATTTATTTAACGGACCTCTCGCTATCGTAGTCCCTACGAGGTACTAATACTAATACAAAGTATATCGAATTTAACTACCTATACTAACGCCGAAAGCACGAAAAGGAGATTACTTCCCTAAACGCTTCTTAATAGAGACGAACGGGTTATCGTCGCTATTACTATTATTATCGTTATTATCGTTATCGTTATCCTCGAGCTTAATCTGCCTATTCTCGACTAGGTACGCCTCTAGGATCTCGAGATCGCTCTCTAAAGCCGCGATTATCTCCGGAATCGCCTTATAGGCCTCTAACGCGACTAAAGTCGTTCTTGTTATAAACCTAAGGATCCTTTAGGGGACTAGATAGCCACGAATTCTTAAAGAAGGTGCTATTATCCTTAGCCTTACCCTTACCCTTATCCTTCCCCTTCTTAGGCTTATTATCCTAGCCCTTCTTCTTTTTAGAGCTACCCTCGCCGCTATCGTTATTACGGCCCGCTTCTTGCCCTTTAGATCGCGCTACTAAAGGTTAGCTAAGGAGATCGGGAATAAACGAAGGGGAATATACCTTTTTATCCTTAACTAGCACGTAGGAGGGATATATCTTGTTATAATATTCCTATACCTAAGGGTCGAGGAGCTTATCCCTCCGTAAGGAGTACTAGGACGCGTTACTATTAAATTAGTAATTTCTATAGCCTCCGGCCCCTAACGGACCCTCTCGCTTAGTCCCGAAAACGCGATAGGAATCGAACGACTATTTAGGTTACTATATAACTAGTATTCCTTACTGTTAGGAGCCTATTTACCGACCTATTAGGTAAAGGCTACCCGAACCTTCGTAAGGGTACCGTAAATCCTTCGGGTTATCGTTCCTCTAGTCTACGTCTCGGACTCGTAAGCTATTCGTCTAGAAGTCCTTCGTATAGTTAGTCTTAAACTAACTCCCTAGAGGATTACTACGGTATCTAAGCCCGTCTATAGCCTATTAGTCTGCGCGGTATTCGGATCGAAGTCCTTCTTACGCGTATACGCGAAAATCTAGGCCGGAGTATACTTTACCGCGACGGCCCTCTTCCTTGTTACCGGAGCTATCCGCGACTAAGCGGTCTAGACCTAACGCTTGATAGAGCTACTAAGAGAAGGCTTAGGAGAAGATACGGAACAGGAGCACGAGACTCTAAAAACTCCTGATCGCTTATAAGCTAGTCCTTAGATTACTAGGCTCGATAGAGCGTCTGGCTAGGAAGTTTAAGGACGAGAGGAGATAAAGGGGCAGGAGCGAACTTAGCAGGAGGATTAACTACTAGCTTAGAAAGAGGATAAGGAGGAACTAAAGACCTATTAGCTACTTAAGGGTCTAGTTCGGACTCGGAGTAAGCTACCTAGCCTAGGAAAAAGTCTTAGAATATACAGGATAACCTAGATAGTATCAGAAGGGATAAGGAAGAAAGATAAAGAGAAGAAGAAGCGATCGAGGGGATTTACCTATACTTATAGCGGGGGATCCTTTGTTCCCCCGGACTGCCCTGATAGGAGCTTTTAGCGACTATTAGCCACACACGGTAGTTATAAGTAGCCGAAAATGATATTGCACCTTTTCCTTTGTTAAACCCCTACCATTTTGACTTTACCGTGTATATACAAACGCACCAAGGCGGGAACCTACGGACATAACCGAACGGAGTAGCAGTGAGCTTAGGCTGTGTTACCCTAAAGCTCGGGGCGAGTTCAGTCTAAGTAGGGGAGGATAAGATCCCGGAAGGGTAGTCACGTAAGTCATACTCGTAGTACCCCCGTTCGGCCCCGTATAGCCCCGTGACTATCCTTACAGACCCGATATTTAAGAGATACTATAGATATACTCCAAAAATCAACCTTTCTTTACTCTTCGAATCATAATAGTAATTAATATATATCCTCTACTTACTATTAGACTTAGGAGCGAATAGGACTAGAAATCTCTAGGAGCTAGCTAAAGGGCGGATTAGTCTCTTCTTTAAGAGGAGATTAACTTAGCGTATCTATTCGTCTAGTTTCTTCTTAGAAAGAGAATAGGTATAGATATTTATAGGCTTCGCGTTACTAGTATTAATATTATAGAGGATCTTCCTTTCTAGAGGTAAGGTATTAGGGAGTTCGTCGCGAATAATCTTCCTATATTTTCTTATAAGGATCCGGATCTAGGGGTCCGGGTATAAAATAAGAGTCTCTAGAGGAGGAGAGTTATCTCGAGGAGCCCTAATAGAGATTATAAGGGTATCTTTATCTTTCTTATATATTTATCTATAGATCTATTTAGCCGATATTAGGAAGATACTAGCTTCTTCGAGTTTGTAATTAGGTCGAGCCTTATAAGGTCTAATAATATATATTCGCTAGTAATTATAGATAGTTATAGGCCTTGCAATTACTCGCGAGTCCTCGGCTCGCGCTACTCGCGAACCGGCTCGCAGGACTCGCGAGTTCGAGCCAGGAAGGCCGGCCCGCGGAAAATTACTCGCGAGTTCGAGTCAGAAAGTCCGGCTCGCGAGCTGACGACGGTAATACACTAGTAATCGAGCCGATCGAACCGCGAGTTTTTCTGGCTCGCTATATATAATAATAAATTACCGGCTCGATTTTACAATACCGTACGAGCGGGAAGACTCGCGAGTCCTTGGCTCGCGAGTTCGAGCCAGAAGTGCGAGCCGGCTCGCGAGTCGAGTCCAAAAAGCCGGCTCGCCGCGAGTAATTGCAAGGTCTACTATATAGTCTATTATAAGATTATAATCCTTCTAGTCCTAATTTAGATCCCTAATAGCTTTTTCGATCTAATTAAAAGAGATCTATCTTTTACTTCTAGAAAGATAGTTAATATTAATTTTCTCCTTCTTAATTAATTTTAATCTTAACTTTTAGGTTGTTCTTTAATAAATTAAGTATATTATTCTAAATCGCTTATATCTTCTCTCTTTACTAGATATAAGGAAATAGATAAAAAGATAGTTAAATATATATAAAAGTTATCCTATTTAATATAATTCCTATAGAAGCTCTATAGCTAGGTATAGGTATAGGTAGCTTATAGGCTATCTATATCGCGATACTAATCTTTAAAGTCTTAGAAAAACTCTTCCTTATTCTTCGCTTACTAGTTAGAATTCGCCTTAATCTATATACGCTATAGCTAACTATAGTAATCTAGAAGGATCTCTAAAATTCGCGTATTATTCCTTATATTATAGCGCTTATATATATATTTAAAACTATCTAAGAATTCTAATATATTTCTATCTTCGAATTATAGTATACTAAGAGTCCCTAGCTTAGGTATAGTCCTAACTATTGTAGTAGGGGTTTCGGTTGCATGTACTTTGTAGATGTTTAGTAGTAAGAGATACCTGATAGCCTAACCGCCTAGAGGAGGTTATCTAAGACCTAGGCTACGGGATCTTTGGGAGGATTATTATCATACTTAATCAACAGTTTGGACAGAGGATTCAGGACAGTCTTTATAGTCGGATTCCTTACACTTACAACAACACACTCTTTTGATTCCTGCCTTTAGTACCTAATATCAGATCTCACGATATCTTAGAGGATTCTAGGACTTACGTGCTTATAGGTTTAGTTTAGTTCCTCTATAACTCGATCTATCTAGTAAGATCAGACTACCGTGAGCATTCCCCTCTTTATTAGTGACCGACGCAGGGGTTTTACAATAAAGGTAGCTAAGATAGAGGACTATACTATTCCTACGATATAATTATAAAAGGATCTGCTGCTAGGATGGCTACTACTAAGATTGCTACTACTAAGATTGCTAAGATTGCTAAGACTGCTAAGACTGCTGCCGCTACTAAGGCTGAGACGACTAGAACTACTACTATAACCGCTACTATTACGACTACCGCTATAATTAAGAAATTCTGTACTTTTCTACAGAAAAAGTAGGTAACGTGTTTAACCCTAACGAAAATTAAGAGAAATTAAGACTATTATTCGAAACTAATATCTTATATTATAGCTAAATACGCGACTTTTAGCTATATATAGGGGGCTACTCCTATAGAAGGTCTTATAGCTAATACTATATCTTTATTCGACTAGTATATCTAGCTCGTCCGCGGATTATTAGCTAATCGATACTAAGAGAATCGAGAGATATTAATTCGATTACTAAAAATATCTCTAGACTAACTATATTAATAGATAAACTTAGTCTATCCGAACTTTATATAGAGTTAGTTTATCGCTTTAGAAAGGTTTCTATAGGCGGCTAATATAGAGATCTTACTAGAAGAGAATACTATACTAAAATAGTAGTTATAAAATTCTTCTATAGAAGAAAATACGAGAGAAACGTATACTAAATAGACGACGAAAAGCGATAAAAAAGAAAGGAATAGCTATAAAAAGAGAGTGCGAAACTAGAAGAAAAATCGAAAAGAATTAGGAACTACGCTACTATCTAGACTAGCTACTAATTTTACGACTTCGTTAAATTTAAAGAGTTAATTACCTTACGAATCTTGCTATATCCCTCTAGATACTATTATACCTAAAAAACCCTAAAAATATCTAGACTAGATAGAGCCTATAAAGCTAAAGTAATCGCCGTAATCTAAATAGCTAAGTAAATACGGAATATCCTTAGATATACCTACGAATATAACCTCTTTCGATACCTATCGTGATCCTAGCGATCGAGCCTCCTCTTAATCTGCTAAAGGTTTGCCTAAAGGGTTTAGTAAGAGGGTACCTCTACCTTAGTACGCTATAATTCGAAGTAGAAATATATCAGAATTCTTAGATAGCTTTGAACGTATATATAAAGCGCTATAATATAAGGAATAATACGCGAATTTTAGAGATCCTTCTAGATTACTATAGTTATTTATAATAGGTATAGGTTAAGGCGAATTTAAACTAGTAAGTAAAGAACAAGGAAGAGTTTTTCTAGGACTTTAAAGATTAGTATCGCGATACTAATAGCCTATAGGCTATCTATACTCGAATCTAGTTATAGAGCTTCTACAGAAATTGTATCGAATAGGACGACTCTTATATATATTTAACTACCTTTTTATCTATTTTATTATACCTAGTAAAGAGAGGAGATATTAGCGATTTAGAACGATATACTTAGTTTATTAAAGGACTACCCCGAAAAGTTAAGATCGAAATTAATTAAGAAGGAGAAAATTAATATTAACTATCCATCTAGGAATAAAAGATAGATCTCTTTCGATTAGATTAAAAAAGCTACTAGGGATCTAAATTAAGACTAGAAAGATTACGATCTCGCGATAGGCTATATAGTACCTGAGAAAGGAATCTAGATCTATACGGATTCTAGAGAAAAATCGTACAAGAAATAGAAAATAATAGATACTCTAAAAAATAGAGATTCTATAATTAAGAATACGAGCTCTCTAAGAGGATAGGATTTAGAAAGTTTAACGAAAGCTTTTAATAGTCTAGTAAATATATTAAAGATTATTAAAGACTAGTAGAAGGCTACTAATAAATAGAGAGTCTTAGTTTAGTACCTAATTACGAAAAAATAATAGTTATAATAACTCTACTTATATACCTAAGATAGCTACCTAATAGCTACTATTAGTATAGGAATAAAGAATATTAGGTAACTAGTTATCCTATCTATCTAGTATTGTAGTGGGGGATTCGGTTGCATGTACTTAAAGGCGGATATTCAGTAGTAGGAGATGCCTGAGAGCCTTACCGCCGAGGAAGGTTATCTAGGACCTAGCTTGCGGGATCCGGCATTATCATCATACTTGAACAATAGTTTAGACAGAGGATTTAGGATAGTCTTACAGTCAGATTCCTTATACTTGAAATATTATACTCTTTTTGATTCTGCCTTTAGTACCTAACATCGGATCTTATAATTACTTTAGAGGATTCTAGGACTTGCTGTGTGGGTTTGGTTTGGTTCCTCTATAACTCGACCTATCTAGTAAGATCAGACTGCCGTAAGTATTCCCTCTTTATTAGTGACCGATGTAGGGGCTTTGCAATAAAGGTGGCTAAGATAGAGGACCATACTATTCCTACGATTGCGATTATAAATGGATCCGCTACTAAGATTGCTGCTAAGATTACTACTAAGATTGCTACTAAGACTGCTAAGACTAAGACGACTGGAACGACTACTGCGACTGCTGCGACCGCTACTATTACGACTACCGCTATAATTAAGAAATTCTGCACTTTTCTGCAGAAAAGTAGGTAACGCGTTTGACCCTGACGAAAAATTAAGAGAAATTGAGACTATTGTTCGAAACTGATACCTTATATTATAGCTAAATACGCGACTTTTGGCTATATATAGGGGGCTGCTCCTACCGAGGGTCTTACGGCTAATACTATGCCTTTGTTCGACCGGTATACCTAGCTCGTTCGCGGATTGTTAGCCGATCGATACTAAGAGGATCGAGATATATTAATTCGATTGCTAAAAATATCTCCGGACTAATTATATTAACAGATAAACTTAGTCTATCCGAACTTTATATAGAGTTAGTTTATCGCTTTAGAAAGGTTTCTATAGGCGGCTAATATAACGATCTTACTAGAAGAGAATACTATACTAAAATAGTAGTTACAAAATTCTTCTGCAGAAGAAAACACGAGAAAAACGTATACTAAATAGACGACGAAAAGCGATAAAAAAGAAAGGAACAGCTATAAGAAGAGAGTGAAAAACTAGAAGAAAAATCGAAAAGAATTAAGAATAGCGCTACTATCTAGACTAGCTACTAATTTTACGACTTCGTTAAATTTAAAGAGTTAATTACCTTGCGAATCTTGCTATATCCCTCTAGATACTATTATACCTAAAAAACCCTAAAAATATCCGGACTAGACAGAGCCTGCGAAGCTAAAGTAATTATCGTAATCTGAATAACTAAACGACTACAGAATGTCTTTAGATATACCTATAAATATGACCTCTTTCGATGCCTATCGTGATCCTAGTAATCGAGCCCCTTCTAAGTCTGCTAAAGGATCGCCTAAAGGGTTTAGCGAGAGAGTACCGCTACTGCCACCGTTACCGCCGAGACTAGCTCCTTCGCTAATACTAACGCAAGTTTATACGCCTAATTCAGAGATACAAACTTTGCGATATATAGTTAGGACTATACCTGAGCTAGGGACCCCTGGTACGCCACGATTCGAAGGCAGAAATATATCAGAATTCTTAGATAGTTTTAAACGTATATATAAGCGCTATGATATAAGAAATAACGCGCGAATTTTAGAGATCCTTCTAGATTACTACGGTTAGCTATAGCGTGTATAGGTTAAGGCGAATACTAACTAGCAAGCGAAGAACAAGGAAGAGTTTTTCTAGGACTTCAAAGATTAGTATCGCGATACGGATAGCCTATAGGCTACCTATACCCGTACCTAGCTACAGAGTTTCTGCAGGAATCGTATCGAATAGGACGACTTTCACGTGTACTTAACTACCTTTTCGTCTGTTTCCTTGTATTTAGTAAAGAGAGGAGATATTAGCGATTTAGAACGATATACTTAGTTTATCGAAGGACTGCCTAAAAAGTTAAGATCGAAATTAATTAAGAAGGAGAAAATTAATATTAACTACCCTTCTAGGAGCAAAAGACGGATCTCTTTCGATTAGATCGAAAAAGCTACTAGGGATCTAAATTAGGACTAGAAGGATTACGATCTCGCGATAGGCTATATAGTGCCCGAGAAAGGAATCTAGGTCTACGCGGATTCTAGAGAAAAATCGTACGAGGGACGGAAAATAATAGATACTCTGAAAAATAGAGGTTCTACGATTAAGAATACGAGCTCTCTGAGAGGACAGGATTTAGAAAGTTTAACGAAAGCTTTTAACGGTCTGTCGGTAAATATGCTAAAGGTTATTAAAGACTAGCGGAAGGCTACTGATAAATAGAGAGTCTTGGTTTAGCACCTAATCGCGAAAAATGATAACCGAAATAACCCTGCTTATATACCTGCAAGATAGATGTCTGATAGTTGCTACTGGTGTAGGAATGAAGGGCATCGGGTGACTGGTTGTCCTGTCTATCTGAGTATGCAAAATAAAGGACTATGCTACTAGAATGAACTGAATCGGGTAGTACTTAGAAGGGTTGGTAAGAATGGACCGGAGGCGCGCAAGAGAGGTGACTAATTTTGGAAGGATATGGTTCCGGACTAGTACCAGTAGTAGAAGAGTTAACGCGCAAGCGTTAACGCTGTCTCTACTATTGCTGCGCCTCAATTATATTCAGGGGTCTATTCTTACTGCACTCCGCAAATTTACACTACCCTGGGAAAAGGTGGAGACACGCGCAGATCTGATTGCGTTGCGAGCCGAATAAATTGAAAGACGAGACCAGGATGTCTCTGATGCGATGATGCGGCTATAGAGGCTAAGAGCTTAGAACAAAGAATATCACGACTCGCACAGAAACCTGCGAATTGCGCCCCTGAAAGAAAAAGATTTGGTCCTTCTCTATAATACTAGGTTGAGGACGATATAACGTCTAGAAATAAGCTCCGATTTAGATAGATAGGGCCGTATCGAATCAGAAAAGATCTGAAAAATGCGTATACGAAATTAAAGAATTAGACGGCACCCTATACCGACAGATAAATAAGGTAAGCGCTAGTATTAATAGTAGTAGGCTAAAAAGATTTTATTACTAGGCGCTCTAGGATAAAAGAAATTTGGATAAGGATAAAAGAATTAAGGCTAGAACGGATTGCTACCTACTACGTAAAGGCGCAGAAGAGGACGGCCGCCGCGAGAGGGACAGGGTTAATTTAATTCGATATTTTTCTTTGTAAAAGGTGTGTGTTAATTAGTCTGTTTGATACGAATATTTCGGATTTTTTTTATTTTTGTTGATTTCTTTAGAAGTAGATTAAATTTATTGATTTACTAAATTTTGTCTTTGTTTGGAAATTTGTAGTTTTTAAGACTATTTTGAAAGGTAATAGAAAAGGAGCTTGCTAGGGACGGCAAGATTTTTGGGAGGGGAGGGAAGTCTCCGGAGAGAGCTTAAATTATAATGATTTTTCGCTAAGTGCTATAAATTTCTTCTGCAGAAGATATCGACCTATAACGATACGTTAAACTCTGCGAATTTCTTCCGCGAAATTTCTTCTGCGGAAGAATTTAATATAATAGACTAGGCTACGATATCCGCTATAGCTAATATCTTGATATTATGCCTTCGATGCTAAGTGATCGTTTAATATAAATTACTTCCCCTGCTAAGATTATCGAAGAATTACGTACGCTACCTACGGACTAGGTCTATAAGACGGTAAAGCTCTATCTGTATAAGATTTGCGAAAAAGGGTAGGTATTTTTGACTTAGTCGCGATCGAACTCTATACCTTTGTAAAGGATAGCGAATTTTAGAAGGGATATAAGACTCAGGAAGATTTTGAGGATAGCTAGACGGTAGCAAGAGAAGTAATTAATCGTCGCGAATATAACAAGAACTATATCTAGTAAGTAATATACGTAGCGCTATAAGCTTGAATAGGGACGCTAAAAAGATTATAATCAGAGTCCGAACGAAAACGTTCGCCGAAAAGGTTAGCAAACTAGTAAGGAGCGGGATTAGTTTCGAAGAGATATAGCTCCGAGTTAATAACGCTATTCTCTAACGACTTAAGAAAGGAATATATAGGCGGGGGATCCGAAGAGCTAAAGAAGTTATATAAGGTGATCTCGATAACGCCTATAAATCGCTAGATTTGACGGAACTAACGCTAGAACGGTTCAAAAATACTATCTATCGATTAATGAAGATGATTTATATACGAATATTATCGGATGCCGCGAATTTTGATAAGGTAGACAAGGATTAGAGCTTAGCTCTGATAAGGATAAAAGCTAAATTTCTTCTGCAGAAGAAATTTAATCGCAAAACCTGATCTAGAAGGAAGCCGAATTTCTTCTAGAAGAAATCTAACCGCGTAAACAGAGCCCGGAACTAAACGATAACGATAAACGATCGTAGGAATCAGAACTATTACGGAGTCTGCTACTAAGAAACCGAAGATATCGCAAGGTTTATTAAAGTTAGTACCCTGCGGATAAGATAGATGCTTCTAGGCTAGCTAAAGTAGTTCCGAAGACGAAATTAGATGCTAAAAGTAAGCGCGAAGCGCTAGTGATTTTTCGGCTTGTTAGTAGGTCTATCCGCGAAAATGCGACCGAAATTAGCCCTGATTCGATTTGTAAGGGGTATTAACTTAGCTAGTATATCTTTTATATATTTATACTAACGGTGTCGATTACAGGACTCTAGTATAACGCTTGCGATACCTTTACGCCCGGCTCGGTGACTAGGATAGGGCTAAGAAGGAATTTGAGGTTTAGTTTAAATATCCTCTAGAAAAGAACTTAGGAGCTACTTTCGATTCCCTTCTAAGATGCGAAAACCTTTAGTATCGAATTTCGAGAAGATATAGTATCTGACTTTTTAGGATATAAGTTTTCGCTATTTTAGAAGGGTTCTACTAAGTTTTGGAAGAAAATAGAGAGGGATTAGAATATTAACGAAGCGTGGTAGTGCTAATTTTTGTATAGCTACGTAACGATTAGGACGGCTATTATCCTCGCGGTCTAATAGATATAATCGAGGAGGAATTCAATATATATAACTAGCATTACTAATCGCGAAAGTATGTACTAAGGGTTAGATAGGCTAAAAACGCATAGTATAGTAGTATCTAGTAACTAGTACGGCGCGACTAGACCTACTATCTGCTCTATGTTCTGCTACGACCGGATTATCAATATCGGCTAATTTCGTTTCCTTACTACGCGAAGAGTGTATACCCTAGTAAACAGACTGCTTTCCGCTATCTTGATATTAATATAACGGATCTCCTTATATCCTAACGAATAGCGAATGTAATCTAGGGGACGGTTTCTTTAACGGATAAGAACCTACAAAATTATACTAAAATACTACTTAGGATATAAAACCACCTCGCTAGTAGTAGCAGAATCTGCGCGATCGTGGTTACTAGAAAGATAGTTTAATCTATAAGATATCGGCTACGATATAGACGGCAGAAGATAAGGAGAAATTTGGTCTCTCCTAGGAAAAAGTTATCTGTAAACAGGGAGATATACGTATTTCGAAGCTATACCTTCCTTATAGATTAATAGGACTAGCGACTTATCTTCGGCGAACGGTTTTGCCCTAGTTTGTTAGTATTAGGGAAGATTATAAGACCCTAGATAGTCCTAAATTAGGCACTTAGTCTAAACTTTCGGCTTATTATCGCGATTTTTCGTTACCTAACAGACTCCTTCCGGGTAGTCTAGTCAGAAATATAGTAGTCGGCTTGCGTATCCTTTTTCTGTATTAATTCGGTTGCTAGAATTAAGTCCGATCGGAGATACGCTAATCGTCGCGAAAGATAGGATTCCCCTGTAGTTATCGAAGAATTAGACGTTCTTTTTAGCCGGAATTAGCAACGAGCGCACAGATTAATCTAGGAGTAGCGCGACCGGGCGAGACGGGCCTACCTGCTATATTTTAAGATAATAATAAAGGCCGAATAGTAGCAATTTGGCACACTCTTATTTTCTGCGAAAGGAGAAGGGCCTATCGGTTTTGCTAAATTTTGTGTAGCCTAGTAAGTTAGCCTAAGGGTCTTTAGGAGATCTAACGTTACTATCGAGGGATACGGGAAATTAACTAAGGGACGGTAAATTATAGGGGGGAGGTTATATAGTAGGGGATTCGGTTATATATACTTAAAGGCGGATATTTAGTAGTAGGAGATGCCTAAGAGCCTTACCGCCGAGGAAGGTTATCTAGGACCTAGCTTGCGGGATCCGGTATTATTATTATACTTGAATAACAGTTTAGACGGAGGATTCAGGACAGTCTTTATAGTCAGATTCCTTATACTTGAAATATCACACTCTTTTTGATTCCTGCCTTTGGTACCTGATATCGGATCTCACGATTACTTTGGAGGATTCCAGGACTTGCGTGCTTATAGGTTTGGTTTGGTTCCTCTATGACTCGACCTGTCTGGTGAGATCAGACTGCCGTGAGCATTCCCCTCTTTAGTATATAAAATAAAGGACTATACTACTAGAATAAAATAAATTAGATAGTACTCGGAAGGGTTAGTAAGAATAGACCGGAGGTATATAAGAGAGATAACTAATTTTAGAAGGATATAGTTCCGGACTAGTACTAGTAGTAGAAGAATTAACGCGTAAGCGTTAACGCTATCTCTACTATTACTACGCCTTAATTATATTTAGGAGTCTATTTTTACTATACTCCGTAAATTTATACTACTTAGGTAGATTTAGTAGGGATTTCTCTTAGAAAAGACGCTAATTTCGAAGGATTAGAAGGGAGCGAAGACGAAATATATAAAGGAGAAGTCTTCGCTATTAATAGATAACTAGCTAGTCGTAAGCGCTCTAATAGTCTAGAAATTATACGAAAGTACGTAGTATACGACTAAGTAGATACTATCTAGCGACTATTAATAAAGATAATATAATAGCGGATATAGTACTAGCCCCTTTACGAATTTCTTCTATAGAAGAAATTTATAGACAGGAATAGGATCGCTAACTAAATAGTTAGCCGCGAGATTCTTCTATAGAAGAAATCTAAGACTAGGATAGTTAGACCTAGAGAACTAGTTAAGACGTAAGATTTTCGACGCCTACTTACCTATCTAGACTAGGAAATTCGTCGACTATCTAAAAGCGCCTAAAACCTTCCGCGGATATTACTACCTAATATAAGGAAGAAATTACTAGAAAATTACTAGCTATTCCTATACCGTCTACGATTATACTAGGTAATCTGATATTTATATTACTACAACTACGTAGCTAAGTTAGAAATATTACGAATTCCTTCGAACCTTCGGTCCCTATAATTACTACGAATACTATAAATACTATAAATACTACGAGTACTACTACGCCTATATACTTCGCTACTACTTAGCGAGTTATAAAAGTAGATAAAGTAATCGCGCGGGTATAGGATCTTAGGAGATCGGTACGAATCTCTACGCCACGAAATTTAGGTACGTTTAAGGAATATACTAGAGGGCTCTTATATATAAAGGTATACGTATATAGGTATAAGCTTAAAGCTACGATTAATTAGGGATTATTAGTTAATCTTATTTCCCTAGAAACGGTATATATATTAAACCTTAATATTCGAAAAGATCTAAAGCTGTATATAGTACCTATTAATAGCTAAACGCGTTCCTTTTACGGAGTTACGGAAGGCTTACCTATTTTAATCGGCGATATTATAATATACTCTTACTATATAATTATAAAGGATTATATAGCAGAGATTCTTCTAGGACGAATCTAGTTACGCGATATAATAGCTTCTACTATAGAGAAAATTAATAGTTCTGTTAAAATAGTAGTCTTTTCGGAAGACCGGACTAGGAAGTTAGTTTTAAGGTATATTCTCTAAGTAAGAAAACTTCGGTCTAGGAGTATTAGCTATAGCCTAAAGATTTTGTAGAACTACGAATACAGAGATAGATTTTTTAGGATACCTAGAAGCCTAATTAGCGATACTTCCGGTATAATAAATAAGATACCGATACTAAAAATAGGCTATAATTTACTATATATTTTAATAGTACCCTCTAAAAACGCTATAAAAGTACTAAAAATATTTAAAAATATAAGAGATAGAAAGATATTAAAAATTTTAGATAAATTAAGATTTAGCTACGACTATAAGATTCGTATAGGTAGCTATAGGATATTACTATAAGATTTCTACGACTAAGGTATCTTTTAACTATAAATCCGAGCCCTAGACCTATAGGTATAGGTATACTAGTTTATACTTTATTTAAAAGAGTAGCGGATAAGATTAAACTAGTTAACGCGACTAAAAACGATAGATTAGTACTAACTAGTTATACGAATTAGAAGGAAATCTACGAAAAGAAATACTTTACTAAATATTGCGTGTCTAATATTAAAAGTAAATTTAATAATCTACTAATATCGCGGATCTCTATAATTGTAAGAGATATATATCTAATATCTAAAAGGGAGTAGAAAATATTAATTAGAAGGATCTTCTGCTAAAGGAAAGAGGATTATTATATAAGATACTATTTAAAAGAGAAGGTTATTTTACGTAGGATTAGTCCTATATATCTTTAATTTTTAGAAGTAATACTACTATAATATATTAAGATAATTAGTATAAGGCCTAGTAGTATCCTAGATTTAAATCTCGCTAGCGCTAAAAGTATAGTTAAAGAGATATTATAGGAAAGATTATAAAAAGGGGTCCTAGAATATTACGATAGTCCTACCGAAATCCTTAGTTTTTAGTATATAAGAAGAATAGAAAATATATATAGTAAACGCTATAATATATATTAATAAAGTAATAGTATAAGATACGAATATACCTCCTAATATAGACGAATTTATTAAAGAATTTTTAGTATAGTAATATCGTCCGCTATTAATCTATTTTCCGGGTATAACTAGATAACTCTAGATAGTCGCGATCGAAATATAATAGTAATTTAGACCCGATTAGTTTACTAAGTAGACTATATTATTATAAGGGGCTTCGAATTCTATACTATAATTCTAAAGAGTAGTTATATAGATCCTAGCTAATATTCTATATATTACTAAACCTTTTATAGATAATATTCCGGTTAAAGGACCTAAGACCTAGTATAATAACGAGTTTATAAGACTAGGGATTAGGAGGTTTATCTTAGAATATATATAAAATCTAGATAAGATCCTATACCTTTTAGAACTTATAGGAGCGAGAGTTTCTATAGCAAAATCGTAACTTATAATATCCGGCCTTAAAATTATAGGCTAGGTATATAATTCTAACGGGTGTAGACCTAATAAGCAGAAAATTTCTAAGTTAGCTAACTAGCTAGTCCCTATTAATACGATAAGATACGCTCTTTTATTAGTCTTATAGTCTACTTTCGAATTCTAGTAAAGGATTTTTAGTATATTATAGCGCTATTATATACGATATTACAGAAGGATATAATATTCGATTAGGGTAATAATAAATAGAATACCTTTAAGAAGATTAAGGAGATACTATATAGTTTTCTAGCGGTTATACTAGTTAATTATAGCTAGAATCTATTAGACCTAACGCTTATAGTAGACGCGTTAAAAATAGGATAGGGTAGCGTTTTAATATAGAAAAGAGAAGGGTTATAACGAGTAGTATAATACGAGTTAGGGTTTAGTCTAAATTAGAGTAAATATATAATACTAGAAAATTAGAATATCGCGGGTAATAAAGATATTTAAAAAGCTATAGTATTAGCTATATAGGTAAGATTTACGCTAGAAACTAATACTAACAAATTAGTTACGTAATTAAATCGACTAGCTTCGGACTTACCTAGCGCTTTAGTAACGATAGCTTACTTAGATTTAGCTCTTCGATTTTAATATAAAGTATATTCCTAGGACGAAAAATAGTACTGCTAATAGTCTATCTAGGAAGCCCGCTATGCCTAAAGAAATAGAAGAGTAAGAAAAGGAGAGAGATATTAATAAATTTATTATAGCTAAAATCTCTTATCTTCGCGTTATAGTTTCTCTAGTAGAAACTATAGTTTCTACTAAAATTCCTATCTCTTAAGAGATTTCTTCTATAGAAGAAATAAATATTAGTATAGAAATTCTAGATAGGTCTTATTTAGAAGAATCTTAGAAAATTATAAGGTTCTTAATAATACTACGTAGGCTAGCTAAGATATCTTATAATAAATTTAGTATTTAAGAAAAAGGCTTTAAAATTTATAGTCTAAGATCGATATCTATTTTATAGAGGATATAGTAGAGATCTAATTATATAAAGGATTTTAGACAATACTAGAATACGAAAAGAGACCCTATAACGCTTATATAAAGAGTTAGGCTATAAAGGCTGTAAAGCTACTTATAACCTATTAGCTATACGGTACTATTAGTTAGGAATATATAATAAGACTACGAAATTTATACGCGTATACTTCGAATACTAGGCGCGTAATCCTGTTAGACTATATAAATCTATAGGAAGTATAAGACCGATATAAATCTAGGAGAAATAGTATATTAATACTACCATACTACCTAATAAGAAGGTTAAAAAGGAGTTATCTAAGCAAGAGATTTAGCTAGTAGGTAGCTAGAAGTAAGGATTCTCTAGAAAGTAGATAGTAAAAGCGCTACCGGATTCGTTTAGGAGGATATTATCTATAGGTATAGGGTATCTTAGGAGATTATAATTAATTTTAGTCCTAAAATACGTTCGGAAATACGAAATTTTTTAAAATCGTACCGCGTTAACGCTATTTTAATTTCGGTATATAACCTATAGATAAATAGGGCGATTAAGAGAGTAATACGAACGCTAAAAGACGCCTTATCTAAAATAATAAATAGGTATAAACTATTAGAGAGTATTAAACTAAAATAGTCCTAAAAGCTACTAGCCGTAATACTTACTAATAGAGCGACTTTATATATATATACTAGTATCTTACCCTTCTGATTTATTTATAGATAAGATACTATCTTGCTAGTAGAATTAGATATACCTACCTAGTCGATACTATCCTAGGAAAAAGTAGAGATACGCGTAGATCTAATTACGTTACGAGCTAAATAAATTAAAAGATAAGACTAGGATATCTCTAATACGATAATATAGCTATAGAGGCTAAGAGCTTAGAATAAAGAATATTACGACTCGTATAGAAACCTACGAATTACGCCTCTAAAAGAAAAAGATTTAGTCCTTCTCTATAATACTAGATTAGAGGACGATATAATATCTAGAAATAAGCTCTAATTTAGATAGATAGGGCTATATCGAATTAGAAAAGATCTAAAAAATAGCGTATACAAAATTAAAGAATTAGATAGTACCCTATACTAATAGATAAATAAGGTAAGCGCTAGTATTAATAGTAGTAGGCTAAAAAGATTTTATTACTAGGCGCTCTAGGATAAAAGAAATTTAGATAAGGATAAAAGGATTAAGGCTAAGAATAGATTACTACCTACTACGTAAAGGTATAAAAGAGGATAGCTACCGCGAGAGAGATAGGGTTAGATTAATTCGATATTTTTCTTTATTAAAATATTATATTAATTAGTCTATTTAATACGAATATTTCGATTTTTTTTTATTTTTGTTAATTTCTCTTAGAAACGGATTAAATTTATTAAATTTACTAAATTTTGTCTTTATTTAGAAATTTAGTATTTATAAGACTATTTTAAAAGGTAATAGAAAAGGAACTTACTAGGGATAGTAATATTTTTAGGAGGAGAGAGAAGTCTCCGGAGAGAGCTCAAATTATAATAATTTTCGCTAAATACTACGAATTTCTTCTATAGAAGAATTTAGTATAATAAACTAGGCTATAATATCCGCTATAAGCTAGTATCTTAATATTATACCTTCGATACTAAGTAATCGTTTAATACTAATTACTTCCCCTACTAAGATTATCGAAGAATTATAAACGCTATCTACGGACTAGATCTATAAGATAGTAAAGCTCTATCTATATAAGATTTACGAAAAAGAATAGGTATTTTTAGACTTAGTCGCGATCGAACTCTATACCTTTATAAAAGATAGCGAGTTTTAGAAGGGATATAAGACTTAGGAAGGTTTTAAGGATAGCTAGATAGTTACGAGAGAAGTAATTAATCGCCGCGAATATAATAAGAACTATATCTAGTAAGTAATATACTCGACGCTATAAGCTTAGAATAGTAATGCTAAAAAGATTATAATTAGAGTCTAAACGAAGACTTTCGCTAAAAAAGTTAGTAACCTAGTAAGGAGCGGGATTAGTTTCGAAGAGATATAACTCCGAGTTAATAATACTATTCTCTAATAACTTAAGAAGGGAATATATAGGCGGGGAATCTGAAGAGCTAAAGAGGTTATATAAGGTAATCTCGATAACGCCTATAAATCGCTAGATTTAATAGAGTTAACGCTAGAACGGTTATTAAAATACTATCTATCGATTAATAAGGATAGGTTTATATATAAATACTATCTATCGATTAATAAGGATAGGTTTATATATAAATACTATTAGATATCGCGAATTTTAGATAAGGTAGATAAGAATTAAAGTATAGCTCTAGATAAGGAAGAAAGCTAAATTTCTTCTATAGAAGAAATCTAATCGTAAAACTAGGATCTAGAAGGAAGCTAAATTTCTTCTATAGAAGAAATTTAACCGCGTAAACAAAACCTAGAACTAAGTAATAATAATAATAGTAACGATAATAGTAATAATAAATAATCGCAGAATTTAGAACTATTAACTAAGCCTACTACTGAGAAACCGAAGATATCGTAGAGTCTATCGGATTCGGTACCCTATAGATATAAGATAGATACTTCTAGGCTAGCTAAAGCGATTCCGAAAACGAAATTAGACGTTAAAAGTAAGCGCGAAGCTCTAATAATTTTTTAGCTCGTTAGTAGGTCTATTCGTAAAAATACGACCGAAATTAGTCCTAATTTAATTTATAAGGAGTATATAGCCTAGCTAGTATATCTTCTATATATTTATACTAATAGTATCGATTACGAGACTCTAGTATAACGATTATAATATCTTTATACTAGGCTCGGTAACTAGGATAATACTAAGAAGGAATTTAAGGTATAGTTTAAATTATCTTCTAGAAAAGAACTTAGGAGCTATTTTCGATCCCCTTCTAAGATATAACTACTACTAGTATTAAGTTTCGAGAAGCTATAGTATCTGACTTTTTAGGATATAAGTTTTCGCTATTTTAGAAGGATTCCGCTAAATTTTAGGAAGAAAATAGAGAGGGATTAGAATATTAATAGGAGTATAGTAGTACTAATATTTTTATAGCTACGTATTAATTAGGATAGCTATTATCCTCGCGGTCTAATAGGTCTAATCGAGGAGGAATTTAATATATATAACTAGTATTACTAATCGCGAAAGTATATACTAAGGGTTAGATAGGCTAAAAACGTATAGTATAGTAGTATCTAGTAATTAGTATAGCGCGACTATATCTACTATATATTCTATATTAGGCCTTGCAATTACTCGCGAGTTTTTCCGGCTCGCTATATATAATAATAAATTACCGGCTCGATTTTATAATACTGTACGAGCGGGAAGACTCGCGAGTCCTTAGCTCGCGAGTTCGAGCTAGTCTTTCCGGCTCGCGAGTAATTTTCCGCGAGCCAGGGACTCGCGAGTCTTCCGGCTCGCGAGTTCGAGCCAGAGGTACGAGCCGGCTCGCGAGTCGAGTCCAAAAAGCCGGCTCGCCGCGAGTAATTGCAAGGTCTATTCTATATTCTACTCCGACCGGATTATTAATATCGACTAGTTTCGTTTCCTTACTACGCGAAGAGTATATACTATAGTAAATAGACTACTTTCCGCTATCTCGATATTAATATAATAGATCTTCTTATATCTTAACGAATAGCGAATATAATTTAGGGGACGGTTTCTTTAACTAATAAGGACCCGCGAAATTATACTAAGATACTACTTAGGATATAAAGATACCTCGTAGAGTAGTAGTAAGATCTAGATAATCGTAGTTACTAAAAAGATAGTCTAATCTATAAGATATCGGCTACGATATAGATAGTAGAAGATAAGAAGAAATTTAGTCTCTCCTAAGAAAAAGTTATCTATAAATAGGGAGATATACGTATTTCGAAGCTATACCTTCCTTATAGATTAATAGGACTAGCGACTTATCTTTAGTAAATAGTTTTATTCTAGTTTATTAGTATTAGGGAAGATTATAAGACCCTAGATAGTCCTAAATTAGGTACTTAGTCTAAACTTTTGGCTTATTATCGCGATTTTTTGTTACCTAAAAAGACTCCTTCTAGATAGTCTAGTTAGAAATATAGTAGTCGACTTACGTATCCTTTTTCTATATTAATTCGGTTACTAGAATTAAGTCCGATCAGAGATACGCTAATTAGTCGCGAAAGATAGGATTCTCCTATAGTTATTAAAGAATTAGACGTTCTTTTTAGCCGAAATTAGTAACGAGCGTATAGATTAATCTAGGAGTAGCGCGACCGGGCGAGACGGGCCTACCTACTATATTTTAAGATAATAATAAAGACCGAACGGTAGCAATTTAGCGTATATTCTTATTTTCTGCGAAAGGAGAAGGGCCTATCGGTTTTACTAAATTTTGTGTAGCCTAATAAGTTAGCCTAAGAGTCTTTAGGAGATCTAACGTTACTATCGAGGGATATAGGAAATTAACTAAGGAACGGTTAATTATAGGGGGGGAGGTTATATAGTAGGGGATTCGGTTATATATACTTAGTAGATATTTAGTAGTCAGAGATACCTAATAGCCTAACCGCCTAGAGGAGGTTATCTAAGACCTAGGCTACGGGATCTTTAGGAGGATTATTATTATACTTAATCAACAGTTTAGACAGAGGATTCAGGATAGTCTTTATAGTCGGATTCCTTACACTTATAATAATACACTCTTTTTGATTCCTGCCTTTAGTACCTAACATCGGATCTCAGCTAACTTTTTCTAGTATTCCGCCGTAATATAGCCTAGTTTTTTATAGTAGAAGTATTCCTTCTTACTCCTATTAGCGCTCCGCTTTACTAGGTTAGTCGCCCTCTACTAGTTATTATAATATATAGGATATTCCCCTAAGGATATTAGGGGTCCTATATCCTAGTTAGTCCTCTAGTCCTATCTTTTTAGGTTCTCTATCCCCTCTAGGTAGCTCCTCTTATTACTTTAGATAGCTATTAGTTAGTCTAGGATCGTCTTCTCTACCTAATTATAGAATACTATCTATTTATCCTAGTTATCTATTACTAGCTCTAGGAACCTCCTAGCTTCTAGCCGGATTTCCTTAAGGACTCCTATCTATAGTCGGTCTATCTATTACTACTTATAGAAGGTTTCTCGTAGTTAGTTATATATCCCTATAAGCTTTAAGGTATACTAGTAAATATCCTAGAAGTATTATTAGGTATAATTCTACTAGTCCTACTTCGCCTCTCTCTAGATTTCTATTAGGTCTATAACCTAGGATAGGGCCTATCTCTCGAAAATAGCCTAGGTAAATTCTATTCCTAGATTATTTTTCTAGTATTCTATCTAGTTTATATTAATATTACTATCTAGAAATTTAGTAACCCTCTCTACCTTCTACTAGTTATTATAGAACTACTAGGGGTACCTATACTAGAAGACTTCTTACTTAGATTTAAATAGGTCGTATTCTCCTAACCTATTAGCGTAAAATATTACTATATTATTAGGAGTCCGGGGCTCTCTAGGCTCTACTATAGCCCCTAGTATAGGTATCCTATTCTCTTAGGATATAATAGAGGAGGCTAGTAGGATATAGTCCCCTCTCCCTAGCCTTCCTATATATTAGTAGTTAGCTTCCTACGAGAGGGACCCTATTAGTCTAGGGGTTTCCGCCTATAAAATCACGGTAGTCCTAGCTTATTCCCGAAGCTATATTAATAGTTCGTTCTTTTACTAGGATAAGCGTAAGCGCTCCTTAAGGTCCTCGAGCTCCTACTTTTAGGCCTTAATTTCTGTTCGCTCTCTGCCTAGACCTTGCAATTACTTGCGGCGAGCTAGCTTTTTAGACTCGACTCGCATTTCTGGCTCGAACTCGCGAGCTGGAAGACTCGCGAGTCTTCCCGCTCGTACGGTATTGTAAAATCGAGCCGGTAATTTATTATTATATATAGCGAGCCAGAAAAACTCGCGGTTCGGTCGGCTCGATTACTAGTGTATTACCGTCGTACGGCTCGCGAGTAATTGCAAGGCCTAGTCCTAGACCTTGCAATTACTCGCGGCGAGCCGGCTTTCACTTCTGGCTCGAACTCGCGAGTTAAGGACTCGCGAGTCTTCCCGCTCGTACGGTATTGTAAAATCGAGCCGGTAATTTATTATTATATATAGCGAGTCAGAAAAACTCGCGGTTCGATTGGCTCGATTACTAGTGTATTACTGTCGTACGGCTCGCGAGCCGGACTTTCTGACTCGAACTCGCGAGTCCTGCGAGCCGGTTCGCGAGTAGCGCGAGCCGAGGACTCGCGAGTAATTGCAAGGCCTACCTAGTCCTATATACTTCTCCCTCCCTCCTTAATCCTTATAAAAATAAGTATTAATAGAGAAAGAAGGTAAGCCTTATCTAAAGGACTTACGAATAAAGATAAGGAGGGACTAGGCTTAGGGAGGGGACCTTATAAACCCCTAAAGAACGGTCTTAGGAGAGAGCGTTAACCCTTATTATAGCTCTTATAGCCCTTACCTCTTCTCCTATATTACTACTCTACTATAATACCCGAGGACCTTAGTTAATAGCTAATCCCTACTAGTAGTAACGTACTGAAATCCTACCATGCCGTTGCTCACTGGTTAATCCATTAGGCCAAAAGGTCTAAGCCAAACCATCTGTTAGGATGGTTTGTCCTGCAACGGTATTTATAGACGGTTTAGTCCCGCATATCTTCCTATATGCGCTCTGGGACTACAGTACTACCTATCCGGAAGGCTCCGAACGCTCCTATATAGTCCTTATAGACCTTTATACCTAGGAACGAATTATAAAAAGAGGAAATCCTTATAGATATAAGAGGCTATTATTTACAATACTCTTAGAATTCTCCTTAATCCTTCCTATTTCTAATAGAGAATACTTCGATCTACTATTCTATTTTCGCGGATCCTCGCCCGCGAGAGGAACGCCTAAATACTCCTAAGACTAATTAGGCCCTCTCCTTCCTACCCCTAATTATAGCCGAAGCCTACTAAATATAGCTTCGAGACTATACCCCGGATAACTATAATAAGGCTATATAGGATATTAAGACTACTACCTCTAGTATCTACCTATAATAGAATAGTATCTAGGTATAGTCGAATATCCCCTTATCCTTCCGGGAGATACCCGCTACTACCCTAGAGGAGACCGACTAGACTAGCTCTCCTCTATCTCCGGTAATTAATTTAAACCTCCTAGAGATTCGTAGGATCTTAATAAAAAAGGTATCTAGTATCCGCCCCTACTCGGGAATAATCGCCTAAGACGCTACTCGCGTATATCTACGCGATTACGAAAGGTTCTTCTATAAGATCTTATACCCTATAGGCGTAGGAATTCCGGACACCGACAAAATTATCTACGCCTAAGGATCCCTAACTAGGCGAGCTAAGAAGGTATAGAATACCTATCGCTAGTAGATTATTAACTAGTACGCGGAACCGACTAAGACCTAGGAAGATTACCGCGCCTAGATCCTTTAGGAATTTTTTGAATACCTTAGCCCTAAAAAGCGCTAGGATCGCTTCGCTAGTATATATTAAGGATCCCTTACTTTCGCTAAATACGCTATAAACCTATAGTAAGTAATATACCAACGCTAACCTTTCTAACGGCTTTCTTTTTATTTAAATTTTTATTAGCTTTGGGCAATGACATAATTTCTGAGAAGGAAGTCATCAGAGATTGAAGCATCTGGTTACTGACTGCGACCTTCAGTATAGCGTCAGAATCATCCCTCATTAGGCAGCATTTGAAGCCAGGAACAAAGTCAATAACGATGCGAAATTTGTAAATGGAACCAACGAACGCAGACACAACCGCGAGGTCATTGACGCTTGGGCTTCCGCTACGCTGACCAGGCAAAAGTTATCAATGTCTCGATGATGAGAGAAAAGGTAGAACGGATCATTTACAGACGAAACGCGACGGTGGTGGCCGGGGCTGTGGCTGGATAGCGAAACTTGGACCTTTCCGAGGAGCAGACCTATTGTCTGCGGAATCAAAAATCTAATTAGCTTGTGCGCAACGCGAATTCTTCGGGGCAATCGAGGCCAAAACAGACAATATTCGGTAGTAATTTGGGCTAAACATCAATTATGGCGACAAGCTGGGACGCCGAAAATTTCATCCATTAGAATAAGCCTTAAGGGCAGGTAAGAACTCCAGGGGTTAAGTATAGGAGCAATTCACTCTCGCCGCCGTATCGCTCAAAACTTGGGAAAGCAGCGAAATCTCCACGGATTCCGGTTTACATAACCCACTGCCAATTTGGTGTGAGATTTGAAACAGGTCCTTGGGTCTGTGCTTGATGCGCAATGGCGAGAAAGCATTGCCTCAACGAAACGATTGGTGTTGCCAGAAAATCTCCAAGGTCAGTCTTGATGTAGGAGGTAGATGCGAGAATGACCGGAGAGTAATCGACTACCCATTTCCCGCAGATAAACTGTTGCCGAAGAAAAATTGTTTGCTGGTAATTGCTCATGAAGCCATACATGCAGTTCAAATCCTTCATATACTGGATTGGCTGCGCGAGCAATCTGCGGAGCGCAGATTCGTTGCCATAGGCCTCTACCAGGTCATGCTCTTCAATCCACCAAACCTTCAACTCCCCAAGCATCTTGAGCTCGGGTGTCGCAGTATTCGTGGTCATAAGAATTGAATCCGGCGTCTTGGCGTATTGGCTTCCAAGGCACCTGAAGTCGGCGAATTGGAGGTCAATTGACTGTACCTCCAGGATTTTCCCCACAAGATATCCAATTGAGTGATTGAAAAGACCTTGGAGCCCTGCCTCGTCCACAATAAGGTGTGATTCGGCCTCAGGGTTGCCAGAAGTATGCGTGTATTTGATGGCTTTGGTGCTCCACCTTGTGCTTTGAATATAGCTTTCGATGCCGCGGAAAAAATTGGGCCATCGGTGAAGTTCTCCCAAGAACTTGATACGGTGGAGGGCATTTGAAGTGGTCTGATGAGGCCCAATGGGAACAGGAGGAATTGCCTGGGAGGCCATCTCTCTCGCGCGGACTTGCTTGGGGGGCATATTGTCTGGCTATGTGGAAATATTCATTATCAGCACCACACAAGAGGTATTATGGTTTCTGGACTGTACTTTACCAAAAGAAAAAGACCGTATGAGAGATCTTAAAGCCTGGATGGCATTGAAAGCTCCGATCATGGATAATCAGAAGATGTGCTTGCTAGGCGTGCTCATGTCTCATGTCACATGGCGCTCCTTCCCGTAATGTTTTCGACCACTTGGTACCTACTTCTGATAGATAACCTCCTTTTTTCTACCTATCGTTTCAGTGTCAATTCCTTTTTTCATCATGGCGCATTTTTCAGACCATTGGCAATTAGATCTAGTAGCTTCCCCGGCGACAGATTCTGTGGCTCCCTCGGAGAAAGATCGCAGAGAGGAGGGATGGACCAGGGGGAGTCTCAAATTTAGTACCAGCGTGCTGCATCCCCAGCCAAACCCTTGGTCACAAAACTTGCAAGCTACAGGATCGAGAATTACTGTCTTAATAGACATCCTCGTTTGAGGCTGTATGGATCAACATGAAATGTGTTTAAACTGATCTTGAATGAATCGTGAGGAAACCTCGTGGACGTAACCTTGGCTTTCTCTGCATCCCAATCTAGCTCCAAGGCTCTACATGAACATCTACACATCCCACTCTTATTACTCCATCCAAGCCTGTATCTTGGCCAAAAGTCAGACAAGGCGGCCGGGGCTTCTACTGAGGATCACTACTCGACGTAATTACTTCCGAGAGGCTCGAAGTCATTTCTGGACGGACATGCTTAAATACCTCGGGTTACTGTGTAAGGCTTTCCTTTACCGATGTCGCCAATTTGCATTATTCCCAAACGTTTAGTTCACACAGTTTACCCTAGATCTGGGCATATTCTGGCAAGCTGACGGGGTTAGATTGGCAGGCTGTATGACTTCCAATTGAGCCGCAAGGACAACCGACGGTCTTCCACGAAATTGTAAGTATCGGTGCATCTTGTATTCTCAAGTACTCACACAGTTGTCAAGTGCATATACAACCATGTGGACTTTCGTTGACGCTTGGATGTCCAGATAGACGATGGCTCCAAAAATACCTCAGCATAAGTTGTAGCCGGCCAAGAAATGTTCACCTAGCACTAAACAGTTAATTATTAACACGGATCAGGGAGAATAATTTTTAACCCTCTTTCAGCATTATCGTATACTAGACACTAACTCGTATTCAAGTATACAAAGTGGTACACAAAGTACCAACGTCGAAGTAGGATCTTGGAAGGCCTCGGCCAAGCCCAAGACGACACGCCGATCAGGGATTCGATGCAATGGGCCCTTTTTTGGTGGAGACTTTTGGGCGAGGATGCCTTGGATATTGCGAATCATAGCAAGTTCTGACACTCCACCGTGGATACGGGACAGACCCCCTTGACATAGCTAAATGATGAATTGGACAATTTAACTGGTCAGGATGTCGCGAAGGAAATGTAATCAAGTCCAGACAGTTGACAGGAGCTCAAGGCGAATGGAGGCAGGCCCGGAACCAGTGAGGTTCGTGCTGGATCAAAGGCAAGCGGTACAAGAGAGGATCATCCTCGTAGGGTAGACAAGCAAAATAATGAGCGTATGACTGGCAGCGCCATTAGGCTAGCATGGCTCTCCGAGTCCGCTGGACATCTCCGCGTTGGCTGGCGTCCTCGCCAACAAGAGAGGGCTTACGGGTACAAGGATACAAGAAGAGCAAATGGAATGATAAACCGTCGAATCGTTGCAAACTAATTTGAATTTTTGGCTGTCCTTGGTTTGACTGGTCACCGACAGGGACAACCGAAACCCCTCCGTGCGGGTGATGCAAAATCTGTCATACGTGTCATGAACTTTTTATGTTTTCCGTTCGCTCAGAAGACAATCGTCATGGTTGACCAGCATTTAACACCCCGTTGAAACAATCAAAACACCCCTTAAACGTTCTCAAGGACCTGCTCCTTGAACTCCCGCTCAACCTTCTGGCCCTTGTCGTCGGTGGAGGACTCGCCGTGCAGAGCAAGGAGAGCACCGAGGTCGAACTTGGGGGACTTGAGGAGCTTGACCTTACGGATGTGGACCTAGAAGAGCGGAAGAATAAGCATACATTCGACGCCTGAAGGCTATCGTTCCTAAAGGAAGCAGGGAGTGATAAGATTGGGGGAAAACTCACGTTCTGCAGGGGATAAATGCCCTGGGTGGCCTTCTCAATCTCGCGGCCGATGACCTCGGGAATGAGCTTGTGGGTGAGCTGAGACAGAGTGCAGCTGGCAGCCTCACGCTGAATGATCTCGGTCATCTTCTTGCGGATGGCGCGAATTTGAGACGAGCGGGCGTAAGTGGTCTTCTTGATCTGGTTGGGGCGTCTCTTGGTGAAGGCAATGGCGAACAGGCGGAGGAGGTAGTCGTCAGTGGTCTTCACGGTGATGTTGGCCTCAATCAGAGACTGCCACTTGCGGACCAGGGAGCGCAGCTTGTCGGTGGTGAAGTCCAGACCGTGGAAGTTGGTCAGGCAGTTCTTGCCCTGGATCTCGTCGACGCGGAGCTTGACCTTGCGGAAAGAGTGGTCCTCATCGTTCTGGAGGTCGGCGAGGGAAACCTCGAAGATACGGCCCTTGAGAGAGTCGTTGGCGTTCTTCAGACCGCTGGTGCGGTTGACCAGAGTCTTGCCAACACTTTGGGAATCCGTTAGTATGCGATGTCCAGGTACGAGGTGCGATGACACCGGCGGTCCGTTCGGCCGAAGAGATTGACAAGGGAGGGAAAATCATACTCGCGGATCTGGAAGGTGGAGGGAGCCTGTGAAGAAAGGAGAAAAAAAAGTCAATGTTGCGACTCCCCAATATATGTTGCATGAATCTCCAAAACCGGGCACTCACCTTCACAGAGTACTCATCCTTGCGGGAGAAGGGGTCGACGGTTCTCTTCTTGATACCCTTCTTGCCCTTAGACAAACGCTTGTTCCTAGAATTCGAGGCTGATCAGCCACAATGTTCGAGATTGATAATTTCGGCCAATGTTGAGACGACGAGATGGAAGTTGTCGAAGATGAGGGTGGAAGAGAGTGATTGAGATGCCGGCGAGGAATTCAGGGAAAAAGCGCATACTTTCCAACAGCCATGTTTGCGAGTCGGGTCTATCTGAGTGTTGTGAAAAAGACAGACAAAGGGTATCGCACCACGGCGCTCGGAGGGTTTCGAGATTCACGCTGCACTAGTCGACGGGAGGGTTGGAAAACCAAAACCCACAGAAAACTCGGCTAAGCGAGCCAACGCGGGCCCTACCGCTGACATAACTATAGGTCACGTGCGTCTTCACGGGCCTCTGGCAGCCCTCGGGTCAACTGCCGCAAGGTCGGCCAATCATAACGTTGGGCATATCATAAGTCACGTGGTGATAGATTGTTGAATCTTCTTCACGTGATGGAGAGACTATGGGCAGTTCTAGTGGTTGTTCGCGGGAGTCAAGACATTCTGGGCACTGGGGGCCGGATTTTGGCAACTTGAGATATACAGTTTGTGAACTCGGTACGAACTGACTCCGGTTCTAAAGTAAGAATCTATGTTCTCCTCAAGAGGCCATTGGAATGACTACGAATACTTGCCTTGATAGCTTCTCAGCGTGGGAACCGCAGTACGCTAGGCGGCTCCACACTGGCAGAATATTGTTCGTTCCAATCCCCTCGTCAGAGGTGCATGGTAGCGTTGAGTGTTGAAACTGGCAAATCCTCCAATTCAAGCCAGACATAGACCAATGACTAGATTTACTTGTTTCTTAAGTCGTGCTGATAGTGACCTATTATTGTCCAGGATGGATGTTGCGCGAGCTCGTGATTTCCTAGTCCATGGCGGCGCTGTCAACCATCCATACATACTTCTACCGCCTACGCAAGTCTCCGCACGAGCCACCCCCTCACTGCAAGACTCTCCGCGGACTTGCGTTCAATCCTTTTTGCGATCTTCTCATCCTTGTTTCCCGCGTGTCTACTCGGAGGAACCGCAACATTCAAGATGGTAAGACTCTGCATCGCCTTGCGCCTGTTCAAATCTTTGCTTCGCGTTATTTTAGCCACCGGAGGCGTTTCACGTTTTATATTGTCAATCTTGTCAATGTACCTTGTCAGGTGGAGTGTGCTAATTCCAACTTTGGGGAACAGGGAAAGCGTAAGAAGTCCAGCAGAACGCCTCAGGGGCCGCGAAAGGTACGGTCAATCGACTTGAATCTTTAACGAGACCTCAGCCTGTCTAGATTATGGGAATCTGATGTGTTTACCTGTTAGCGCGAACCTCTTGCCACAACATTTGCCTGCCTCTTCTGCAACCATGAGAACTCTGTCATCGTCAAATTGGACAAGAAGCTGGGCCTAGGTGACCTCTCATGTAAAATCTGCGGTCAAAAGTTCCAGACCGGCATTAATTGTGAGTTCAATACGCATTCCGCTTCAACCTCCTGCATGGTCGCTAATCCGATGTTTTTCGCGGCATCTTCAGATCTGTCCGCCGCCGTGGACGTGTATTCGGATTGGGTGGACGCCTGCGATGCGGTGGCGAAGGACACTGCCAATCAATACGACGGTCCTGTTGGGTCAAGGGGCGCAGGCAAGTCTGATGCGCTGGCTAGCGCGGGACATGGCGAAACGTACGAGGACGACGATGACTATTGAGCAGGGCACGACAGTAGGGTAGAGAACCTTAGGCGAATGGCGCACGGACATGGTATCAATTTGAATAATTTTGTTACAAAAGCAAGCTTCATGAGCTCAGGATTCACAATCATATACCTCCTCGTTTATGCTTACAATGACTGAGTACCCCGATTTGAGCGTATGGGCTAAGGCGCGGCGTAGTGTCGTACACGCCACGTAGACGGATCTTGGCTCGTACCAGAAAAAAATAGCTTCCTAGAGTATATAACCTCTCCATCTATTTGGACCAAGTGCGGAGGCACGCGCGAGCCTATCCGAAGATGAGGGACAGTCCGTAGGGGACAGCTGAGGACGCATAAATGTCACCTTATCTCCGTGTCACAGGGAATCCAGTTGAACCTCGTGGGGGAGACTCTCGCATTAATAACGTGACTTTGAAGGTCAGGCTGTGTTGGTCTAGAGGGTGTAGTATCGGTCACCGAAGTCACCCAGACCGGGGATGATGTACCTAATTGATGATTTCCAGTCAGCAAACGGGCGGGACATGAAACGCACAAGGGGGCCGCCTACTTTTTGTCATCCAGTCCTTGGTCAATGAATGCAGTGACCACTCGGAGTTTGGGGAATCTCTCCGCAAACTCGGCAACGCCTGAAGGGCTTGCGATCAGGTTCAAGAACAGGATGCGGTGCTCGGGCACTCCCCTCTGCATCAGAACCTCGACGGCCAGAGTCGCCGATCCACCTGCGGGATCATTCTATCAGTCAATCTTCCTGGTGTTCAAATCGGCGTCCTGGACATACCGGTCGCAAACATCGGGTCCAGGAGGAGGACCCAGCGGTCAGCAATATCAGCAGGGAGCTTGTCGTAGAAGAGCTTAGGCATGCAAGTTTCCTCATCTCGTTGAATCAGGATCTTTCCAATACGGACAGATCGGCAACAATCTCGGAGACCCTGCTCCATGGCCTCTCCGGCGCGCATGATCGACACGCCGCAAATCTTGCCCTCAAACTTGACACCCAGGTAGTCCCGACCGACGGGGGTCGTGACCGATTGTTCCACAACGGGGAGGTGATTCAGGCCTTCCTCAACCAAGAGCCGGATGATACGATTGGAGTAGAAAATGAAGTCGGCACGAACCGTCCGCTTGTCTCTGATCATTCTGTTGGTTGCGACGAGCAGATCAGCAACCCCGTCGATTCTGTGGATACCATGATCATGCTCGAAAAACGAACTTACGTCAAGAGAGCAATCAGCTGAGGGGTCTGGGGGAGCACATGGACATTCTCAAAAGAGACTTCCTTAGACACGGTGGCCGTGGGCTTTTCTTCATCAGCCCGATATGTAGGACCGACGCCCTGGGCAGGGGACGGGACAGCTCCTTGACTCGCCATTGTACAGGAATAGAGCGGAGAGCAGAGTACCTGAGCGGTGGTTGGTGTGTAGCTTCAGAAGTCTAGTGGCGGGGCAAGGGCACCTGAAGAAGGAACAAAATATAGGTGGAGAGATACCTCGCCCGCGTGAAGAGGAGTACAAATGAGGCACGCGAGTCAATCAGGGCGGAGGAAGCGGGGGGCAACTTTTTTGTTTTCTTATCGCGTATCATCACATTATCGTGGACTCTGCAAACGGTATCGGCAGATTGACGGGTTGACGGAACGAGTCCTCCGCACTCTGATCAATTGTAACTCATCGTGCATTGTTATATGGAAATCAAACCCCAAATATATCAAGATCTTGAATGCACATTCTCCAAGATATATCAAGCAGTAAATCCTAAGGCAAGTGACGAAATTGCGGATAATGTACACTCGATACTCTTGTACATTGCATACATGGGACAAGCCTACAGTTTATCTTGTACAAGTGCACAGTACATGTCTCCAGCAGGTTCGAAGGTTGATCAAAACGTGTGCGACTGTTTCGTAGTCGCTCTTGACGTGTGAATGCCGAGGGCGCCTTACACTCCCCGTCTTATCGTGCGATCCTCTTATCCGACTGCCTTATCGATTGCGCGGCACTTCTTGGCCTGGGCCTCTCAAGGCGTGTCATAGTGTCATGCACCTGCGGATTCCTTCAGCCGGGCACCTCAGCGTAGATGTTCGCTGAATCAGCTCTTGGAATTGAATAGAAAGAACACAATCCCTGAGATACTATCGGACTCGGGCCTCATCCGTTTCGGTCACATCCAATTGGTCTTTCGGAAAGCTTCAATGCGCCACGGTAAGGCGACTTGTGTGGTCCAGGTCTGACTGCATATTTGAGACAGGCCACCCAGCGCTCAGACTCGTCGTGACACGGGAGCGCTTGCAGCCGTCCAGCTGCCTCGGTCAGCGACCTACGCGCGTCTGCCCTTTCTACAACCGAAACAAAGAACAACCGTTGGCTCGAGATGTCTTGAGCATATTCGCAAAAGGACCCGCTGATTCTCTGGCCCATTGAATGTTCACTACGTTGAAATATCCACAATCTCGCTACACGGGCCTTCCTCTGCACTTTCAGCCACCCCCTCACTGAGGTCCTCAAATGAAATGCGACACTTCAGCGTCCACCTCTAACCTGCAAAAATGGATCAGTCGCACATAAAAGCTCGACGCCTCGTTACTTATGGCTCATCTGCGCGACAACAACCCCCTGCGGAAGCGGCTGACGTGCGTAGTGATCGCGCTGGCCCGGCGCGACTGTCGCGCACGTTGACCGGCGAACAGCCTAAGAACAATCGTCAGCGCAAGCTTCCCAACTCAGAGAAAACACTTAAACCCAATCTCTCAGTGAAATCGCGCAATTCTGGAGAAGACAGCATCTACGATCTGCCCTCCTCAGATGAGGAGAATTCGGGACGCGGAGCTCAGCGTAAGCGCCGGCGACATGGTGGTGAGGCGGATAAAAGTGCTGCAACTTCCCATGTTCGCCTGTCTGGGCAAGCGCTCGTCGTTTCTGGGAGCTCAGGCCCAGAACCTAGATCGATCTCGACGGCCCCCGGGGAGGCGGAATTCAAGTCGTCAATCAAGACAACCCAACCTCGCGCATTGCAAAACGGATCACCCCGGGCAGAGTTGCAGTCTCGGGAGAGAAAGCTTCACCAGTCGCCAGTTCCGAAAGATACCGGTCGAAGCCCACGAGTGCCCACCAGCGCCGCCACAACGACGACGACAGCAACAACAACAACAAAGAACAAAGACCCACGGCAAACGGTGCTTGGAACGGTGAACAAGACACTCATTGCGGCAAAAACAAGGGATGACGGGTGTGGGAGTGTGTACGCCAGTTCCAAAGGGGAGTCTCAGTCATCGAATTCACAGAAGCTGTCAAGGAATTGTGGGATGCCAAAAACCCCCACTCGCAAGAGACTGATTGACACACTCGGCACACCAGAGCGATCACTGGACGCCTCCTCAGTCACACCCAATACCAGCCCGTCATCCACGCCATCGACGGCTCAAAGCGCTCGCAATCTCAGCAAGGCACCGTCGCCAATCCTGCGGCCGGACATGACATTGACGGACCAGGAACAGGACTCGACGAGGGCGGCGGCGCCACCACATCTCACCGGTTCTAGGGTCACATATGCACGCCAGCGATCGTTTTTGGATGATCTAGTCCTGTCAGCTGGTCTGTCAGGACAAGGGGACTCGGAGTCTGACATAATCTCGAATTCGCAGCCACGAGAACTGGACTGCCTTCTCCCGCGCACGCGCCCAATTGAAGTCGAGGAACTGAGCCAAGAAGATGGAGCCGTGCGAAGTATTCATGAGCTCCGTCGGGCAGGAGGAAACGCGCGGTATCGCGGTGCGATTGAATCCATATTCGAGGATCTCGAGGATTTCAGTCTCTCGGCGTCGGGCCGATGCAGTGCTCTTATCCAGCTATGTGAGAAGATGCTCGACGCAAAATCAGCGCGTCAATTTGCCGAGTGCAATTTCGACAAGCGACTTGTTGAAAGCCTCTCGAGTGAGCTTGGGACAGTCTCAGCTGCGCTCGCGCTCTGTGTGTTCAGTCTCTCGTCTCTTGGAAGACCCATCCCGCACATTCTTGCATCTGCGGCATTACCGAGATTGCTCGAAGTCTCCCCAAAGCTTTTACCCGTCCGCCAAGATCTGGGGCTGGTCGCGCGTGATCAAAATGCCAACCTGTCCAAGTCTACACAAACATCGGTACATGATCTTGCGCTCAAAGTCAAAACAACCTTGTTCCCTAGTGACTTGGTATCGGTACTTTCCCCGTGCCTCTTGGCACTCCATACCCTTAATTTGACTCTCTCAGCGATCCAGAGCAAGGGCGAGATTCCGGAGGGTATCTCCACGCCCACTCTTCATGGGGTTGTGAACGTGTTGCTTTCGGAGAAGGATTGTATGCAAGACCAGGGTTCTCGCAGCCAAGAGGGCTATCGATCTTTGAGATTGTCTCTGTCCATTATTGAGGCCTACAGCGTTCTCGACACTCAGAGCCAAGACGATCAGCGTGACGTGCTCGGGGCCCTCGCCGACCTGCATGATCTCCTTCGAATTGAGAAAAGTCCAAATTCAGAAAATCATCAAGTACAAACGCTCTATCTCCGGGTTCTTCTGAATATCACCAACAGCAACCCGGCACTCTGCGATACATTTGCGACCGCAAATATGATTGACAATTTGTCCGCGATTGCGGTGACCCAGTTCGGCCACCTCACCGAAAACAGCCTTGCACAGGATAATGGTTCTCTTAACACCGTGATTTTGGCCCTTGGTGCACTTATCAACATGGTGGAAAAAAGCGCTGCATCGCGCAGGATGTTTCTACGGTCAACCTCCGCGCCACAATCAATTCTTGATCAATTACTTCGACTCTTCTCGGCGCGTGTTGATTCTATCGCCAAGGTGAGGGTCCCTTTGGATGTTTCACATGCACTTTTGCGTACGAATGCTGACTACAATATTCATCAGGCTCACTCGGTTGTGGAGGTTCACCACAACGTTGCGGTGGGATATCTGGCCGTTCTGCTTCTAGCACTTTGTCTTGACGGAGAAGCGCGGTCACAAATCCAAGAATCACTCAAGCCGCAGGGACTCGCCAGCATCATGTCCACGGTCAATGAGTTTTTGCAACACCATCGGAGAATTGAACAGGAAATACAATCGGCCTCGGTCAGGAA
The DNA here is from genome assembly GCF_001723175.1 of Penicillium oxalicum. NCBI lineage: Eukaryota > Fungi > Ascomycota > Eurotiomycetes > Eurotiales > Aspergillaceae > Penicillium > Penicillium oxalicum. Next base: position 640,749 of record NC_064654.1, on the reverse strand, counting down.
AGAAGCAAGTGGATTTTTGGTCCGACTTCAGGATCTGGTCAATGAGGTTCAACGCATCGATAATGAATGATGAAGAAAGATGTTGTCATGAGCATTTGGGACAATGAACACACGGGCGCTGCTTCGGAGGTTTCTGTTCATTCGCTCCAGGGTGCTAATTAGGCGTTTCATTTTGATGGGCAATTTTTCGTTTCTTTCTCCCCCCTCTTTCAATTCACACCCAGTATAAGACAGGGCCCTTTGTGCCCAACGGTCTGGATAGCACTACGATGCCACACACATCAATTGGTACCAGTGCGTCATCCTGGCCTCGAAGAATAAGACTCTTCTGAAAGCCCACTGTTAGGCGAACAGGCGTCTTGCGAGTTGCTGAAACCCCCTTTGAACCGCTACTATGCATGTATGATGGATGGATCGTACTTACTCCAGTGGCTGGCACCCGATTACACTGTTTGCGAAACATATCGCACGTCAACTAATTTCTGGTCGGTGTCAACATTCGGACGAACCACATGTGCCTGAAGGGGCCCGTAGTGAACATCGACCTGTTGGCTCATCAAATCCGCTGTCAAACGAAGTACCGCCTCCCACTGAATGGTAGAAAACCTGGGGATCGACTACTGATCGTGACAGTACTGGATCGAGGCACTCGGGTTAAAACGATCTCCCGTCAACTCCTAGTGATGACCGTGGCGTTATCTAATCAGCTGTTTGCAGTGTTTGCCATATGAGCTCTCCGGGGCTTCATGGAAAGTTTGCCACCCGCGGTTGGAATGGTCATCGGCTCCGTTTCCTTACCAGCTACTCAATTCCTCTTTCTCTTCCTCTAATCCTCATCATTCTCTGGAGTCTGATTGCCCCTTATCGTTTCTTCCATATAGTCTTCGTGCAGCCCTGTTGGCTGCCTCTATTTTGAATATGCCTGCCGCACCTAAGCAACGAAAGATCGCGATTGTCGGCAGTCGCTCCGTGGGTATGTAATCACTTCACTGTTTGGGTGACAAGGGGGGAGAATTATATCATTGCTGTGCCAGCCAACATAGTCTAACATTTATTCACCCCCGTCACTCTCAAAAGGCAAATCATCTCTCACTGTGCGCTTTGTCGAGCAACATTTCGTTGAAAGTTACTATCCAACGATTGAGAACACATTCAGCCGGATTATCAAACACAACGGCCAAGATTACGCGACGGAGATCGTGGACACTGCCGGACAGGTCAGTCTGATGCTCCAAGCTCTTGTTTCCCCGACCTCATCACAGTCAAGTTACTAAATACTCTCGAATCCGTCGACAGGATGAGTACAGTATTCTGAACTCTAAGCACTTTATCGGCATTCATGGTTACATCATCGTGTACTCTGTCACATCACGTCAATCCTTCGAGATGGTGAGAGTGATTCGAGATAAGATTCTCAACCATCTGGTATGATACCTTTCCTTCGCAAACCCTCTGTTCCAGATGTGCTCATGCTTGGATTGTTTCTAGGGCGCCGACCAGGTACCACTTGTGATTGTCGGGAATAAGAGTGACTTGAAGGGTGACCAACGGCAGGTCACTCTTGATGAGGGCCGCCAACTGGCAGAAGAATTCAGCTGTGGTTTCACCGAGGCCAGTGCCTTCCTCGACTTCAACGTGGCGAAGGCATTCGATCTGATCATTGGCGAGATCGAAAAATCGCAGAACCCGTCACAGCCTACTGGGAATAACAAGTGTTCTATGATGTAAACCACACACCCAATCTCCTGTGGCTTATGAACCCCCTGTCTCATTCGAAGAGACCATTTGCAACGCCCATCTGGGTTTCACCCTTTTGACAATCAAACTTGCTGCTTCTGGCTTTCCTCACTGGAAGCATGTCTCGGCCCGGCCCACGTGTCGGGTCTTTTCTTTTTCTTGGGATGGCGATGGTGAGAGCCTTTGCGCCGCTTGCTTTCTCTCTCTCTCCTTCCCCCCCTTTCCTCATACATACTCTTTGATCCTCGAGTATGAATGATTCTTCTGTCGGGTGATCTCTGCTCTTCGTGGCTACTTTTTTTTTCATTTGCGTTGAATCTGTTTGATTTTGGCCGAGTCGGTCTTTGCAACGTTGCTGTGCCATGTTTGACTATGTTTTATTATGTCATGTGGTGGCATGCGCGGGACGTATTTTTTTTCGCATGGATAATGATTGGCTTCTATTTTCTTCGATGCTTTCATTCTGTCGTTTTGCTCGGGTCGCGTGTGCTTTGGGAATTTGGGAAATCTGGGTTGTGGGATTTTGGATAGTCAACGAGCATAGAATAATCAAAACGGCCACGCGGGCCATATTTGGGAAATCGATCAACACGAAGCCAGAAGCATAGAAAAGGAAAAGGAAATAGGGAGAGAGATCTGATCTCACCATTGAGACGGTCCATCCGAAGTCTCGAATCCTGTCATTAGATATGGTCTATCTTATATATAAAAACAAATAAAAATAGAAAAAGCTACGATGCATTGCGTGTAGATCTATACATGTTCCGACCACGCTCGATCGCTGCCCGGCCGGGACCCAAATCTGTGGATTAAGTAATGCCCCGCGCGCGCACTTTTTGGGATTTTACCCCTCCACAACAAATCGGGCTTTTGACTCACTCCTGTCAGGTCCTCAATCTCTCTTGCACCACATCTCGCAAACATGCTCGACCTGAATGACTTTATCACCGAGCGTGGTGGCAACCCCAACAAGATCAAGGAGAGCCAGCGCAAGCGGTTTGCCCCTGAAGAGGCTGTCGATGAAGTGATCGCATTGTATGAGGAGGCTCGGCGCGGTAAGTTGGTTGACATTCAAGCGGACGATTATCTTTGGGGAAAAAAAAGACACGGAAATCAAAGGACAATTCGAGGGAAAGTATGTGCTGATACTCAATGGTTTAGCCCGGTATGAGGTGACTCAGTTCGGCTCGCAGCTGAACCCGCTACTGAAGCAGATTGGCATGAAGAAGAAGGTATGCTTTTCAATTCGGGGAGTTAAACGTTCAAAACTCTTCACTCCCAGTCCATCACCTGCCGGTAAACTCGGATGAAGGATGGACAGAACCAAAGTTGACATTTCCATCAATCCCTACAGAACAAGGAGGATGCCACCGAGCTCATGGCGCAAAAGGCGGAGCTGGAGAAGCGCAAGAAGGAGGCCGAGGATAAAGCGGTGCAGAAGGAATTGGAACGGGACCGCAAGATTCGCACTATTGGAAACTACGTTCACGAATCTGTGCCCGTGAGCGATAACGAGGTAAGTCCGAGTGCTCCGCACGCACTCTAGACCTCCTCGCATGGGCACCGGAGTTTGATCGTCTAATGTCGCAAATGCTGGCTAGGACAACAATGCGATCATCAGGACTTGGACCCCCTCAGACGCCGTCATGGACCGACCCGGCTGCCTCTCTCACCACGAAGTTCTCACCCGTCTGGACGGATATGACCCCGAGCGTGGTGTCAAGATCGTCGGTCACCGTGGATACTGCTTGACTGGATATGGTCTCTTCCTCAACCTGGCGCTTGTCAACTACGGCTTGGAGTTCCTCTTCAACAAGGGCTACACGCCCAACCAACCCCCGCAATTCATGCTCAAGGACCTCATGGCGAAGACTGCTCAACTTGAGCAGTTTGACGAGGAGCTGTACAAGGTCACCGAGAGCGAGGAGCAGTCGACAGACAAGTATCTGATCGCCACCTCTGAGCAGCCTTTGTCTGCTCTGCACGACAGCGAGTGGTTGCAAGACAAGGATTTGCCTATTAAGTAAGTACCTGGAAGGGAAAGCGAGAGAGACAGAAGGCAGAACCAAAAGGAAAATACATCCGAGCAAGAGACTGACGGCTGGATCATCTTTCTAGGTACGCCGGATACAGCACATGTTACCGCAAGGAAGCCGGTGCCCACGGAAAGGATGCCTGGGGTATCTTCCGTGTTCACCAATTCGAAAAGGTAGGAAGACATTCCTGGTGTGCGGGCCCCCTGTGATCTCGAAGCCGCACAAGTTCTCTGACATGGGTTTGACGCTAGATTGAGCAATTTGTGCTCACCAAGCCCGAGGATTCGTGGCAAGCCTTTGAAGATATGATGGCCACCTCGGAGGAATTCTATCAATCCTTGAAGCTTCCCTACCACGTGGCCGCCATTGTCTCCGGTGCTTTGAACAACGCCGCGGCCAAGAAGTATGATCTGGAGGCCTGGTTCCCCTTCCAGAAGGAGTACAAGGAGCTCGTTTCGTGCTCCAACTGCCTTGATTACCAGTCTCGTGCCCTGGAGATCCGCTACGGTGTCAAGAAGGCCACCGATTTGAAGAAGACCTACGTGCACGCACTGAACGCCACCCTGTGTGCCACCGAGCGTACCCTCTGCTGTATCCTGGAGAATTACCAGCGTGAGGATGTAAGTTGCGAATCCCCCCCCCCCCCCCCCCCCCTCTCTCTCTCCTCTCTCTCTCTCTCTCTCTCTCTCTCTCTCTCTGTCCAACAGTCCTTCTTTTCTCTTCTTTCTTTTTTTTCCCTCTACGATATGGGTGGAACCTTGACTCGTTCATTCTGTGTTCTACTGCCCTTTGGGGTTCTTGGGGTGTCCTCATGTTGAAACGTTTTGTGCTAACGCTCTGATTCACATAGGGTATCGAGGTCCCCGAGGTTCTGCGCAAGTACATCCCCGGTCAGCCCGAGTTCCTCCCATATGTCAAGGAGCTCCCCAAGAGCTCCACTTCCCAACAGAAGAAGAACAAGGAGAAGGCGGCAGCCACCAAGCCCGCGGCAGGAACCGAGGAGGCGACCAAGAAGATGCAGGATCTGCAGGTCTAAATCGGACAGAGCACCGCCTCCGGTCGGGGTTTTGCGCGCATGTCCGTCCGAGTCCCCGTTGTCCTCTGTTGATTCTGCTTGCCAGTTTTATTCATATCAAAAATCCTCTCATTCGAGCGTCAAATGATACCATGGAACGGTTTTTCCCCATGTCCAAAGGACCTGAGAGCAGACATCGAGAAAGCTGAGTCTGTAGATCACCATCGACCGCCGGCGGTCGGATGCGAGTTGGTTCCACGATGTACTGGTCCTCCCATCATTGATGGCTGTTTATTCCGGTTCCCTCTTTGTCGCTCTCTCTCTCTCTCGACCGTAGATAAGGTGGTGGTGGTACCTACTCTAGGAGTCTACATTGGGTACATCAATATACGTGTACTCTGTATACTGTTGTGTACCTGCACGATGGAAAACTGTAGTAGTCTGGGGGGTTGTATCAAAGGAGGTTTGGCAATGATGGAGGGAGACCTCTTGCAACAGAAGACCGAGGGCACCATGCTCTGGCCTCTGCGCCAGTACACACATATTTATCACTCCACCCTAAAACTCAATTGTACCTACACATCTTTCCAATCAATTCACCACACAGGGCTAGAGATGACGACGCAACGAGACCAATTTCCCCCATCTTCAGCCCCACCAAATGAACAGGTTGCGGACACATTGTCGTGTCATTGTTTCCTTCCCCCCGAACCGACTGGATCACGAGCTCGAGGGGGATCACCCGATCGGGCGATCAGGCCCGATGCGTCCTGTGAGGAATATATTCAGGAAGCATCCACACGGTGGGGAAGGAGGGATTTAGCCGTGTTTTTTTTTGTCTTTCTTTTTCTTTTTGGGGCTAGATGGTGCATAGAATTGACATATAATCCGGGCAGCGATGATAAATATATCTCTTTAGAGCAGCGATCAGGCCATTGATCTCTCTGGTATTTATAGATTT